>NC_049253.1:22046365-22700115 GCF_011100685.1 Canis lupus familiaris
TATAAAATGCATTCTCAAGGAGATGAAGCTGAACTATAAATGCATTTCCATCTCATACATATTCCCTTTGTCACTCGGTTTAATTTTATATAGCCGCTTTCTCCTTATTCCCAACAAACAGCTCCCTCATTGCAAATCACTAAGAGTCACTTCCTAAGTTGTTTCACTATGTTATCTTTCCTCTATTTTGAACTAGTTTACCTGCTTTTACGATCACTCTTTTATTTAAAAGTTTTAAGTAACTTTTGAAAACTGCCACCCTTTCGTCAACTTGATACAGGAATCATTCTGGACAAAATGATCACTAAGCCGGCTCCCGTTTTCAAATGTGGATAAACATCTGACATATTCACAATTTATAATTATTGCTATTGCAAAACTAGAGGTTTACTCAAGGCATCTGCATAAAAGTTGCAACGAACTTCAAAGTTAATTAGCTAACCTATAAAAACCTAGCAGTATTCAAATACAAATGATCAAAACAAAGTTTATTAGAATGATTCTCGTAAATTCTTCACATACAAAACTGTCTCAGTATGGTGACAACCAACTTCATATTCACAGCTCCAAACCAGATTGGATTTAATTCTTAATTACTAGAGAAAACAGAAACTTGGAATTCCTTTCAAATTATCCTCATATACTAACTAGAAAGCTTTTGACCAAATTGAAGAAGTAGTAAAATGACAGAGCAGTTGGAGGAGGGGGACTGGAAATGTTTAGCCACTGCACTTCTGCCCTGAACTCTCCCTTCTGTGATAAAAGCCACAAGAGCTGACATTAACGCAGGCCCCTGTCAGCACGGTACCAGGGGGCACTGATCTTCTTACCCCTCGTGTGCATAGACAGAAGAATGAGCAAGGAAATGTGAAGCTGCCAGTGTAGTTCTTCCAGCCAACCCATTGCGCAGGAGAGCAGTAAATGTGACCCGCCTGTTTCTGGCCTCTCCTTTCACGGGGACTCCTCTGCTGCCACTCCTGTCCGAGCTTCCGGCAAGCCTGCCAGCGAGCCTGAGACAGCACCGCGAAAGACAAGCCTGTTACAAACTGGTTCTGTCACCACAGAGCCTTCAGCGGATCACCTCGTGGGGAGGACAACAAAGGGCGGTGAGGACCCTGCGCTGGAGTATTTTCTTAAGAAAGGAGCTGACCCAGCTGCCCACACAAGGGCCAGTACCTGCGGGAGGATTCGCTCTGCCCCGGCCCCCCCAGAGCCCCCCAGATCTCTCCGGCAGCTCTGAAAGGACCGCAAAGCCACAGGCATCTGTACATCGCTGTCATGAAACAGCTTATTTCTTTTGTCAAGGCCTTTTTTTTTTTCTTTTTTCCTTCTCTTGCTAGGAACGATTGTTTGAGATTGTAGAAAGAAGCAAAATAAAAATGTTTTCTTTGATAAAATGCTCGAAATGTTGCGACGCACTGAAGTGTCTCGTTATGACACCTTGCTCACATCACCATTTAGATAATGGAGCAAATGCCTTTGAACCAAGTACACGGACAGGAAAAAGGGGTCTTGTGTAAAGAGGATCTTTAATGAAACTTTCAAGTTGAAGTATTTCAGTTAAGCTACTCATTAATCAACTAATCTTAAATGACTATGGTTTGAAATTTCTTATGTAGAAAAAGTACCGTGAGCCCAACCATCTCATTAACGTAAGTTATTAAATGTTTTAAGACTTTTTTTAAACATTTTATTTTTTTTTCTAAAGATTTTATTTATTTATTCATGAGACACACACACACACACACACACACACACACACAGAGGCAGAGACACAGGCAGAGGGAGAAGCAGGCTCTATGCAGGGAGCCCCACGAGGGACTCGATCCCAGGTCTCCAGGATCACACCCTGGGCTGAAGGTGGCGCTAAACCGCTGAGCCACCCGGGGCTGCCCGATGTTTTAAGATTCTAACTGTAATTGTGCCTCAACATAAACCATGAAAAAGCTTGTAAGATTCCACTTTCAATGATATTGAGTGACCTTTTTTAAGACTACAGAACTTTTTTGAGGGCTATTTGTTTTCTTTGACTCTGGGAAATGTCAATACTAAAAGATCAGCAAGAAATATAAATGAATTGACAGTATGTATAGAAACTACAATGCCACCATAGATACAAACAGAAGTAGTTATTAAGTCCATCAGTCATGATAAAGGATTTATGTTTATGAAAACAGAGACCTATTTCAATGCTTATATCTCAGATACCATCAGAATGTATTTACTTGATATTTTAAAAGAATTCTTTTCTTGGAAAAAAATCTCTGCCATCATCTCATTTTTGAGAGACCCCCACCCCTCTACAAACACCAGCACCTCCCAGCACTGCCCTACTAGGTGCCATTCAAATCTACTCTCTAGTTAGGAATACCAACAATTTACGTTTTTGTGAATTTACAAATACTATACTATCAACCCAATACCCTCAATTCACATTTTCATGAAATAAAATGTAAAAGAAATACAGTATTTTTTAACCATGTATGAAATTCTGGAATATATTCAACTTAAGAAACAAACATTTTGCATTTCACAGAAGCCATACAACTTGTCAGAAAACTGTAAGTCGGGGGTGGCATCACTTCAGTATCATTTATCCACATCCCTTTGAGCTAAGAAGGGAGACTGAGGCGTATTAAAATGAACAATAGTGATCAGGAGCAAGGGTCATATGTGGGAAAAGACGACAAAAAAAAAAAATCAAGCAACTGAATCTCTTGTTCAAACCTTCTATATTCGGCTCAGAGCCACATCACAACATGGTTCCACTGCCAATTTGGAACCCAGCCTTGAGCTTTGGGAGGAGTGAATGGCTGAAATGTGGGACAGCTCCCACAGCTCGCATTTCCCCAATATGAGCATCCATAAATGGCTCAAAGCCCAAAGAGAGAGCTGGTGCTCTCTCCCTAGAATCCTAATTCAGTTCAAAGCAATTCATATCAGCAACCATTTCTAATTTTATACTATGGGCTCTCTGAAATAAATGTACTCAAGACATTTACCATGCCACAGAAAAAGCAGTTATCTATAACAGAGAACTGTGAAAAATGTAACGTTTTAAGATGAAGTGTCCTCAAATGGAATAAAGACGGAAAATCACAGTAAGGGATGGATTAGACTGAGCCAAAAACTGAAGGGAGAGCTGGACACTGAAATAAGAATTGAATTTATACAGCAATCGAGGAGATGGAAAGGAAGAAATTATACGAGCAAGGATTAGAGGAAGGATTAAATATTTCATTTGTGTAATAGCATGAGAAGAAAAATCTGACTGGAGCAGACAGCTCCTATTAGTAAATGGCTGGAGAGAAACCTAGACAGAGTGGAACCAGACTGTGCAGGACTCAGAACATAGATTACAGAGTTTAGACTGTATATTACATAAATAACTAAAGGCTTCTGAACACTGACTGGCTCGATAAATTAAAAAAAAAAATCTAGAATTTCAGCATATAGGATGAGTCTCTGAACCTGAACTTCTAACTAGATAAGGAGAAATGAAAATTAGGAGCATGATGGGGGAGGTGCCTACTTAGTCAAATTTATTGGTTAATACGGATTTCTTTCATTTATAATACTAAGAAATTCAAAATGTATTCCCTATGAATTCCCTCTACTTTGCCTTTTATTGTTTGATATATGCTGGGTGCCAACCACGAAAGAGATGCTCTATAAAATGCATTTAAGTTCTAGACAATGAGGCTCAAAAGATGTAACAAAACTCTCATAATGTAGATCAGAAATCTGGCTTAGCAAAACAATCTGGCTTTGCATATGACTGAACCCACTCACCATAGAGTACACACCTACGGAGGCTTCAAAGAAAGCTCTAAGAGAATATTAACAGAAAGGTGACAAATTTGAAAATACACACATGAGAAAAGGGCAAGGAAAGAGAAAAGGAGGACTACAGCTAGTACTGCCCATATGAGTAGGATGTGCACTGCTACCTGTCAACTAGAATTCTTCAACAGACCCACTCATTCTAGATTTATGGAGCCTATGCCATGAAAGAGAGAGCCAAGTTGCGCTATCTGTACAACTTTGGACAAATGGTGTAGACTTTGTTCTACACTTGATCACTACCTAAGACTGTTATATAGATTAGACAAGTAATTGAGTATTAATTACTGAATATGGTGCCCAGAGCATAGGCAGATATCAGAAAATGGTCAATTTCCAAAAATCTCCCACTAATCACTCCCCACCCCCTGACAAAAAATTTCCTTGTTAAAAAAAAAAAAAATTCCCTTGTTAACAATAACGCTCTTTAATGTAACATTTATCAAATTGTTCCTATCACATGTGGTCAGGAAAACGAAGTGCAAAATGTGTCTTATGTTAAATAGGGTTTCAAAAATTCAAATTACACCTGTAAAGGGAAATTTTTAACCAGTTTACTTTTATTTAATTCACTGAATATTCATCTAATTGAAGCAGGGGTATAAGGACATTACTGTTTTAACTATTTCAATTTGAGAACTTATTTTCACATAGAAACTCCCCAAATCTATTCATTGTACGTATATGCGAAGTTTCTAAGCTGAATTGGGGAAACTGTATCTAGTAAATGGGATAGGAGAACATTTCTTAAGAGACAGTCTCTGCCTTCAGAACACAACTGATTCTGTTAGCTGAGGACAAATATACAATTCAATAATGACAATGCAGGACAGCCACTGCCTGGAGAACGGCAGGAACACAGAAAGTACAGTGGACAGAGATGTCTTCTGACTGCGGGTGGCGGCTGGACCTGCAGGGGAGAGGCATGGCAACTAGGTCTTCAAAGATAAGCAGGAATTCACTGGGTGAAAGGAGGGCAAAGGGATCCTAAGCAAAAGAACAGAGAACACAGAGACTCACGAGTAAGCCAAAGAACGGTGTTTGCTGAGAACGTGGGAACCTGGCTGTGCCTGGAGAACAGAGACATCAGGCTGGAAAAGTAGAGGGGAGAAGGTGGGAAAGACCTCATGTCTCATAATGGGATTCTGTGGGAAGCCCTGCCTTCATTTCTCGAGGAGGTATCTGCACAGCTGATCTTCCATTATACGAATGGACTACAGCAACTTCTCCAGCTGATTACATTTCAAAAGAAACCAGTAAAGTTTTCAATGCTATGATGGTAAGGACAGTCCTCCCTATCTAAGATATCTAACAATATCCTTATAATTTTTGATGAGAACAATTAAGCGAGTGTTATTTTCTTTATGGTTTCAATATCCCTGCTAAGACTGTTTGGAGCAACAGTTAATTAAACTTCCGTTCAAACACACAGGCACAGAGACAACAGTTACTCCCTCCTTCCTTTTGCAAGCTATAGTATGGTCCCTACCATTCTATTGAGTTTTGCCCTAAAATATTTGTTTTAAACTTTCATACTAGTTGGACCAAATTGAGAAAAGTGCACTCCGAGTTGCACTGGCTAATCCACCCTCTGACTCTGATTTTCAGCTATACGCTTAAACAATGACATAAAAAGTTACTCCATTATGGGGGAAAACACGAACAATAGAACTCGCGTGTACAAAAATGTTTCTCCTGACTCTGGAGTTTGCAAAGACCACAACTTCGGCGGCTTTCAGGCTGCCTCCCACCTTCCCACCCCAGTCTCATTTGCAGCCTTCCACATCACTGGTCATTAACAACCCGAAGCTCCCTTCAGCTGCACAGTGAAAGAGCAGCACATCATTACAAATAAACAATCCCTTCCTCCCTCCAACAAGTGACACATTATTCTGAGCACGTCTCCTCTCTGCTTTCATTGCTCTGCCAAGGTTCCCCTTGAGTGGGAAGGGGTAAAAAGAGAGAAAAAGAATATCCCACAACTTGTCGAAAGCATGTAGAGGATGATTTGTGTTCTTACTTACGGGATATGACTGTCACTGTTGATCTGCTTTCAGGCCTAGATTACATGTGATAAGGGCTGACCTGCTTTAAGTATTCACACATTATGCACTCACAGAGAGTAGGCAGGACACAAAAGTCCTTCAGATGTTCTGGACATCAATCAAGTGCACAGCATGAAGCCTGCCAAACTTTTCTTCCATTTACTCAGGGAGAGGAAGGGGAGTCTGAGACAGACTTAATAAAGTTTAAAGCTATGCCACAGCATATTTGGGGAGACCATTGTTATTTAAAGGGTGCTGTTGGAAAAAAAATTCTCTATAGTTACCACTAGCAACAAAAAAATTCACACACAAATATAAAGGGACAGTTCCAGCTTTAAAATGTCAAGACTTTTACGATAAACCAACCAGGTCATGATGGCGCTTAGCTGATTGCTATTTTTTCTTTTTTCTTTTTGAAATCATGTTCATTAAGGATATGTCTCAAAAACTAAAATTATAAATTTTTTAGAGCAGCCATACATAAAAGGTACCTTTTTTTGAGGCATTTATAAAAATAGTAAAGGAAACACACTTGTTATGAAATACTCTGAACACACCTCAATATAATTTAAGCACTAATAACACAAACCATTTTCCACCTAATACAAATATTGTCATTATTAACAGGCTGGAGCCTTAATATTGTGTGATAGACATGACAATATCTTCTGATACAGGCTTTCAATGTTGGTCTTTTACCAGTGCTACTCCCCACAACTCATTAATGGGATTTCAGATGGCTTTTGAAAAATAACAAATGTGTCCCAAACTGTATTCTCCTAAAACACTGTAACACTGTGTACTCAGAGAGTATGATTTGATCATCAGCACAACCAAACCCATCAAAGCAAAATGCTTCATGGAATTCTATAATAGGATGATACCTTAAAATCTATGACAATATCATTCACTTAATAATTTCAGAGTTCTTTTTAAAAGCTCATGTCAGACCATGAATATAACCAGGCTACGCACAGCCTGGATACAAACTAAGAAGACTAGATACAAAAAGCAATGAACATTAAAGAATAGGAAGAGAACTAAAAGCAATTTGCATGATTAAACTACCAATGAAAATTAACTCAGCGAATCTGTAAGTTCTACAATTAAAATAAAAACAAAATAACACAAACCTCCAGACCACTCCACGACTCCTAAACCCCATACAGACAGAATTCTATCCAGTGTATTATCTGGTTTCAGTATTACTCAACTAAAGGCTAATAAGATCGAACTTGTACCGTATTTGGTAATATGGAGCCAGGTGGTACATAAAATGTGAGATTATTCTTTACATTAATCACTATAGAGTAATCCATCACCTGATCAATACGATTATCTCAGACCAGAAACTAAACCTGAACGGGAGAAAAAAAATGTCTTAGCAGGGGTTGGCAAGCAAGGACTCAAGGAAGACTAACAGAATTATTTCTAGATAAGAATATAAAATGGGATCCCTGGGTGGCGCAGTGGTTTGGCGCCTGCCTTTGGCCCGGGGCACGATCCTGGAGACCCGGGATCGAATCCCACGTCAGGCTCCCGGTGCATGGAGCCTGCTTCTCCCTCTGCCTGTGTCTCTGCCTCTCTCTCTCTCTCTCTCTGTGACTATAATAAATGAATGAAAATTAAAAAAAAATTAAAAAAAAGAATATAAAATGATGATAATGATGATCCCTACCACTTGGCGAGTTTTTACTCTTTGTTAGGTACTATGCAATGTACCTAATATATATTACCTCATTTATCCTCACTACCTACCTGTATGGTCAGTGATATCACTCCTGTTTACAGATGGAAATACTGCATGTGCCTGAAGCAACAAGGTCTGGAACTGGTTAAGGCTTGATAGGATGAGACACACCAACACTTCACTAGTCAGGGACCCATGGTTTTGCTCTGCAAGAAATAACTAGGGCAGAAATAGTTCACTTAGTAGATGGAGGCCTCAGAGACTCTGGGGGCTGATGAAATTTGTTCAAGGAACATAACAGCTAGAAATTCTGAAGGTTGGAGCAGAAGAGGGGTCAGATAGCTTGAGTTCTAAACCTATTGATTCAGAGGAGGGGACACCAGACACTCTGGAAGCCACAGCAATGTACTCATAGGTCAGTGGTTTCAGATCCAATGAGAGATGGACTTCTCCTTTAGAGCATTTGTTAGGAACAATGATAATCATAAGTAAAAGAGGTATATTATCATTAATTTAGATTAGCATCTTGCAGATATTCTTTTTAACTCACCCAGCAGCCCTTCAATGCATATATTATCGAGCATATTTTACAAGCCAAGCAACTAAGGGTGAGTGAGATGCCTTGGAATTAGGGAAGGAGGTTTTATTTTCCATGAGCAGGCCTGTGCCTTAGGAGTTACAGGGTGGCAACTCTGCAGCCTCAGAAAAAGTGGATAAGCAAAGTCACCAGAACCACGTGATGTGGTCCTCCCCTCATCAGATGAGTCTGTTTTCACTAAAGATGTTTTCTATACACTGTGAGAAGGCAGTTGGAAAAGATCTACTTTGCCCCACTTGCAAGCAACTACATGAGAAAGGGGTTTTGGGGGACACCTGGGTGGCTCAGCAGTTGAGCATGTGCCTTCAGCTCAGGGCATGATCCTGGGTCCAGGGATCCAGTCCCGTATTGGGTTCCCCGCAGGGAGCCTGCTTCTCGCTCTGCCTATGTCTCTGCCTCTTCTGTGTGTCTCTCATGAATAAAGAAATATTTAAAAAAGAAAGGGGTTTTTGTTGTTCATTTAAATAACGACAGATATACCCTTCTTGTATTATATTGGGCCCAGAACTCCTCAGAATTAAAGTTACACACTATGAAAATCATGAACCACTGAAGCTACTAACCTGACTCACCTAAAGCTCTATTTCAAAGGTAGTTAAAGGATGTTTTCTTCTTTATCAAACTAGTGCTAAAGCATCCCTGAGCAGAAAATCAAAACCTCTAGTACCTATTTGAATTTCATGCTAGCCATTATAAAAACCTGAACACAGTTTTATATCAAAATTAATTTCTTGAAGAGGATTACCATTATTCTTACTTCATCCTAGAGTCAATTGTACTAAATTCATGTACTAAATTCACCCAAATCCAACTTGAAATGATATTAATAGGTAAATTGAAAAATAAATTTTAAGCAAATTATAATATCAATAAAATTTTATTTTTCTCACATGTTTCCTTATAACTCCATCTGAGTATACTTTAGAAATAAGGAAGGTGCGCATTAGTATACACATAAAAGAAATATAAAAGGAGTTAAAGTATAGTTCCTATTTAAACACTTGAATAGCCTATGCTTAAGTGGGCAAACCATATGAAGACAGCTCTTAGAAAATCCATTTTCCTAAGTCAATCAGAGAAAGAAAATTATCACACAGTCTCATATGTGGTTATAAAAAACAGTTTAGAGGCTCATAGAGGAAGGCAAGGAAAACTGAATGGGAAGAAATCAGAGAGGGAGACAAACCATAAGAGACTCTTATTTCCATAGGAAACAAACTGAGGGTTGCTGGAGGGGAGGTAGGTGGGAGATGCGGTAACAGGGTGACCGGCATTAAGGAGGGCACCCAATGTGATGAGCACTGGGTGTTATATGCACCGATGAATCACAGAACCCTATGTCTGAAACTAATCATGTACTATATAGTTGGCTAATTGAATTTAAATTTTTAAAAATGCATTTCACACTCTTTGGAGAATATCGTAACTATATACAGGAGGAATCAAACAAGAAAAAGTTTTGTTTTGTTTAAAGATTTTATTTATTTATTCATGACAGACACACAGAGAGGCAGAAACACAGGCAGAGGGGGAAGCAGACTCTTTGCAGGGAGCCCGATGTGGGACTCGATCCCAGGTCTCCAGGATCACACCCTGAGCTCAAGGCAGACATTCAACCGTGTGTCCCAAGAAAAAGTTTTGTAAAATAGAAGAAAAGGCATTCATAACAGAGAAGTTTTGTTTTGATTTAGTGTATTCTAGCTTTTCCATTAGAGAACCTCAATAATAATGCTGCCAGTATATGATTTCTGAGTAGACTTAGCTCTTAGTAGTTTTTTAAAAAAATTGATGCTAGAAGAAACACAGAGATTACGGAAAGCCAATTTTTTATTTAAAGTGATATCTAAACTCTATGCGCTTGCAAAGTATTTTTAATTAAATAAAAAATAATCCCGTGATTTTCAGTTCAGATTCATGAGATGTTAGACCTTTTCCTTTCTTCTACCGGCCAGAAGTCAATTGTGTATTTTGAAATACTTTCTTAATGACAGATGGTTGATACCAAAAAGATGCCTAAAACATACTGTGTTTATATATGTGTGTGTGTGTGTATATATTTCCCTTATCTTCCTTCACCTGTCTCCAGATATAAAGCACAGCTGCTTAATGTTTTAAATTTTTTTATGAGAAGCAACAGTTTTTGATAATCTCACAAAGGACTTTTCTAGTAGACTCTACACATGCAGGGTTTTCACAAGACAAAGGATTGGTTTTAACATTCAAACAACTAGTTTGCAAAAATAAATAAAAAATGAAACTCCATGTATGGACTTTACTTAATCAGAGACACAGGCAGAGGGAGAAGCAGGCTCCATGCACTGGGAGCCCGATGTGGGATTCGATCCCGGGTCTCCAGGATCGCGCCCTGGGCCAAAGGCAGGGACAAACCTGCTGCGCCACCCAGGGATCCCGAAATCAGACTTTATTCTTACTTAAACCTTTTCTTTTGATGCTTTAACTAGAGCCTTACATGAGCTAAATCAGAGGATACTGAATGTGACTGGCACGACAGAAGATGCTTAAACTATGGAAGTAAAGAAGATGAGCTGTAGTGATCATATTAGATAAAACCAGTGATGTATTAATACACAATTATGAAACTGTAATACTCTTCTAGTCTAATATATAAGCCTTAGTTACTTTGGCATTCTTTTATCTGATCATCTTGCTGTATAGATCTATTCTTATAGTCATCCCTCTTTGTGGTTACGTCTATTACTACCAAATACCCACCTGAAAAGTGAAAAATTTAAGCAAGCAGTGAGTTATCTTAAGGATTATGCCAAACGAAACATTCAAATTCAACCTTAACCGAAATTACAAAACTTATATTTATCAAGATGATTTAAAGCCCATTAAGATGATCAATTGGATTTAAATAGTCACCATAATTTCTACCCTGAGGTCTCCTGAGAAAGTTTACAGTGGAAGCACTTCAAAGTCCTCAATACATCTCATTAGCACCTTTATTAAAGGATGTGTAAAAAAAAAAAAAAAAAGAAAAGAAAAGAAAAGAAAAGGAAGTTCAGAAGAAGCACTCTTTTAGAAACACTTGTTTAAAAAAGATTTTCAATCTTTTTTATTAAAATGATATGTATATCATCAGAAATTGACAACAAATGTTTAGTTCACTCTAGGAATTTAGGCCAAAAAAAAAAAAAACCCTATAAAATTATTCATCATAGTTTACCTTCTTTTCCTTCAATAAAGAATCCCGCCTTACTTTATATTAGTTATAGGGCATCATCCCTTTGTCTGGGTTTTGACATTATCTCTTTCTGAAGTTGTTTATTTTTTTTTATTTTTTTAATTTTTTATTTATTTTTGATAGTCACACAGAGAGAGAGAGAGAGAGGCAGAGACACAGGCAGAGGGAGAAGCAGGCTCCATGCACCAGGAGCCCGATATGGGATTCGATCCCGGGTCTCCAGGATCGCGCCCTGGGCCAAAGGCAGGCGCTAAACCGCTGCGCCACCCAGGGATCCCTCTTTCTGAAGTTGTTTAAATAGAAATAGCCTATGCAAAGTAAGCTTGAAGTTTTTCTGAATTGTATAAGAAGCTGTAGATTACCTCATGCCAGTAATCTACAGAAAATATCAAAGAGCTATCAATCCTAGAGTACATGCTTTACCATGTCTCTCTAATTCCTTATGGTAGTTTACAAGGTCCTATTTTAGAGCTAGCTTCCAATGATCTCATTGGGTTGTTTTCCTACTGTTCTCTCGGTTCCTCATCCTGTTCGTCAAACACACCATACGTGTTCCTGCCAGAGCTTTGTAGCTCCTGTTCCTCTGCCTAAACATTCTTCCCTTAGATATCTACTTAGCTTCCTCCAGCATTTTCTTCAAGACTTCCTCAAATCTCAGCTCAGTGAAGCCTCGCCTGCTGCTAGGCTGCTAGGTAAATATACCAGTACAAGCACCCAAATCCCTACCTGACCCTACTAGACCTCTATTTCCCACCATTCTGAGATTCTTCTTGCAAAGATCAACAAACCCAATCAATTTTCTTACTTTGCTTTACCTTTTTTTTCCCCCACAGCATTTATCACCTTCTAATCACTATATAATGTACTTATTTGCTATGTTTATTGTTAACTATCTGATACCTCTCACACTCCTCTGGAACATAAAGATCCCAAGGACACTGATCTCTGTCCATTCTGTTCACTTATGTACTCCAAGCACTTCAAACACTTACTATGTAGTAGGTGCTCAATAAATCTTTTTTTGTAAAGTAGTTCCTTTGACAAGTCCTATCTTTCTTTTCCTAAAGTAACTGACCTTGATGCCACCAATTATTGTAATTCCATTCCAATTATGTTTTCCTTGTAAATCTCTGTTCTCTGAATTCTACCCCCAGCATTCTAATGAAATTCTTCTTTCAAAGGTCAACAAATGCAAAGAATTTTTCTATGTCTTCACTCATTGTATTCCTAAGCAACGCTGAGCACTGCAACCACTTCCCTTCTTAAAAGCTTCATTCAGTTAGAAGGAAACTGAACAAACACAATTTACTAGACACTCATCAGAAGTTTTTCCTCTAGTTTTCATGATAAAGGCCTATCCATCCAAGTTTCTTCCTCTTGTGTTACACGAATATAGATGATCAGAATTCTTTCCCAATGATCTCTTCTTCAAACATGTCCCCTTATAATGTCAGGGCCTTAGCTAATATCACTGACTACCAGGCTAAATCTTTTTCTGAATCTCTACCCCATATTTCCAATTGCCATTGCTTGTCTAAATATTACAATTCTCCTACAGCAGTGCAAATTTTACCTTTCTCAGATCTGTGAATATTGCAATATTTTGCAGCCACCTGTAGATTACCATTTTCCACTTGAGGCAGAATTCTACAAAACGGAAGCTAAAACGAGTCAGTCACCCTTTCAGCCGTTCTAGTGGCAACATTCATATCTAGGGCTGATGGGAACAGTTTAAGTAAGTGTCTACAATCAGATGTGGTGACAATGGTAATAATGTAACCCTTATTACAAGATAAATTTTGAGGTGGAATTCTAAGTATTATTTTAGGCTGTGTCTCTTCCAGACCTGGTTCCCGTATCCTCCTGGAGAGTCTATGAACTAGCAAATACCCTCTTAATAACTGTGTTTTCTGTGTAAATTAATCATGGTTGGTTTCTGTTGCTTTCAAAGGAGAAATTTGGATGACTATATCCAGCAAGACCCAACTGGTCCTCTCTGAAGAAGTAACTGTTTTCTCCTCTAAATGTCCACAAGCATTTTATCAGTATTACTTCTAATACATTTATCCCTTTACTCTGTATTATAATTATTTATGCATGCTGTCTTCTTCACTACATGTTTTATTTCCTGGGGGTGAAGTGCCTGTCATTTATCTTTGTCCATGCTTTTAACATTTGCCTCCTTGTCTGTTTCAGATACTTTTCAAAAACAAACAAAACATTGTATGTGTGTTCTTTCTGGCTGAGGGAGCTACTCTAAATTCCTCCTTTTGTACTCTTAATCTAACAAGGTTCCACCACTCTATTCCTAGAATGGCCTCCATGACTCATTTATTTAGAAGATTCTGCAAGGGATGCATGGGTGGCTCAGTCAGTTAAGCATCTGCCTTTGGCTCATGTCATGATCTTGGGATATTGGGATAGAGCCCCCCATCGGGCTCTCTGCTCAGCGGGAAGTCTGTTTCTCCTGTACCCTCTGCCTCTTCCCCCTACTTATGCTCTCTCTTGTGCATGCTCTAATAAATAAATAAAATCTTTTAAAAAGTTTCTCCAGGATTTTTGTAGGTCATTCCCTCATTTTTATGCACTAAAGGCCTCCCTTTTTTCTTTGCTCCAGCAGTGCACACAAAACACCAACAAGGTTGCCAAGACCATTCAATGGAAAAAAGATAGTCTTTTCAACAAATGGTGTTGGGAAAACTGGATATTCACATGCAAAAACAAAAAAACAAAATACACACACACACACACACACACACACACACACACAAAATGACTCTTACCTTACAACATACACAATGGATGTTAACTCAAAATGGATCAAAAACCTAAATGTAACAGTTGAAATGAATTAAAACTATGAAACTCTTACCAAAAACAAAATAAAACAAAACAAACAAACAAAAAAAACTTTCAGGGAAAAGCTTCATGTCATTGCATTTTGTAATAAGTTCTTGGATATGATATCAAAAGCACAGAAATTTTATAAAAAGGAGATAAACTGGACTACATCAAAAGTTAAAACCTCTGTTCAAAGGACTCAATCAATAACATTTCAATCTATGAAATGGTAGAAAATATGCAAATCATATATCTAATAAGGGATTATCCAGAATATATAAAGAATGACTTCAACTCAACAACTACAAAAATAAGAGGCAACCCAATTAAGAAATAGACAAAGGATGTGAACAGACATTTTTTCCAAGAAGATATATATAAAAGACCAATAAGCACATGAAAAGATGCTCAAAATCACTTATCTCTAGGAAAATGCAAATCAAAACAACAATGAGATACCATCTCACACCCAAGAGAATGGCTATTATCAAAATAAGTATTGGCAAGGTTGTGGAGAAACAGAAATCTGTATGTACCATTGGTGGGAATGTAAAATGATACAGCTGCTATGAAAAACAATAGGAGAGCTCCTCAAAAAATTAAAAACAGAGTAACTAAATAATCCAGCAGTTCTATTTCCTAGTATATATTCAAATGAATTGAGAGCAGGGTTTTGAAAAAACATTTATATATATATATATATATACACACACACACACACACACACACACACATTCATGTGCATAGCAACATTATTCACAATAACCAAAAGCTGAAAGCAACTCAAATATTCTTCAACAGATGAATGGATAAACAAAATGTGGTAACA
This sequence comes from Canis lupus familiaris, assembly GCF_011100685.1. NCBI lineage: Eukaryota > Metazoa > Chordata > Mammalia > Carnivora > Canidae > Canis > Canis lupus. The sequence continues at coordinate 22,061,420 of NC_049253.1, forward strand.
TACAATGAAATATTATTCAGCATTAAAAAAGGAAATTCTGATAAATACTAAAAATGGATGAATCTTTTTTTTAAAAGATTTTATTAATTTATTCATGAGATACACAGAGAGGGGGTGGAGTGGGGGCAGAGACACAGGCAGAGGGAGAAGCAGGCTCCATGCAGGGAGCCCAACATGGGACTTGATCCCAGGTCTCCAGGATCAGGCCCTGGGCTGAAGGCGGCGCTAAACCACTGAGCCACGTGGGCTGTCCAACATGGTTGAATCTTAAAGACATTATGCTAAGTGAAATAAGACAGTAACAAAAAGATAAATATTGTTATGACATTCCTGTGTTGGAGCCATTAACTCCCAAAGATACTTAGTTTTAGATGAGGTCATGAGGTCATAAAAGTGTGGCCTCCATAATGGGATTATTGTCCTTAAAAGAAGAGGAAGAGAGACCTGGGGTAGCTCTTATGTTCTCTTTCTCCTCTGCCATGCAAGGACACAAGAAGGCAAGCTGTCTACCAGTTAGAAAGAGGGCCCTCACCAGAAACCAAATCTTCTGGCACCTGGATCTTGGACTTTCTGGTCTCATGAACTCTGAGAAATAAATGACCATTGTTTAAACCACTCAGTCTATTGTATTGTGACAGCTGTCTCAGCAGACTAAAAATGTCAACTTTGCAAACATAAGGAGTTCTAGAGATTGGTTGGCCAACAATGTGAATGTACTTAAAACTACTGAACTGTAGCACTTTAAAATGATTGAAATAGTTATGTTGTATTTTCTCACAATTAAAATTTCATGTAAGAATTTTGTTTTGCTTTAAAACAAACAAACAAAATCTTTGTCCAACCCAGGCTTCAAGGATACTATATCCCAGTGTGGGGGAACCAGAGTTTGTTCCTTATTTCTACCCTATTCCCATCCTCTGCATGGCTGTCATGTGATTAGCTGCTTAAAATCCTGTAACTGCTGTATAGTATTTTCTGTGTACAACCCAAGCACTTGGGAACAGAAGCATCTTCTCTTTTTTCTAATTTCATTTCTTGCCACCAATCTCCAAGTACTCTATGCTCCAGTCATAACTCTCTATTTCAAATTACAACCCTGTCTAATATGCCATCTTTGCCTCAGCTCTCTTCAATTCAGTTCAACAAAATCTCACTGAACAAGCACAATGCACTGAGCACTATGAGACAGGATATTTTAAGAAAACGCTTCTATTCTCAAGAACATTAAAGTCTAGGGGAAGGATACTCATAAAGAGATCATTACAATTATTGTGATAAATACTTTAACACTAACTCATAGTTACATATTCATAAATAGGTATCTGCCTACTTCTTGAAGTTTGCTTCTTAAATTTACTTCATATATTCAATAGTTTTCAAATCAATGCACAATGCTTGAACATTTTTAACTTCATATGAATGAATATGTTCATTTTTTAATTAATATTTGGTTTATCAATGGATTTCCTAAAGTAGAAATAATGGATATCTAGTATCTTTTTACATAAAAACACATAATTTTAGAAGCACAGATTTACTACCAAACCACCAAAAAAATTTAAAAATTCTTAAAACTTAGAATTATGATGAGTTTCCTTGAGAGTACAGATAACATTCTTACAGTAGAGGGGGAAAAACTGCAGGTACATTTTTTAATAGTCCATTTAGCATTTTAGAACTTAGGTAATTTTGCCTCTTTTACGGTTTCATAATTAAAGTTTCTCCTGCCATTTGGAGTAAACACAATTCCAGCCATGGGAGACAAGAATGACCAGTTCAAGTTCAAGGGTTCACTGCACATGAATATCCATAAATGCCCCTTGACAGTCTTGGTAGTATAATGAACCTTGCAATTACTCAGCAGGCCATCACCACAATACATGAACATAATGCTTCCAACATCAAATGACAAAACATTATACAAATAATACCAACCAACTGTTACAGTTCACATAGGGCTTTTGGAAACGAATTAAATTGCAACAGTTCCTCTTAAATCTTTATAGTTTGCAGGGAGTTTTGCTTCACTGAGCTATGTTTATGGCAAATAATTAATAGAAAGGTGTTGGCATTATATACAATTGGGAGATGCCAATTAGCAAAACCCTCCTTCAAAATGACACCAGTTAATTCCAGCATGAGCTCTCAGAGTGAAATAGCCTTTCTCTTAAACAAACGCTAGTGCCTCATTGTCTTTGGGAATGTCTCCAATCATCCTATATATAACCTCCTGGGGTAGATGCTTCTGGTCCTGCCTTCCTGTTGCCTCTGTGCTGAAGAAATGATCTTAAATTAGTTCATTTGAATAACAGTGTGCCTTCCTTTACTCTGGTGGTTCTCCAACGGTGCAAAGTTTATTTCCGTAGGACAATCTTTGACACAGTAGAAAGTACCGTCAGGTAAAAAGTAATACACAGATAAATGATCATTAATTATTAGCACCCCTAATAAAAAGTATAGAACCTATCAGACAATATACGTGTAAATGCGCATAAAAGCAAGCATCTCATTACCAATTTAATTATCTGAGTGGTCTGGGGATTAAAGTACAAAACAAAGTGCAAATGTGTATATTCTACTTACGACAATTATTTTAACTCCTGTTTCCCCCAATACATAAAACTGACAACTGCTGATGTGCAACACACACTGGAATATAGATCATAAGTAAGTTCATGATTTTTAGTTTGGCAAATAGCTACACTGTGCTATTTTCATCACAAAGGGTTTATTGTTACTCTGGACATCTTCAGAATAGGCTTGCCATGATGGTTCAGCATTTATCATCCAGTTCAAAAGGAAATATGAATAATAAAGCAAGCTGGGTTTCCCCCTTCAGAATCACATACTGAGGAAAGAGCAGGTAGGATTTGGTTATGAGAAATTTTGTTTTCTTCACCTCCGTGTTTCAGTCAGATAACTTCAGATTAGTGATTTAGCACTTTGGATTCTAATAAATTAATTCATGAATCAATTAGTATTTCTACTTCTCACTTTATTTTTTATTTGATTTCTTAATAAAGTAAAATGTAAAAAAAAAAAAAAAGCCAATTGGAAGATAGGTTTTTCTAGTCTTAGAAATAAGTATTTCTTTCTATCATGTTTTATAAACAAAACAAGCTAATCTTCTGACCCTAAAAGAGAACTCTTCCTTTTTTAATTGGCCACAGAGAAAGAAGCAATAACCTGGACTATGGACAGTTCTAAAAATTTAGTTAAGAAAAATCTGACTTCTGTATTTTTTTAAAAAGTACACTTTTATATATACAACTATAGCACACTTTACCAGATTTTAGACAAACAAGATTCAGAATAATCCAGATAATTACCATTTTTCTCTAAAATAATACAGACATTATGGGAAAAACTCCTACTGTTATCTAAAAATCACATGAACAGTAAAGGAAAATTTTGCCAGGAAAATGAAAAACACTAATAACAGAACTGAGAACATAAGATATAAAATATGGAATAAGAAATAGTAAGAAATGATGCTGAAAGTGTACAAAGTCAGTATGGACACTAAGTTAATTTTATCACTTTATATAAAGGTATAGCTTCACAATTGTGTTCTATACCTTTCTGTAATACTAGGACTGTTCCTAATATTATAATTTAGGACCTGAATTCCTGATTAAGATTACAGAATCAAATAGATTATATATGTGACAAAAGTGTTATGAATTAAAAGGTTCACATATTAACCTCCATGCAATATGTAGTTATGTTCTATAAAATGAGCTAAGGTGTATCATACATGACTATAGAAGGCACATAGAAATGCAATCATAAATCCATGCTAGTTTTAATGAAAACTAAACAAATGTTTAACAATTATATCTGTTATCTTAACATAGGTTAAGACTATATTAAGTCTTTCAAATTCATAGCACATATTTGAACCATGTTTACTTTCTCTTGATAAACCACGGTAAACAAAGATATTAAAAAACCATTCCAGTGACCTGAGACTTTGATTACAGTTCTACAACAGATATGCAAAAAATTATTCCTAATGAAGATAGTGTTTCTGAACATCACTTTGAAATTTAAAAAAAAAAAACAAAACACTCTGAAATTCATCCCATTAACCTCCTCCTCACCTTCTGATTAAGTATATTTGAACTGACTGAAGAAACAACTTCTGGAACCAATTCATGTGCAAAATGCTGAGTGTATCAAAATAATTCACATTTCCACAAAAGTGAACAAATGAATCAATGAATGGAAAGCAAGCCAGCCAGTCAGACAAGCCATTAACCATTTCCACTCTTCACAAAAAAATATTTTCAGTTCACAAATAATTAAGCCTTTCTTCCTTTTTCTCTCAGGTCTCACATCCAATTCATTATAACAAGACCTGAAAGTGCTATATCTAAAATAGATCCCATATTGAACCACTTTCACACTACCACTGCAAAAACTCTAGACCAAATTGCTATTACGTTTCTTGTAGAAAATTGTGGAGCAGTTTTCTCTTTAATTCATTGATTCTCCTATGTCCTGCAGCAAACTGAGTTCTCTAATGGGCAACCAAAGTGGCATCCCCTAGATGGGTACTACACATGTGATTATAAATCACATTATTACTTCCCTGATTAAAATCTTCAATTATAAACAAAACCACACTCACTACTGTGGCCTACATAATTTGGCCTCTGCTCTTCTTTGACCTCACTGCCTAGCACTTTCCCCCTTTTCCAAAATGTGCCCTGAATACTAGTTTTCTGTCTATCCCTCAAACACACCACTGATTTCCTTTCATGATCATTCTACTTGTTCCTTATTCCCAGTATTTAGATTTCCATTCCATGAGCATTCTAAGAAAAGTAATTCCCAACTCTTCTAACTCATTTTATTTTCTTCGGATCATTCATCTCTATCTGGTTTGATCATCTTTGTTTATGTAATTGATATATCTGTTGTCTATCTCCTTTTGAATGTCAGCACTTTGAAAGCAAGTATTTTGTCATGTTCACCTGCAATGTCCAAAGCATTTATATAACTATGCCTAGAACACATCTGGCACAATTGATATTTATGGAATGAATAAGTTGGATTATCTGACCTGGGAAGGAGGAGATAGTCAGTAGGACCCTAGAGAGCAGGGGAAAACCGTGAAAGGCTGAGACATTCACCCGGCAGGTAAAAGTTTCATCTGAAATGTATGAAATATCTTTTCTTGTCAAGATCAACAATCTCTCATCAACAGAGACAATGTTTTCCAAAAGCAAGATCAGATAAATTATTACTCCTTAATTACACAAAGAATATGCAGTATGCAAATACAGACTCGAAAATATTAGCTACTAAAATCATGATTATTCAAGTAGCTAAGAGTGCTGGTCTCAGGGGCGAAATTACAGGCAGATTCAGCAATTCTGAATTCAACAGTACTATTAATAAGAAGTGTCATCTTGCTGGGTTTTAAAATAGAATTTTTAGTATGGTCTGAGGGAAAGTGCCTTGAACTAAGGATCACAGATTCCGGCTCTACTCCAATTAATTCTGCTTAGCATCAGTTCTTGCTATAAAATGGAAATCCCCCTATGCCTCACAATATCGTCACACTGAATAAACGATATATCATATGTGAAAGCTTGTAACCTTGTAAGACATTGCACAAAATGAAAGTCCTTACATTAGAACCTGTTGTAAATATACTTCTCATTCATGTGTATAAACATGCATATATTAAAATACATCTTGTGTGAGAGGTCTGTTTCATTTGTGGCATATGTTTCAAAGCCAGGGAACCCGAAAATGTATTACACAAATGCATATAAACACATTTTAAAAGAAGTAAGTGTTGAAGGCTTGCCATCATTGCCTCTAGATCTGAAGTAAGTTCAAGAGTCTCTGACATAAGAGTTGGAAAGAACATATAAATTTAAAACATTTTACCATATTAGAAGTTTTGCTGGCAGGCATGTGCTGTCTAGGAGAAAGCAGAGGAAAGAGAAGAAAGAGTACGGAGGAAATTTTGTGTGTGTGTGTGTGTCTGCTTAAACTGGAAACATGTTAGGTTTCATTTATTTTGAGCCCTATGGGCTTTTTGTTGGAAATAGGAAATACTCTCACATTAAGGAGAATAAAGTTAGTGGCAATTTTACTATAAAGATATACTGTGCTCGTGGAAGTAAAGAAAGCTTTGACGTTTTCCTCAATTATAACCTCAGACTATGACCAGCTAACAGAGTAGTGTCCATCTCAGGGTGTTGAGATCAAGCTCCACACTCAGCCTGGAGTCTGCCTGAAATACTCTCTCTCCCTCTCCCTGCTCACACATTCCCTCTCTCTATATAAGTAATATAAAATATTTTTTAAAAAAATAAATAAATGGACTGTGTAGGTACATGTGCTTATAAACATCACAGAAATAAATATGTTTTCTTGTCACAGAATAGAACATAAACTCTGGACAAGGCACATCATGTGACTTTCTAAAGAATAAATAGCAAAGCTCACCTGGAACTTCAGTACAATTTTCTTCGATTTCATATTTTGTTTCAAATATTAAACATCTGTCAAAATTCATAGGAACAAAAACAAGTTGGTCAATGATGATATATAATTGCTTCTATCATTCAGAAAAAAAAAAAAAGAAGTACACCATGATAAAATATGAGAAATGCCTGATTGAGGTAGTTTCTTAATCAATGTGCTTAGAAAATACATCTGTTTTGAAACATTTACCTACTAATAACAGTGCACAAAAAGACATTTTCTAACAGCCACTACTGAGACTTGCCTCCAAATGGGGAGTTTTCATATTTTCTTTCCAATAAAACAAAGTGGCCCTTTAACAACCATATGGCCCTGGGCTCCAAGAGAAGTTATATTCAGCATCTATTTTTAGACACAGATTTCCTTATAAAATATACTGCAGTGACGGAGCTGAATGAGCCTTCATGTTTCTGTGGACAAAGCCTCCTGCCATCCAGCAAGTTCCTTACAGCACTGTGGGTCTCAGTGCCTGTCCCATTTCTTCTCTCCCAGGGAATAAGACATTAAAAAAAGAAAGAAAAAAATTACTGAAGTGTGTTTCAAACAAGTTATTTTTCATTTATTTAGAAGGCTATTTTGGGGGGATATATATGTTAACTGAAATCTTTCTGACTTCTGATATATTCAGTACATATTTTCCACCAAGCTCTTTCAAAATAACATGCTTTACCAATAATATCTGAGAATAGACCAATTCAAAATGCAAACATGTCTATTTCAGCCACTATTCAAACAGCACTAACAATGTTTAATGCTAAATTTCTTAGGTACTGTGGTGGTTTCAGAAACATTTTTATGCTCCATCATTTAGATATCCATCATATATATTATATAACTTGGGACACCTGGGTGGCTCAGTGGTTAAGCATATCTGCCTTCAGCTCAGAACGTGATCCTGGAGACCCAGGATCGAGTCCCACGTCGGGCTCCCTGCTATGGAGCCTGCTTCTCCCTCTGCCTATGTCTCTGCCTCTCTCTGTGTGGGTCTCATGAATAAATTTTTAAAAATCTTTTTAAAAAGATATTATATAACTTTAAATTTTTACATAGTATATCTGTCCTATAAGGAAGTTCGACAAGAACTGAGAACAACTTTTGGTAGACAAATGAAGAATCGCAGAACCAAAAATGGGCATTTGGTATATACTACTCAGCAAACACTTAGTTGTATTAATCTCATAAAATAAAAATAATGAGCAGATGAAACTTAAACTATTTAATTTGGAATCAAGTTATTATTTTTATAATAAGTGCCTGGTTTGAAATTTTTTTCTACTGATCGTGGGTAACAAAAATCACATAGGAATAAAAGATGAGGAAAAGCTTTTCAAATTAGATGAACTGAGGCCTGAATTTAGCTGCTAGGTAAAATCTTTTCAAGAATTTCTAAAAACAAAAAACAAAAAAAAAAAAGAATTTCTAACAAATAGCTATTCCACATGAAGGGAGTCATAGGCTTCATAAGCACAACAGCATGCAATATGGCAACTATTACCTGAAGAGCCCACAAAGCATTCTTCTCAGGTCAAGTAAGTACTGCACTTTCTTCTATTTTGAATATATATTGTGAATACTGAGAGAAAAACCTACAAAGAATTTGTAACTGCTCTGTCTCCTGATATTTCAGACTATTCCCCCATGAGTCACTTTTGTCCTCTGTTTTACTGAGATAAAATCAACATAATGTTGTATTAGTTTAAGGTGTACAACATAACACTTTTATATATGTACGTATTGCAAAATGATTACATTTTCATTAGCCATTTAGTTTATTAACCATCCCCTCTCATAGTGAATCATTTAGTATTCTTACTTAGTGAATCACTTAGTATTCTAATAATTCTTATTATTTTTTTGTCTTTTTTAAGATTTTATTTATTTATTCATGATAGACACACACACAGAGAGGCAGAGACACATGCAGAGGAAGCAGGGCCCATGTAGGGAGCCGATGTGGGACTCAATCCCGGGACTCCAGGATCATGCCCTGGGCCAAAGGCAGGCGCTTAAACCGCTGAGCCACCCAGGCTGCTCAAATTCTTATTATTTCAAATAGAAATAATTTATTATTTGAAAGGGAAAGAACAAAATAAAATTAGAAATGTGTTACATATTTGTTAATCCCATATACCCCATGACTTACATACTGACATATGATCGTTCTTTAATTCTAGTGTTTCTTCAGGAAGTTCCCAGTATTTTTACAATCCAGTGATTATAAATAAATCAGTATTTACCATTATTATATTTTACCAGCAGAAGGCATCACATAGGTAGGGCAAGTTTCTCACTTTCCAGCAATATTTGGCCCACTTTAGGCCAAATAATTCTTTTTGTATGGGACTGCCCTGTGCATTTTAGCATGTTTACCAGCATCCATTCATGTCCTCTCACTTAGATGCCAGTAGCACCTCCTCCCAAGGGTAAAGATCAAACACATCAGCGGACATTGCTATATGTCCCCTTCCTCGAGGTTGAGAACCACAGATTTAAGTGAGGACCACAGATTTGGGTTTTCATTTTAATTGTAAATTTAAATTGTCAGGATTCTCTGCTTAGGTACAGAAATATTATAATCAAAACGTTATTATTATTATTAAACTATAGGTATATAATTAACATCCAAGTTCATAAAAATTTACATTTTTAAATAACATATTAAATTTTATCAAGGTACCAATAGTGGAAATAACTATTTCTGATTTTCCGAAAATATCACCCAATTAAAATGTTTCCTTACACTGTTTGAGGAAAATTTATTTTGGTTTTGGTCTAGCCCAAAATGGCAAGGAGTAAGTACAGGAAGTTTTATCTGAAAAATGAACATGGACCAAGTCTTATAAATTGGCCCTAGTGCTATTTCCTATCATAGCTCCTGTTTGTTTACATTGGAGTTCGTATAAATTGGGTGTTATTTCCTTTCCACTAAGTTTCAAGGTATTAACAGCCAAGGAGGTGTTTTCTGACTTCTTCCTCCTCCTTTTCTCCCACTTCCCCCAAATAAGTAATACGTTGCTTGGAACACAATTTTAAGACTTGTCCCCAAATTTCAAAACCATCCTGAATTTATTTTACCTAAACCCATCTTACACTTGAAAGCAAAAACAGTAAAAACAGTCTTTTTAAAATGGAAATGAGCAAAATACACATTTTCTAATAGGAACCTACTTTCCAACAGAATCATTTATCTAGTCATTTCACAGCTAAAACTTGCAAATTCTTAAGTAAATCAGGTCCATTTATTTTGACTTCCTGCCTAGGCTCTTCTTTCCAGAGAAAACATTACTCTAATATTTTCATCCATTAAGTACTCTTAACATTAAATGTCCTTATTTAAACAAAAATTTTTACCCTTACTCCAAACACAATTAAAAGAAGCGCAGATTTTTTTAATTTCTCTGGATAGAGTTATACCTGTCTAGTTTTAAAGAGGCACATAGCACCTCTATTAGTGACTTCCATTGGTGTGAATTAACAACTAAAATGCTAACTAAAACTGTCTTTGTATGTATTATGTAGTAGTGTCTCAAACTGTCTGAAACAGTTGCAAAACTGTCCTTGACCAGTGAACTTTCAGTGAAAAAACTGTTGAAAGTTCATGCACCCCAAATGCACATTCATTATAATTAAACAAAAAGATTACACAGACATTGCTGACAAGGATTATCAAAATAAAACGGCGCCACCTGCCCCTTGCTCTCCCATTAATTAGTATGGAGTTTGAGGTGCCAATTAACAAGAAGCAGAAAAGGATCAGTAAACACAGCTCAAGCTGAATTTAAAGATTAACTCTTCCAGTTCGTGCCCCGTTTCTTAACCATACTATGTTGATTTGTCTATGCAAGCCAAAATTGAATCCTAGGCTATTTCTTTTTAAAAGAAAACAACAGTGTCATTAGGAAGACATTTCAGTTGTATGAAATAATTCCCAAGGCAGCTGCCCAAAAAGTTCATCTGATTCCATGAACAAGTGGCCATTCAGTATTTCACAGAGATGCAAAATACTCAATAATCCAGGTAATCCCAGTGACTAAAATACTTTCACATTATAAATTACAAATCTGTGGTAGTTAATGCTAACTGTGGGAAACAACTAGAGTACTGTATGGTTAGCAGTAACTAGCACCACCCTCCCATCCCTGCTACTAAATAGCACTTTACAGGTCTGAGACCACATTTTTTTTTTTAAGTGAGTAGAGTAAATGACTTCATTATTGGTTTTATGGAACAATTATTAGTAACTTTTAAATTTAACCATTCACTCTTTTTAGACAATACTTTCCAAAAACAATATAGGTGTTTCTATACAATTCCCATCTTGATCTGTAACTTCTCTGTAGACAGTATTATTATTCTAGAAATCTAAAATTATTTTTGAGAAAAGCATGCAAATGCAAATTATCAAAACTAAACTGCAAACATTATTACATTGCTGCACGTAAAGTTACTAACACGCATTTTTAATAACTATTTTATACTTCATCATTGAGTATTCCAGTTTAACTTGTAGAATAAAATTTGTTTTAATATAAATTCATTTTATTGAAAAGATAGGATTTTCTTCAAAATTTAGAAAAGATTTCTCCTCATAGAAGCCTTCTATATTTGCTCATCCATTTCACCACAATATTTTTCCCTTTGATGTAGACATAAGTACATCTAATCTTTAAGAATACTATTTGCAAATACTGATGAATAAAACTTTGAAACCTGACCATTTCAAGACTCAAATTCCCCAATGGCTTTACAGAATACATTCTGATATTTTTGCGACTTTTTTTTTAGATTTCTATTTATTCATTTCATTTATTTATGAGACACAAAGAGAGAGAGGCAGAGACACCAGCAAAGGGAGAAGCAGGCTCCCCACAGGGAGGCCCACACAGGACTTGATCCCAGAAGCCCAGGACCACAACCTGGCCCAAGGCAGGCACTCAACCACTGAGCCACTCAGGCACTCACAGAATATATTCTGAAACATGGGAATATCAACCTCCAAGACTTGCTGAGAGAATTAAATTAGATCAAATGTTTACAGAAAGTTTTTTTTTTTTTAAAAATAGCCACAATGAAATATTGATGCTAAGCAGAAACTCAAATGTCTGCCCCCAAAACACCTTCAAAACATTACCTGTGGGGAATCTCTGGGTGGCTCAGCAGTTTAGCGCCTGCCTTTGGCCCAGGGCGCAATCCTGGAGTCCCGGGATCGAGTCCCACATCGGGCTCCCGGCATGGAGCCTGCCTCTCCCTCCTCCTGTGTCTCTGCCTTTCTCTCTCTCTATGTCTATCATAAATAAATAAATCGTTAAAAAAAAATTACCTGTGACTGGCAACACCGCTAACACCTACCTGTGCACCATACTGCTCTCTATTCATTAGGTCTGGGATGCAGTCTAAAAATTTGCAGTTTTAAGACACACATCTGGAAGTTCTAACACAAACATTATATGGCCCACACCACCATTACCCTTAGTTATGGACAAACCAACATTACTGTCTTGAGGACTGTACTTGAAACATACCAGCAAAAAAAAAAAAAATAATAATAATAATAATAAATAAAAATAAATAAAAAAGAAATGGTACCAGCTCTAGTCTTTTTGGCTGCATGCCCCACACACTAGAAGGAATCCATAGTACCAACAGGACAACAGGATAGGCCTCTCTGGACCTCACAACCCCTCCTTTTAGATCACACTCTGTGTAATTGTGACCCTAGAACTCTTTTCCCAAAGAATCAGACTGTAGAGTCCTAGGCCCAAAAGGTGGCCAAGAGCAATTAGTTAACAGCGTATTAGGTTAATTTAAACAGAACGGACACAATAATTATTTGTTGACTGTATCAGTAAGTGAAAAAATGAAATGACAACAATTCTATTGAGAAAATGTTAATATGTTAAGGGATAACACTCTAAAGTTAGGCAGAGAGGCACCTATTCTAACCTAGAGTTGAGAGAAGTGGCATTAAACATTTTGTTCTCAGGATTCCTTTACCTTCTCAAAAAGTATTAAGGACCTAAGGAACATTTATTTTTTTTCTGTCTGCTTTGTTGTTTTTTTACCTTATTAAAAATTGAAAATGAAGCTTATAAAATATTAATTCATTTTAAAAGAATATTAATAAATCTACTATATGTCACTATAAACATAAGCATAGCTTTCATAAAAAGTAATCATGTGTCTTCAAATAAAAATAATTTAGTGAGAAGTATCTGGCTTACAAGATAGTAAGATTCTTAACTCTACCTCTGGATTTAATATGTTGTCATACATTGTTTTGATTGAAGTATGTGAAGACAATCCTCTCTCCCACAGAGAGGAAATGAAAAAGGGGGAAATACTTTACTAGCCTTTTCAGATAATGTGGTTATTAGCCTCCGTTAGTACTACACCAAAACTCAATATGAGGTAGTATCTTAAAATTTAGTTGTAAAGTAGAATCTGAACCATAACAATGAAATATTTATATTCTGTTACACTAAAGTACACTCTACTACCTTGTACTTTGAATAGATCTTTTATCCATACATAATTGTATAACATCATGCATTAATCATTTGGAAAATATAAATATCAGTTCTTGGACTCATACAGAATTTGCAAATATTAACACATTTCCTTAGATGATGACATAAAAAGTTACATCTGCTAATATTCATGCCAATATCATCAAAAAAGCTTTTAAATATTTGGATACTCTCAAGCCTCATGGCAGCAATTACAAATTCTCCAAAATTTAAATTTTTATTTGAATTTTTACTTAAAAGCTCATATTTTATCACCAGCACAAATACTGTCAATTATTTTCCTTAATAGGCCCACTTCATTTTCAAAAATGTATCCACCAAATTGTCATAGTTTGTCTAAATTGTCTTATTTTGTCAGTCACTTTTTCAATTAAAGATGAATGTCCATTAAAAAGAAACTGGTTTAGCATCAATTCCTTGAGTGAAACCACTGCCTTTCAGTGTGCAACAGAAGGATGAAGCACACTTCCATTTCCTCACACAGAATATTAAAAAAGCTTGTACTTAAGGGTTGAGAGATTTAATAAATGGGTAATTTTTACTATTTTATAAAGGGCATTTTTAAGTTAAATATTCACTTTTCTTCTTCAAGTGTGTGACAATGAAGAACACAATGGTGACTAGTACGCCTGTTGCCACTATCCTGGTTGGTGCTAAGGTACTAGCACAGTTTTCCTACCATTACTTTTGAACCACTAGAGCAAATAAAAAAGTAAGTCAGCCCAGCGGAAACGACAAATAATGTCTTAAAATGTATCAAAATAGTTATGTATGTGAAAATGTCCTAAAAGTTTCTAAGAGATCTCCCAGGGGTCCTTGCACTATTATTTGAGGGCCACTATTCTGGCTGCCCCTACTCAAGTATTAAGAAGCCCACTAGAACAAATCAACATCCTCTCGCCCCCACCTCACCTCCCACTTCATGCTCTTTCGGAGGACACTACATGGGGTACAGAACCATTTGTTCTTGGCAGAGTATTTCCCCAAACTAGTATTTCAGGGAAAACCTCATTGGGACATACTAACATTTCAAAGAGGCATCAATATGAAATCAAGCGATCTGAGTATTAATTAACCCTGGTAGCAAAAAAAAAAAAAAAAAAAAAAAAAAATCTAAAATTCTAATCACTTATTTTCCAGGAATTTACTTTATGTATAAAAGATTGAGATTAAAGAAGCATAAAGTCCATTTTAGAATTTTGATGTCATAATGATAAATGGTCCAGTATGACCTTACCCTCTATAAAACAGGATTTAATCATTCCCAAGCCTTTTTCCACAGCCTGGTTAATGAACTTTCAACTCTAAAAAACTGAAATTAAATCAAAGTTTTTTTTTTCATTGTTTCTTAAATCATGGTAATTGAACCCTGTCTTTATTAAGTTACTTATTTTTAACAGGCTTGACTCTACATTTCTTGGGTAGATCCTACAATTATAAGATAGTTCAGCTTTTGAATTAGGATGCCAATACAATATTTGCTGAATTTACAAATATTTATACTAATCACAGATTCTAAAATTAAAAGGGATTTTAAAGTTAATTTAGTAACGGAATAGCAAATAGCAAAATACACTGCCATCGTACTTGATCTCTCAACTATAGCAGAGTGATTTACTCATTCATTGAACAAATATTTATTTAGTACTTACAACCTGTCAAGTACCACTCTAAGCAATATATAAAACAGAGTCCCTGACCTAATTTATCACTATATTTTTTTCTACATAGATACAGCCTCATAATCCTCAAAACACTGTATGAAGTATCACTACTAATCAAACTTGCCACCCAAATCCAGGTAAAGATCTTTCTTTTAGGTTTATAAGGGTCTAACATGACTCTAGATGCTACAGGACATCCCAAAAGAGAAATAGTAGTTTCCAGAGAAAAACTATAATCTCATCAAGAAAGATAATGCATACATACCTAAAGCAAATATATAAACAGCACAATACAATGCTAATTTTGTAAATAAAATAACAGGTAAAAGAAACAACTATATACCATGTAGGTCAAATACTTCACACAATATTTTTCTAATTCATCATTTCTTTACAATTTTCTTTTATCCTCATGTATCAATAATATTGTTACAGAAATTTACTAATTTTCTTTATCTTTCATAACATTGTTTGCTCCAATGTATATAAGGGGAAGAAATATGTAAATCCCGACAAGCACAGCAGTCTCAATACCTGTTTTCCCATGCAAGTCAACCTTTTCCAGAACACAAATACTAGCCTGGGAGGCATCTCTGCATGGGGTGGGCTCTCACATGTAAGGCTTATTCATGTGGGTCCTTTAGTACTCACCCGTACCTGTAAGTCAGCCAAGGAAGCAAATATCCGTAGTTTCTCAAAGGAAAATCAGATAAAAATAATTTTATCTGAAATTAAATCAGTTGGAGGAAATACACGAGGAACTAGCCTTGCAGGGCCCAAACTAAAGAATTAACTATAAAAATAAAATACTACAACTTTTACATAATCAAATTGGACAGATATAGAGTCATTGTCTGGTGGGAAAAATAACTTTTGAAAGTCATATTTACTAAATCTGTTTCTCTATTTTGTACATCCTCCCAATCCACCTTAAAGGCCACACAATATTTTTGTCAGTAAGAACTAGTTATTTAATGAAAATGTTACATAAAGAAGACAAAGACACTTTTAAAAACAACTCTCTTCCTTAAAAAAAAAAATGATTTCAACATTTTCAATCTTATTATACAGTTTAATCTTCCAGAAGCTCTTTTAAAAATGCTTTCGTGGGGTGCCTCAGTGGCTCAGTCAGTTAAGTGTCTGGTTTCATCTCAGGTCATGATCCCAGGGTCCTGGCATTGAACCCGACATTGGGCTCCCTGCCCATGGGGAGCCTGCTTCTCCCTCTCCTCCCCACTCTTGCTCTCTCTCACTATCTGTCTCAAATAAATACATAAATAAGATCTTTTAAAAATGCTTTCTTATTTCTGGGAGGTTCCTATTTGTTTTTATGGGAGAGAGACTTCATGAGTAACCCAAACTGTGCTACTTTTTAAACTCATTTCTCAGAAATTTTGTTCCTTCTTCTTCCAAGTACTATTATATTAGGGTGTCTTTGTGTAAATACTTAAAATTTGGCCTGTGTTATAAAAGTTTACATTTAAGATATAGTAAATGAAGGACAGATGTTTAAGACATTGGGTCCACAATGAAGTTGTAAATCCTGCCAGCATAGTAAATTCTGTGATTAAATTTAGTCTGTTTATGCAATAAGGATATTTACACAGCTGGAAAAGCACCAAAAATAACTTTTCCATGCTTATATTAATTCAAAATCAATATTAATTAGAAGCAGCATAGGTACAGTCATATCAAAGTATCTAAAGGCTGGGCCAAGTAGTTATGCTTACAACAAGGAATGAATCAAATATATCAAGAACCAATTTTTTATAACATTGTAAATTATTGAAATAATTCACAGTTTATTCACTTGTGACCTTAGTCAAATTACTGTCTTAGTCTTTTTTTTGCTTAAAACATATATTTTTCCTATGATAGACCTAAGGTTCTAGATAGATCTGTATATCCAGAAACAGACTTCTTTAGTTCACCCCTTAAGTTCTTCAATTGTCTAACATATTCCTGGGAATAATCACTCAAATTTCTTCATGGAGCCATCCGTTTTAACTTAATGTGTTATGAATAACAAAATATAATTTTTTTTCATTTTCAAACATTAAAGGTTTCTATCAGGGACATTTCTGAATGGGGCACTTGCACCTAAAATTTTTGACCAAAGAGCACTGTCTATTATTCTACTTATTTATGAAATACTTCTACCATCTTAAGTATAATATATAAGGCAAAGAAGGCTACTCCTCACCCATTACCCATTCTTCCCTTATTCCATGGCAACACAATCCTGGTTTCTCAGGGCAGCAATATATGTAGCTAAATGACCATGGTGTGGTCATTTGATGAAAAGCTAGCCATGAGATATAACCAGAGATGAGACAGCTTGAATTGCTTCTTACAAGAAAGTACCTGACCTGACTAGGAGATTTGTTCATATGATGTCTCTCACCTCCACCTTTCACCTGCAGCCTCGAAATTGGACATGACAGCTAGAACAATAGCTACTAAAAGCCACTAATGTGTCTTTGAAGATGAAGTCACATGCTAGGTTAGTGGGGCAGAAAATTAGAAAGAGACTAGATCCCTGATGTCTATGGAATGGCCATACCCTCCCTAGACTGCCCATTTCTGAACTTCATTATTTCTAGTTTCTGTTACTTGCATCCAAATGTAATTCCTAAAATATGGAAAGCATATATCCAGAATTTGAGAAATTAAACATATATAGTACACTCTGATGCTTGATAAGGGTGATTCTAGTACTTGATCACATAGTACGTTATAAGCCTAACACATCTTTGATCTATGTGGACACCAAAACTTACCTGAAACAAATCTTCATTAGTTATTAAAGAACATTTGAGTGGTTTTCTTACTATAAGACATAAGATAAGGATATAATATTGCTCTGAATTAAGTGTTATAGAACTCTTGGTTGCCTAATGAAGATTATTCCAATTCTCTGTAGATTAGAGCTGGTCTAAGAAAAAAGCCAAACATCTTTTTTTTAATATTTTATTTATTTATTCATGAGAGACACAGAGAGACAGGCAGAGACATAGGCTGAGGGAGAAGCAGGTTCCCTGCAGAGAGCCTGATGTAGGACTCGGATCCCAAAACCCCGGGATCATGCTCTGAGCCAAAGGCAGATGTTCAACCACTGACCCACCCAAGTGCCCCCAGGACAGATCTTCATATGGACCACATAGTTTCCATGAAACTGAGACTCCCAAATCCATTCTCTTTGAAATTCCACATTATTGGATTTTTTTTTTAAATACATAAACTGAGATGATTCTGAGAGCAAAGGATACCAAGACAGTAAAAAGAAAGGGGAAAATAATCATAATCAGGTCCTAGACAATGGAGTTAGTTATTTGAGAGAACTGGTTCTAATATATTGGATACGAAGGATGGAACAGAAAGTATACCACTTCAAGGAAAGCAAGGATCTATCCAGCAGGAGCAGAAAACACACCAATGAACAGCCAACCCCTGGAACATATGTCAACAGTATTCAGTAGTGACAGCCACAGAGCGACAGCTACAGAGTTAACAGCAGCAGGAAAGACAATGAGTATAGTATTCTCGGTCGGATATAGCTACACTTACACGTGGAGATGTAAATATAAAGTAGCCATCCCTCCTCTAAAGTGGGCTCTTCCTATATTTCTATCTTAACAACTGTACCAGTGTCCATCCAATTGGCCAAGCCAGACATGAAAATACCCATCAGGATTCCTTCTCTCTGGCTCTCAAACTGTTTGACTTACATTTTTTAAGTTTTAAAATTTGTTTCCCTATCTTCCAGCCCTTTGCCTCTGTCTTCAGTTTATTAGGTCTCCATCTGCCTGAGTACATGAGGGCTGTGCCTAGTTTCCCTAGTTTCCCAGCTCCTGTTTAGCCATTCTCCACACTGACAGAGCGACTCCTCTTAAGTGAAAAATCCCATTTTACAAATGATGAAATTAAAGGCCAGAAGGTTAACAAATTTGTTAAAAGTTCATATAGTTCCTTGGAGGTGAAGGCAGGCTCAGAGCTCAGGCTCTCTAACGTCAGAGCCTATCCTCTTCAGCTCTCAGCAAACTACTAAGCCTCCCTCAGATAGATTATCAAAGTAGAGAATGAGATTATTTTGAAACTGATGCTTGAACCTGTCACATACTCCACAAATGCTTCTTAAATATCATATTTTTTTATTTCCATGAAGTCAACTTCAATATACTATACGCCTTCTTTTAGAAAAAAAGATTCTACTGCATTAAACATATGAATATGCATTATAAGATAAATAGTAATATGTGAAAGAATATTCACCTTAGAATGAAAGAAAATGCAGCTGAAATTGCAGGTACAACATTATGTTCTCGTACAAAAGCTGGATTGTTTGGGGGTATTCAAGTAATCAGGTCACAGAGGAAAAATCTGACACATAACGAAATACATATGTTGGTAATACAGCAACCTAGACAGTTTTCAATCAAATAGTGCAGTGGCTGACAAGTCACTTTTTTATAAACCCATCCTAACTTAATGCAGACTAAGAAAAATGTGCCTGGTTCCACTGAAGTATGAAGGTTTGTTGCAAATTCAAGTTTTATTGAGTAGGTAGCAACTGCTCCAGCAATAGTTTGGGAAAAGAACATTTATTCTTTCTCAATTTATATTCATACACATATGTAACATTAATGCATTACACATACTAGAATCTTAAAGTGCACAAATATCATTGTAATGCATATATATATATATATTTTTTTTTAAATACAGTAGAATTTCTCCTTCTCCAAAAAGCTAATAATACAGTGAGGTTGGCTTCAGGGAACTGAGAAAACATGACATTTAAGAAGCCATTTGTGAGTGTGCAGCAACATAATGGAGTGTAATAGAAAGGGAAGGGGCACCTGGGTGGCTCAGTGGTTGAGCGTCTGCCTTTGGCTCTGGTTGTGATCCCAGGGTCCTGGGATCAAGTCCAGCATCAGGCTCCCTGCAGGGAGCCTGCTACTCCCTCTGTCTATGCCTCTGCTTCTCCCTCTATATTTCTCATGAACAAATAAATAAAATGTTTAAAAAAGAAAGAATTTTTTGTCTTCCTTCTTTCAGCTTTTTATTATTATTATTTTTTTACAAAATAAGAAAATGAAGTTATATATTTGAGGAGCATATTGATTTTTACATGCTATCCCAATGTCAAAATTTTTTTTGCTCAGGCTTTTTAGTAATGCCAAAAGGATAGAGATCTTATAATTAGCACCACAAAGATATCATCACAATTAAGGAAGGATACATTACAGATACAACTCCTGTGCATCAATCCCAATCTCATACACCCTCCTCCTCCTTTTACAGATAATCACTACCTTGATTGTGCTCTTTATCATTGTCAGTCATATTTTGATGTGTGTGTTCCCATAAATCACTTATACCATTTTGTAGAATGTTTACACATTTTCTTTTTAACATTTTATTTATATATTTGAGAGAGAGAGAGAGAGAGAGAGAGTATGTGTGTGAGTGTGAACGTGACCAGGGTAGGGGGAGAGGGACAGAGAAAATCTCCAGAAGACTCCACACTGAGTACAAAGCCTAGTGCAAGGCTCTATTTCATGATCCTGAGATCATGATTTGAGCCAAAATCAAGAGCTGGACACTTAACTGACTGAGCCACCCAGATGCCCCTACACATCTATAAATATTATAAACTCATGTATCCATCACTAACTTACTTGCTGTGTTCAATGTTTTAACGATTAATCCATGTTGATAAACACAGCTCGAATTTATTTAAATGCATTCATTTAACTATATAACTATTCGGCTATTTATGTATATACTTATTTATCTTTTCTACTGTGGATAAACAGTAATGTGATTTCATTTTTCTATTACAATGTGACAATAAAGATTCATGTTTCTTCTCGTTGAATTTTGAACACTCTCATTCTTTCCCAAATTATTCTACAAAATAATCTAAGCTTAAAAATAAAACTAGTTATTATCCAGAAGCATTTACCATGTACAATTCAGGGGGAGAAGGTATTAAAATATTACACTTAATCATAATATTTCATGAAATCTTAACGCTCTTCTTAATGACAAAGTAATCAAATGCTAACTAAAGAGACTTTACTGGTCAGGGAAATAACTATAGCCTCTAAGGATTCCAGTTTAGTAGACAGGATATCCAATTTTTAGAGGATGGATTCTTAAGTATATAGTATCACCAAATTCAACAGAGTATCATCAAATTATACATTTCCCATTAAAATTAATGATATCACAAAGCCATCATTTTCAAATAAATTATTATATTCTTACAGAAAAAAAATTAACAAACAGTTCGGTGATATATTCAGAATAAAAAGCTGCTAAAAGTTTCTGAAATCACATTATAAAAAAGGTAGTGAAGTTTATTTGTGTTAAGAAACACTGCATCTAATTTAGTGATTAAGAGCATAGGCTTTCAAGTTAGGTGACCCTATTTTGCAACAGAACTCCACTTTTCATCATCTACTTGTATTTTGGTTATTTATATAATCAAGGTCACCATTTAATCATCCATACAATGGAGATAAAAACTACCTCATTCATTTTAATGAAATTTAAATGCAATAATGTATACAGTATACTTTTCCTTGCTGCTTCTTTCTTATAGTTCTTATTAAGATCCAGAATTTGGATGCTGACACAAGTGGCTATACATATGTTAGGGCCACCAATTCTCTCCAGCTATAGAGTAAACCACAGATTTGTCTGGGGCTTCAAGAACCACCTCAGAAATAATGCAAACCTAATCCACAGTAAGAGTCCTGTTATATGTAAGCCTATCTGAATGTCTGAGAATCTAGAGCTGTAGTGTATCTGTGTATGAGAGAGAGAAGGAGAGTGGGGAGAGGAAGAGATGGAGAATAACTGATTGATTGATCAACTGCTCTCAGGGCTGAAGCTACAACAGAACTGCAGAATTCTTAAAGGAAATTTTTGGGACCTCTGAGAATGTGTTGGTAGGGAAAGAATGAGGTAGGGAGTTAGACTTGGCAATAAGACCAAAGATTCAGAGGAGAATAATGCTTCTGGTTATAACTTGATCCCTGTGAATGCAACCCTCAGTAATCCATCTACCCCAGTGGCATGTGTATACCACAAGAATAGAAGTAAACCAGAAAACATGATTCCTTAAGACCTGTAACAGCTTAGGGCCTATGTGAAAATGCTGTAGGTCCTCAGAACAAGAGCAATTAATAATTAAGAACAGGAAAGCAGCTATTCCTCTTCTCAATTTGCAGAAGAGTGTAGTACACAGTGACGGTGCAAGCATTAAAGTGGATTGGTGTGTCTAAAACAAGCAATCAGTCTGGAGAGGAAAACATACCAGTAGCTGGGGATGGATCTCCTTTATCAACAGTGGTGGCAAAAATATCTAGAACACAATGATACATAGTAGCATCACCTCCCAACTGAGGGAGCCTACGTCAGCAGGCAGCGGGAGGACTGTGAATATGGTGGTGGTACTGGAGCCTTGATTTAGAAAAGGCAGCCATGGAGAACGCCAGAGTGTTGACTTAGAGGCAGCCTGTTCTGTGTGTAAACAAATGTGGGAACCCCTGAGGAATTCCAGTAATACTTATAGGAAAAAAGAAACCTGAGAGGGGGATTCAAAGTCCTGTCAGTGATATGTCTCCTCAGGCAAGGTAGACAAAAGCAAAAATAAACCACTGGGACTATTCCAAAATAAAAAGCTTTTGCTCAGTGAAAGAAACAAACAAAACAAGAAGGCAACCTACTGAATGGGAGAAGATATTTGCAAACAATATACCTGATAATGGGTTAATATTCAAAACATATAAAGAACTTGTAAAAAAAAAAAAAAACAGAACTTGAACAACTTAATGCTAATATACATACATATAGACACACATACCCCAAACAATCAGATTAAAAAATGGGCAGAGGACCTGAATCAACATTTTTTCCAAAGAAGATGTGCAGATGGCTAAAACACACATGAAGAGTTGCTCAACATCACTCATCATCAGAGAAATTCAAATCAAAACCACAATGAGGCATTGCCTTCTACCTGTGAGGATAGCCAAAGTCAGAAAAACAAGAAATAACCAGTGCTGGCAAGAGAAAAAGGAACCCATGTGCACTGTTGGTGGGAATGCAAACTGGTGCAGCCTCTGTAGAAGAAGGTATGGAGTTTCCTCAAAAAATGAAAGACCAAACTACCACAGAATCCAGTAATTCCACTACTGGGTACTTAAACCAAAGAAAATGAAAACACTAATTCAAAAATATACATGCATTCCTATGTTTATTACAGTATTGTTTACGATAACCAAGATATGAAAACAACCCAAATATCCATAGATAGGTGAATGGATAAAGAAAATGTGGCTTATATATGCGATGGAATATTATTCAGCCATAAACAAGAAAAAGAATTTGCCATTTGTGACAGTATGTGTGAAATTAGAGGTACTATTTTAATTGAGTAAAATAAGTCATAGAAAGACAAATACAATATGATTTCACTTAAATGTGTGATCTAAACAAACAGAAATTGATCTATAAATACAGAGAACTGACAGTTGCCAGAGGGAAGGGAAGGAAAGGGACAAATAGCTGAAGGGGAGTGGGAAATACAGGCTCCCACTTAAGGAATGAATAAGTCACAGGGATAGAAGGTATAGCACATGAAATGAAAAATAATAATATATATAATTGTCAATAATGATACTTTTAATATTTTTAATGATCATTCACTTATATAACCAGGCTCCCTAGGCTTCCCCCTGAACCCAACTCCCTTCTTCCTACTAGGTCAAATCAACACCCTCAATTCTGTTTTAATCTTTCTCTTTGGTTTTCCTTATAGTTTGATCACTTAGATAATGATTCCACAGAAATATTCTAGTTTTGCTCCTAATCAAAGTTTGTGTGATTGGAATCATGTTCATTGTGGCTTTCTGTGACTTGCTTTCTTCATTCAACATTATGATTTGGGGATTTATACAAGTAGCTGAGATACGTTCATTTTCATTATTATGGTAATTCCACTGTATACATCTATTTCCTAAATTACTCATTCTGAATTCTTTCAGTTGTTTCCAGATTTTGTTTCTATGTTTTTGCTATAATGCTATTTGTTTGTATTGCTATTACATATAAGGCTACAATACAAAATCTTGTACCTATTTGCTGAGGCATACAAGCAAGACTTTCTATAGGATATGCTTCTAGGGCTGGAACGGTTGAGCAAGAGTATTCTTGGTTCAATTCCAACTTACCAATTTATTGTAGCAATTTACATTCCCATTAACTGTGTATGAGAATTCCTGCTGCTTCATATCCACACCAACATTTGGTATATTTCAGACATATTTTTAACAACACGGTGGGTATACAACAGTGTATTACTCTAGTTTTAATTTACATTTCTCATATTATTAATGAGGCTCAACAAGTTTTCACATTTATTGACTATTTGGATTTTCCTTTTAATTCCTGCTCATGTTTATACTGGCTGAGTTTACTTCTCTTCTTGATTCATAGGATCTTTAATATGTTCTATACACTAAACCAATTTTCAGCCTTTCTCACCTTTATAGTATCCTTGGATTAACACAACTTTTTTCGTTTTAATGTTGTTGAATTTATTAATCTTTTTTAATGGTTTTCTCTGTTTATACCTAGTTGAAGAAAGAACTGTCTTATCCTAAAATAATAAATATATTATTTTCTAAGTATTTTAAAGTATTATTTTTCATAGTTGAGTCTTTCTTCCACATGGAATTTGTTTGTTTTTAGTATGAGGGGACTAGGGATCTTTTTAATTTTCCATATGGATAGCTTATCACAAATTATGTTGGCAGTGTGAATTCACAGCTCACTGGGACTCAAAAGGAGAAAGGACCCATAGGCTGGTGGAGTTTGCAATGGATGGATATATTAAGAAGCCGAAGCCTACAGTATATCATTACAGATGAGAAAGAGAAGAAATAAAAGAACGAGAGCTCAGGGAAAAGAAAACCAATTTGATAAATTCACTCCATTCAAATTTTTATGACTGTTTCATAGTTTACATAACTCTCCATAGTCATGCTGTCATCACTTTACCCCATATAGTGTGAGACAACATTCAGTAGTTTATTTAAACTGGCCTGTGTTCCTTATAAACTCTTTATTGACATACCAACACAGCTTATGAAAACCTTTAGGAAAATATTACTATTACCCTATATACTGATTAAGAATTTTTTTGTGATAATTCAGTGGTTCTCAACTAGACTCCCACCTAATTCCACAAGCTCACTACAGGTGTTCTGCCACTAAAATCATATTAAATTCTTTTCTCAGTCTCAGAAACAACTAAATTAAACTCATAACATTTTCTCAATAGTAACACTCTCATATTTTTTTTCCTTAAATGACTTGCACCTGCTATTCATTATTTCTGCTAGTATCTTGGATGAGTTATCACATTATTATATATTTATTTCTTTACATTTTCATATGTTATAAACTAATCAAGTTTAAAAATTACTCTGATCTGGTCAAAATATTTGGCTTTTCAGTCTGGGATCTTCATCCCACCCTCTCTTATTAATCTCTCCATTCATAAAATGCATATCCTTGCTTCAGAGCAAAGGGTTAAAAGAAACACTGAGTGTAGAAATGTTTTTAAAATGTATAATATTTTACAAACAACAGTTAAAATCTATAATAACTTTAAATTATCTTACAAATATGGGGCTAGGATTGTTAGGGAAAAAAATCAACAGATAATTCTAAACATCAATTTTATCCATAGTTTTCATGTATTCCATATTTCCTTTAAAAAAACAAGATCTTTAAGTAGATTAAATGAAATTTGTTTAAATGCCATTTTCCTTCTTCACATAGTATCTAATAAAGTTCCTGAAAAGCAGAGCAAGACAAAGGTAAGAAGTTAATCTACAAGCAACTCATCTCCAAACAATATGAAAACTGTTTTTATGAGTGTGATCTAAAACTTCATGCCATCCCAGTGTGATTTATAACTAATGACAAAGTCTGTTACAGTCTAACTGAAATCAAAGAGTGTATAGATTACAGATGAAGACTTAACCTGCCTCAGAAACACTTCAGAGTATCACCTGGACTTATTTGGAAGAAGATACTTTTCTATGTATTTGTTTTGTTATGTCTTCACATAAAGAAATTTTGATAAAGTTATGAAAGTAAAAAACTAAATGAGATAAGAATGATAAACTAAAATTAAGATTTACTCTTTGGTTTGTAAATATTAACAGAGCCTTGTCTTCTTCATAGGGAATGGCATTGCTGTGCTCTGTGGTCTGGGCTGCTGTTACATTGGGGAGCAGCTATCACTGGTGTGCTACTTCTCAAACTTTCAGAAATTTGTAGGAGTAGAAAACTGAAAGTACTTATTTTAAAAGAAAGTCATACACTATGCTATAAAATTTTTAGGCTCAGAAAGAGCTGGTTTCAATCACACATCTACTTTTCAAACTGTGTGATCTTAGGCATGATTATTTAACCTCCCTAAATTTCCATTTCCTCCTCTTTAAAGTAGGGATGATAAAAAACCATCTCACAGAGTTATTATAAAGGTTAAAAATGATTGTTATCATATTACAAATATCCAACATACAATGCTGACCAAGTTATCATTAATTATGAGAGAAAAAAATGACTTCACAGAAATTTTAAAACATAGTAACTGCACTTTATGATACAAGTTTCTCTTACTTCCCAGTAATTAATATTTGTTAAAATCGGAAAGCTTTTCTTCAAGTCGCACAAAAGACTTTCCTGACATAATTAAGTAATAGATGGAAGACCACATATAAAGAAAATATTGAAGTTAAAAATATCAGGAATAACTTGGTATGATAGATAACTGGTTGAGATGCAACAGACATTTATGAACATGATAAAAAAAAATAACCAGGAAATGCAGGAAGGGGAGGCAGAAGATGAGAGAGCAGGAGCAGGAAGATGGTAATAAGGAGTGAAGTGGAAGGGGGTGGACAAGGAGGAAAATAAAGAGAGGACTGAGAGTCTGCTTGAATCCTGGCTGGATGGTAATTCTGTGCTGGCCACCAGGTCATCCCAGGTCAGCCTATTTTTTGAACTGCCCTACATGTAGAAATGAGAAACCTTACAGTAAGTATGAGATAAAGCACAAAGGACAATTGGCCATATATGTGTTCTGCGTGCCTTACGGGTCTGTGAACCAATGTTTGATCTGAAATATGTCCTCTGTCTTTAAAACCATTAATACATAACACTGATAATATATAGTTAATAAAACATATTTATCACCGAAAACATCTCATTAAAATCTAACCAAAATTTTAAAAATCAATTCTCAACCTCTGGGCAAATCATATGCAGTTCAGACTATTAAGAAACTGGAATCAGGTTAATATAAATATCACATTTCTTTTCTATTAGGGGAACCATGCAGTGTAAGAACAGCTTCAAAATGACAATACAGCTTCCTTATTTCAGAACACATAGTTTCAGCAGACATATTTTAAGCTCACATTGTGCTTTGGGAACTGTACCAGTCTGCTTTAGACTATAACAGCACAAGAAAAAAAATCATTCTAAATAATTGTCTATTTGTACCAATAATAATTTTACAAGATTACATGTAGAGTATTAATAAGTAACCCAAGGCTATATGCATTGTATGTTGGCTAATTTAAAACAAATAAACAAAAAAATCGACACATTCAAAGAACTATAGATCACTTCAGTAGAACAGTATGTCCTAGGTCACCATGCTTTCCTTCTCTATTATTGTCAAGTTTGATTTGCCAACAGGCCTCTGACAATAAACACAAATAAATTTCAAGGTTAGTAAGTTAAACTACCACTGTGAATAATGTATATTAATTTACTGATGAAGTTGAAATTAGTATAGAAAGAAATGAAAAAGAGTGACTGTCAGTGAAGTCAATTTTACATAAAAGAAGAGTAAATATTTACCTGGTGACTTAAAATGTATGAAATTATATATGGAATTATGTCCCAGCTAGAATGTGCAGTTCTAATCATCTTTATAGTAAAGCAGAAAACAAAAGACTGAAAAAAGGAGGGATGCTATGAATGACCAATTTAAAATTTTTAAGACAATTCATTAACACAGATACTAACTCATGCATAATTTTCCAAGCAAAAAAAATAATAATAATTTTCCAAGCAATAATACAATAACAATCTGCTTATTAACTAAAAAGTTAGTTTACTTTTGAGTGTTCCCAGACAGGGCTATAAAACAAAACCCCAATGAACTTTAGTGTAAATCTTAACCACAGACATACCAATGTACCAACAAAGGGCAGGGTGACCCAAGGTGAGAAAAAAAATGCTATATTATCTTTAGGCAAATGGTTTGCCTTGACTTAAAGAGGAAAACAAAACAAGTTACTTCACAGTGGCCAAATGTATAACAAATAATTCACATTGTAAATGATGTCTTTGTATAAACTATTATATATGGAAAAAAATAAACTATTATATATGGATTGACAGACACATACATATACAAACACGAACCGATTTTATGATGTCTGTCCATCCATAGCAAATTAAGCTATCCTTTTTTATATCATTCCAGGTAACAATTTAGTGTACAAGTATTAAGTTCTAATGATGTCAAAATATCTAGAATTTGCTTTCCTGCTTTAAATACCAAAGTTTTTGGTATTTACCAAGCAACAGCTATAAGTCTCTTACCAGAGTAACTTGAAATAGAGATGATAGCAAAAGATGCCGGGTAGGAAGACTCATTTCTCTCATCAAGTGAAACTTACAGTTTAAGAAACAAGACCTCAATGGAACAGTCACTTTCTGCTGAATCGACAGCTCCTTGTCAATTTGCCTGCTAAGGTCAAAACCAGGTATGTGAGGGAGGGAATGATGCTACGTCTTATGCATAGGGCAGAGAGTTGAAGTATAAACTGGCTTGCAATGGAAGAAAATGATAAAACCAATTGGAGTACTAGAATGTGAAGAAGTCAAAAGGCTTTTTTAGCTGCTTCTGAACTGAGTTGAAAATATAAGATTATTTCTGTCCATTCTATGATTTTGGTATCTTCAATGCTAATCCCAAATAATAAAAGGTTTTTATATCACTGCTTTTATTGACTTGTCTCTATACTTTGAAAATCACTGTTCCTGGGCTCATTTTTCCACAAATGGATACAAGGTGGGAAGGTTCTTGGTACCTGACCCTTACAGACTCACCTATATTACCACTCATGGCAAAGAAGCATAATTTCTCTATTTGATAATGCTTTCTTAAAAGATAAATTCTGGCCAGAGCTGAGTTTATCATGACCCTATCACTTATTAGCTAGGTGAGGTTTATCAAGCTACATTACATTTTGGGGTCTCAGTTTCTTTATGCTAAAGAAGTAATCAAAATAAGTCATCCAAAGGTATGTTAAAAGGATTAAATGAAATTGTTTTAGTTAAATTTCTTGGTAGAATGCCAGATATATATCTAGAAACCCTTGGTAAATGGTAACTATTATTAATGCGCAATTTCTCACTCACACAGAATCATATTATTATTAGGTCTTTTTTAATATAAGAAATACACTTAAAGCCTCTTGTCTACAATAATTGCAGGGAGTTAAATCTACAATATTCTAACATGTTCCAATGCTTAAATCACATTTAACAAAAGGAATCCTCATGCAGTTTTGGCGGGCATGTAAATTGGTGCAGCCACTGTGGAAGACAGTATGAAGGCTCTTCAAAAAATTTAAAATAGACATACCTATGATCCAGTAATTCCAATACTAGGTATTTACCCAAAGAAAACAAAAACACTAATTTGAAAAGATATATATTTCCATATATTTACTGCAGCATTATTTAAAATAGGATATAAAGGGTTAGTACCCAAAATATATAAAGAACTCAACACCAAAATATATATATATATAATCCAATTAAAAATGGGCAGAAGAACAGATATTTCTCCAAAGAAGACATACAGATGACCAACAGACATGTGGAGACATGCTCAACATCACTCATCAGGGAAATGTAAATCAAAACCACAATGAGACACAACTTTACATCTGTCAGAATGGCTAAAATCAGAAAGACAAGAAATAACCAGTGTTGGCAAGAATGTAGAGAAAAAGGAACCCATGTGT
The DNA here is from genome assembly GCF_011100685.1 of Canis lupus familiaris. Taxonomy (NCBI): domain Eukaryota; kingdom Metazoa; phylum Chordata; class Mammalia; order Carnivora; family Canidae; genus Canis; species Canis lupus. Next base: position 22,091,258 of record NC_049253.1, read on the forward strand.
ATTGTTGGTGGGAATGAAAACTGGTGGAGGCACTATGGAAGTATGAGAGTTACTCAAAAAATTAAAAACAGAATTACTATATGATCCAGTAATTCCATTATTGAAAATTTACCCAAAGAATGCAAAAACAGTAATTTGGAAAGATATATGCACCCCTATGTTTATTGCAGCATTATTTAAAATAGCTAAATTATGAAAGCTGCTGAATGTTCATCAATATATGAATGGGTAAAGAAGAGGTGGTGTGTGTGTGTGTACGTATGTATGTATATACATATGTACATGTATATACATACAATGGAATATTAGCCATAAAAAGAATGAAATCTTATCATTTGCAATAATACGGATGGATCTATAGAGTATAATACTAAGTGAGTACTTAGCATATTATGCTAATTGAATATTTAGAATACTTCCTCAGACTGAGAAAGACAAAAACGTATGATTTCATTCATATGTGGAATTTAAAAAACAAAATGAATAAAACAAAAAGCAGAATCAGACCTATAAATACAGAGGACAAACTGGTGGCTACTAGAGGGAAGGGGATTGAGGGACGGGCAAAATGGATGAAGGAGAGTGGAGTATAGATATAGGCTTCCTGTTATGGAGTGAATAAATCACGGGAATAAAAGATAAAAGGCACAGCATAGGGAACACAGTCAATGATACTGTAATAGTGTTGTATGGTGACATATGGTAGCTACATTTCTGATGAGTATAGCATAAAGCATAGAGAATCTGAATCACTCTATACACCTGAAACTAATGTAACAATATTAAATTTAAATGTTAAATATTTAAATATTAAATATTAAATAATGTCAACTATACTCAAAGAAAATGTTTTTAAAAAACATGAACTTTTGTTCCATGGAGATAAAATTTCAAATGCAATATAAATTAAGAGGTAATATAAAGATTTAAATTTGTACCACAAAAACACAAGATTAAGGTGACTTCATAAAAAGTGGGAAAGGGGGCAGCCCCAGTGGCCCAGGGGTTTAGTGCCACCTTCGGCCCAGGGTGTGATCCTGGAGACCCAGGATCGAGTCCCGCGTTAGGTTCCCTGCATGGAGCCTGCTTCTCCCTCTGCCTGTATCTCTTCTCCCTCTGCCTGTGTCTCCCTGCATGGAGCCTGCCTCTGCCTCTTTCTCCTTCTGTGTCTCTCATGAATAAATAAATAAAATCTTAAAAAAAAAAAAAGTAGGAAAGGGGAATAATGATTCAACCAAAAATCTGAAATACTCATTTATTAAATTCCTTGTGAATAATAGCATTAACAGTTAAATAAATTAGACCATAAAATCTAGAAAAATATTTTTCCTATTTTGGAAAGACTTTTTTAAGTTTCAAAAAAGATGGAGAAAATATTGATTAGATTTAATAAAGAGATTTCAAAACATATAAAAGAAAATCAAAAAGTAACAAAAGCTTATGAAAACAGTTATGACTAATAGAACTTTAAGGAATCAAGATTCTCTTTTTTTAAAAGAACTCTTCTAAACCAATAAGAGAAATACAGCCTCTGAAAAAAAATAAGTATATAAATAGAGCAATGATAAAGAATAAGATGTTAATAATGAATAATTCCTTCAGATTCAAGTTCACTAGTAATTAGAAGTAAAAATTTAAATATCATTTTTTCATTTTAGAAAAGATTTAAAAGTCATAAATCTCTTATAGCAGGCAAGAGTTTGAAAAGACACGTAATATATATTTGAAATACAAAGCATCTACTGGGAAATGTTCATCAAAGGGTAATCAGACTTTTTTCAGATTGGGGAGGTGGGTAGAGATGGTCACTTCTTTTTGCTATGAAGGAAGTGAAAAGAGAAATCATATACTGAGGATTGGAACAACCTTCAACTATTTGCTCAAGAGCTCTTACAATGTTAAGTATAAAGTGATTTTTTCCAGAGACCTTAATATGAATAAGACTGGAAGGATGCAATAAGCCCTGATTTCTTTGGAAGTGCAGAGGACAGGAATAGAGGAGTAAAATATTACTGAAAGATGGTGCAAACAAAACAGCTTGCTTGCCCCACTCTGCCCTTTATAGTTTATGGTTTTTATTTATTTTAAAAAATATTTTATTTATTTATTCATGAGAGACACAGAGAGGCAGAGATATAGGCAGAGAGAGAGGCAGGCTCCTTGCAGGGAGCTCGATGTGAGACTGGATCCCAGGAACCCGGGATCACGACCTGAGCCAAAGGCAGACACTCAATCACTGAGCCACTCAGGTGTCTCTGTTTATATTTTTTAAAGAGCTCTAGATAAAAGTCAATATAATGTAGAAAATCACATCTGGTTCTTTTGGAGTTTGTTTATTTGTTTTGTTTGTTTGTTAGGGAGGGAGAGGGATAAAGGGACAGGGAGAGTGAGAATCTGAAGTCTTAAGTGGGACTGGATCTCAGGATCTGGAGATCAAAAACTGAGCCAAAATCAAGAATCAGACACTTAACCGACTTAGCCACCCAGCCATCCCAAGTTATTTTGTTTTAATCAAGACTTTCCCAACTGTAATTTAGAATAAATAACTTAAAAACAAAGTTAAAAAAAATATAACCATATATTTCCTATTAGAATCCTTCAGATTCAGAAAAAAAAAAAAATAGAATCCTTCAGATATAATCAAAGTATAAAAATTAGTTTTTGAAGTTTCTGTCTTTTCTTTCAGGATCATCCGCTATGTTGTACTGAAAAGGAGAGTAATTATGGGGCTTAAATCTGGTGGTACAGACAATGGGGAAAATCAGGAAAGCTAGAAAGGATATCTATCATTTAAAATATGGGGCACCCAGGTGGCTCAGTTGGTTAAGCATCTGCCTTCAGCCCAGGTCAGGTCCCAGGGTCCTGGGATTGAACCCCAAGTTGGGCTCTCTGCACAGTGAGGAGTCTGCTTCTCCCTCTCCCTCTGCCCCTTCACCCTGTTCATGCCCTATCTGTCTCTCAAATAAATAAGATCTTTAAAAATAATAATAATTATAAAATGCCCCCACACACATATAAAAGCTATGGATATATATATATATATATTTCCATATGGAATAGTACTATATCCCACCAATAATTATTAGCTTAAACTTTCAGAAGTTATACAACAATGCAAAGGAGTCTAATATAATACAAAATACAGAGATATGACAACTTAGGCTTTAGATATAATATACAGAATAAAATAGAGCAATTACAAGCAGACTGGAAGAGCCACAGTGATAAAATACTGGCCTTACGATTGCACATTTCTTTTTTTCTTTTTAATCAAAATCTTAACTAGACACTTTAAAAGCTGATGTTTGACAAGTTACACTGCTTCTTTGTACCACATTCACCCAAATCTATAAAATGAAATAGATAAAGGAGAATAAGGTTCAACTCCCACGATGAATTTATTCTTCTGCTCTCATGTTCTATGAATTCCATGCCATGTATAGCTATAATAAAACTGACTGGAAAACTATGAATTCTATGCTATACATATCTATAGAAAAACCTGCTAATAATAATAAAATAAGACACTAATATACTGGCAAAATCTTTTACACCTCACTCCAACCACAAAATTGTTCAATATCTTTAATGGGGTGCGGATATTTTTTGCTTCTATTGGCTTGTTTTGCCACAATCTTTATTTTTTTTTAAAGATTTTTATGTATTTGCTTGAGAGCAAGCATGCATGAGAGAATGGGGGGGAGGGGCAAAGGGAGAAGCCGACTCCCTGCAGGGCAGGGAGCCAGATGCAGGACTCAATCCCAGGACCCTGGGATCATGACCTGAGCTGAAGGCAGATGCTTAACCAACTGAGCCACCCAGGCACCCTTGTTTTGCCATAATCTTTTAATACTGAGGCAAGCTTGGGTTTCTCTCATTACTGGCTGATGGGAACTAAGTACATTTTGGTGTCCATGACCAAAAAAACAAAAAACAAACACATACACAGCCCTATCCTTTCAGTTTTACAATACTGTGATTATCTGATATACCAGTGAGACATATAATTTATAACCATAATCCTTGAAATATCTTCTCCCATACCTATTTGACTATAGGATAGGTATGTGGGCAACATATATCTGAAGAGAAGTTCCAGACTGAATTATGGTTCATTTCAAACAATTAAAAGTCTTTCAAATGTTCCAATGAAAATATCAAACTTATTTTCATTCCTACGATAGATACAATCCAAGGTTAAACAAACAAGAGAGTGGGGAGAGGTTTATAAGATTTCAAACTGCTAGTTGAATATACTAAGAAGTAAAAATCAAAATAAGAAAAGTTGTAAATTGCTCTGTTGTGCATAAAGCTTTACATTTATTTCTGATATACAAAACATTTCATGCACAAAGAAGTATTCCGTGTATGGTAGGGAAATAAAACGTAAGGACAAAATAATTTTATTTTTGTTGAGTATCAAAAGTAAAAGAAACTGCTGTCATTTCTCAACTACTTTTTTAAACATTGACATCCTTTTCTTTCAACATTTCTATTTTGAGGAGCTAATTCTTCTGACTTAAATGGAATACTGCCCTCCGGTTTTGAAAATTTTTAAGCCATGATTTTCTATTATTTCCTTAAATCTCTATCTCTATAACAGAAGATAAAATTAGGAAGTATACCTTCATCAGTCACATTGGGAGCCATTCCACTCTACAATTTTCTAGGATACATGAAGATGGACCCAGACTCTCCAAATATTCTCTCTGGGCCTTTTGAAAAGCGTAACACTCTTCAGTTTGCTGGGGCATCATTTAATTTATCATAGGAGTCCATGTGAGAGCAGCAACTAGCTGACTTTGTCAATAGATTTCATCAAATTAAACAATTTTGAGCTGTATATCCTGAATTCGTATGTGCTAACCAATATAATTTTGAACTTTATTATTCATATATAACTTTATGGGTTCAACAGCTATCTGCCTGCAGGGATAAACACCTATACGCACGCTACTGTGATTGGTGGTAGTCAGAGAAACAAAATAACTTTTTAAAGTATTGCTATTCTTTCAAAAGCCTTTACCATTTATTTAAGGGGCTTTCCTTCAATGCAATTAATCAAAGTTCTGAAATGTATGAAGATAAAAATTCTATAAAGAAAAGTGGGTTTCAAATAAATACAATAAAGCATTTCTTTAGTTCAAGTTCTTCTGTTATCTATTGAATGCTGGATCTTGGAGGAACATCAAAGAATGAATTTTAAAACCTGGCTACAGTAGCTTACAATTTCACATGGAAAAAAGAAGCAAAAATATTATATAAGACTTTGGGAAGTGCTGTGACAGAGGTCGATGCAGGAGGCCAAACCAGAGAACCTGACAGTGGACCAGCAGGGTGCCTAGAAGGGATGCCTTCACTGAGGCTAAAAGGCAAAGATCAGGAAAGTTTTCAGAATAGAAGCAACATAAATAACTACAGAAAGGAGTAAAACTGCACAGATTGTTTTGAGAAATACAGGATGTTCAATATTTCTGGAGCGTGAAACAGAGGGAAGGGGAATATTCTCATGAGTAAGCAAGAGAGGTGTAGAAAACAACCCAGAAGGAAGAGCAGAAGAGCAACACAGAACAAAAGTAGCAGCTCGATCAAGAAGATACTCACTGTGCCAAAAAGACTGACCTTTATCTATGAGCAACAGAGAGCCAGGGATGAGAGAGCTTTAGCAGGAAAGCAAAGAGAGTTCACGGGGGTGGGAGACTGACCCACCTAAGGGTAATATAGTAGATGGATTGGTAGTATAGGAGGTTAATATTAGAATTTCAAGCTAAATTCATTCATCTTACTTCAACAGACAGTTAACACATGATACAAAAAGTCTTACGTTCTTTCTTTATAATATGCCTTTATATAAAATGTTGTTTACAAATGTGATAAATAACCACTATCAGGATTGACTTGAAAGCCAAAGATAATATTGAGTAATACTGAGACGTAATCTCAAGTCTTAAAATGCTCAACCAGCCTTCAACCAAAATACATTCCATGTTAGACACTGTCAACCAATCTCCTAATTTTCCCTTTGTTTTCTTGGTTAAAGGGATCAACTTTCTTTAGTTTCTTTTTATTGTACTAATTTTATTTGGTCTGCTTTCTGCCCCAAGTTCCCACAGGGTACTTCAGAAAAAAGATACCAAAAGGAATAAAAATAAAACCAGTAAAAAAAAAAAAAAAAAGTGTAAGAAAGTACTATCATGTGTTTATGCAACACATAAAGTGAATAAAAGATATTGAATAAAGAACTGAAATTATAATCTTGATAAGATATTACCCAAAGGCAGTAGCAAAGAAAATTTAACTGAGAAATATCCAGTCTAGATCAATCATGGCTGCATTTTCAAAATAAACATATTGTTGTCCAAAATCTAAATCAAACCCATTAAGAAACTGGGAGGTAGAACTTAAAAAAGGACAAAACAAAGCTTGATTCAGAGGCTAAAATAAGCATTATATGATCAAAATATAGTCTAAATTTACGTGAGATTACCCTCAAAGTATTTCTGAATTAACAGAACTAATTTTGAAACATCTTGCATTATTTGGAAATTATACAGGATTCAATAAAAGTGATATTCTAGAATGACTGGCCTCATCTTAATATAATTACTCTACATTTAGACCTACTCCACCTGCCATTTTGGATGTGGTTTATTCTATCTTAAAATGAGCTGGTTCCTGAATATTAGCCCTAACACAAAATCTGTGCCAGAGTATCAGCTCTTCCTTGTATCTCTTTAGGCCTACAGTTCAAGCTCTGCAAGACAATTTAGTATTATCTTTGTTTTTAACTTAAATCTGTAATACAGAAACCCTTCGGAGCTATAATCAGCACCTATAACTCAACGTAAAAATTTTAAGTATCATGCTAATGCTTATGGTCCTGTAATTTAAAAAACAGCAACAGGGAAGCTTTCACTGTCAGTAGATAAGCTTCACCTACTTACTGCCATACTTCCAGCAAAGCAACATATTTACCTTCCGTGCCATGTGCAGTGGACAGAAACCACCTTAGTTTATAAATTGCGTGGGTGTTCAAAATCAGAAAATAATAGAAAACTATTTCTGTCCCCTTCAGCACCACTGCTTTTTTTTTTTTTTTTTTAGCACCACTGCTTTTAACGTTAATCTGAAATATACCTAACAATAGCAAATAAATTAACATCCCACAGCACTGTGAACCCACAGAGAAAGGTGTCCAAGTGCTGAAGGTGACGAAACGAAAACAAACTACGGACCATGAAGCAGGACATGTTAATTCACTGACATTAGTAGGGAATTGCTTTCTGTACAGAACCAACTAGCAAGTTGCTTGAACAGATAAATTCTCCTCAACGCTGATGTGCATCTTGGATTCAAGAGACTGTTCTGGCGTCTCATCACTCTGTTCTCTCCGTTCCCAAAGCTGGTCCTTGATCCACTTTCATGCACTGTCAAAACGACGTGGGCTTGCTTTGTACAAGACCCTGTGCTGTGCACATTCCCAGCTTACGCACTGACAAGGCTACTGCATCGTCACACGTACGTCTGAATTTTTCCCTTATTCCATTTCTGGACCACTGACTGCTATAAACTCACAAATACAGTCCTGTCTTAATGCTGATACGAAAGCAAACAGAATTTACCAATCAGAAGACTTCAAGTTTGACAGAACCAAGAAACAGAAACTTGCTGAGAGGACACATGAGATCAGTGGGGGAGCACCTTTTCCACCCTGCACGTATTTCAGCATGATCTGGACGGGCACAACATCCTTCAGGGCAGTCCACAAAATCGCAGTGCCACCCAGAACAGTCTGAAGCAGCAGGCAGCCCCTCCTGGTTAGCTGTAACGTGCCGCACAGCCCTTTGCTCACTGCCGCACGCAGAGCAGCCAACAGGGAGAGGAGTTGACGAGGAAGAGCAAGAGCCAGGAGACCGAGCTGGCTGCTTACTTACCTTCTCACTACGGCATGCGTGCTCCGCTCCTCTAACTTTTTGTTTCCTCTCTTGTCATAGCTCAGCGGCGAATGGTTATGATTCAGCAGAAGTGTGAACCTGACAGTGAAGAAGGATTTTTTAAGAATAAATGTTGGAAACGAACGTTCTCCCCACTGCACACTGTAGTCCGCCTTCCCTTGCCCTCTGCGTGCGTGTCTCTCTCCCGCTTTCTCTCTCTGCGAGGCAGCTACGTAGTGGTCTATAAATATTGACCTGACACTTGCTCAGTGCTTTACTTGCTCATGGCATAGGTCTGTGTTACTGAACACCCTGGTAAGACTCCGGCGAAGTTCTCAGCTGCTCAGACAAAGCTGTGGATTGGCTCGCTACCCAGCAACCCTGTGCCTGCCTGGAAATACCATTTTGCTGCCAGCTTTACAGATGCTATGGGCCTTTCCTGAGGCCCAAATCAGGCACAGAAGGGCAATTATGAGGTTTGTCTGAAGAAACCGTTTTTTTCTCAAGCAGGTGAAGAAAAGGGGGAGGGGGTGGCTGGGTGAAGTGAAAGACAAGACAGGAAACATTTGGCTTTGTTTTGGCCAAACAACATCACTTCAAGCCCTTCATAAAAGCTATACCTAAATGTCATTCAATCAAGCTTTATAAAACCGAATTACTACATCTTATGAATGACCAAACACAGAGGCAAGCATTTTTATAATTGTTTTAAATATTGCTTCTCACGGAATGAGGCTGTAGTAACTGGGTAATTGGTTACAAAGAAATGTTTCAACACAGGTACCTTCATTTCCAGAATGTCAGAAATGCACTGAAAAGTGTATTAATCAAATCAAATTATATATTTGGTGAAAGAGGCTAAAATATAATCTGAAAATTATATGACTCAACATATTAACTACTTCTAAATTTTCAATCATAACCAATTGAATTATTTTACTCTATTTTTTTAGATTAAGGATAAAATCTAAGCCATGACGCTATATAGCCTGCAGGTGATATGAACAAGGTCAGCATTATCTACATATAGCACACATAATTCCACAGTAGGAATGATTAGAAAATAAATCAAGTCCATATTTTCTATTCTTCTTGCTAGAATAATTGTATGTTTGTCTTACTGAAAGTTTGTTTCTTGATAGTAAATCAAGAGTAAAGAAAACCTTAGAAATAATCTGGTCACTTACTCATTTTACAGATAAGAAAACCGACACCCTCCCCTCCCCCCCTGCTAACTTAACTTATCCATGGTCACATGGCAAGTTTCCAGTAGAGTCAAACCTAGAGTCTTTGCCTTATTGCTCACAATCTGCTCTCCTTCTACTACAAGAGTGATTATTAAACTCATTTTTACATTCAAAATCCTATCTTCATGTAAAATTTTACTGAAAGCCTTATCAGTAAGGGCAAACGTTACAGCCAGAAAAATAGCATAAAACAAAAGTAGCCCTTTACAGTTTGACTCCCCAAAAAAAGTTATGCACAAGAATTAACTTTCTAACAATTTTTTGAAAGATTTTATTCATTTATTCATGAGAGACACAGGAAGGTAGAGACATAGGCAGAGGGAAAAACAGGCTCCCTCTGGGGAGCCTGATGTAGGATTCAGTCACAGGACCCCAGGATCACACCAGGAGCCAAAGGCAGACGATCAACCACTGAGCCACCCAGGCATCCCATAAATCTCTAGCAATTGAAATCCACTTTGTTTCATTCAATAATTAATATTTGCCCAATAAGTTAACTTATTCCCAGGAGAGGTATTCAGCTAACTGCTGAGGAGGCAAAGATAAAGCATAGTTCCTACTCTCAGAGACCTTACAGTCCAATAGCAGAGAAAAACAAGCTAATGACCAAACTGTTTGTGGGATGACGAAGACTAGTAGAGAGAGGTAAGGAGTACTGGAGCATAGGCATCGCATCCAATATGAAGTAGGGGTTCCATGGGGAATTCCTCAATCAAGACTTCTGCATATTATAGCAAGGGTTTGAGGCAGTGAGTCAAAGACTGGAAAGAATAACACAGTAAAGTCCAAGAGGCAGAAAAAGGCATGATACAGAACTTCAAGGAGTTTTCTTGCTGGAGCATACAATGTGCAGCAGGAAATGGTTACTTTTTTTTTTTTTTTAAAGGACTAGAAGGATAAAAGTGATGAAAGGTTTTATATACCAGGTTTAAAAAACATGGGTTTTATACATCATGCTAGCAGTCTTCAACTATTTTTTGCTTACAGACACTTAAGAGGCTTTTAAATTATGGAACCACTCACACATTAGCAAGTTAACATGGATAATTTTTCATTTGTGGTAAACTAGGTATGTGTAGAGAATTTAATTTCTACCCTATTGAAATACAGACATTTTAAAGTGAAACTTATAAGAATATTCAATGGAATCTAAGTCTATAGTAATTTAATAAAACTATTATTTTTAAAGATTTTATTTATTCATGAGAGACACAGAGAGAGAGAGACAGAGACATAGGCAGAGGGAGAAGCGGTGGGGAGCCTCATGGGGAACTTGATCCCAGGATCCCGGGATCACACCCTGAGCTGAAGGCAGATGCTCAACCACTGAGCCACCCAGGGGTCCCAACTATTATCTGTTTAAGTAATAAATTAAGAAACTTATTTTTTTTGAGATTGAGAGTATAGAGGGGCAGAGGGAAAGAGAATCTCAAGTTGACTCCCACAGAGTGCAGAGCACAACCTGGGGCTCAGTCTCATAACCCTGAGATCATGACCTAAGCTCAAATTAAGAGTCAGATGCTTAACTGACTGAGCCACCCAGGTCCCCAATAAACTCTCTAACAGCTGAAAATTCTACATTACTCTTTTATTTTCTTGACCTTTATTGCAATCTCACGCCCTCATAGAATTTCTATGTAAAATATTTTATAATTCTTTATCATATTTCTCCGCAACAAAAATTTAAGGCATTAGTTGAAATTTTTAAATTGTTAAGTCTTCTATGACCCCGGGGCAACGTCCCATAGTAAGATTTGGGATAGATAAAAGTGTGCCTTTCTTTTGTAAAGTGAGAGGAAGATTGTTATGAATAAACCATTGCTCTTAGCCAGATTAATATTAATAAAGAGTTTATGTAGAAGTTGAAAATCTGGACAACGACTCCATTAAAAGCATCCATTCAAATACTAAGTGAAAGAAACCAGTCTGAAAAAGCAATATACTGTGTGATTCCAATTATATGACAGCTGGACAAGGCAAAAACTATATAGATAATTAAAAGATCAGTGGTAAAAAAAAAAAAAACTAATTAAATAAAATAAAAAAATAAAAGATCAGTGGTCACCAGAAGTTTGGGGTGGGGTGGGAGATGAGTAGATGAAGCATAGGTGATTTCAAAGCACTACTCTGTATGATATGTAACAGTAGATGCCATGCATCTATTGTTATGGATTTGGCAAAACCCATAAAACTGTACAACACAAAGACAAAGCCCTAATAAAAACTAAGGACCAGGCAAATCTCTTCCCTTGTCTTCCTGAAAGCATGTGTTCTCGAGAAAGTATTATTATTATTTATTGAGCAATTACCATCTATTAGGGGCCTTAAAAACATTAACTTTAACACTAAAAACAACAGAAAAAGATGGGTATGCTTTCACCTTTTTTTAAGAAAAAGAAAATGGGGCTTTCAGGAGGATTGTCTGAAGTCATCTAACTAACAGATCTGGGATTCAGCTCAAATCTGACTGGACTACAGTAGCACATACTGGCTTCCTATCCATCACTAAATAAGACTGGGTAGAGGCTGCCCAAGTCAGGCAAGGGAGTAGCCTAAGCAGTGCCTTCAGAAAGTCAGAAAGGAATGAAATAATCTATGCTGTACTTCTCCCCAGGAACTGCTAGAATATTGAGTATTAAAGGGTAGCAAAAAGAGGAAATTAATAAAGTGATCTGTGAAAGTCAGTGAACAAAATTAAAATAATTGTTATGTGTTATTAAGAAGAACTTAAAGGGTTTTATCTTTAATTTCACTGAAGGGTAAGGAACACATGAAGAATCAAATGTACAAAGAGTCAATATTGACAAAGTGTCCGTTCTTCCCAACTTTATCTAAGGATTCAGTGCAATTCCAGTCAGGACGTTATTTTGTGGATATGGACAATCTGATACTAAAGTTTATACAGAGAGGCAAAAAAACCCAGAATAGTCAACACTGACATTGAAGGAGAACAAAGTAGGAGGGCTGACACTACCTGATATCAAGACTTACTAGAAAACTACAACAATCAAGACAATGTGATGTTGGAGAAAGAACAAACAGATCATTGGAAGAAAATAGCAACCCAGAAACAGACTCACAGAAATATAATCTACTCATCTTTGACAGGAGGACAAAGGCAATATACATAATACAGCAAAGATAGTCTTTTCAGCAAATGGTGCTAGAACAATTGCACATCCATACGCAAAAAAAGAATCAAAACAAAGACCCAAAGACCATATACTCATCACAAAAGTTAACTCAGACCTAAATGTAGATACAAATTATAAAACCCATGAAAAGTAACATAGGAGAAAATCTAGATTACCTTGGGTATGGCAGTAACTTACAGATATAACACCAAAGGTATAATCCATGAAAAAAACACTTGACAAACTAGACTCTGTTAAAACTAAAAACTCTGCAGAAGACAATTTCAAGAGAATGAGAAGATAAGCCATTGGCTAGGAGAAAATATTTGTAAAAGACACATCTAATAAAGGACTGTTAATCAAAATTTACAAGAACTCCTACAATTCACCAGTAAGAAAATAAACCTAATTTTAAAATGGGCCAAAGAAAAAAAAATAAATAAAAAATAAATAAATAAAAAATAAATAAAAATAAAATGGGCCAAAGACCTAAATAGATATCTCACTGAAGAAGATACATAGATTGCAAACAAGCATATGAAAAAGGTGCTCCACATCATATGTCAACAGGAAAATGCAAATTAAAACAGTGAGATGTCGCTATACATCTATTAGAATGCCCAAAATCTGGAACACTGACAACACCAAATGTTAATAAGGATGTAAAACAAAAGAAACTTTCATCCACTGCTGGTGAGAATGTAAAATGGTACAGTTACTTTGGAAGAGGGTTTTGTGGTTTCTTATGAAGCTAAACATATTCTTACCATAAGACCTAGCAAGCCTACTCCTTGGTATTTATCCATAGGAGTTGAAAAACGTATGTAAGCACAAAAATCTTCACAGGATGTTTTTGGAGCTTTATTCATAATTGCCAAAACTTGGAAAAAAACAAGTTGAGTAGATAGAAACTGTAGTACATCCAGATAAGGGAACATGATTGATTCAGTGCTAAAAAGAAATGAGCTACTAACCTTAAATGCACATAACTAAGTGAAAGAAGCTAATCTGAAAAGGCTACATGCTATATATTTCTACCTATATGACACTCTGGAAAGGGCCAAAATATGGAGATAGTAAAAAAGATCTGTATGTGTTGGGGCAGGAGGTGTGGTGGAGGGATGAAAAAGTGAAGCACAAAGAATTTTTCAGGCAGAAAAAATACTCTATGTTTTTATAATGGTGGATACATGTAATTATACACATGTTCAAGCCACCAGAATGTCTAACACCAAGACTGATCTATAAACTATGGACTCTGGTAATTACAATATATCAATGTAAGCTCATTAACTATAACAAGGGACCATTGATAGTGGACAAGGTTATACATGCATGGAGGTAGAGGATATATGGAATATCTCTGTTCTTTCCATTTTGCTTTAAACCTTACACCACTCTAAAAAAAAGTCAAGCCTTAAACGAGTCAAGGGTGGCTCCTCCCTTGGGTAGATGGATCTTTGCTAAGAGATTATAGAAAGAAAGAACAACTGGAAAAGGAAGCTGGGAAGTAAAGATTCATTTAGTCTTTGAACATGATGAACTGTGGTACAGCCAAGTGAACATGGTCAGTAAGCATTTAATATACTAATCTATAATACAGGAGAGATGAAAACAGTATCAATTCAATAGCCTTCTAGTCTTGTTTTCCTGCTTTAAACTTTTACCATTAGCCTGTTCTCAACACAGAAGCCAAAGCAGTCATTTAAAAATATCAGATAATAGGGGTGAGTGGGTGGTTCAATTGGTTGGATGTCCGGCTCTTAATCTCAGCTCCTGTCTTGATCTTAGGGTCATGAGTTGAAGCCCTGCACTGGGCTCTACGCTGGCTGTGGAGCCTACAGATAATATTTATCTTCTACTCAAAAGAGAGTAAAAGCCCAAGTTCTTTTTTTACTTTTTTTAAGAATTTATTTATTTATTTGAGAGAGAGAGAGAGAGAGAACATGTGTGCACACAAGAGCCAGAGAGATAGGGAGAAACAGACTCCCTGCTGAGCAGGGAGCCCAATGTGGGGCTTGATTCCAGGACCCTGAGTTCATGATCTGAGCCAAAGACAGACACTTAACAGACTGAGCCACCCAGAGGTCCCTGAAGCCCAAGTTCTTACAATGATTCATAAAACCCGATCTGATCTGCTCTTCATTCTCTCTCTGACATCAACTACAGTCTCCTTCATTTTCACGGCTGTACCCACTTGATCTCCTTAAATGTGCTTGACAAGTTTGCCCCTGGTATCCTCCTATTTGCTGTTCCCACTCTAGTATGTTCTTCTTGCAGACAGCTTCATGGCTAACTGGTTCACCTCCTTCAAGCTGCTGTTCAAATGGCAACTTCTCAGTGAAGCCGACCATCCTCATACTATTTAAAATTGCAAACTTCCTTCTTTATTTTTTATTATTGCTTATCTCTTCCATTAGAATTGAGGTTCAATCAGTGACAACCCAGATTTCATGTGCATAAAATGAGTCTCATACATAATAAATCCACAATAAATGTACTGTATAAATAACCGAAACACAGTCTGTGAGCCATATATCAACATACATGGTTCCTGAAGTAAAAAAAATAGTAAGAACCCCAAACCAACATTTAAAAGGTGGGTCAAGGGGAAGGCCTGGGTTGAGTGCCTTCAGCTCAAGGCATGATCCCCAGGTCCAAGGATGAAGTCCTGCACTGAGCTCCCCACAGGGAGCCTGCTTCTCCCTCTGCCTATATCTCTGCCTCTCTCTCTGGGTCTTTCATGAATAAATACAATCTTTAAAAAAATAAAAAATAAAAAATAAAAATAAATAAAAGGTGGGTCAAGGAAGAGAAACCCATGAAGTTTGTAAAACAATGATGAATATAAACAAACAATGAGTAAATGAGAATAAGGGTGAGTGAGGATGTAGTAGTAGGAAGGAGGGGTTGACAATGTCAAATGCCATGGAAGATCAAATATGAAAGGGACTGAAAAGAGCCCGTTATATACATCATTTAGAAAGCACTTGGATACTAAAGATCTCTGAACAATACATTTTAAAAGGGTGAATTTTATGGTATATGAATTATACTTCGGCAAAACAGGCATTAGAAAGAAAATAGAGAGCACTGGTGGCTGAGCTGTTTCCACTGGAGGTGGGAGGCCAGCAAGTGAATTGAGACATGGAATAGAAGCTCTCTTTCAAAACTCTGACCATGAAGAAAAGGTAAAGAAACAAGAGGGTAATGACTGAACATAAACAAATGATGATTCATTACAGTGTAAAAGTTGAGTGTTCTGAAGTCAAGCTGACTTGAGTTTTTATCTTTCTCAAGTTACACTGTAAGTTATATACAACCTTAGTTTCCTCATCAATAAAATGAGTTTAAAATTAGTACTTGTGGGACTTTGTGCTGGGTGTGGAGCCTACTTAAAAAATTAAAAAATAAATAAAAATAAAGTAAGATTAGTACCTGTTTTATTGGATATAAATACTTCATTCTCTTTGTGTGACTGAATATTTCACTGTAGAGACACACCACATTTTATTTACCCATTCATCAGTCGGTGAACATTTGCATTGTTTCCACTTATGAGTTATTATGAATAATACTATGAACTTTCATGCATACACTTTTGCATGAACATGTGTTTTCATTACTCTCAGATGAATATCTAGAAGTGAGATTGCTAAGTAATATTGTAATTTCATGTCTAACATTTTAAAGAACTGTCAAACTATTTTCCAAAGTGGCTGTATCATTTTTTATCCCCACCAGCAATGTATGAGGTTCCAATTATTCTGCATCCTTATGAACACCTGTAATTATCTGCCTTTTTTATTATATTAATACTTGTAAATATAAAGCAGAATCTCATTGTGGTTTTAATTTGTATTTCCCTAAAGACTACTAATGCTGAGCATCTTTTCATGTGCTTATTGGCCTTTTGGCTATTTACTCTTCACTTCCAGTAAGTATAATTTCAGAAAACACTAGGACCAAGTAAAGCTTAAAACGTATTTTCAAGAGCGCAGCAAAGTTGGATCTGGCATAGGCATAACAACTCACTTGTTAGAGAAGTAAATGTATAAGCTAATAAACAAATGAAGGATTAGTAATTAGAAATACTTGATTGGTATATCCTTTCAGTTTTCAAACTAACTTAATTTAAATTCCTATCCAGTCCAATAGAATTTTTAGTATACAAAAAAGAAACTTTTTTACAAATGCAATTACAAAGAAGATGTGCTAATCCTCTGTTATTATGACAAATACCTACATTAATATCTTTAGTTTAGCAATAATAAAGTACTCCAACAGATCAATATTAGGAAACTGGGCTTATAATCCAATAATATTAATGCTTTAATTTAATGCTTCTTTGAAGACAAAGGTGAAAAAAGTAAAAAAAAAAAAAAAAAATGATTAAGTAGCCAATGACTTAAAAGTTTGCACTGAGAGGATGCCTGGGTGACTCAGTGGCTGAAAATCTGTCTTCGGCTCAGGGCATGATCCTGGGGTCCTGGGATCGAGTCCTGCATTGGGCTCTCTGTGAGAAGCCTGCATCTTCCTCTGCCTGTGTCTCTGCCTCTCTCTCTCTCTGTGTCTCTCATGAATAAATAAATAAATTTAAAAAATAGTTGTGTTGATAAACATAATCAGATATGAATACTACAAATTTATCCAACATCATAAAGAATGAGATACTCAAGGACAAATGGCTATAAGGAAAATATTAGTAATCCCAGTTCCTAGACATTTTTCAAAAAGACCTGAGGGAATATGGGTCTTTCAATGTAAATGACTGAGAAGAAAGGTGAATGACTCTACAATGTGCCTAGTTAGTAGCTAATAGTGGACTGTTTCCTCCTTTACAGGCTTACTATGAGTCCTATCACATACAAAGTCACTTACCTTGAACGCTAAGATTCTTTGTTTCCAAGTAATAAATACTTTAGGCCCCCTCAACCCAACAGGAAAGTCATATACAAATCTACTAACTTTTACTGCTGCCAATTTAAGTATTTATCCATTATTAGTTTTGAGAAGTATTGACGCACAATTAATAAATAGTTCATTTGTTCAACTAGAACAATGTTGTATATAAACTGAAAAGAATACTGAACAAAAAACCATAGCGGAGAAAGCATGTCCTCTTTAGCTTTCATCTGATATTATACCAACTAACACCAAAATAAACTAAAACATTTTATTTTATTTTATTTTATTTTTATTTATGATAGTCACACACAAAGAGAGAAAGAGAGAGAGAGAGGCAGAGACACAAGCAGAGGGAGAAGCAGGCTCCATGCACCGAGAGCCCGACGTGGGATCTGATCCCGGGTCTCCAGGATCGTGCCCTGGGCCAAAGGCAGGCGCCAAACCGCTGCGCCACCCAGGGATCCCTAAAACATTTTATCATTTATAAAAAGAAATCATTTTGAGACCCACAGTGCTTAGAACACATATAACTAGTATTAATAATAAAATTCAATTATATTTAATAAAATAAGGTAATAATAAAAAGTTGAAAAGCATCAGAGAGATCAACCTATTTTTATGCCAGCATTGTTGTTAACTGGACATATATCAAAACCATACTAATGCTGTTTCATGCTTCTTAATAATTGCTGAGTTCATAGATATGTATGAGTATTTGTTTTTCTCTTCAAACTACATATATAGTCTTATAAGGACAATCTCAGAAGTGTTTTTTAACATAATATTTGTAATATAATTTCAATCATTCTACTTTTAAATAGTGTAAAGTTCTTAAAATCATATCTTTAACATATTTTTCTTGAAGAATTAATACACACTAATTCAAATTTTTCTATCACTCCAAAACAGAAACTAAATTAAGCCTATGTGTCAGTAACAATCTTCATGATGATGAGAATTTTTAATTGTATTAATCTCTAAATTGTTCTATTATCCAAATGACAGATTATCCCACATTTGAACAATTATTTTTCACCATAAAGATGTAGATGATCTCTTCATTCATACAAATACCATAATCATCAATGCGATATTAATGTAATGGAACACTTCTTACTGGAAAAAAATTACAATATATTTTGTTGGACAGTGGAAATGGAATCTCAGGAAAGTACTAAGTGTCCTCTCCAGGGAAGGAGGGGTCATTAAGGTGGTCCTGAAATCACCCACACCAGAGGGATCTCAGTCAGCTGAGGCAAGAACGATGGCTGTCCCCTAAAATAAGCTAATGCCATATATCCCATAGGACAGAAAGGGAAAAATACCAGCCAGGAAGGAGTCAGAAAAAGCCAAGTCAATGCGAGAGGAAACTACTTCTCTAGCACTATTAAGTTGACTTTCTTTGCTATTCATTAATCGTATAGCAGTAGCTCATAAAGATATCACTAAATGATTAAATTTAACAGGAACTGAAAATAGGCATGCACATTAAGTCTGATCATCCATAAAGGAAAAGAAAAACAACACTGGTTTATTTTATTGCTCTATGATGAATCTGCTTTCATATGAAGGATATAAATTTTGAAACTAAGGAATATAACTACTCATTTTAAGACCACATTTTTTTCTAACCAAAATATATTTCACACACAAAAAAAAGAGTAAGAGAATGTAGAAAGAAAACAATAAAGCAAACTAATTAAACAAGAGATGAATGAGATATCCACTACTCTAGTTTGAGTCACATATAAAACGTGGCTGCTTCTATTGGCTGTACTGCCTGACAGGACCTGAAATTTCCTTGAAATGTGGTATCAAAAATAACTAAGGAGTAAAGCAGGGGGAAAGAAAGACTAAAAATGAAAAAAAAAATCTTACATTTAACTTCTGAATTTTGGTCAATCTGCATATTGTCATATACATTTCTAAGAGAGAATTAAATCATACTTTGAGATGGACTAAAGCAATCTTTCTAGTTTTCGTCAGCATTAGTTTCATTAGACTATTTTGGAGTCAGTAAAAACTACAAAAGAGTACACTTTGAGGTGATTTTTCCCCTTCCTCTGATTTGCTTCATTCCAAGTATTTCACCTATGCTGACTAAGACTAGAGCTGGAACCATGCTAAGGATAAGTGGGTGGTAAAAGTAGGAAATATAAGAATTAAGAGTATCTTTATACTTTTTTCATCATCCAATAAAAAGATGAAATAATGTTAACTAACAGTACGTCAATTTAGTCATCAACCTGCTTAGATTTTTGTTCTGTTTTGCAAAATATTTGTGCTTAGAAAAGCATATACAAACTACCACTCATACTTGATGCTTAAGGAACCCAGCAGAGAGCATCAAGGAAAGTACAGGAATGTCAAAACATATCCTCAGGATCAAGGGATCCATGCTGATGAAGTAAAAACCTCTCTTACTGTCCATCTCTTAATGGTAAGTACAAATTTAACAACTCACTTTTATATAGCACTTCAGATCTCTAGTAAGTGTTTTCATATGCCATCTCATTTGTTCATTAGGATGATCCAGTAAGAAGGTATACCCACTTTACATATAAGGAAGCTAAGTGCAAAGTATGTAAAGGAAGAGCCCAACCAGTCAAAGCTTGAAAGAAATGTAGACAGAAACTGAATTCAGGTCTTTTCACATTAAATCCTTGGCCCTTAGTACTATATCTTTCAATTATACCAGAGGGACCATATCTTAGTAGAAATTATTTTCTTGTGGAAAAAATATTAATTCCTAGAGGAAACACTGAAGCCTTCCAGTTTGGGGCATAAATATTTTTGTTGATAATGGCATGCACGTGCATACACATACAACCAGTACTTCGGTTATGAGAGTACCATTACTTAGTCATCCAAAATAAAAAATCCCAGTTTCACTTCTGCTCTCCCCCAATTGCAATTTAGTTACTAAAACTCAAGAACCTGTCTTTGAAATCTCTCTCATCTGTCCCCTCTTTGCCCTTCTGTCTGTTCCTACCAAAATTCAGATTTAACTTTTATATAACCTCAAATACTGAAAGCTGGGCTCCGGTCACCACTCTTATTTCTCTTCTACCAACCCTCTGCACTGCTACTACAAAGAAAAAGTCAACACCCACTCTTGCCAACAACAGAGGATTTGAACTTCTCAGCACGGACTACTATGGTCCTCTCTGCCATCTCGACCTGACCTTACCCTTTTGGTTTCATTTCTCCTTTGCCCACAACACAAATCCCCTATTACATTCTCCTAACACATCAGACCATATGCTCACTGGGAATGCTATGGGTTGCACTTCCTCACTTCTGTGTCTTTTCGTGCAGTGACATTCTCTAAATGTCTATGGAGTAGCAATAGCACCAGTACAGTACTGGATCTGGCTACATGGGAACACAGATTTGAATTAAAAGGAAAATTCCTTTGCATGCACTGACTCTAGTATTAAGATTCCCTGCTCTCCTTGCTTGCTATCTCCTTCGCAGAAATAGGACAAATTTCTTGGTTTCAACTTCTGAGTGCTAACAATACAAGGGAAAAGTACACACCAGTTCCCAGGCTGCTGGCAGTAAAGGAGTGATACACTATGCATTCCAGGATGAGTTGGGGGGACCTAATCATCATTTCTGTCCTGGGTATTCACTCCCCTTTCTCTTTTTTATCACCTTTGTGACAGAAAATGAGGCAATACACAATTCCACATCAATGAAAATATGTTCACTTCAACTGCATGACTGTCCTTTCCAAAGATCTGCTAATCTTGCTCTCAAGTAAAACTATGAATAGCAGTGCTGTAGAGATCTGAACAGGATACTACCTGAAAGAGCGATATCTTTAGTATTTAAGTACTAAAATGATGACAGCAGGACTCATGGAAGTACCAGGGCCTCTAGATAGAGAATCTGAAATATTCATATGCGCAAAGATTGCTGCATTTTCTTTTGGGCAGAACAACAAAGGTCAAAGTACACTGATGAAAGTTATCATTGGGTTTACTGGCAATCAATACCAATTAAAAGCGTGTTTTAAAATGTGTATCAGGTGTTACCAGAAAATGCATCCATCCGAATAGCAGCTGTTGAAAAGAAGTTTATCGAAAATGGTAAATAATGTATAAAAAGTCCCAAGTGAGTGATGAAAACCTTGTTCAGATGACAAGCCACATATCAGTTGGAAGCCAGTGCTCAGACTTATTGGCACCAACAATGTTTTCTTAATATCCTAAGTGTGCATAACATCACACCCCCCAGTTGGCTTTAGAATACCTTATTTATTGCTTTATTCTATTAAAGACTACTTTGACTTACTTATATTCCTGACCAATCCATTTTATAATTTTAATTAGCAGTTCTAATGGTTCTTGTGCAACATTTCATATTTATTTATGCTTTCATTCAGAAGAGTTGCTGAGTACCTGTTATGGGATTGGCACCACAGACACCATCCCTGGGAGACCTAGATGATGGTAAGGGAGACAAGACTGTTAATAAATGGAAATGACTGTAATACAAACAAACTGAGCACAGAAAAGGTAACTCTGCCTAAAGACTGAGCTCAGGGAAGGCCTTTGGAGGAAGAAGTGATATATGAGTTCTCAAAATAAGTTAACCAGAAAATAAAGGAAGATTTTTTTTTAAAAATGGCATTTGGAATGATGGTAAGACCCAATGTATGGCCATGGAGTGAGGGCTCAAATGGTGGTAACTACTCCCATATTAATACCTCCACTCTTAAGCCCTCGGTACTAGAAGTGCCACATTGCTACGCTTAGTTCTTCTCTGCCTGTTAACATTTTCAACTTATTTCATCCTATGGCTTTATTCTAATTTTTTAAATGTGATTCCATGTTTTGAGAGGCTTTTTAAGAGAGGAAAAAATATATATAATTTTGTATATTCCCACAATAATTTCTCTATCAACATTTTTAGTCATTTATTCAAAAAATATTTATTAAGCAATTGCTATATGGCAGGCTTGGTCTTAAGTGCTAGGAATATGATGGTGAAGCAGGTATGCCAGACATGCCCTCATAGACTTTATATTGTAGTGGAGGGGGAAAAAAACCTAACAAAGGAATATGGTATCATCTCACAGAAAAAAAAAAAAAAAAAGCAATTATAAAAGTAAAATAGAATAATGTGATAATACTGGGAAAAAAGAATGCTTTAGACAAGAGGATTAAGAAAAGTCTTGCCTGAAGCAGAATCCTTTAAGCTGAGGCCTGAATGATGAGAAGGAGACAGCCCTGTAAAGATCTGAAGGAAAAGTATTCCAAGCAGAAGGAACTGCTAATAAAAAGTTCCTTAAGTAAAAAGAATCATTGGTATTCAACTGACGAAAAAATAAAAAGGAAAGGAGATACACATAAAAGCCAAATAATTAGACAGTGAATGAATGATGTGGTGTTTTAGACTAGTGATTCTTAAAATGTGCTGCACACTGGAATTACCTGGGATGCTTTTAAAAATCCAGATACACTGCCATATCCCAGAACCATTAAACTAGAATCACTGGAGTGGGAGCCGAAGTAGGTATGCCTTAAAATCCTCCATGTGATTCTGATATGCAGCCCAGATTAAGAAGCACTAATTTAGGCCCTGAGGAATTTAAATTTTAGTCCAATTACATAAACAGCCATTGAAACATTAAAATTTCATCTGAAATTTCTATCACGTACTCAAATTGTTTAATTTCAATCTAGATACTTGCTTAAAAAAAGCAATACACTTTAGATATATGTTAATTTCTAAAGCAAATTCTTCTTACAAACAACCAAAAATGGGGGCGCCTAGGTAGCTCAGTTGATTAAGCCTCTGCCTTGGGTTCAGGTCATGATCCCAAAAGCCTGGGATTGAGCCGCATGTCTTCCAGCCTCTACTCAGCAGGGAGTCTGCTTCTCCCTCTCCCTATGTTCCTTCACCCTGTTTATTCTCTTTCTCTGCAATAAATAAATACAATTTCTTTTTTTTAAAAAAGGACAGAAAAAATAAACAAGTATTGAAATGCTTCCCTTTAAAAATTAAATTTAGGTGAAAATTAGTTATTTTGGAAATGCCTAATGTATTTATATACCCTCTTGTAAATACTAGAATACATTTTCTTGTATTTTGTGAATAACGTTTTATCTCTTGAAAGGAAAACAAACACACAAACATTTGAGACAGTATCTGAATTTTGCTTACATCATTCTTTTTGATTATCTGTAACACTGACCATGGGATTCCTCTAATGTGGGTCACATGAATACTTGATCCAATCTGCTGTAAATGGTACATCATTTTGTGGCATGCAATTCTGTAAGAGTTCACCTTCCAGAGCTGCACTAGGAAATAATTTTTGAGGAGAAATGGGGTTGATTTACTAGCACTCCTGCAACCTGAGGCTCTAACATTTATCAGGTACAGACAGCATTTATATTGTTCAAATAAACACACCAGAATACCTTTTGCTGGACTGCACTTAGTAGAAAACAAAGCTCCTAATGGTAGTAAAATTTTTTATTTCCCAAACTCTTAGTATTGGGTTAAATTATTATTAACAGCTAATAACTGTGCATAAACTAAATAGCCTAAATTAAATTATAAGAAAAGCAAAAGTAATCAAGTCCTCATCACATTCCAGGGAAACAAACCAATCAACTAACAACCACTTGAACTATCATGTGGTGCAACAGTCCTAAGACTTCCAATGATTCAACATTTCCTCCAGCTTCAATTAACATAATACAGGCTAAATACCTGAAGGAATTTTACTTAAAAATTCAATCACTTAAGATAAATTTAGGATATTCCTTTACTTTATCTACCCAAAACAAAATTTTATCAAAATTGCATAAGTAAAAAAAAATGTATATATAAATATACTACCAATTTTCCTCTAAAAAAATTCCAGGGTAGTAGACAAATTTTCTGCATTCTTTTTGTCATGGAATCCACAGCATATAAGTTAAAAGGTATGACAACTTCTACTCAAACTTTTCTTCAGACAGCTCTACCTGATAAAGGCAGCCAAGGAGAAATCTTTCTGTCTCAAAAGAGCCTTTGCATTCTTTTATGAAAACCCCCAGCAATCCCAACTTATATCACCATACCTGTTTTTTTTTATAGTAGACAATACCATAATTGAAAATCAGGAGCTGTATTTTATGCATTTTTGCATATTCACAAAACATTTCTTTGTGGTGGTCAATAAATATCTAATTAATGAATTAATAATGAAGACTTATCAACCCTCCAAGGTTGAAGATAAAACATTAAAGCAGCGTGGTGCTGGTATGACCGTCCACAATACACATGACCACTTCCAAGCCCTGACCACCATTCTCTCCCTCCCTGGTCAAATAAGGAGAAGTGAAAAACAGGTGAAAATGTGAAATAAGAGGTGTCATTATGTTCCAAACAAGAAGGGTGGATCAGTGAGAAAGAGGATTCAATTATTAAAGACTGCAAACTCAAATGAAAAATAAAATAGGACCATAAATCCACTCAATTACTTGTTCCTTCAGTAAACAATTTTGAATATTCACAATATGCCAGGCATGGATAACATAAGAAGTAAATAAGACACAACTCCTCCCTCCAAGTAGCACGCAGGCAAAAGCTGTAATATATACTAATAAAAGCAATGCAAACACATTACTCTATGCATAAGTGATAAAGAGATATAAGTACTCAGTCACTGAGGAGGAAAGGTGGTAGTGGAATTATATCTTAACAGGTAATCTAGGATAAGAGGTATAGAGAGATCCATTCCAGAGAGAAGCAGAGCAAGGGCATAAAGAACAAGTAAATATGACATTTTAATTCCTACATAAAGTGAATGACAAGTTCAATTTTCATGAATAAACACACTAAATAAACTGTTAGTACCTTTCATAGTACAATTAAGACACTAAATGTAGTAAACTGAAATCATCTGAAATATTTTTATCAAAATCTGACATTCCAATTTTCTACTCACCTCATGTTACTTATGTTGCTTTATGTTCCAGTTTTCAAATTATTTTGTCATTGTTACTTTTGTAGGTTTACCATTGCTTAATGATCTAACTTCCTTCGTTTCAAAGACAATTCAATAGTCTTAAAAATTAGGTTGTAATTAAATGAACAAAACCTACTGCTAATTTCACTCGGCTGCTTGCTGGAAATCATGCTGGACTGCAGAGAAATTTCCCTGAGGGTAACCTGTTGAGACACAATTATGACTAGGACATGGAATAAGCAATCCTGTGTTTGAACTTATAGTCACACTTTGCATATATTTTAAAAGATTTTTCAAACTATGGTTAATAATTCACTAAGTAACACTGCCTTCAATGTTGGGATGGATGAATTTTCATAGGCAGTGGGCCAGACTGATTGCTACAAAGTGATGTGTTCTCTTCGGTACAATAATTGCAATGAACTGTGATGATTCATTCTGGTATTTTCCATTCATTTTATATCACCTTTGACCCTTTTAAGAGGTCTGAATGGAGCCTGGTCCTTGACAGCCCTGTGAAGATACAGTCGTGTTTCACACAGGCAGCAGCTTTCTGATCACTGGCTTCCATGGGCTGCTGCGTGCCTGAGGGCTCTCCCACAAAAACTAGCCAGACAGTGTTACTGCTGAAAGCTGAGGAGAAGCCGAAGTAGTAAGATGCAGTGAGCAGGGTCCAGCCTATGCAGACAAAATATCCAAAAGAGTCAAAATTTCTCCAAAGCACACATGGTTCACTTACGTAGTGACAAAGGACAAACCAAGCAGCTGTGGCCAAGAAGACAGGAGATGCTGGCAGCTGTGCATTCGTCACCTTTAATGAAGACTTCGCTTCTCACAGTCATGAAGTCCAACCATATGGTTCTTGATATTTTAAAAGATTAATTTTAAGAATCACTGGGAAAATCTGTCAGTACTTATGCCGAGCTAGATCTTAGGAAGAGATGGGATTTCTCTTCATTTTTATAGAACATTTTTTCCTCCTTCCTTACAAAAACACAAGGTTTCAATATCTGGCCAGTTAAAACTATTACCATTCATAAATTCGGCGTGTCTGAGAACTTGATATAACTTAAAACATGTACCACCCACAACCATAATTTTGGCTTAGCCAAGAGAAAAACATCAAATTTAGAATCCCATTAAATGCTATAATTAGAAATTCACTGAATTAGTTTAAATAGTAAAATTGGAAGATTAAAATCAAGGATGTTTTAAATTCAAGTGGTTTTTCTTTTTCTTTTTACACATAAAATGTCTTATGACATCCCTAACAACACGTATATCTTTATTTTATGACTTTAGAATTAACCCAGAAAGACTGGCTACAAAGAAGCATGGTAGATTTTATTGTCCCAAAATGGCCACAGCAATATCTCCCACTACAAATGCTCTTCTTATATCCCTCTGACAGGTGAAGTCGAAATTCTTTTCTCTTAAATCTGGTTAAGCTTATGACTATGGTGCAAGTAACACTATGTGCTTCAAGGTCAGGTGATAAAATGACTCAATTCCCACCTTACTCATAAGAACCTGCATTCTTGAAGTCTTTGGCAGCCACATGAGCAGTCTGACCATGCAGAGGACACGATGCTGTAAAAAAGCCCAAATTTATCCAATGTGGTGAAACAGAGGGGCCTCAAGACCACATTAAGAGGGAGAAGCCTGGACAGCTCCTGGCTGCATCAGCCTCCCACCTTTCCAGCTCCAGACACCATCTGACCGAAAATCTATGAGAGACTCTGTGCCAGAACCACCTAGATGAGCTCTGCCCCAGATCCTGACCCACAGATACCAGGTAAGAAATGTAACACCATTGTTTTTGCCATTCTAAGTCACCAAGTTATACAGTTATTTGTTAGAAAACCGCAGATAACTGGAACACACTTTGATAGCAGAAGTTTAGTGGTATAATAAAAAATTAAATAAGCCCAAACATAGAGTATTGGTCTTTGGACCTGACCAAGGATGGGATGCCTGAAGGAGACTGTCAGTGGAAGACCAATGGGCCTACAAGAGTTGGTTTGTGACAGCTCCAGAGAAATAAGGGTTTTGTTTGGGGAAGACAGAGAAAAGGACACTCTTGTTATATAGCTACAGAACTTTTAGGAATACTATTGCCCACCATGATGTGCAAAACAGAAAATCTAACGATTTCCAAAGATCTAGCTAAGGAGATTTCCAAACAGAATACTGAAAGGAGCATCTGCTTTCCTTTTGCTACTTACGATGAAATGTACTCAGAGAAAGGGGGCTTAAAAAATAAACTGTTCAGTTTTCAGCAAAATTTAGAGGGACTAGAAAGAGATAGGATTTGCTGGGTTTGAAAAGAAAGCTATTTTTCATTCCTGATTGCTTCAGAAAGCATAGGAGTCAAAATAAGAGCAAGCCTCAGGGAAAGACAGAATGCAGGTGTAGTCAGGAAGATCTGGTCCACATACAAGGGGTAAGTGTGTGATTAGAAGTATTCTTCATTAACACCCCAGGAATAGTAAAGTGGATCTTCCGAGCACGTGCAGCCAACTTTCCCTGATGAACAACAGGACACAAGGAATCACTAGGGTGTTTATCCTACTGCAAACTCACAGAGAACCTCTAATAAAAGGAAGGATTATCCCTTAAATTTTGTGAGTGCGGCTTTTGCTAAAAAGGTGGATTATAAATTGATACATAAGAAGATCTAAAGATTCTTAAAAATTTCATGATCTTGAACTAAAAGGAAACAAAGACAATTCAAAATAAAAGGTGGCCTTTGGACTCCCAAACTTGCAAGCACACAAAGAAGGCTGAGAAAACTTGTCAGCTATAAATATAGGACATGGGTTTGGGTTTCTATTCGGGGCGGGGGAGGGGTTGGAGAATGATGATTCAAAAGATAGAAATAAGAATACAGTGGCAGGAGCCAAGGGTCACAAAGAACAATTCCCAGGGAACAGACTGAGCCCTAATTAAGCAAATGGTGGTAGGACAATGTAGGTTTCAGATTTGTTTTGTAATAGCCTCTCATGTCTCCTTTTCTGAACAGGAAGGATCTATAGAATTTTCCTGTGCTTTGTCACACCATTCAATGTTGGGTGAGTGAAGGACAGGTAACTTTTTAGTTCAAAGCTTTTCAGAAGGACCTCTGATTCATGTGTTTTCAATATTCAAGAAATCTTACCTAAGGAGCCTCATCTGTACCTGGACTTGACTAAGAAGACAAGAACCTGGACTTCAAGCTAATGCAGGAATGAAATGAGACTCAAGGGCTTTAAGGGCAAGAATAAGCCTATTTTACAAGTCTGAGAGCTGTAACTGTTGTGGTCAAAGGATGGAGAGAGGCAGATTATTCTCCAAAAATAACCACAATAACATCTCCCATCCCACCATGTTCTTCTCATAATGTAACTGACATTCCCGCCAGCAAGCATGGGATTCACATGCTTTCACTTTGAATTTTTGACTACAGCATAAGTGAAGCTACATGACTTAGTGACTGGGGCATGAAAGGTAATGGAGCTCTCACACTGCTCACTCTAATACTCTTTTTTAAAAATCTATTTTTATATTGAAGTATAATTGACACAAGTGTTACACTGGCTTCAGGTATACAACATAGTGGTTCTATAAGTTTATATATTATGCTATGTTCACCACAAGGTAGCAATCATCTACCACCATACAATGCTGTTACGATACCACTGGCTATGTCCCCTATGCCATGCCTTTCATCCCCATGACTTATTCATTCCATAACTGGAAGTCTGTACCTCCCACTCCCCTTCACCCATTTTGCCCATCCCCTCACTTCCCTTTGCTTCCTTCTGGTAACCATCAGTTTGTTCTCTTTACCATTTGCTCTTAAAGCATTCAGCTATCGTGACAGCAAAGTAACTGCCTTGAAGCTACCATAACGTGAAGCCTGAATTTGCCTATTTAGATGGACCTCATGGACAAGCCCTAAGATTACATGAGAAGAAAGACATGCTGGACTGGCTCTCAGTTGCTTCAGCTGCCCACCATCCCAACCCCAGTCATTTTCTGACTGCAACTGCATAAGAGAACCTGAGTCAGAAGTAAAGAACCACACCTTATACAAATTGCTGATCTATAAAAAACATGAGATAATAGTTGTAGTTTGAAGCTACGGTGGATGGAAATGATCATACAACGAGAGGTAATAATAATGAAAAGTATGAATTATTACTGAAGGAATAGATATTCTGATCAAACTTTACAAAGAAAAACAATTTTTTTTTAAAAAAACATAGTCTTTAGGTGAAATCATTAAACAAAACCAAAAAGAGGTCAGATTATAACCTCGAGGTATTAAATAAAAGCAAATTAAAAAATGCTCAGATTCAGTCACCAAACTACCCAAGTCTCCAAAAAGGACCTGAATCTCAGAGAAGCCTAGAGGATATTTCTTGGACAGAGTTAGCTCTGCACTTCTTCACAACAAACCAATATTCTGGGACCTATTTTCAATGTTGGCCAGGGGATACATGTGACTCCTAACTCACCTGGCTCTCTGCCAAAGCCCACATGCCGAGGAGACCTTAGAGCCTACAGCTGCCCCAACACCCTCTAGGACACCTTAAATAACAATCTTGAAGCTTCCTCGCTGTGCATTCTACTGGTTTTTCAGAGTTAGTGAAACATCTTTTTTGATGTTTTATGGGATCTTTTTGAATCAGAGCACACAACTAAGAAAACAGAATGCATCAAACTCTAAAACATCTGTTCCAAATCTTTTGTAGTTCATTTCTCTTAGCTGCTCTGTCAATAGGTAAAAATAAATGTGTGTTTGGGGAAGCATGATGTGGAAGAAGGAGGCGACTGTCTGCAGTTAAATAAATTAACAGGTGTTTACTAAGTGCTTAGTGTGTTCCCTGCCTATGCTAAGAGATTTTGAGACACACAAAAGTATAAACCATGAATCCTATTCTGAAGCAAGATTTAATGCAGCTGAGGAGACTGATCTAATTAGCAAAAATCCCAAAAATTATAAAATAAAATAACCATGGGCACCTGGGTGTCTCAGTGGTGAGTGTCTGCCTTTGGCTCAGGGCATGATCCTGGGATCCTAGGATGGAATCCTGCATCGGGCTCCCTGCGGGGAGCCTGCTTCTCCCTCTGTCTATGTCTCTGCCTCTCCTTCTGTGTCTCTCATGAATAAATAAAATCTTTAAAAAATAAAAAAATAAAAGTAAAATAAAATAACCAAGCACTAAACTATGATATAGTATTAGATACAGAGCCTTGCTTAAGCTTCACAGAAGATATGCAAAACAACACCACCACCTAAGACACAGTGAGGATATCATGATAGGAACATAAATGGAATCTGCAGTTGCAGATAGTGGGTAGGTCTATCTGATCACATCAGGATTTGAGATCAGAATTGAAAAAGAGATGAGGGATGGCATGATCAGAAAATGGGGAGCCCTGAAAAATCATCTAAAAAGGACTAATGTCGATAAAGGCTGTTGAAAAAAGATTCAAAGTGGAAAAAAGATATCTGAAATGATTCTTCTATAGAAATTGCATGCTAAAATTTCTTAGTAAATAAAATGAAGGATAAATATTTAGGTTAAGACAGTATTTAAATATATATATATAATGAATTCAGCTCTAATAGCCCTAATATACTTAGAACACATACAACTTGTTAAGGAAAACAGTAATAGGCAAAATCATGTAGACAGAACTCCTAGAAAAAAACCACAGCCATGAAAATAATTTAACTTCACTAGGGATGAAACAAATGTAACTTAAAACAACAGTGAGAATTTCCAGCTAAGTAAATCAGTGTGAGTTCTGATAAAACTCAATACTTGCAAGGGTGTGGAGAGAAAATCAAACTGCTGATTGTAAATATGAATTAATATAAACATTCTAGAGAGCAATTTGGATGTATGGCTGCAGTTTAAAATGTCAATCTTAAATGCTTTTTGGTTAGGAATTTTTAGAAGTCTATCATAAGTGTCGCACATTCAAAGACTGAATTTTGAATTGAGTAAGCAAATTCTGAATAATCATCAAAGTGCAGTGGCTATCAGCCATTATTATGACATTGATATTTATTTAGCAGCTACTATGACCTGGTTCTGTGAAAATGCTCTTACTATACTACTTCTAATATTTAAATACTTCAAGGTCAGCATGATCTCCATTTTCTAAATGGTAAAACTAAATAATGTAAAGTTACAAATCCAAATGCACTTATAAGTAGAATTGAAATCTGCCTATGTCTGACTCCAGGATTTGGCTTTTTCTACTATGTCTTTATACTCGAAGATAAGATTATATTCTGTTTCTTTTATTTATAGAACTTTGTCTAGCACATGAACTATCTTAGGTGCAAAACCTACCTATAATAGTTTAAAATTATAGGGTTTTAGAAGAGATTAATTGTGTCCTGGCTTACAATTTTATGGCAGCAAGTGCTTTTAATTAGGTTATATTTTATTGCTAATAAAATTTATGTTAGCCTCATTATTAGAATTTACATAAAAAGTTATTAGATGCTTTTAAAACTTGGACTTTGTTGGATTAAACAATCCAGAATATTCTGTAACATTAAATATTGAAAGTAATAAGTCTGTTGATACATAAGCAACAAGAGAGAAACAGTAATGAAATCTGACCTTTGTGGTGCCACACTCAATTAGACCAAGAAACAAAATAGATATGAAACTGTTGCCTGCCATTGAGGCATCTCTGAATTAAATTAGAATAGTACATGCTTATCCATCATGTTTTAATTGTCATATGAAACTTAACACTGCAGTTAACGGACTTAGGTGACAGAGGACAGGGCTAAATTGTTTTCCCTTAAATTGACAAGTAGAATAATAAACTACCTTGGTAAGATTTAGATTTTAGTAGTGACTAATTCATGTTGAATTTAAACACCTATGTGATCACTCTAGTCTAACCAACTGACACTCATTTTTTTTTTTACTTAAATCAAACATTCTTTTTTTTTAAAGACTTTATTTATTTATTCATAGAGACAGAGAGAGAGAGAGAGAGAGGCAGAGGGAGAAGCAGGCTCCATGCAGAGAGCCTGACGTGGGACTCGATCCAGGGTCTCCAGGATCACGCCCTGGGCTGCAGGCGGCGCTAAACCGCTGCGCCACCAGGGCTGCCCTCAAACAAACTTTCTAAATAAAACACATTCATTCCCAAAAGGAAAATGGTTCTTTTTATTTATCATATTCCATGGCCCAGTTCTCTAACCTTGCAAATACTCAAACTAAGGCTCAGAGAAGTTTGGTGACTTTCCACAAAGTCAATCAGAGACACCAAATAGTTTCTCCAAAACCTGACAACTCTACATATTTTCTCTGACAACTTTTTCAAGTCCCTTGCCTCCCTACTATGGGATATAGCTAGATTCTCACAAACACTTATTTAACATACAATTCTATTATGTTATCAAAAACTTGACTAGGCCTCCGGACAGCACCTTACTTTTATTCAAAAGATGCAAAACATACCATACAGGGCAGGTCACACCTCAGGAAACACCTGAATTGATGTTCAATATCTGTCTATACTCTCAGCATCAGGGCCCCATAATCCAGAAGCTCTCAGAGAACCAACTCGCTCAGCAACCTCACCGGTTAAGTTCTAAAACTCTGAATCTCTGCAATTGAGCTGGTTCTAACTGTCCAACTGCAAATGGATAGATTTCTGTTACAAATGATGTCAAAAGTACCATGTTGAAATCACCATGGGGTGATTAATCACTCCCTCTAGTTCAATAATGAGTAATAGCAAAGCCCCTCCTAAATGTTATCCTGTTAGGGGAAACTGAGTTGTATGAAGCATATGAAGGAAGACTATGAAGTGTTCTTATGAAGGTTTTTCAGCCTTTGTGGTTCAAATGGGAACAAATTACTCTAGCAATGATTCTCAAAAACTACCAAAACGTCAAAACCTAACTACAGTGTTTCATAAATATAGAACATCATTTACATGATGTGCCACACCATCACGTTGTATAGCAAGCACTGTGGAATGACACTATGAGATAGCCCAAATTGCACAACTGTAAAATGTGTTAAGACAGTGTGTCTTTGGATAACTTGATAAGGATGGTTTATTTCAATGGGTTTACAAGCTCAACAACAAGAAAACAACAAAACCCACCTGAATTTAAAGGACTATAAAAAAATAAACCTACATATACAACAAAAATATAATCCTGACATGCAAGTAACTAAAAAGTTAATCTGTAATTTTAATTCTTAAATATTGAAACATTTAAAAGTATAATAAATATTTAAAAACTCATGAAGGTATCATATTCTTTTTACGTGTAAGGAACCACAAAGCAATCAAAACACAGTGACCACGAACTCCTTGACAGAATTCTAAACTTAAAGACAATTATTTGACAAAGTCAGAATTTTAATCTATGAATATTTATTGAGTATATATTGGGTACCAAACACTATTATAAGATCTGAAGATACAGAGAGGACAAAGCAGACAAAATTCCCTGCCCATATGGTGCTTATATTCTGGTGGGGAAAACAAATAATAAAGATACAAAAGTGAAATATATCATACATTAGTAGTAAGTACTAAGGAGAAAACTAAAACAGAAAAGGAAGATTTCTGCTCTGTTGATCCTATTATTCCAGCAACAACATAGGCTACCAAATGCAAATAGGATGTTTTAAAAATAATCAGGACTTTGTTAGGCCAAAATATTAAAAAAAAAAAAGAAAATAGGCTTTATGATGGGTTAGGAGTTTTCTGAGAATATCACCCAATGTTAAAACAAAGGCCTTTAGGCTTTGAACAGAATGAACAGTAGCCTGGGAATTGTGGCCTTCTAATCAAGCTTCTCAGGGTCAGAACACAGTCGCAGGGACTGATGAAAGATAACCAGTGAAGGACACCTGGGAGGGCCAGATGAAACATGACTGCCCAGAACAACTGCTGGATAATCCACAAGCAAGTCATACAGTAAAGCTGGGAAAAAGGTAGAACATGTGGGAAACCTGGCAGCAGAAACCCCAGTTTCAGGGTACAGGAAAGAGATGGACCCCAAGAATTCAGCGAAGACCTAACTAGTTGGGAATATAAAACAAAGGGACAAGAATAGAATGTGCCAGAGGTAAAACTCACTAATCAGGAGAGATGTTAAATTCTCACAGACAGGGGAGGCTGGGTGGCTTAGTCAATTGAGCGTCTGCCTTCAGTTCAGGTCATGATGCCAGGGTCCTGGGATTGAGCTCCACATAGGGCTCCCTGCTTAGTAAGGAGCCTGTTTGTCCCTCTCCCTCTAATGCTCACTCACACTTCCACCCCCTGCTCATGTTCTTTCTCTCTCTCTCTCTCTCTCTCAAATAAATTAATAAAATCTTTCAATTTTTTTTTCACTGACTTCACACAGGCGGGGGCCTGGGGGCACCTCAAACACCAGAGGCACACAAGCTGCAGGCCTGCCACCTGCCCAACAAGAAAAGCTGCCTTCAAGTGTTAGCATAAAACTTTAGCATTAATGCTAAAACTAAAAGAATATAATTCAGGCTGCCGCCCCTCAAATATTCCCCCATACTAGCATTTCAGTGTCTAAACAGGCAGTTCAAATTTTCTCAGTGACATTCTTCTATTTGATAAAGTAGGATATCTAGTTTCTAAATAAATGTATTTTGCCCAGAACTCAATACAATATTTCTACTTTTTCATCCAAAAAAAACCCAGCTTTTTAAAACCTGATCTTATTTTTTTTAATTAATTACTGTGTCCCAGAGCTTAGCATTTTTTTTTTTCAGAGCTTAGCATTATAATATTCCTCCTCATTGGAGGTGCAGAGATCTTGCCATGGGAAGTGAGGGAAGATGTGAGACAGGTGGAGCCACCATTACTAACAAGGTTTGTAATCACTTTGGTCTCTATCTACCTCTTCATTTCTAAACAAATAAAGCATAATAAACCATACAAATATTACTAAGTAATGATGCCTAGAGAAAAGCTAGGAAAGTCCAAACATGACAAAAAGAAAAAGAAACAGTCTCCTTGAATATAAAGTAACAAGCATAGCTTATGCTGGCATAGCTAGTGGGAAAATTAATTAAACTACTAAAATTTTATTATCACTACCTTTATGGAGAGGAGACACTCTTCCCAAAATATGACAAAGAATATGGTCATTCTTGCATTATGTGTGATGGCTCACGTTCTATAACAAATTTCTGGATCTGAATTATTTTGAGCTCTTACAGTAGTACTACAATGAGAATTTTGAATGTTCTTACTATTTTATCAGTTTAAAAAATCTCTTTGACATAGATAAAAACACTTAAAAATGAAAGTTATCTGTTCTATAACAAAAATAAGAAAATGGAATGCAGTTACAGAAAGTCACTTTCCAGTAAATGTGATTGATAGACATAATCTGTAACAATAAGGTTGAATTTTTAACAGTCCCTACTACTTTCTGAATGGTTCTGGGCCTATGCAGCTTTTTCAGTTCAAATACCATTAATTACTGTGCGTAAGATAGATGTTAAAGGTGTTTATATGTCTACGTAACAGAGTTGAAGAGTGGACGAAAGGCCTAAGAATATTTGCTCTTAGTCAAAAATATCAGGGGAAATTATCCCTTAATTCCATAGTTTTATTTTTCTGTCAACTTACAAAACTTGAATACATCTCAACTTTGAGATATTTTGTCACAGATTCCTATCTCCTTCCTACTTATCAGTATTGTATAAGAATATTTCACCTACTTGGTTTTTCTGCCTCTCTATGACACCTCCCAAGGTAAAATAATTGTTTCAATTACAAACTAACATATTTCCAAGGGCCCTCATTTTCTTCATGGAACTTCCAGAATCTGTTCTTTATCACCCTCACACCATCACTTAGGATACAGCTAAATTGTCTTCATGAAAACTTTCTAATATAAAACCTACCATATAAAATACTTTCCAATGATTGTATATAATATGAATTTAGGCAACAAACTTAAGTCTTTGACTCTTATGTGTACTTTAAAGCTAATAAAATGCAAAAAAAATTCTAGGGCATGACAATTAAGTCAAACTCTCTTGAGAACATTTATGCCATATATACCGAGTCAAGTAAAGGTGCTGGAATTACCCAGTTACTAGGAGATTTTCCATATAGCTCAGTAAAAAGAGTTCACAGCTTAAAGAATATTCACTGTATAATGGATTGCTCATTGAAAAAAAAAAAAACTATGACCAATTCTAAAGTTTTATTTTTTCTTTATAGCATATTCTTTGTCCTTTGAATAGCAGACACATGCCTGTTTTTCTTATAGCAAAACTCTTACACTATGCTTCCTTCATGGGCGTTTAAGTGTTACATTTTCCTCTAAAACTGAACTATCACTCATTGTAATTACTCCTGATGCTATTTTTGTTTCTGTGCTTATTTTTTTATTCTTTTGATAATTTCTCTGAGAAAGGTAATTAAGTCTATATATTTAAACACCATTTTGAAATCTAAATATTTATTAGTTGGTTATATGAGAAGAATTCACTTTTACTTAGGTAAGTTTGAAGCTAATTTTAGCTTTAACATGTGTTCTCATGCAATGTATGCCTATAACAAGAAAAATTACCATGGCTGTAAATCAGAAACAACACAGTACTAGTTATCCAACAAGGTTGTGTTATTGCCACTTAACATGTGGTGAGAAAGATATTCCAACATGGCATATATCAACTTTCATCCCATTTCAAATGTCAATATTTAAACTTAGGGAGTCCAAAGCCAAGACTTTGTGTTGAGAGATTCAAAATCTTTTTTCTATAACTGTGTGGTCCTGGTTCCATTCTCTCTGAGTGTTGGCTGGCTAATGCTTTCCCTGTGTGCCAGTGAACTTGCTTTCCAATGTTTCTTTGTCTTTTCCAATTCCACAAATGTTCCCCTGTTGGAACACCAGGTTGTTGCTTTAAATACCTTCAGAAGTGCTGAGTGCCTAAAGATGTGTTTATCATATCAATGCTCCTCTGCATATATGTAAACATAACACAAACACACAATTAACTGCTACAGTCTAAATCAAAGTATATTTTCTTTGAAACATATTCACCAAGAAGAGCATTTCTTCAGTGTACCACCAAATAAATTCAGAAGGAAAAAGAAATCAATCCCACAAAATTTACACAGATTTAATCAAAGTTACTAATTCTCCTTATTTTATCCAGTTTCTTTCAGTATTTTTAGACTAGGAGAAAATTAGCCTGAAGAAAAAAACAAAAAATATCTTGTAACCTCAACTTAAAACGTCTTACATATAACCCAGGCCAGAAAATAAATGGATTTGCATGGACTCTCTTTGAACACCATGACTTTCTTTGGCCACAGAGAGCTAGCTCATCTCTGATTTCTCCAGTGATGAGAAACACCATAAAGAGTTCATCTTGGTGGAGTGCCTACTATGCATAGGCTTTTGACATATAGTAGTTCAATCAGTCTTCATAACAACCCTGAGAAGGTAGGCATTCCCTATTTAAAAATAGCAGTCTAAAGTCAAATAGGCTTTAAGGTGATTCAGATCTGATTGCAAAAGCAGATATTCTGTTTTGTTCTGTTATCTAATAAGAAATGGATAGAGAGGACTTTAATGGATTCTCCTCCTCCTGTAAGTAAATATAATTTCATTTAAGTTATATTCTCACCAAATAAACGTAAAGCACATTTTCTCCTAACTTGAATGACTAAGCAGGTGTTTCTTTTTTCAATGATCAGTCAATGAAAGAGTAGATAGTAAATGATAGGAGGTACACAGAAATATAAGTTAAGGTCTTGGCAATTAAGCAGGTAAAGCTAATTGAAGTGACTGATCAATGAAAACACACTACTCAGTGTTTCAATGAAATGCATACAATGTCGGAAGGTAAATAACTTAAAAAAATGTGCCTTGATATTTTGAAACTATTAGGTTGTTTAAGATAAGAAAAACGGATAATTGGCCAGTCTATTTGCTAAAATATACTCTTGCATGGAAACTCTGTACTGGGAAAACTCTGTGTTAGTTCTAGTTTCTACGCTGTGGACAGTGAATGTGGAAGGTGCAAAAAGGCAAACAAGTAGCTGAAGACTTCTGAGAGGAGATGGAAGTTGGCATGGTCTTGAGATAAATTTAGCATTTGGGAAGGCAGAGGCAAGAATACTCTAACCAGCAAACATATATTTGAGAACCAAGGACTAGAAAAACCTGAAATTCTCAAATATATAGCTGGAGGAACACTAGGACAAAACTCTCATTTCAAAGAAAATGGTTTGCCCAGTCCCACAGCTACAGTCAGGGCCTGAGGAAAAACACTGCTTACTTGCCAGGATGGCAGATGCTATTTCCACCCTAACAGTGCTTTCCCATCCATTGTCTAACAGTAAGGCTGCGCCCAGGGATTCTGGGAAGTTACTTCAAGAGCCCGGTGGGGAATGAAAGGAGGGGTATTCAGACATGGCAGGTCTGCTTTTATTTCTTTTATATATTGGACTTCTGATAAGATTTATGTGAAGAAAAGAACCTTTCTGTGTTAAAAAAAAAAAAAAATCACTCTTCAAAGCTTCATTAGTGATTAGTTGACACTGCCTAGTTCTATGCTACATGACACAGCACAAACATAAAAGAAAAAAAAAAGGCCTTTGCTCTAAACAAATTAATTTACTTACTCAACAATCAAATACTGATTGTATGTTGCGTGCCAGGTACTTAGCTATACGTTGAGAAATTCAATGGGAAGCAAAGAACTGCAAGTCTGGCCTGGGGTCAGGTGGTGGTGAACTAGGACATTAATCAAATAACAAAAACGAATACAGAACACAACTACGATAACTGGCATGAGAGAAAGTTATAAGATTCAAGAACATATGACCAGGAAACCTCAGTCTAGGGATTCGCTGTCTAACAGAGTAGAGGTGACAGTATGAACCAGCAACTCCTGCAAATATGAGTGGTCAATAATAAGCACACATAGAGTTCAATGGTATCACAGTAAAGGCAATGATGAACTCAGCAGGAGGGGGCAGGGACACCTCACAATGAAGGTGGGACTCATGCTTCATCTAGGAAGTGCTAATAAGGACACGGTATTGCAGTAAAGGGGGAGGAAAAAAGAATATTTCAGACAGAGACACTGTATGTGCAAAAGGAATCCAAAACTGCGAAGAAATTAAAAAATGGCAAGCCCTCAAAGATAAAGTAAAAGGTGACTGTCTCAAAGAAGAAATGAAGTTACACATATATGCAGGTGCCAAATCAGACCAGGCCCTTGTACACCATGTTACAAATTGAGATTTAACCTGCATAGCCTGCCACAGAGGTGATGTGGAGTCAATGGAAGTTGTAATCAGGAGTGTGACATGATCAGAAAACTCACCCAGAAAGCAATGTGGAAGAAAGACCAGAATGGTGAAGACTAGTGGCAAAAAACAGTCAGAAGGTACTACTATTTTACAAGCAAAAGATAGCTAGAACTAAAAAAAAAAAAAAAAAAAAAAAGATAGCTAGAACTGTGGATTTGTCTTTGGTTTCCTAGCACATGTTGGCATTTTAAAAGTTATGTGAAAATAATTAATAAATGAATAGGAAATAATGTTGGCATGCTACCATAGGGCAAGAATATAAAGAACCATAAAAGACCCACAAAAATATTATGACCTGATGCTATAGGAAATAGGAAGTCACTGAAAGTTTTTGATCAGAGGAGTGACATAATGCAAACTATGTTTAAGAAAGCTAGTGTAGGGATCCCTGGGTGGCGCAGCGGTTTGGCGCCTGCCTTTGGCCCAGGGCGCAATCCTGGAGACCCGGGATCGAATCCCACGTCAGGCTCCCGGTGCATGGAGCCTGCTTCTCCCTCTGCCTATGTCTCTGCCTCTCTCTCTCTCTCTCTCTCCCCTCTATGTGACTATCATAAAAAAAAAAAAAAAAAGAAGGCTAGTGTATTGGATTCAATGGTTAAGTGATTACCTTACAAATGATTTAAGGAAGCTTACAGTAAGACAGCTAAAGTAGTTCAGGTATAAAGTGCAAATGCATAGCCTGATAAAGGACCCACACAAATACAGTAAAAAGGAAAAATAAAAGAGACGCTCGCACAGGAAAACAAATGCAGCCAAGTGATTAATAGCCTAGATAAGAGATCAGTAACTTTTTCCTATAAAGGGTTGGATCATAAATATCTTAGGCTTTGTGGGCGACATGGTCTCTAACACGGCTACCCAGCTCTGTCACTGTAGTAGGAGAGCAGCCACCACCTATCATTAACAATATGTAAATAAATGGGGATATCTATGTTCCAATGAAACTTTACTTACGTAACAGGTAGTAGGCTCAATCTGGCCTATAGACCATAGTTTACTGACTCCAGGATACAACTGGGGACAGTGTATCAGTCCTGAGTATGTTCACCCATGAGAGACAGAAAACTTAAAATAATAGTCCCTTAAATAAGACAGAAGTATAGAGGCACCTGGGTGACTCAGTGGTTGAGCATCTGCCTTTGGCCCAGGTCGTGATCCCAGGGTCCTGGGATCGAGTCTTGCTCCCCATGGGGAGCCTGCTTCTCCCTCTGCCTGTGTCTCTGCCTCTCTGTGTGTGTCTCTCATCAATCAATAAATAAAATCTTTTAAAAAATATGACAGAAGTGTATTTCTCTGTTGTACAGAAGATATCCAGGTAACAAACAGGTTTGGTATGGCAATTTCACAATTCTAAAAGACCTGGTCACCTTCTATACCATTTTTTTTTGCCATCCTCCACATGTGATTCAAGATATCTGCTAGAGTTCCAGCCACCAAATGTCCATTCCAGCAAACAGGGAAGAGGAGTAAAAGAGGGCATGGCCCTTCACTTTAAGGACAATTCTGTAACTCACAAAACCTTTCTACTTGGCTAGCTCTGCACTATCATCTAAAAGCCAAAAGAGATCACACTTGTTTCGAAATGAATGGCTAAATATCTTAAGTCCTTTTCATTCATTCTCCCTAAGCCAGAAAGTATTTTTTGTTCACCTCTTGATTGTTGGCCTGTATAAAATTTCTTATTGGCTGAAAGCTACTCAATAAACTGTTTTCCTTCTGTCTGAAGTAATAAAACTATACAACACTATAAACATTTTCCATGTTAAACTCCAAGATATTTGGTTTTCTGGATAGAAACAGTACAGCTTTGTTTTTAAAATTAAAGCAGACCCTTAGACCTAATTTGCCTTAGAATGCCAAATAGTTTTCTCTTGTTATGTTCTAACATTAGAACCTACTCACCTATTCCGAAAACACTTGCATATATAAGAGACTGATCCCACTTAACTCTGGTTTGTCCCTGAAAATGGTTCATTGACGTGAAGAGTAGGAAAAACAATGTCCAAAAATAAAGATCCCTTACAGAATCTAATATACAGGAGATTTATAAGTTATGTTTAAGGTAAGAGTCAATACTATAGCTATCATGAGATATTTCACTTAGAGCTGCTAATGTAAATATATTTCCTTTCATTTAGATATAACTTAGCTTTCCTTAAAAGATGATTTATGACTCAAACTGCCATCATAAAACAAAACAAAAAAATATTCATTACATTTCTGGCCCTTAATATTAGCAAAAGAGATAAAAATTCAGCAACCCAGATAATTCTAACAAGCTCAGAGGGGTCGGTCCTTAGGATCATCCAAATCAACATGTGCTGACACTCTCAATTTAAACAATAATTCAAAAGCTGCTAAGCTTCTACTTCAACACTGAAAACATACAGAAAATTCAGTTAACATTTAAATCTTTGAAAATTAATTTTTACATAATCTGCATATTGACATTTTTATTTTTTACTCTTTTAAAAAAATTTTACAGAGAGAGGGCATGTGTATGCACACAAGAGCAAACAGAAGGGGCAGAGGGAGAGGGGGAATCTCAAGCAGACTTCCCACTGTGCACGGAGCCTGATGCAGGCTCCATCTAACAACCCTGTCAAGAGTCATATGCTCAGCTGACTGAGCCACCCACGAGCTCCTATTTTTCACTCTTAAGGGGATTTCAAAAATGATAAATAATGCACAAAACTTTCCAAGTTGCAAATAAAGTCATACTCTCTACCCTAGATTTTACTTCAGATATATCTCAACTCAATATTTTTATTACCTGACATTTTAATCAAAGATCAAAAACTTCACTAGCCAAAGTATTTCCAAAGCTCTGTGAACTAAATTAACTTTATGAAATGGAACCCAACTACATATTTTGTAATGAAATTTTATATTACATTTCAAGAAAGAATGCTATCCTTATAAAGATAGCCAATGTGGCTCAGACAATAATAATGGTAAAAATATTTAAAAGAAATGTGAGATGTAAGAAATATTTTAATAATCCAAAGCAATATTCAACTTTCACGAGTTTCTGTAAAACGCTTATCGACTCTCTCAGGGATTACCATGAGTCCAACCGGATTGTTCTGAGAAGGGTCCTAGTACTTCACATTGTTCTCACAGGGACTGGGCAAGGGAGAAGCACTCGAACACATTGTTTCAGGATGCTCCCCATGACTTATGAGAAGGCTACCTGCCTAACCACTATCATGGACTGCTTACAAGATTGTTTTAAATGCTTTTTGTAAAGGTATTTATTTTAAGTACATGAGTAATATGTGAATATATGCTTACTTTTCACATTAAAAATATACAGAAACTTGTAGAGTAAAAAATTGTTTATGACCGTCCTAAGATTTTTTCATGTCACTCTCCAGTTCAATACTATTTAATATGTTAAAAAATCACAGTCTTGTTTTCAAGCAACTCTAAAATCTGTTCTCTCCTTATCTTATAGGCACTTAACCTCTCATGACTTCCAATGTGAAGCTTTTTTCCTGCAAAATCAGCTTTCTCTGATTTTTCCAACCACAATGAACCAAGTTCATTCCAAACTCAATATTTTAAACATTATAACACCTGACTCTGCTTAAACTCGTACTACCATCCTCACCGTCCAGTTAAAACTCTAATGTTCTCATGTGACCTATCCTAACCATGCCAACCTAAGCCACGTCCTCTTATTTCACTATACTAGCATTGCTCATTTTGACACCACATACCACCTGAGAATCCTTATATAAGCAATAAACATTTCTGAATAACAATTAACATGTGGACCTGCTGTTATAGTATGAATTGCATTCGCCCACAAGTTAGTATATCGAAGCCCTAAGGACCTCAGAATGTAACTATTTTTAGAGATAGGGCCTTTAAAGAGGTAACTAAGTTAAAAGAATGCTGTTAGGGTGGTCTCTAATCCAATATGACTGCTGTTCTTACAAAAGATGTTAGCACACAGTCAGAGACAGACATCAAGGATGCACGCCCATGAAGGGATGACCATGTGAAGCAGAAGCACAAGGGTGGCCATTTGCAAGCCTGGGAAAGAGACCTCACATAAACCTCTCCCTGCCACACCTTGATCTTGGATTTTCAGCCTCCAAAGCTGTGAGAAAATCAATTTCTGTTTTTAACCCACCCAGTCTGTGTTATGTTGTTATGGCAGCCCTAGCAAACTAATATATCTTCCATACGCCCAGACATGGTGTAAAGTGTCTTCCTTATATTAATAATTTAATCATCAGCACAGCTTTATGTGGAAAGTGTGGATATTATCTGACAAAACTGAAAGAAATGAAGTAATTTGCTCAAAGTCTCAAAGTAGACCCTAGCACAAACTTGAGCCTAGGCCTACTTTCCTCCAAGGCTCGTGATATTAAACACCATGTTTTACTGACCATGTGTGAATGATCCAAAGATAACATTCTTACTTCTAGTACTACTTTTTCTGTAGAACGCTGATGGATAATGAATTGGACTGTGAAGTCAAAAGCTTTTTTTCTTTTCTTTTTCTTTCATACATATCTTAAGAACACATGTTAATAGTTGAGTTCCATAATTAATAATGGCCTATTTAAAAGAGCTGTTTTCAGAAGTGCTCAAAGAATGGATTCTGGCA
The DNA here is from genome assembly GCF_011100685.1 of Canis lupus familiaris. Lineage (NCBI taxonomy): Eukaryota > Metazoa > Chordata > Mammalia > Carnivora > Canidae > Canis > Canis lupus. The sequence continues at coordinate 22,135,420 of NC_049253.1, forward strand.
CACAGATCTTAGCTCCGTCCATGATATACTTATTACTTCATATCAAATGTGAGTGATAACCCACAATAGCCAGGATCCAATATTTAATGATGCAGAAACCAGCCTTTTTTTTTTCTTTGCATTTTAACATACTTGAAAAAAAGTCTTACAATAGTTAACATTTTACCGTCACTATAGGTATGTTTTTCACACCTATGCCTCTGAAATTAGAGTTGATTAATTCACTAATTGAAGTTATAGATCACCTCCTAGACTTGAGTAAAAAATGATCACAAGATCTTCATGAATCATCTCTGCGATGAGCTACAGAAATATAGGAAAGGTAGGCCAACCAAAGATATTTCTCATATAAAGTTTCAGTGCAAACAATGGGGGGAAGGGAGAACAAATGAAACAGGAAGCTTAAGCTTAGCAGGACAGTACTAGAGTTCATTTCAAACATCCTGTAGAAAAAAAAAGACAGATAGGAAGAGCCAAAAAGAATTCCTATATGGGTTTTCCCACACACACATTGCAAAAGGGGGAAAAAAAACCAACAGAGGCCGATTCCATGTGCACAGTGTGTCCATAAAGTGGAAACCAGTCTCACACTTTTTAATCACACCTCATATACCGCCATAGAAGGCAGGCCGCCTAGGTGAGGCATCAAGTTTCACAGCCATGCTCAAACACAAGATTGTTAACACTAATCCACAGCAAGATCTGTGAACGAGAAGAAAGAAGGATAGGTAAATATCCACATGAAATATGGCCCCAATTAGAGGACTCAACAACACTTGCCCTACTGATTATTTATCTATTAACTTGGCAAATGAATAAACCAATAGTAATCACTGAATGCTATGTGCATCAACACAGTAATCCACAATTTTAAAGACTTGACACAGTCAAGTCTGTTCATCTTTATCCACCTTTTAAATAATTTGTATTTATATTAGAAACCAAGTGATTTTCTTTGATGTCACAAGGAATACAGCCTACACTGTATTAGAAAAAGAGGTAGCTACAAACAAATCAAATTGAAAGAGAGTTTCTTTGATGAGTGAAAAAATTAATTTAAATATTTTTTCCTTTAAACAACAGAATAAAAATCGAAGTCTATTTCCCTCAAAGGGTTGCCAAAAAACTACTGAGGAGATTTGCCAATGATCTACCATTTATGTTATAAAGTTTGACAAGAGCACAGTAAGTCTATCAAAGTTGCTAAGAAACAAATTCTAGTCTGTTACTGGCACCCAAGTAGCTAAAAATTAAATCCAGAACTCCACTACCATAAATATTTTGCAAAGTCAATACTCTGTTCTTTTTTTTCACTGGAGATGATGATCTTTACCAGTTGTTTTTAATTAGACAAATAAGAAACTATTAAAATCTAATGTCCTGACCTAAATTATAGAAGTAGCTATAAAATTATAAAATAAGCTACCCCACATTCCAAAACATGAAAGCCTTTTATCTGTTTATGTTGTTGTTGATAATTTTGTCTTTATGAGGAGGGGACTATCGTAAAAGTAACTTTTATTTAAAAAGAAAGATTATAAGGCAGAATTAAAGAAAATATGACGGAATGTAATTGCAAAATATTGGATCTTGAGGAATTGTAAAGGCTTTCATTGACTGTGAAGTAAAGTAAAAAGTTGTAACCTTGATCACAATTAAATAAAATCTACTGGCAACATCAAATTCCTTATTTTTAACATGGGGATAAGAGTAGCTCCTGCCTTACAGACTGACTCTAAGAATTAAATGTGGTAACTAACACACGTAAAACACCTTGAAGAGCAATGCCCAGCATAGCGTGCTGTGTTAGTGGTTGCTCTTAGGATTAATATTAACTGAAGCTCTTTATATTACCATAAGCATTAATATTATCAGCATTGTCTGAGGGCCCAGTCCAGCTTTACAGACTCATGGACAACCCCAATGATGCTACACCCACGGAAAGCCTCTTCTCCCTAACCTAGCCCTTACCGACATGGCTCTCTTCTCCACTCCTGCTGCCTTCTGTTAGTCTGACCATACACCCTAAAATTTAATTACATTTTCCACTGTTCACTGTTGTGTATGTTCATCTGCTATAACAAAGAGGACATGATGAGTACACCAGTTCTTCTGTCTTTCTTCTCAAGCCACAAGCTCTGAGGAGAGCAACTCACTTCTGAGAAGAGGATGGACAACAGATGACCTTCAGCTGACACCAGTCACAGGCATGGCAGAAAAGCTGAAAACACCTTAAACACACAGGTCAGGGTCCTGGCCCTCAGGTATCTTCCACTTAGATTGGAAAGAGCAATATGCACACTATCAAGCAGCAAAAGTTCCAAGCTAAATCATACCTAATGTAATTTCTTCTGTATGAAATTCTAAGGAAGAATAAGGATAAAGGAAGTTAGGAAAGTCCTAATGGAAAAAGACCACAAGTGTGAAGAATAAGCCTTACATAATGATTAAAAACCACCAAAGAGTATCAACACCACAGTAAATAACTTTCATACAATAAGAAACATAGCTAACACAGATTGGGCGTTCAGCACATGCTGGGAACTATTCTAAGTGTCTTATAAATATTGACACGTTTGATTTTCAAATATCCCTATGAGGCCAACACTGTTATTTCTGTTTTAATGATAAGGAATGTAAGACTTGGTAAAATTTGAATGATTTGTGCAAGATCATATAGCTAAGAAGTGGAAGGGCTGAGTTACAATTCCAGGAACTTGGGCTGTCAAGTCCATACTCTTTATCATTATGTTAAACTACACTTTCTTAGGAGATCATGTAATTCTCATAATAATCCTGCAAAGGAAGACATACAATCTACATATTGTAACCATATGAACAGAGTACCTGGAGTTGTGCAGCAGACAGTCTGAGAAGCCATATGTGGCAGCCATGTGATCTGCACTGTATAGGTAGAAAGTTTAGTAACTGAGTCCAAACTGCACAGTCTGTACAGTCAAAATATGAGACATAGTCTCTTTTCACTTGGGCATGGAATCAGCAAAGTCAAGATACAGTAATAAACAAGATTTGTTCTGAGATGCAAGGAATAAAGCAGTTTGATTTGATATGAGAAAAAATAAAGAGAAAGGATGAAGGCATTTGGTTCATCTTACTTCATTTCCCAACTAATCTCCATGCTCTGGAAGGCAGAAAAAGCCACCGAATGTTACTGATAAGCAGAGCATATAGAACACTATTTCAAAGAGCTAAGCCTACCAATAGACTATTACAAGGATGTAATATCATATGTATTACGGTACCGTAATGATAATTATGTGCCATTATATATTTGTCCCAAACCCATAGAATGTACAACACCAAGAATAAACTCTCATGTGAACTATGGACTTTGGCAATTACAATGTGTCAGTGTAGATTCATCAACTATAACAAACATACCACTCTGTTGGTGGTGCTGATAATGCAGGTGCTTGCTATACATGTGTGGGAGCAGGTGTATATAGGAAAACTCTGTATTTTTCCTTCAATTTCACTGTGAACCTAAAACTGCTCTTTAAAAATAGTCATAATAAACAAAACCTACAAGAACTTTTTGGCTTCATAATAAGCACATGTGACAGATACACTTGCTTATTCAAACGCTCCTCTATATAGGCTGGAAACTTTGAGGGGGAAAGTAACATTAAGACTCAGTATTAAATCTGATATTTATTTGTCAGAAGTCACTTTCTCCTCTGTAACTCCATCAGATAGGAATTAATACATCCATTTTGTAGATGAAAAAATTGAGTCTTGGTTAAGAATTTTACTTAAGGAAATTGTTAAGGGGAAGGTCTGGTAATGAATTAATTAACTAATTAATTTGTTTATTTATTTATGATAGTCACACAGAGAGAGAGAGAGAGAGAGAGAGAGAGGCAGACACATAGGCAGAGGGAGAACCAGGCTCCATGCACCAGGAGCCCGACGTGGGATTCGATCCCGGGTCTCCAGGATCGCGCCCTGGGCCAAAGGCAGGCGCTAAACCACTGTGCCACCCAGGGATCCCAGGTCTGGCAATTTGTAAGGCTGGAGACATGATTACAAATCCAAAACAGTTTTTCTTTCCACTAAACCATCCTATCTCAAACATGTAAGTACCCATCAATTCAGTAAAAATGTCACAAATCTGAGTAGGTTTACCCCAGTGATCTCTGGTTCTTATAAAATGCAATTAACTGAAAGTCTACAGCAGGCACTCTTTTCTATCACCTGCTAGTAAAAGCTGAACTAGCTTCAGATGCCTCTACCTTACTGTAAAAATATGTTCCATAATGGGAATCCCAACTAATATTTTAGCAATGAGGAAAGGAATGTAATGGCAAACACTAAAACCACAGTCTAAATGAGACTTGTTTGTTCCCCATAATAAGATTTCTGGAAAAGAAATGCAACCTGTTCCAAATATTCACACACAGCAGGAACTGGGAGACTAGACCAAAAAACTGCAAAAGTGATATTAAGCAGTCTGTGGCACATTCTTCTGCACTTGATAATGAAACCAAATGTTTCTCTTTTAAAATGTTAGTATAATTTTGATTTTTAGAAGCATTACAGTTCTTTTTAAATGCCAATATATCAGGAATGTAAAAATGAGAGACAGATAATTAGTGCATACTTCTTTTCTGTCGATTAAAAGATCCTAAAGTAACTAGCCTTCTTTGCCTTATTCAAAATAACCTATTACAGTTATCCTACATAGAGGCAGCACCTCAGTAAAATTAAATTATTTTCTCTGAGGAAGTAGCATAATTTGTACCTGGCACACAATTCACATTCCTGAATGAATGAATTTTCATTTGCAGACAAATGAGAAATATAAATCCATCCTTGAAAAGAAAGGCTAGTCTCTTGTGGGACTTCAGCTTTCATTCTTTTCAGAATACAATTTATTTACAAGTACACTTAATCTTAAGAAAATAAAGACAGGTTTAATTACCTGTTTGATGGCATACCTTTTGCCTATGTTCGTTCACTGTTGTCAGAGAACACTAATAAACTGCTGGACAATTTTTACTGCATCCCTACTGGCTACAAAGCGATGCCTGCATCCTTAGCAAGGTGTACTGCATGACCTCCCCACTCATCTCATTCCCTATCTCTACACAAGCCTGGACAGGGGCTTGAGTTAGCAAAGCTGGGCTGAAAACCAGACATGTGCAGAAGGAAGAAAAGAAAGAAGGCGGGGGGGGGGGGGGGGGGAGACCCAGGAGATTCTGTTGTGCAGCCTGGATTCTGTAAATCTCCAATTTACAAATGATGTAATTTAAGCTCAGAAAGTTCTACAAGTTTCCCAATGCCACAGAGTTAGCTAAGAAAGAACTCGGGCTATACGGACCTTTGAACTCTTAAAATAAAGGATGGGAGCTTCTCAAGGAAAGGAACTACAGAGCCACATCTCTTCACGCTCCTCGTTCTTTTCCTTTTTGCTTTTACCTTCTAAGTGAGAAGGACTGAATACCTCAAAAGCCCTACTCCCTCTTTTAGTTTCAGGCAGAAAAACTGGTTTTGTGTGTAAATACAATACTTGACTTGGAAATCTGAGAACATTTGGTCAGAGACTGAGGGAATGGTGAATGTCCCCTTGCACTCTAGCATTGCTCTGGCCTCACTTCCACACTCCTCATTTCAGTCTCCTTCATGCTGTACAACATGCACGTTCTCAAGGACCTTTAAGAGTGATGCTGGTGCTGTTACTGTGGAAACTAGTTCTTTATGTGGACTGAGGCAGTATAGGAGGGTCTGAACTGAAGGTATAGAGCTACAGTGGAAGAAGTGCAAGTCCCTGATTTGGTGAGGGAAACAAGCCATGAGCAGCAAGAGGCTGGGAGCAGAAAGCCGTGGGTGAACATCCTGTCTCTACCCCATCTGGTGTGCGTCACTAGACTTGTTACTTGTTCCTACATGCAAAATGCCTATCTCATAGGACTGTGAGACTTAAAGAATCTGCACATGTGCAGGATTTAGTAATAAGTGCTAGCCGTAGTAATGAGTAGTAGTAATAGCTGCAGTAGTATAATCTGAATTTTAAGTATTAGAAGAATAAAGCAAAGCCTGTGAAGAGTATGTTTCAGGAAAAGGCCATGAATAGCCAGAGAGAAGCAGGTTGGAGGAGGCCTCTTTCTAGGAACAGAATGAAATTGCAAGGATTGGTGCTGGGGTGCCTGGGTAGCTCAATCAGTTGAGCAATCAACTCTTGATTTCAGCTCAGGTCGTGATCTCAGGGTTCTGGGATGATTGAGCCCCACAGCAGGCTCCACACTCAGCAGGGAGTCTGCTTGAGAATTCTCCTTCCTGCACCCCATCCCTTCCCTGCCCACACTCGCTCTCTTGCTGTCCCTCAAATAAATAAGTAGATCTTAAAAAAAAAGAAAGAAAGAAAGAAAGAAAGAAAGAAAGAAAGAAAGAAAGAAAGGAAGGGAAAAGAAAGAAAAGAAAAGAAAAGAAAGAAAGAAAGGAAAGAAAAGAAAAGAAAGAAAGAAAGGAAAGAAAAGAAAGAAAGAAAGGAAAGAAAAGAAAAGAAAAGAAAAGAAAAGAAAAGAAAAGAAAAGAAAAGAAAAGAAAAGAAAGAAAAGAAGAGAAAGGAAAAGAAAAGAAAAAGAGAGAGAGAGAGAGAGAGAGAGAGATGCCCGGGTGGCTCAGCGGTTGGGTGTCTGCCTTTGGCTCAAGGCATGATCTTGGAGTCCAGGGATCGAGTCCCACATCGGGCTCCCTGCATGGAGCCTGCTTCTCCCTCTGCCATGTCTCTGCCTCTCTTTGTGTGTGTCTCTCATGAACAAATAAATAAAATATTTCAGAAAAAAAGGGGGGGGGGGAGGAAGAAGGAAGGAAGGAGAAGGAAGAAGGAGGACTAGTGTTAAAAGAGCCAATACAGGCCAGAAAATTAAGTTTTACTATACCACCTTTGGCTACTTGTCCAGTTGGTCCTATCACACAAAGGTATGTAATCTGACTTCAAAACCTTGATTGTCTAGCAAGTGCATTCCTTCAGTTAACACTTTTATATTAAACACACCCACTCTGCTCCCAATCATAGAGAGCTACAAGTAAAGAAATGCTCTAGCCCTCAAGGACTTTACAATGTCAAAGGGAAAATACTAATACATGAAGGATAGTCCCTAATCAGCTCAAAGTAGCAGGCATCTGGGAAGAACCGTGACCGTTTTTTTTAAGATGGGCTTATTCTATATCAGTACTTCTAAGCAATCTTGCACTAGCAAATTGTTTTCTTGCCTAATTTGTTAAAGCTACCTTCACTACAAGATAAGTGTGTAAGCAGTGTTAAGCCAATCTATCAGTTATAGCTAAAATTTTTAACTGAAGTATATCACTTATTTAAGGAGTTCACAAAATGGCTGTGTTTGGAATTTCTTTCTGGACTTATTCAATATACATAGCATTAAATCACTCATCTCTGAGTGACAGTCCTCAATCTAAAGTTAATCATAAGAATTATGACCCCACTTCTTTTCTGTAATAACTCAGGTCTTTCCCCTAAATTTGTCCTTTTGAATATTGGGATATAAACTATGAGTTTCAATTTCAAAATTAGCGCTTGAAAGGGAAAAACCTATTTATTTAATGTTGGCTTTTTTGCGTGGGCTAGATAAAGTAATTTAGTGAATGAAGCTAAACCTGTTAATTTATAAATCATCCATAATCCATAATTTTAGGCTATTCTTAATAATACATACCATAGGTTCAATTCTTGCCACTGAAAAATAAGTTACATGTAGCTTATTTCAAATTTGCTCCAGTACCTTCTGTAACAAACCATATTATAGGAGCTTTCCCCACAGCCATTTTTTTCACTATGTATGAGATGCCTCACCCATAAAAACCTTCACTTTAAACTAAGTGAGATACAAAAACAACGGCAAAACTGATAGAAGCTTAGAATTAATATTTCCTGACAGATTCAAGATTTGATATTTTTAAAAGCCACAATATTCTTTTTTTTCACTAGGAATCTAAAAAAAAAAGAAAAGGAAACATTTATATGTTCTTACATTGCTAGACAAGAAGCAACTAATCCTCACTCAAAAGAAAAAAAGTAGTGACAACAGCAACAATAAACGAACTTAAAGTTTGTTGCTCTAGTTTAAGCCAAAACTCAATAATATACTCACTAATATTCCATGGCAATACTATGTTCAGCAAGGATTGCATATGTATATTTGTGAGATACTGTTACTCTGAATCTAGATTTATAATTAAATAGAGAATTATAAAGTATATTCTCCTAAAAATGTTTCCATCTCAGGAATTTATATCTCTTTTACTAAAAATACTCTGTAGAATTTTCAATATCCCAGGAAAAGACATTATTTCAAAGCTGCTTTTTTTTTTTTTAACTACAGAAAACAGACACATGGAAGGCATGTACTTTGTCCCTACAAATCACAATAATAAATTATTACTAAAGAAAAAGTCTGACAAGGTATAGAATGTAAAAAATTTTTCAGGTAGGTTTTAAGTAAACTTCTCTGCTAAAATGATTTATTTTTGCTTTATTATTTTGCAGATTAGAAATAGATATATCTATTTTCCTACACATAAAAAATCCACAGATGTTTAATCAGAGATATTTTCCCCATCATATTAACATTAGATTCTTACCATTAGATAAGAATAAGAATTTTTATTTTTGATCTTCAAGGACCAAGAATCCTTACTTTTCTATTTAAAGACTGGAAGATAGAATGCTTATGTGACAGAAAATCTGATAAAGTTTCAAAATAAATTGAACTGAAAATATGCTACATCTACTGACACAAGTTTCAATTCCGTACTGAGTCTGTGAAGTTATATTGAACAAGAAGTAAAGAAAAATATTTTAGCCAATGTGCTAAATGACAGTCACCTCAGTTTTCCCCTGTTGTGTTATGAAATGTTCCATACATGGGGCCCATGTCATTACTAGATCTGTTAACAGTTTCACAGCTCAGAGTTTGGCTTCATTTGTTAAGCATCGAGCTGCCCTATCACTTGTACAGAGCTGAAAAGGCTGTTATGGTTCATAATGTAAAACTCACAAAACTGCACAGCTGCTGTTCATATTCTCAAAGAAGCCTGTTATAATAATGATGTCACGGAAAAAGGCTGGAATCTATTACATGTCCAGACAGCCAAGCCATTCAATCTGTCCAGTCAATGCAGGTACACAGGTTGCACCATAAACATTATGGTAGTAGTACAATAAGGCAAAAAGTTCATTAAGACAAAATAATCACTGAGGGTAGGTAATTTACTTCTGCTTTCAGGAAATAGCACTTACCCCTGTGACTACCCAAAAAGTACAAACATCACCATCTCACTGTCCGATACTCCACTGTGAACCACAAGGCTTTGCAAAACTGGTGATATTAATCATAAGGCCCTTGAAGGAAACCATATGAGGTCATCTAAGCAAATTTCACAATTTCTCTTCAGTTATCATACACCCTGGCATAGAAAGCATGATGGATTGAATCCTGGTCTCCAGAAAAATGTAAAGCAATAATGCCTTACTAATTTTCAGAGCTTATTAAGAAATTGCTATCACTTGTTAGGGCACAGAACATTAGGGTGTTTCACATGTATGCAGATATGCAATAGGAGTCTGGTTTCCTTATTCTGGTGATCTTGTATAACAAAACATACAAACTATTTCCCAAGAATTTCCCAAAAAATTTTAAGGGGATTTTAGAAATGTAAGAATACTGGGGCACCTGGGTGGTTCAGTCGTTTAAGCATGTGACTCTTGTTTTCGGCTTAAGTCATGATCTCAAGGTCCTAGGATTAAGCCCCAGATCCAGCTTCCCGCTTAGTGTAGAGTCTGCTTGTCCTTCTCCGTCTGCTCACTCTCTCTCTCTCAATATTAAATGAATAAATAAAATCAGGGCAGCCCGGGTGGCTCAGCGGTTTAGCGCCTGCCTTCAGCCTCGGGTGTGATCCTGGAATCCCGGGATCGAGTCCCATATCGGACTTCCTGCGTGGAGGAGTCTGCTCCTCCCTCTGCCTGTGTCTCTGCCTCTCTCTCTCTGTCTCTCAAGAATAAAAATCTTTAAATAAATAAAAAAATAAATAAATAAATAAATAAAATCTTTAAGAAAAAAAAGAAATACATGATTATTAAAGTTTCTACTCCATACATTTGCAGGATTTTAACTATCTCAGTGAAATTCCAAATGAAAGAGAAATTCTGAACATCATATATGTAAATTGCAACTATTAAAATTATTTGGATACTCTTTTTTTTAAGAAAAGATTTATTTCTTTGAGAGGGAGGGGGAGAGTATGAGTAGGGGGAAGGGGAGAGGGAGAGAGAGACGCAGACTCTTCATTGAGCAGGGAGCCCAACACAGGGGCTTGATCCTAAGACCCTGAGATCACAACCTGAGCCAAAGGCAGACAAGTAACTGACTGAGCCACCCAGGTTCCCCATTTGAATACTCTTCAGAAGAAAGCAGAGCAGATGCAGGACCCTGAAAAAGACCTAAATTCTAGTCCCAAATCTGCCATTCAGCAGTTGTTTCATCTTGAACTGGTCATTTAATAGGACTCAGTTTCAGGTTCCTTCACTTTAAAATGAGAGCCCAGGGAAAATATGACAAAAGCTCGACTGTCCAGTAGCATCTCTCAACCTGCAGTCATCAGATACGGGAGAACCAAGGTCCAAGGATGACAGCTATGCCATCTTTGCTCAGTGCAGGGCCCTGTCCTAAGCGCCATCCACATATTAATTCATCTAACCTTTAAACAAACCTATGTAGTAAGTACTCTTACTATCTTCACTTAGAGGTGAAGACATGGACAAACAACAGACAAGTAGTTCAGCCAATGTCACACAGGAAGTGTATGAAGAACAAGAATTCACATCCAGGCTGACTGGCTCCAGGATCAGCTTTTCTCACCACCATGCCGGGCTGCATCTACTGGGAAAACCTTTGGGATGTAGACATCTGGTTGTTTAAATTTTCTTATAGAAGGGAAAAGTCAGAATTTAGGAGTAGACGGTTTGATGACTGAGGACGCTGCAAGGCCTTCGATCATGGCAACTCTATCATACAGTACCATGTCAATGCAAACAAAAATATTTCTGTAGCTTGTGACCTGTCCTATCTTGCCCACAGAATGCAAATATGTTCTCAATATTATAAAGACGATGGTTCTATCTGCAAGGATATACTGTATCCTATGCCTGCAAGCTTTAAGGCAACATTTCTTAATACCTGCCTATATTTAAAATTGTGCTCTGAAGCTAGAATTCAGTCCAATCATGGTACACCACAGAGTGACAGCAATAGTTAAATCTGATATCAGCTATACGATGACATTTAAACATAGTATCAGTTACATATAACCAGAGTTTGAAAATGAGATATTTCAACCAGAATTATTTATAGCTGAAGGCAAACCCTACTTATCAGTATGGGAAATGGCTCTGTTTAATTTGCTGCCTATTGAGATTTATTTATTTGGTAGATTGATAATAAGTAAACAAAAAATAGTTTAATCTCAGTAGCATGAGGCACATAAATATGCAGAAGTTCTAAGTTTGTTAATATCTTGGTACAAGTGTGGTATATTCATGAAATGTCCTACACATTCCCAATTAGTCATTTATGATCATTAGCCAGATAATTTTACAGCTAGGAAAGACCTTACATATTTTTTACTTCTTCAATGAACAGGCAAAGTCTAGAGATCTTTTCCTCCCTTGAATAAGACCACAAAGCTCTTAAATTTCTGAGAATTCAAGCTCTTTCACTGTATCTTCATACAGCTGTGAAAATAAAAAATATTCTGATGTCTTTTAAATTTTCTTGCCACAACGTAAATACACATGCCAAAATATACAAGACTGAAAGAAAAATCCATTTATCAGCATCAGTGCTACACACAAAACAATCCCAGTCCTCCCACTTCTTGCTTCTTCTGAAGCGATGACCACATGCAGATAGATATCTAATTAGACTCACCTTTCTGTCTTCTGGTCTTCTGCCTGTGCCTAGGACCTATGTAATCGGAGAACCCCTCTTACAGTAAATAGCCACAAAACGAGGTAAGGGTGGAAATAGATTCTAAATCTTTTGAAACGTTCTGGGCACAGCTGTTGAAAATGGATGAGTGATGTTTGAACACACAACAACAGAGGCAAGGGACTATTCATATAACTTTCACTGTAGACTTTTCCACATCAACAATTTTAAGTTTACTGATACACTTTAATGAAAAGGCAACAGACTAGAACTAGATTAGCTTTTTATTTTTCTTCTTGAAAATGCAGAGCAACCCACTGAATATGCCCTCAAAATGAATCATTATCAATTCAACAATCTCACAGATAATGTGAGAAGTCCTATGAAATGCTGCTCTTTTCTTTTTACGTTGCCCACACCACCTGCTAACTTTTACTATTTCATCTTTTTAAATGTCTAAATAGATTTTATATAATTAAAATTGGAAAATATCTACCAAAAAATAATAATTTTGGCTTCACTATTGTAAACTACCACGTATTACTCAAAGTAAGTAACCAGCCCCCCCCCCCTTTTTTTTTTTCTTTTATAACCTATAGGGAAACCACAGTGCAAGTTTTACAATTAAAATGTAGAAAGTGGGGCAGCCCAGTGGCTCAGCGGTTTAGCGTTGCCCTCAGCCCAGGGCATGATCCTGGAGACCTGGGATTGAGTCCCATGTCGGGCTCCCTGCATGGAGCCTGCTTCTCCCTCTGCCTGTGTCTCTGCCTCTCAATCTCTCTCTCTCATGAATAAATAAGATCTTTAAAAAAAAAAAAAGTCTAAGAAGTTAAAGCACTAGCAACACTATAGCATTCTTTATCCTCAGGGACTAGGACAAGTTAAAAATCCCATAAGCAATATTGCAAAAGTCTGAACTTATAAAAAATCAGATTGGAAAAATTAACCAGACCCAGTGTCTTATTGTATCTCGAACAATTCTTGTCTTGTTATTTCATAAATGTTTGATTTTTACATCATCATCATAACACCCAAATGTATTAGTATTGTTGGCCTAGTTCCTAGACCAAAAAAAAAAAGGGAGGGTGGTTAGTATTAGATTAATTTGTAATAGTATCTGATTCAAAACAAATAATTCAAGTTAAAGCACTGACCCTACTGACTGACTCAAATACTGTTGAAATTCGCCAGGTACTTTCATGATTGTTGGCTTCCTTCAACTAAGGCAAAGATATCCTAAAATGGCTTTGGCTTTAAAATGTGTCAAACCAAAACAAGACATTTTGCTAGGTAATATTTGGAAAAAGTTACATCAAACTATGAAAATCAGAAAATATAATCACTAACCTAAAATCTCTAAAATAACAAATGATATTTTTTTCCTACATATTACCAAATTGTGTTAGTGATATGCCACTTCTACATAATTATTTCTATCAAGGAATTAAGAGAAAATAAGAAAACTACAACTACATATCAAATTTTAGTTGCTGGTTTGCTTTGGACCTGACTTTAAGTAACAAGGTTTATGAATTTTATAAACTTGACAAAATCAAACACAAACTCATACTGCATTTAGTCTAGGAAAATTTCCAAATATGCAAGTACAATGGGCACTGAAGCCCACTTTCAAATTGTAGTTTTTAAGTTTTCATGACAACCTAATAACATCACAGTCCACCATAATGTCAAGAACTATTAGATTTAGAAGAGTTTAGTTATTACCCTGGTGTTGGGTTACTCTGTAATTACAGAAGCTGTAAAATTAATTCTAGAGTAAAAAACAAACAAACAAACAAAAAAACCAATGTGGGAAAAATTTAGATTTCTAGTTGTAGCTCTTTTTGGCTCACATACTGAATTCTCTTAAGGATCTATCACTTCAAACATTCAGATCCATTACCAATTTCCTTTCCTTGAAATGCTGAAAAGTTGCTGATTCCCAATGTGCAATATCAAAGCCCTAAAAAACATTGTATTTGTCAAGTGGCAGAAGGGACACAGTGAGTGACTGAAGGTTCGGATTATAGAATCAGGTGTCTGGGGTCTTGGGCAAAGCTCACTAACCTTTCTTTGCACTGGTTTCTTTCTACAGAGGGTTGTCACAGAAACTGAGTACTGCTGAAATTATAACATCCTTTTAAAGAGGGTTTGGTACATGAAAAATGTAGTGACTATTACCATTATTTTCTTTGGTGTCTCAGAATCTACAGTATTTTGAAGCTATTATCTCCCTGAATTTGAAAAGCTATCAACTCCCCATGCTCCAAGCGTAAATTCTAAGGACCCGATAGGGACTTTTAAAAAGCTAAGTGATTTTGGACCAAGATGGAATATAAGTATTTCTTCCTATGTCTCCTGCTATTACAGCTAAAAACTCTGGACATCATCTGTAGAACACACATAAAATGACTATGGAAAGTTCAGAAAAGCTAACCAGCTCGGGATCTCAAGACCTGAGGGGACTGACATGACTATTAGTTCCCTACGTTCTCTTTCTGCCTCACCTATCCTAGAAGAGGTCAGAATTATCTTCAGTGAACGTAGGGAACTGATATGCAAGGGAGAAATATAGAGCTGCATATTTTAGCTATGGATCTCGGCCTCTGTCGACATACCAATTAAATGCTTCTGCACATTCCCACTGCTTTTTCTCTTCTATCAAATGGTACTGTCCAATTCAATTTAAATCTTTTCTTTTTTTAAAAAAAGATTTTATTTATTTATTCGAGAGAGAGATTGAGAGAGAGAAAAGCAAAGGCAGAGGGAGAAGCAGGCTCCATACAGGGAGCCCGACGTGGGACTCGATCCCGGTACTCCAGGATCACACCCGGGGCCGAAGACAGGCACTAAATCACTGAAACACCCGGGGATCCCCTAAATCTTTTCTTATTGTTGATCTGAAAGCTAATGAATCTGGGTTTGTTTGGTTTTGTTTTTATTTCTGATTTTCTTTTCATTTCCCTCATGAGGGTGAATGGTATATTAGCCATGCTATCTTTGATCCCAATACATACTGTTTACAGCTACTGTTTCAAGGCCAAAGAGAGGTCTTCTCTTACTCTCATAGTAAGATTCTTCTAACCATCAATCATCTCACTTTATACAAGGGCATCTGTACTTAAGATTTAATTATTCAGTGTAGATGTCACTGTGTATGGATTTGTCTCTTTCTAACACATACCCAGTATCCATCTCAGCTTTCATTCCTTGTTCTCATTTCTATTTGATATTTGGCCCTTTATAAACAAAAATTATCATCTGCCTTTATACTAAACCTATATAAATTAAAGACTTCTTAAAAAAAAAAAAAAAGGCAAAACATGGACAGGAGTAGGACTCACCAATCCAATAGCCACAACACTGCTCATGCCTCAGACCATGGTGTCATTTCAAGCCTTAGCTCACTCACTGCCCTGTGAAATTCATCTGGTTCACGAAGCCTACCTTGTAACTTAAACTCCATTTTGCCCTTTGCCCACCCATGATTTGTATGTGTGTATGTGTAAATGTAAATATGAAACTTTAAAAATGTAAGTAATTCATTTGTATACTATGCTTTATCTTGTGTTCCCTAATTCTTTAATGTATTTATTAAGTCTTTGTCCACCAAATAAAACTACAACCTGAGGACAGGAACTAAGCATATTTTTATAATTGTTTCCTACTATAAATAGCATAGTGCTAAAACACTGAACAGGTATCAACTTATTCATGACAATTTAATTTCTACCAGTTAATGTGCTGAGGGCTGGGGATAACAGGAAAACAGAAGACATTACCTGTGTATGATAGGTTTACAGAGCATTACAAGAGAGTCATAATAACATTTTAGGTGTAAACTGAGACTCAAACCAGAGATGCAGTCGAAGCATTATGGAAGAACAGAAAGGAAGTACCTAACTCTGCCAGGGAAAGTATCACAGAAAAAGAAATACTTCCTTTAAATAGAATCACAAAGATAGACACAAATTTGCCTATCAAACAAGAGAAGAAGTAGGAATGGCATTCACGAATGAGGGAATGGCAAGTACAAAGGAATGGATTCCTAAATGAATGAGCAAGTAGATGAACTGAGGAGCTATACAAAAGTCATAGGCCATAAGTGTGGGGGGAGAAAGGGTAGTGACTGGTGACAAATCTGGATGGCAGGCAAGAACTTGATGACGTCTGAAGGGCCCAATAAGCCACAGGACATAATCCTGGAGGTACTGGGGGATATTGAAGAGAGAATGGTAGGATCGGATATCCCTTCCACTAATGAAATGATAGCCTGGAAAGCAGAAAAAAAATGGACAGATGTTAGGAAGCTATTTTAGACTGTAACTGGGGAATGATGAGGATATGAGCTAAGGGATGTAGACAGTGGAATCATGACAATTGAAAGCATAGGTATAGATGAAAACAAACTGAATGAGAAGAGACAAAGACCAACAACAGGACTGAGTGACATCAACACTCACTTAATATGAATCTTTACTGAAAGTCAAATCCATTCTTAGTTCAGGAATAAATTAAATATTTCTTCTATCTTTAAAACTGCAGTTCTCAATGTATAAACAAGAAGAAACAGGTCATGATTAATATTTTAAAACCTAAACTGGAAACCATGTTTATCTACCTACTGATCTTGGAATGTCTTTCAAACACTATGTGTTCAGAGATAACAGAATTCCATCTCCCCTGCCCACCCCCAACCTGTCAAAGTGAAGGGGCTGTAAACATACCTGTTCATCGGGTTTTCTTTTGAAAATGGGTACAAATAAAATTCACTTGAAGGAATTAAATAAAGTCTGCATTCAGTTCTTTCTATTTGGCCTCTATGCCATTTGACTTCATGCCTTCACTAGCACTGCCCCCTCCACCCCCTCCAGGAATTCAAATTACTGCTTTAACACTTCAACTAACCTTTATGTGACCTGGTTAGACATATGGTGAATTGCCTCAATGTAACTTGACACACAAAATAATTTCATGGCTTTTTCCCTTAATATCAATGATTTAATTTCTATGAGGTATACTATCATGGCAAATCTGACTTGCTTTAGAATACCAATCAGATAAATATGCTGCATATTTATCATACAATGTAGTATGTACATTTTTTGTACATACTTGTACAAAAAATACAATTTGTATTTTTTTACAAATATTTTTGATATTTGTAGCATACAATGCTTTTGATGATTTAGACAAGTGGATTTGATTTATCCACTTCAGATACATTCACTCACTTGACCACTTTGGTATTTGTAAAATAAAAGAATAAATATATACAAGAAAAAAAAATGCAACATGTGAGGCTCACATTACATTTTAACAACAGAAAAAAGCACATAAAACCTAAATCTTTCACTCCACTACTAGAAGCAACATAGCCTTAGAAGGGGAATGCATTTTCCTCTTAAATCATATGCCAATATCCATTTATTTTGTTCATCCTGGTAATATCCTCTGAGGATCTGCTGTGTCCACACATTATGCCTATACTGAGAAGAGTAAGAAATCTTGCATTCCCCTTCAGGGTAATGACTGCCAATAAGTGAATGAGAACAGCATCTACCCACAGGCTGCCATCTCACCATTTAGTGCTCAGCTGTTAAGACAGCCTCCCTGAAGGCCATTCTCTAAATACTCTGGCTAATATTGCATCTCACACGCATTCCACTGGTTCTCTATCCTCTCACCCTGTTCTACTGTGTGCATAACAAGGAGCCTTGTCTCCTTATTATCGTTTGTGTTTGCCTTGTGTATAACTTCTGCTACTGGACTAGAAGCCTCAGCAAAGCCAGAAGTCCTCAGTCTCATTCACCAATTCATCAGCAGTGCCCAGAAGACCGCCTGCCATGTGCTCAACTGACATTTGGTGGTCCGGTGAATGCTTTCAAAGCCACAAACTGCCAAAATATTAAAACTCTGTTCTAAATACAATCCTAACAGGAAAGAGTTTATTTGGTACCTCTGTGAGCTCACAAGATCCAGAGAGATGCATAATCCATACCCTGACGAGCAAATATGAACCGACTCAATTCAGCTTCCATCCAGTGCCATGAATTCACTGATAGTCAAATGTTAACTGCTCTTGAAATATATTTAAATTGTCCTTAAAATGAAGGAGAAGCATGAAAAGAAATATAACAGGAAATAAAACTAATCTTCTTACTGAAAGGGGAATGACTACCATAGTCAGGAATTCATAATGCAAACACCCCTTAAAATGTCATTCAAGCTTCAAGTTCATATTTTCTTCTAAGAGTCACTGTGGTTGTTATGAGAACATACTACATTAGAATAGATGATACAGAAACTATGGTCTTCTATATATAATCGGGCTCCTCTGAAGGTCAGCAGCATATTTGGATCAAATAATTGTGAGGTTTTGTTTAGTACTACTATAAAATGTGAAAGAAAAAAACTGAACAAAAAGGTATGCAGAATCTTGCAATATCCTATTTGCAAAACATGCAATAAATAGAATAATGTTCCATTTTCAAAATGTATTTTCTAAAAGAACCCTGTACTAATTGCATGTTGACGTATAAAGCACACAAAACTTGCATTTTCTCTACTTTGGATCCAGACTCGTGATTCCATAAGTATAGCCCATTGTGCATAATTCCCAGGTCAGGGGTGCAGGAGACAAATTAATTAGTCTATTAAGTCTCCGTCGGATCCTGGCACTAATGTTTAGGTTAGCACCTTCACCAACAAGTTTCTAATGCCTAACTATGCGGCCATTTGTTCCTGAGAGAAATTAGGAATGAAAGGGAAAAAGAAAACACGCTGGGAAAAGTTCCCACTGACCTAAAGGCAGAAACATGCACGTGAGTCAGGAGTAGATTGGTGTATTCATAAAAAGGAGAAAAACTCTAGTTGATTAGTTCTTGCTATTTTAAGTGATTAGGAGAAAAATAAATGGCTTCATATCTAGGGAAACTTAAATAGCATTTAACACTCTACAAAATCAACCTACAAAGATGATAATTTGCTATGACTTAGCACTAAAGAGAAACCAATGATTTCATATGACGAATCTCCAGAGCATTTCACGGGAAGATTAAACACGAATAAATACGTGTGGATGCTACAAATGATTTAAATGAGCCAAATCCCATATTTGAAAACACACAGAACCACGCGTGTGCATGGGCACACATATGGAAAAGGAGGGGGTGAGAAAAGAAGGAAAACTACGGTTTTCTTTACCTCATAACCATTAGCTACTGCAAGGTGCATTTAAAAGGGTCACATATCATATGGAGTTTTAAATTCGGTAAAAGCAAAATCCATTCATCATGGATTTTGAACAGACCAACAGAATCCCTATGTACTGTGTAGGAATTTCCTTTTCTCTGAAATTTTTCTTTTTCTTTTGTTCAGTAGGGTCATGGCACAGTGGAATGTTTTTATAGCATCAATGACCCAGAAATGTGTAAGATCTGAGGCTCTGAAAGCTGTTTTAGGCATATGTATCAGGTGTTGAGCTTGTCTCAGATATCTCTAAGAACAGTAATGAGAAATGAATAACTTAGTTTACAACGATATTATCTGTCATAACAATGTGTCCTACACATTGGCAACTGCACGAGGTTAGAACCTTGATATACCTACACTGAAGTGACATCAAAGTCTAGGCCATTTAAAATTCACCCAGAATGCCAGATTCATGAAAAGGCAATCACAGTGACTATGTCTTACGGGTTCTCCTGAATATCCTATTGTTTGGGCTCTATACAAACTTAAGTTCATCACTATTTTCCCCCAAACACAGTGCCACTGAATTGAGGAATTTTTTAAAAAGATTTTATTTATTTATTTGAGATAGAAGAGAATATGAGCAAGGGGAAGGGCAGAGGCAGAGAGGGAGGGATAAGTGGGACTCGATCCCATGACCTAACCAACTAAGCCACCTATGCACCCCTAAATTGAGGAATATTAAAATACAATTATGTTTCTTGGACTTTTTCTTCAGTAAATAATCAGATACACCAAAACAGAAAATAAATAGAGAGGTAGGGATGCCTAGGTGGCTCAGTAGTTGAACATCTGCCTTCGGCTCAGGATTTGATTCTGAAATCCTGGGATCCAAGTCCCACATCGGGCTTCCTGCACAGAACCTGCTTCTCTCTCTGCCTATGTCTCTGCCTCTCTATGTCTCTCATAAAGAAATAAAATCTTTAAAAAAAGGAGAAAGAAACAGAGGTAAAAAGCTAACGATTTAATATTAATTATAATAGCAAAAAATGGCAACAACATAAACGTCCAATAAGGAGATAGTTAAATAAGTTATGATGTAATGGAATATTACGTCATTAAATGTCACGCTTTCAAGGCATATATAACAGGATAGAAAATTCCTAGATTTTGTCAGGCACACAATGAAGAATTGTTAAATGGATGAAATAAAAATGCAGTTATAAAACTATTGAATAGTTTGATTACAATTTATATGTGTGTATGCATTATATAAAAATATATCATAAACACATTTTTTATATAAATTTGTCTATCATACAAAAAAAAGAAAAGATATACACCAAAGTGTCCACAGAGGTTATTTTTGGATTAAAGAACTAAACACCATTATGGGATGCCTGGGTGGCTCAGTGGTTGAGCATCTGTCTTCAGCTCAGGTCATGATCCCCAGGTCCTGGGATCAAGTCTCGCGTCAGGCTCCCCATGGAGAGCCTACTTCTTCCTCTGCCTATGTCTCTGATTTGCTCTGTGTGTCTCATGAATAAATAAACAAAATCTTTAAAAAAATAATTGTGAACACATACTGCTTTTCCAACTAGAAATTAAGCTTTTGTAGCTAGAAATTAAGCTTTTTGTAGCTACTATAATAGTTTGAGCCAAATGAGGTTTTCACTATTGGAGGTAATGCTCCTTGTATAATGACCAGCAGAAGAAAGGATGAGTCAGACCCTTGTGAGTGATGCTCCCATCAGCCAGTTGCTAAGACCCCCCCCAACCCTAACCAACTCCAGCAAATCATGATAACCTCCAAAACTCTTTTTGCCCTAGATCTATTTAATCTGTTTTTAAACTGTTTTCTTCTAATATGAGTATTAATAAAATGTCTACTAATCTACAGAATGTGTTGTGAAAATACACCATATTTCTTTATTGATGGCCCTGGAATTTCTCCTCTGAGGCCAAAAACAGGGTGTGTATGTATGCATTTGACAAACTCATCTATTTATGATAAACTGCCCTAACCTGCTTCACATATGGCAATGGATATTTTTATAAGCTCTGCTGAAAAGAATCCCATCCTTCAAATTGACAGTTACAGTTTCCCCCAAAAATGTCATTTTGAAAGTTTTTAAAACAGCATTTTGAATCAACACTGCCAACTTTTTAAAGCGTTTAAAAAGATGCAGTTACTCCCTAGGTTCTGCTTCTTTATGACACACATTGTTTTATGGGCAAAGTCCATTCCAACCCATCTCTTACAGACATGTTTTTGTACCATTGTCTATGCCACCTATAAGTATCTTCATGGGCAGTTTTCTTTCCACTACCACAAAATCAAGCAAATAGCACTCCTTTGTACTCTGTTTGTGTGGTTACTATGGTAGTGACCTGGATTTCGCACCTAGGATAACCCTATTTGGGGCAGGGGAGAGAAATAGGGACCAAAAGAATGAAAGAGTAAGTTAGGTCAACGGTCAACACCTTTAAACATTTACTTTTCCCTTGGAACAGACTTTGGCCAAAATCTATAAAACTCTGACCTGATCCTTCAGTTTCCTGGCATGAAAGTACTTAGCATTATGATGCGAACACCATGACACTGGCAAGATCAGCAACCTTTTCCCTGCTCTTAAGAAGCATTACAATTCTGTTTCCCACCATCCCCCAAATTTCCACCTCACCCTCCCCCCAGCCCAAGTCAGGCCCCAATTCACAGGTTCTAATGACCACACAATGGAAATACCATGTGGTAACTGGAAGTCTTTGATGGAAAACAGATGAGAGAGAACACTCTGCTTGTCCAGCACTTTTATATGTACAGCCCTCCCCCAATGCCTTTGAGGATGTCACCGTAAGTAACCCATGGAAAGAGCAGTTATTGAAAGAAATGTCATACATTTTCTATTTTCGTGGGTTTTCTCAATTGTCAACAAGATGACTTCCTTGAATATCTGCTTCAAATGAACCAATGGTTTTCAAGGTAGTTTAGAAAGATCTTCCCCCTTGGGATGCCTGGGTGGTTCAGTGGTTGAGTATCTGCCTTTGGCTCAGGACATGATCCTGGAGTCCCGGGATCAAGTCCTGCATCAGGCTCCCTGCATGGAGCCTGCTTTTCCCTCTCCCTGTGTCTCTGCCTCTCTCTCTCTCTCTCTGTGTCTCTCATGAATAAATAAATAAAATCTTAAAAAAAAAAGAAATACCTTCCCCCTTAAATAATATCCTTTCAAAAATACTCCAACAGTTAACAGATGAAAGCAGCTGATGTGAGAGAAGTGTGGAAGATGCAAGAAAGGGCTGCAGAGCTTCCCCAACAGCCTATCCAGCTACTCCTCAGCTTCCCCATAGAGCTCTTTAGACAACCTTCAGTATCCTAGAACCCCAAGAAACATGATTCGAACACAAATTAAATAGAACCTGCCCTTGTAATCACAGAGTTAATATTCATAGTGTTGACTCTTCCAAGCAATATAAAAGTCTCTGATATGCAGTCATTTTTAACATTCAAAGTCAGAAGCATCACTAATTTTTTTCAACAATATTTTGCTCCATTATTATAAGGAAAATTATGTCACAATGGCTTTTAAAATCTGAGTGTTCATAAAAGTAATAGGCCCGAGTTATTAAAAAACATATTAAATCCTCTTAAATTGTTTTAGAGAAAAAATCATTATATTTCTGGTAATTAGTGAATTAATTATGAAGCATAAAGCAGGGGCCAGAATTCATGTGAAATCCTATTAGATAATAGAAACTGCAGTACTTTCGGAAGGGAAAGAAAAATATATGCAATGATCCTTATGCCTCCTTGCTAGCCAAATAGATGTCCAGAAATTTAATACATCCTGCCTCACTTTTGTTGAGTCCTCATAAAACTGACAAAACAAAAGACAGGGTAAAGTTTTAAAGAGTCAATAAAAATGTTTTTTAAAGTACTCTGAGTGCCTTAAGTGTTACAGTAAGACTTCATTTCAAAGAAACACAATTAAATGCCATGAAAACTTCTCTGTAATTCTATTATATATCCTCAAGAGACAGTCCCTTGAGATACTACCATTTAATCACTTCCTACTTGAAAACATGAATTTTAATAGCTCATACTATACCATATTGTTATTGTTTGTTGATGGCTTTTTAAAATTATTGGTACTTGTAAATCTTCTCACCAAACAGTGACCCACTTGAGAGTAGAATGTAGGTTTTATTGATC
Organism: Canis lupus familiaris; assembly: GCF_011100685.1. Taxonomy (NCBI): domain Eukaryota; kingdom Metazoa; phylum Chordata; class Mammalia; order Carnivora; family Canidae; genus Canis; species Canis lupus. Next base: position 22,158,790 of record NC_049253.1, read on the forward strand.
TTGGTTTGGTTACTCATTAATTACTTCAGCATTCCCACTGTATGCTAGCTAGATGCTAAATACTTAGGAGTAACCTTAAAAGTATATATGGAAAAATATCACAGCTCCTTATCCATAAATATTTAAAGTAAAATAACAAAGAATGAGAAAACAAATTATTGCAATGCATTGCCTTGGAGTTCAATGCAGTGGGCCAAGGAACACAAAGAAGTAACAGGGCTCACCTAGAAGAACAGAGCAAAGGGCAGAGCTGCATTCTATGGAAGCTTCAGCTAGGTTTTAAAGACCATTGGGAATTCATCACAAAACATGTGATGAAATATAAGATCTGAGGATTTAAGCAGTACCATATATTCAAGAGTCTCATATACCATACTAAGGATTTTGTACTTTATTCTGAGGAACCATTTAAAAAATGAATTTTGAAAAAGTCACTTTGACTATAAACAGAGCCTGGAATAGAAGGAGCAAAACCAGTTGCAGAGAGACCAGTTAAGAGATCTTACAGTGATTCAGGTCCTAAACTAAGGCTGTAGTAATCAAAATAAAGAACGGTGAACATACTTGGAGCGCCTGGGAAGCTCAGTTGGTCAAGCTCCCGACTCCTGATTTTGGCTCAGATTATGATTTCAGGGTCCTGGGATGGACCTGTACTCAGCGCAGAATCTGCTTGCGATTCTCTGCCTCTCCCTCTACTCCTCCCCGCTCCCTCTCTCTCTCTCAAGTAAATAAATAAAATCTTTAAAGAAAAAAAGAATGGTGAACATGCTGGAGAAGTATTAAGGAGAAAGCACTGGCAGGATTTAAAAACTGAGTTGAGAAAACAGATAGCAGTCAAGATAAATCATGGACAATTCCTCAGTTTCTAGTTCTGGCAATGGAGAATAATTGTGAAGTTTACTAATATAGAGAACACAGAAAGAGATGCAAATCTGGTAGGGAAGGAAAGATGTGTTTTGTTTAGGATCTGGGGCATGTCAAACTTAGAGCTTCTGTTTACATTCCAAGTGGAAATGTGCAGAAATCACACAAGAGGGTCCGGTACGGTGAAGAGAGACCTGGAACCTGTGAGGAGTATCCCCTGTTGGGGGGATACTAGCTATGACAACCATCAGTATTTCAGTACTTGTCAATGAAGTCATGAACTGGATACAATGATCCAGGAGACAGCCAGAGAAGGATGCCTCAGACTCAACTCCTCAGAGCATCCACAGGGGAGACAGAGAAAGTAGAGAAACCTGCAGAAGAAACTGCAAAGCAGCAGCACAGGAGGAAAGAAGTTGGTTGGGAGAGTGAAAAGAACAGTTCTGAGAAGGGAACACCCACCTGTCAAATGATCCTGAGAGACAGCAAAAGTACTAAAAAGAGGCAAGTAGATTTTGTGCAAACGAGCTAATTCATGACCTCTGCAAGACCAGTTTCAGTAGTGAGATGATAACAAAGTGATACAGAAGTTATTGAGGAGCAAACATGATGTGATACTGAGAAAATAGTTCTAACAGAGCTCCCAGCACATATTAAACATTCCAACTGTTCCTAATTTACTTTTGTCTACTGCATGTCATCCTGTCCAAGTTTTTAAATATGCCACAGTACTAAATATGCCAAAGAAATACTAAATAAATGTTTAATGATGGCTTTGACTACAACTGAAACCTCCATGAGAAGTAAGGTAAGTACTCTGGGACACTCACTGTAGTAAAGCATTTAGGAATCTGTTAAACCATTATGTTAGCCGAGTTTCATGGTCCTCAGTCGAAGGAAGCTGAAATTATTAGGCAGAACTGGCTTTGGTTGGTTTTAAGTGTGTATGTTATAAAAATCATTCATTGAGTTGTGTCACAAATCATTTTGTTTTTTTAATGAATCTAAAGGGAATAAATAAAATCTTTATACCTATCTAAAATATTTAGAAAATACATCAAATATAAACCTTATAAAATACAAATACAATATCAGACTAGATCATGCCACAGATTTTGTGTGACTTATTGTTCAATAATTGATTATTATTAAATAATTATTAATATTATTAATTGTGGCACAGGAAAAACTTATGAGTTCTGTCTTTGTATCACCCATTAAATATTAATATTTTTAAATATTAAATATTAAAATATTAAATATTTTCACTAATTCTAGCGGCTTATAAAAATTACAGAATTGCATATTATCATTTGAAAAGAACACTGGTACATAAATATGTTTAAAAAGACATAAGCGGGTAAAATATCTGGTATGAACCAAAGAACAAAAAGCAAAAGTGAAGAGCTATTTTTATACATCTTCCTAAACATGTTTTAACATCTAAGGCAAAAAAGGTAGGCAGTTGTTTATTTACACAGCATCTAGCCGGACAATATTTTCCTCTGTCCTTGTGGGGAGAGGAGGGAAACTTCTGGAAAACAGTTCAGGCCTTTCACTCCATTTGCATGACAACACAAGAGGTAGAACCACCCACTATTGTCTCAGAAGAATCAATCAGAAATTACATTGTGATCTCAACTCTTTGAACTGTTTTTAGTTTACCAAGATTAAAATGTAATTGGTCTCCCATCTTGCATAATACAGGTTTTTGCATATTGACTCTAAATCTAAGAAACTCAGTAAAGAACTTCACATACCAATTATAATGAATGACTTGCAAATACATCTACACATATACCACGTTTAATCATCAGATGAGACATTTTCCTCCTCAGGCCATGGAAACAATGTACACCTGAAGCCCCTCTCATCCAATTCCTGTATTTTCTCTCCACAAATAGCTCCCTCTTCTGACTTCTCAATTTCTGTTAATAAAATAATCAATATTCCAGAGACACACAGCCTCAAGACTTTGGAGTCATCCTTAATGCCAGTCTCCCTCATCCTGGTTATATAAATGGTTGCCAAATACAATGGATTCCACGTAGTCAGCGTGCCAGCAACTTGTGTCTTTCTTTCCATTACTTCTGGCACAATGTAGCTCGGTCCTTTACTATATGCACAACACCCAGATGCATTCCACTTCTTTCTAAGTAGAATTCTAACCACTGGCATTTAGGACCCATTAAAGGGCAGTTTTCTTCACACGCAACCTGTTTAAGGCTTACTATTCTGAAACTTCGCTTCTCCATTTCCTATCATCTTACCTCCCTGTCTTTACTCATGCCATTTCTGCCAACTCAATAATGCACCCATCTCCTCGCACCAAAAAGGCTGCCTGTTGCTTCAAAAATAATCTCAAACATCAAATCCTTTATAATTATTTTATTTTTTCCCATCCACCTCTGACCCAGCCATTCCACCAGCCCTCACTGAAAGCCTGTATCTTGCACAGTTTATAAATACATCTTGAATATTATTTATTTTTGTTTCTGTGTTACATCATTAGTAAACCACTGGTGCCCTGAGAAACAAGAAATGTTCCACAACTTTTTCTCAGTTAGAGGCACCTAATGATCTATCATAATAACATTGATAGTATTTGCTGAATTTAATCATGAATATTAATGCATTAATGAAGATCTGAAGACAAATTAATTCATTAGTGACCCACAAGAAATGAATAAATCAGTCTGTCCACTGGAGCTCTTACTGTCCTTTTTCTATGTATGAAGCCTGTGACTCGGGTTGATTGGGTGCTGATCATCCAAGTTTACCAGTTACTGTCAGTGAAACTTAAGAACTTTAAGTGAATGGATTACATGCAAATAACTTTCAAGCAAAGAAAGTAAATATTAGACCAACTTTGAGACAGGAAATTTCTTTTTAAAAATAACTCCTATTATTCTACCACAGGGAAAATTACCCTTTTAAGTTTGAAAATAAAATGAAATGCTTTAAATTAAACATTTTTTCAAAGCCAACACATAAGTTAATTTGAGGTCATCTGTTTTCTGAATTTTATCTACTAGATTTTCACCTTATGAACACCACTGAAAGGTACTATTTTAAACTATTCTTTAACTGCAAAAAGCAAATGTAGCCACAACACACACACATACACACACAAACTATAAATCAATATAACACTATAAGATTCAATGAAAATAGTGACTGCTTTAAAAAAAAATGCAACCCAAGGTATAGCCAAATAACTCATGAAACTCAGCATGCACTGCTGACTTTGGACATGATCACCAAATTTAACAAGGTGTTCTTGAGAGAAACAAAATAAGACAGGTCCCCAGAGCATCCATTCAAAATGGCAGATGCATCTGAACTCCAGGGCAAACTCCTCTAGGCTAATATTATGGTTGGCCTTAAATAAAAATTATAAAATTTAAATTCTTGTATTTAATACTTCAGAATGCAGAAAAACTTATTGCTAAAGTCTCACTAGCATGCATAACAGAAAAATTAGAGCAATATAGTAAGACCTAAATGTAATCATGTAATTTTTCTTTACAGAGAAGACCAAGAAGAGTTTGACAGAAAAATTTGCAAAATCTGTAAAACATCTGTTCAGGGAAAGAAAAAAAAAAAAAAAAAGCATTAAATGTCCTGCAATGCAATCTGGGGGAGCACACTTATTTTTTTATAAATAGTATTTCACAAAGTCATTCATCATTGAGTCACACATATCAAAGCTGTTGTAAAAAAAAGAAAAAGAAAGAAAAGAAGAAAAGAAAAGAAAAGAAAAGAAAAGAAAAGAAAGAAGGAAAGAAAGAAAGAAGAAAAGAAAAGAAAAGAAAAGAAAAGAAAAGAAAAGAAAAGAAAAGAAAAGAAAAGAAAAGAAAAGAGAGAAATTTGTGCTTTGCAGGTAATCTTTGCTACATGAAATTGGATTGCTGCAAATTACCATTCACTGAATTCTTATAAAGCCCTGACTGCTGCCTGTCACTGTTTGGCGCAATCCAGTAAAAGTTATTTCTCACCACCACCATACCTATAACCACCTACCATCAGCACCCATTCAGCTTGCAAAATCTACTTGGTTCTTTAGCTTATTTTCTTGAATAGATGGTTAAAGACCTTATGAACATCCAAACTCCCATTAAAATCTTCCCAGTACCAAGTCCATGTTTTAAAGCACTTCTGTGTTTGTCCTTACATGTGAATTTGATATGGACATAGCATATCTTTAAGGCATCTGCTCGAAGTTGTTTTTCTGACACTAAGTCAAAGATTTGAACTGACCTGTGAAACTGTTCTCAAATAATTATTTTAACTACTGACAGTCGATAGCTGGCTAAGGTTAAGAAGCCAATATGTTATTTTAAAAACAACAAAATTAACTGGTTTATATTGTGACAGACTACTTATCTTTGGCATCATCAATATATTAGCTTCCCTGTACTCATGTGTTATTTCTTATAGGTTTTAATGGGAAAATTGGTAAGAAAATAATCAGTCTTCATCAGTCTTATTCCATCTCTCTCTCAAAACCTACCATCTGTAAAAAAAAAAAAAAAAAAAAAAAAAAAAAAAAAAAATTGTTTCTGCGGTGAAAAAGGAAAGAGGTTATCCAACTATGAAACTGACTAAATATATGCCATTTATGCTGTTCTATGTATAGTATTAGAAGATCCACATTCCTAAAGTCTGGATGGTAGCAGGATAAATCTTGCTAAGTAGGAAGAAGGGGGTCAACAAATTTCTGATATAAGACATGAGTTACATTCCTGGAAGCAGAAAAAGTTATCCAACAGATACTCTATCATCTGATGTAACTCTTCATTTTATAGGTTAGGAAACTAAGGTGTAAGCAGGCAGGAGATTTTAGTTCTAGGAAAGTAAACTAAATTAGGAAGGTCCAAGTAAAAGTACCAAAGGTTTTGACCAGGCAAAACTCATTCACTGGCAATGGCTTATTCAAACTAACTTACACAGGAAGGAGACCTGCTCCCATAACTGAAAAGTTAAGAAGTAGTAAAATCTTCAAGTCAGGCTTGATCCAGTGGTTCAATAAAATAACCAAAGACCCATTTCTCCATGCCACCATTTTAACTCATTATTCCAAAACAAGGGGCACAATTATTGAGGCTAAATATTCCCCTTGCTCAAGATCACCAAGAAAGAAAGCACAGTTGTTCAAAACTGCTCGCCCACAGCTCTGTGATTCACTTCGATTAAATTGGCTTAGGTCACATGCTCAACCGGTACATAGCACTACAGCCAGAAGGATGAAATACACTGTTTGTCTTGATTGGAGCTACATACAGGAAGTGGAGTTAGCTTCCCTGGAAATTCACAGATACTCAGAAGGAAACCACCAGCTGTCAGAAGTGGCAAATGAAGCCAAATACTCCACCCCACCAACCAAGTCTGAGACACATTCTGATTCTGTATCTCAGACTTTTGCCTCTGCCCTGTTTTATAGTCCCTGTTCCGAGAAATCATGGTGTGCAAAACAAAAATATATTTACCATAAAAAGAAGCAAAATGCCACAAAGTGCCCCTATTCCAAATAAAGGTGGTAGAGGCACAGATCCCCCAATAGGCTCTTAGACTTCCCCCGCCTCATCCAAATTTCATCATGTTGAGAAGCAAAATGTAAAACAAAGAAATTATTACTTTTCTCCAATTTATGAGTACAGGAATTTTTGCCTAGAATTACAAGAACAAGAAGTCATTATACATTATTAATTGATATAGTTCAGATGATAGGGTGATTTCTGGAATTTTATAATCCAACTTTCCTTGCTTATCCCAGAAGTAACAATTAACTACCTACCATTCCAAATAGGAGTAATGCAGATATGTCAAGTGTTCTAAAAGCCTAAGTGCAGAGTAGAAAAGGAAAATCATTTTCAGAAGGAAGAGAAATTTCTTCCAAAAATGAGAGTCCCCCAAATGATATATGCTAGTGAAGAAGTAATATCCTTAAAGTGGATCCTACATTATATGGAAACAACTGAGTGTTAATGGCAGCACCCTTGTGAGTAGTTTATTCCTCATGTTTTTTAGCTCCATACTATTTTCTCAAGACCCAAAGTGTAAACCAGACCTTTTAGAAGATCATGGTCAAGGAGATTTAGAGCCCAAGGATGGCTCAAGTCAGTTAAGCATCTAACTTCCACTCATATCATGATCTTGGGGTCCTGGAATCCAGCCCCCTGCAGTGGCATTGGGCTTTCTGCTCAGTGGGGGGGGGGGGTCTGTTTGTCCCTCTCCCTTTGCCCCTCCCCCACTGCCAATCCTGTGCACGTGTGCTTGTGCACCTGCTTGTGCTCTCTCATAAATAAATAAAATCATTTAAAAAGAAATTCAGAACCCAAATTATCTTTGAGTTGAAAGATCATCTAGTCTAGTGCATTTCAAACTGCCCAGGGCAGGCACAAATAGAGCAAAGGGAGTTTTTGTGTTTTTTTTTTAACGCAGGCTCCAAACTCCAGTGTGGAGCCCAATGCAGGGCTTGAACTCACGACCCTGAGATCAAGATCTGACCTGAGATCAAGAGTCTGGGGGCTCAACCAACCAAGACCCCAGGTGCCTCATGAGCCAAGGAAGTTTTATAGCCACCCTCTTCCCATGTTACATCTCTAAGAAGAACATGTCTGATTTTATCTAATCTATAAAAATAGCTTCTGGAAAAAGACTTCATTTGAACAAACAACTCTGGATCTGAAACAATAGTCAACCTAAATGTGTTACACTCTTGTTCATATTTTTTTTTAAGATTTTATTTACTTTTCATGAGAGACACAGAGAGAGAGGCAGAGATATAGGCAAAGGGAGAAGCAGTCTCCCTGCAGGGAGCCTAATGAAGGACTTGACCCCAGGACTCCAGAATCAGGACCTGAGCCAAAGGCAGACATTCAACCACTGAGCCACCCAGGTGCCCTCTCTTTTTCTTTTTAAATGCAGGTTATTGTGGTAAAAACAGTTAACGTAAGACCTACCCTCTTAAATTTTAAGTATACACTACCGTATTGCTGCCTACAGGCACAATGTTGTACAGCAGATCTCTATGGCTTATTCACCTTGTTTAACTGAAACTTTATGCCTGATGATTGGTAACTCCCCACTGCCCTTTACTCAAGCCCTGGAAGCCACCATTCCATTCTTTCATTCTATGAATTTGGCTATTTCAGATATCCCATGTAAGTGGAATCATGCAGTATTCAACTTTTTGTGAGTGGCTTATTTCACTTAGTATAATGTCCTCAGGGTTCATCTATGGTGTCACATGCTGCAGAACTGCTTTGCTTTTTAGGGCTGAATAGTATTCCATTGTATGTATAAGCCACATTTTCTTTATCTTTTCACCTATTGATAGATATTTGGGTTGTTCCCACATCTTGGTAATTACAAGTACTGCTGCAATGAACATGAGAGTGCTAATTATCTCTTTGAGATCCTCGCTTCAATTCAGAGGTCAGATGCTGGATCATGTGGTAGTTCTATTTTTAATTTTTGAGAAGATTCCATATGGTTTTCCATAGCAGCTGCAGGGTTTTGCATTCCCACCAACAGTATGCAAAGCTTCCAATTTTTCCACATCTTTGCCAACACTGTCGTCGTCATCATTGTCTTTATATTATATATAATATATATTATATATTATATATTATATATAATATTCATCCTGACAGGTTTAAAATGACAACTCACTGTGGCTTCGATTTGCATTTCCCTGATGACTAATAACATTGAGCATTTTTTCATATACCTGTTGGGCCATCTGTATGTCTTCTTTAGAGAAATGTCAATTCAAGTCCTTAGTTCGTTTTTTTTTTTAAGATTTTATTTATTTACTCATGAGAGACACAGAGAGAGAGAGAGAGAGAGAGAGAGGCAGAGACACAGGCAGAGGGAGAAGCAGGCTCCATGCAGGGAGCCCAATGTGGGACTTGATCCCAGGACTCCAGGACTCCAGGACCATGCCCTGGGCGGAAGGCAGGCGCTAAACTGCTGAGCCACCCAGTGATCCTCCTTAACTCATTTTTTTATTGGGTTACTAGGCTTTTTAATATTGAGCTGCAGACATTTTTATACACTGGAGATTAACTCTTACCAGATATATAGCTTACACATATTTTTTCCCATCCTATAAATTACCTTTTACCTCTGCTGTTTCCCTGGCTGGGCAGAAAGCTTTCAGTTTGATGTAGACTCACTTATTTATTTTTGTTTTTTGGCTGCCTATGCATTTGGTATCACATCCATGAAATCACTGTCAAGATTAATCCTATGAAGCTTTTCCTCTATGTTTTCTTCTAGGAGTTTCAAAGTTTCAGGGTTTTAAGTCTTTAATCCATCTTGAATTGGTTTTTGAGTATGGTGTAAGATAAGGATCCAATTTCATTCTTCCACATATAGACATCCAGTTTTTCCAACACCTAAATTGATTCTTTTTCTTTTATTTTTTTTAAAGATTTGAGAGTGAGTGTGGGCATGGGTTTTGGCAGAGGGAGAGGAGAGAATCTCAAACAGGCTCCCTACCAAGCATGGAGCCCAAACATAGGGCTAGATCTCACCACCCCAAGATCACAACCTGAGCCAAAATCACAAGTTTGACACCACAAATTGAGCAACCCAGGAACCCCAAAATTATTTTTCTATTTGAAAACCTAAGTCCAAGAAGTTTCAATTATTTGTCAGTAACCCATGGAAATGCTAGGACTTGAATTGAGGGCTTTGGAATCCATTCAACAATTACTGTACAACTACTATTAGTAGTTGCCAATTACCAAAAGGTGAATTGGAATGTCTAAACAATCCCTCCTGGTTCAATACTTCCCTTCATAAACATAAAAATTCAGAGTATGTAAACCTACTGTATTCATATCCCAATTCTGCTTACTTGCTATGTAACTACAAAATAGTTCTTTCAGGGGCACCTGGATTGCTCAGTGGTTGGGCATCTGCCTTTGGCTCAAGTCATTATCCTGGGGTCCTGGGATCAAGTCCTGCATGAAGCTCCCCACAGGGAGCTTGCTTCTTCCTCTATGTCTCTGCCTCTCCTGTCTCTCATGAATAAATAAATAAAATCTTAAAAAAAATAGTTCCCTTGATATTATTTTATTTTTTCAATACTAGCCAATTACTAATTGAAGTATAATTAATATACAGTGTTATATTAGTTTCAGGTGTACAATATAAAGATTTAATAATTCTATACATTACTCAGTATTCATCAAGGTAAGTATAATCTTATTTACTTCACTCATCCCCTTACCCACCTTCCTTTTGGCAACCACCAGTTTGTTCTCTATACTTAAAAGTTTATGTATGTCTTTTTTGTTTTGTTTCTTAAATTCCATATGAGTGAAATAATATGATATCTATCTTTCTCAAGCTGACTTATTTCACTTAGCATTATACCTTCTAGGTCCATCCACGTTGTTACAAATGACAGGGTCTCATTCTTTTTTTGTGGCTGAGTAATAGTCCATTGTATATAACTACCAGATCTTCTTTACCCATTCACCTATGAATGGACACTTGGGTTGCTTCGACATCTTGGCTAGGTAAATAATGTTGTAGTAAACAGAGAGGGAATATATCTTTTCGAATTAGTGTTTTCATTTTCTTTGGGTAAATACCCAGTAGTGGAATTATTGGATCCTATGGTATTTCTATTTTTAATATTCTAAGGAATCATCATACTTTTTTCCACAGTGGCTGCACCAATTTGCATTCCCATCAAGAGTGCGTGAGGATTCCTTTTTCTTCATATCCTTGCCAACACTTGTTATTTCTTGTCTTTGTTGTTGTTGTTAGCCATTCTCATAAGTAGAAGGAGATATTTCATTGTGATTTTGGTTTGCATTTCCCTGATGATTAATAATGCTGAGCATCTTTTCATGTGTCTGTTGGTCATTTGTAGGTCTTCTTTGAAAAAATGTCTTTTCAGGTCCTCTTCCCATTTTTTATACAGATTTTTTTCATTGTTGACTTGTATAGGTTCTTTATACATATTGGTTAACCCTTTGTCAAATATATCATTTGAAAATATCTTCTTCCATTTAGTAAGTTGCCTTTTGGATTTGCTGATGGCTTTTTTTGTTGTGCAAAAGTTTTTTATCTTGGTATAGTTCCAATAGTCAAATTTTCCTTGTCTCCCTTGCCTGAGGAGACAAGTCTAGAAAAATGTTTCTATGCCCAATGCCAACGAAATTATTGCCTATGTTTTCTTCTAGGAATCTTATGATTTTGGGTCTCACATTTAGGCCCTTAATCCATTTTGACTTTATTTTTGTATATTGTATAAGAAAGTGGCCCAGTTTCATTATTTTGCATGTAGCTGTCTGGTTTTCCCAATCCAATTTGTTGAAGAGACTTTTTTCCATTGTGTATTCTTACCTCGTCATAGACTACTAACCATATATGAGTAAGTTTATTTCTGAGCTATTATGTTCCACTGATTTATGGTACTATTTTCGTACCAGTGCCATAATGTTTTGATTACTACACATTTGGAGTATATCCTGAAATCTGGGATTGTGACACATCCAGCTTTGTTCTTCTTTCTCAAGAATGCTTTAGCTATTCAGTCTTTTGTGGTTCCATACAAATTTTAGGATTATTTGTTTCAGTTCTGCAAAAAATGTTGTTGGTATTTTGATAGGGATTGCATCAAATCTGCAGATTACCTTAGAAAGTATGGTCATTTTTGACAATATTGGTTCTTCCAATTCATTAGCATGGAATATCTTTCCATGTTAGTGTCATCTCCAATTTCTTTCATCAATGATTTAGAGTTTCAGATACAGGTCTTTCACCTACCTCCTTGGTTAAATTTACTCCTAGGCATTTTATTATCTTTGGTACACCTGTAAATGGAATTATTTTCCTAATTTCTCTTTCTGCTACTTGTTAGTGTACAGAATTGCACAAATTTCTGTATATTAACTTTGTATCCTGTGAGATTATTGAATTCATTTATAAGTTCTAATAGATTTTTAGTAGAGTCTAAGAGTTTTCTATATATAGAATTATGTCATCTGCACATAGTGAATGTTTTATTTCTTCTTTACCAATCTGGATGTCTTTTACTTCTTTTTCTTGTCCGAATACTGGGGTTAGGACCTCAGTTTTTCACCATTATATTAGCTATGGGTTTTTCATATATAGCCTTTATTTTGTTGAAGTATGCTCCCTCTAAATCTACTTTGTTGAGATTTTTTTTAACATGAATGGATTTATACTTTGTCAAATGGTTTTTCTGCATCTATTGAGATGATCATATGTTTCTTACCCTTTTTTTGTCAATGGTATGCATCATGCTATTTGATTTGCCAATACTGAACCACGCTTTCACCCCCAGAATAAATCTGACTTCCTGTGGTCAATGATTTTTTAATATATTATTGAATTTGGTTTGCTAATATTTTGTTGAGGATTTTTACATCTATTGTCAACAGAGATACTGGCTTATAGTTATACATTTTTTCCTAGCATTTTTATCTGGGTTTAGAATGAAGGTAATGCTGCCCTTACAGAGTAAATTTGGAAGCTTTCCTTCATCTTCTCTTTTTTGGAATAGTTTGAAAAAAAATTTGTATTAACTTTTTTTAAATGTTTGGCAGAATTAACCTGTGAAGCCATCTGTCCTGAGCTTTTATTTGTTGGAAGTTATTTTTAATTATTAATTCAATTTCATTGCTAGTATAATGGGATAATTTCTTAACTCTTCTAAGACCTAATATTCTCATCTGCAAATAGGAATAACAATGCAAATGCTAAAAGATTCAGATAAAAACTATGAAGTACACTTGAAATGGAGAAAATATTAAATATGTGCTAAATACAAGTATTAGTTTAAAATAACTCAGAACACTATTATGTATTCTAATACTGAGTAGGCAAATTTGTGTTTTTTGTTTTTCATTTTAAATTTTTACCAACACATACCTAATAAACGCAGAGAAGGATAATCAACAGAATAATTATAACTAAAGTGTCTGATGAGGAAAAGTTGTGTAAAATGGATTTATACACAGGGATATCTTGCATGGTTATAAGTAGTTGAGATGCACACTGGAAAAGCAGTTAATGAAACAGCACTTTTGATGTGAGCTCCATTGGAATGAAAGGATCCAATGGCACCACAGAAGCAGTGACAAGTACTCTATGCAATTGGCCCTTCAGAACTCAAAATAAAGGGAAATTTTTAGTACAACCTAAAGAAGAAATGCTGGCAATGGCTAAACGAGTGCATAATTTGGTGTCTAAATAACAAATGACAACTTTGAGCTTATGAGAGGAAGTTGCAAGCATAGCTTAACATTTATAATAGTGAGGTTGGTTTTATAGATCATTAGTATTAAGTTGATTCTTATTCAAAATAAAGACTACCAAATAAATAAATAAATAAATTAATTAATTAAATTAAAAAGACATACCAAGGAGCCATCCAGAGACAAAATCTGGTTTTAAGGAATAATTTTTCACAAAGTAATAGTGGGCTGACAGATTATTTTACATGGAAAGATAATCAGGTAGTAAAGTTGAGATAATGTCTTGGAGTCACAATGATGAGGAAATTACCATTAAGATTCCACTCTGCTTTAGATTTGCAATCTTATCACCAACTTTGAAAAAACAAAAATAACAGTTGTATTAAAATAAGACTATCGACAGACTACTGAAATTATTTTTTGTATTTTGCAGAAGTGAATTTTGCTCTTAATATACATAATGTTTTACTTGTGGTTTGCTCTATATATTACACATTGCTACTATATTAATAGTAAGACAGAAGAGCATATAAATATCACACACCAACACATGCACACAAGAAGTATCTATGTTAGAGATACATATAAGAAACATGCTTACAATTCTTTATAAACAATAAAGAATATAAATCATAAAGAATTCCTAATCCAAGATTATTTATTTGAAATACAAGAATCTCTTTTTTTAAGATGAGTATATTTTGGTTACTAAAAATGAGCTCTACCTATTTTTTTCCTTCACCAACTTCCAAAAGATATTTCAAAATTCATAAAAATCTCAATATATCATTTAGTTTTAACACTATCAACCAGCAAGGAGACAGGTAATACTTATCTTCCTACACAATACTGCATTTCTACTCTAGGCCTATTGAAGTGTGGCTCTAATAATTCTGTTCACATGTCAACATTAAACAAGCTAACAGCACTCTCTGAGGTCATACTGTACTTCAAAAATATCTTGTTTCATCCTCTAGAGGAAAGACAGGTTCAGAATGCCAAGCAGATTGCTTGAGACTAAGAAAAACAATGTCAGGGCCTGGTGAAGAAGTAAGAGTTTCAGTTCTGCCACTACAATTCTTTAAAATTTAGAAGTAACTTTTTTTGGTGTAGATATATGCAAATTAATGGTTAACAGGGGTAAAACACAATTACTTAACCCCTTTAGAGGAAAAAAGATATTAAAGCACATAAGTCTGAACACATTACTCCAAAACTAAATGTTCACAGATAACCATGATAAGTTATCTCCTCTCAAAGAACACATAAAAGTTGGTTGTTTTATTTTCACTCTTGGAAAACACTAATTTACTAGTGTCAAACGGAAATGGGCACTCAAATTAATTATGGAGCTATTTGTGATTTGTTTTTCTCCCAAAAATGTAATGAAGTGAGTATTCTCTGAAATAGGGGTCACTGTTTAAAATCAGTCAGCATTTGGCATGTTTTGTGTTCTGCTTATGCTCCTTGGCAACAACAGTACAGTTAACCAGAATTTTTTTTTACTGCTCTTTCTGGGTATGTTTGACAACTCCTCACTCCCACAGTCCTTTAACATGGGGCTTCCTCAGTCAGGGATGCAAATCCCACACTGAGCCCATAAAACAATTAGTGGGAGGCCTTGGCATTGCATCCAAGTCCTTCATAAAAAGCCAATGCAGCCAGCTCTGTGAAATTTGACATGTGGGGAGCCTCCATAAAACTCTTTAATGGAAACTGGGGGCTTCTTCTGGAAACGGTTGAGAAGCTAGGCCCTAGCTATATAATTAATGTAGTTATTTAACAAGAGACAATAAGTATTTCAATAAAAATAATCAAAAAGCAATAAAAAAACCTTTAAAACTCTAGGTCATATTTTACATTTATAAAAGAAGTTGAAACTACTCTTTAGAAAAAGGAGTTTATTGTTACATTTAGAAGAATTTGTCAGAATGCCTTTTAACTAATATAGAAAACACAACTAACAGCTTTTTTCCTCTTTCTTCACTGTACCCATGTCCAATTTTTTAAATTTAAATTCAATTTGCCAACATATAGCACCCAGTGCTCATCACATCACATGACCTCCTTATTGCCCGTCACCCAGTTACCCCAACCCCCCACCCACCTCCTCTTCTGCAACCCTTTGTTTGTTTTTCAGAGTCAGGAGTCACTTATGGTTTGTCTTCCTAATTTTTCCCCACTCAGTTCCCCCCTTTTCCTTATGGTGCCTTTCACTAATTCTTTTTTTTTTTTTTTAAGATTTATTTATTTATTCATTCAGAGAGAGCGAAGAGAGAGGCAGAGACACAGGCAGAGGGAGAAGCAGGCTCCCCGCAGGAAGCCCGATGTGGGACTCGATCCTGGGTCTCCAGGATCACACCCCGGGCTGCAGGCGGCGCTAAACCGCTACGCCACCGGGGCTGCCCATAATTCTTATATTCTATATATGAAAGAATGATAATTGTCTTTCTCTGATTGACTTATTTCACTCAGCATAATACCTTCAGTTCCATCCACATCCATGTAAATGGTATTCAGCCTTTCTAATGGCTGAGTAGTATTCCGTTGTGTATACATGCCACATCTTCTTTATCCATTCATCTGTCGAAGGACATCATGGCTCCTTCCACAGTTTGGCTACTGTGAACATTGCTGCTATGAACATTGGGGTGCAGGTGTCCTGTCGTTTCACTACATCTGTATCTTTGGGTTAAATATCCAAGTAGTGCAATTCCTGGGTCATAGGGTAGTTTGATTTTTAACTTCTTGAGGAACCTCCACCCTGTTTTCCAGAGTGGCTGTCCAGCTTGCATTCTCAACAACCGTGCAAAAGGGTTTCCCTTTCTCCATATCCTTGCTAACATTTGTAGTTTCTTGTCTTGATTTTAGCCATTCTCACTAATATAAAGTTGTATCTTATTGTGATTTTGATTTGTATTTCCCTGATGACAACTGATGTGGAGCACTTTTTCATGTGCTTGTTGGCCATGTGTGGGTCTCCTTTGGAGGAATGTATGTTCATGTCTTCTGCCCATTTCTTGATTGGATTGTTTGTTCTTTGGGTGTTGAGTTTGATAAGTTCTTTATAAATCTTGGATATTGGTCCTTTATTTGATATGTCATTTGCAAACACCACATCCAATTTTTGTTTTGTTTTATGATTCTATTTTTAATGGAGATATAACTGACATACAATGTATTAGCTTTAGATATACAACATGATTTAATATATGTATATATTGCAAAATGTCTATCATCAACCACCAGATTGTTACAAACTTCTTTCTTCTCATAAGAACTTTTAAGATCTATTCTCTCGGGGATCCCTGGGTGGCTCAGTGGTTTAGCACCTGCCTTTGGCTCAGGGCGCAGTCCAGGATCGAGTCTCGCATCGAGCTCCCTGCATGGAGCCTGCTTCTCTCTCTGCCTGTGTCTCTGCCTCTCTCTTTCTATGTCTATCATGAATAAATAATAAAAATCTTAAAAAATATATCTATTCTCTCATCAACTATCAAATGTAAAATATCATTAAATATAGTCACTATGCTGTACATTGTATCCCAGACTTATAATATCCAAACTAACAGATGCAGAAAATATATTGGTGATTGCCAGAGGCAAGGAAATGGGTGTGGGACAAGGGAGTCAGGAGGTACAACTTTCAGTTAGAGGATACATAAGTCTATCACATCTGTTTTTAAAACTCACATAAAATTGTGTCTGAAGAATCTTCCAGAAATTCTGAACTCAAGAACAGTGAAAATTTGCAAGAACATACTTTTTCCACCAGTGTCACAATAATCCAGTACAGAGTTTAAAGAATCATTAATATTCATAAACAATTCAAAGACAATTACTTCCAAAGAATAAAGAATATGACAACAAAATAACAGTACTGTCCCCACTTTTATTCACCAACTTTTTCCACGGGAGAAAAAAAATGACTCAAAGTATCTCCTAGGATAATAACATGATCCTAATCATGGTCTTGGGGGTCACATTTTTAGAAAATTAAAGTAAGCTATTTGTACACTGTTAATCTCCATTCCCATATCAAGGGCTGGATGACAGAATCATAGGATTTAATCAAAATACAGAAATGGCTCAGCATATGATACATGGGACATCCCCAGCATACAGAAGGAAGGAGGCTGTCCCTTTTGGCCACAGGAGAGTATGGGAAGGAAAGATGGATGAAGAGTAAGAAGATCATATTTAAGTGATTCTCACAAAAATCAGACTATCTGGCCTAAGCCTTTGGGTGGGGGTGCTGGTAATGGGTAAGTAAAGAAATGTCAATTAAAACATCCAGTTAGTTATACGGCAATCTTCCCTAGAGACTCACATCTCATACATAACCTGAAGAAGGCTGCAGGCCTCCAAAATGTTTTATTAAACACCAGATGAACACCTATTCGTAGGTCACAAATCCATTAGCCACGTTACAAGTAGCATTTTTAAAAATTTATTAGAATAATTTAGAAAAGAGTAAGTTATGTCTCAAGTAGCAAGTGTAAGTGCTGGTTTGTGAAACTTTTGCTATCGTGATGTACCAGTTTTAAATTCATTTCTTATATTTCGTAGCATCACAGGGTGAAAGTAATTGCCCTAGGAGAAGACCGATGCTCAGTTCAACTCCATACTCTACAAGACGTGGAAATATTTATGCAGCTTCGAAGAGGGTGGTGCTAGTTACATATACCTAAGACAGTGCTTCTGGGTATCCATGGGTTGGGCATGGCTTGCAGGGATTCAGAAGTTCCCACAGATCCTAAAGAGAGGTACACCATCCAGCTGAGAGAGTCGGTAGGCTGGCAGAGGCCTACGATGAGGATAAAGGGCTGCTTTACGAAACTAAAAGTAAACAGGAGATAAAATTAAGAATTCAAAAAAATTAAGAATTCATTTCCTGAATTGCTTTAGTGGTACATACCTACATGTCTACCCAGAAGACCTGCCACCCCTCAACAGACATATGTATAGATTTAAATCAAATCAGGCTCCCAATAGCAGAGAACTCACAACAAAGGAGAGAATACTGAATGGAATCATTGTCACAGAAGTAAATCCTGCGTGACAGGTAGAGATGCCATTTACTGAGTAACAAGGGAAAGGTTAAGAGAAAATAAAATATTGAGTATTTTACACCAAAAAGAATAAGTCAACCAGAAGTGGCCTAATCCAGAAGAAGCTAAAATACTACTAACTGGCAAGGACATATTCTTAATAGCCAGATACTCCTCAAAGAGTAAGCTCATGTCAAGTTTAAATATGTTAAAGATACAAGTTGCATTTCTTATGAATAATACTGAATAAAACTATCCCCTTGCTACATCCACCATTTAAGATGAGCCTACACATAAGAATAAAGCATTTGCTTTCTTACTAAAACACTATGAGATATACATATTTATACAATTTTAACAGAATTTCCTAACACAAATCTGAGAAAAACTAAAGAAGAGTATCTTTCATTCTAGAATAATTTTAATTGAGGGACGCCTGGGTGGCTCACTGGTTGAGCATCTGCCTTTGGCTCAGGTCGTGATCCTGGGGTGCTGAGATCGAGTCCCATATCAGGCCTCCTACAGGGAGTCTGCTTCTCCCTCTCCCTATGTCTCTGCCTCTCTCTGTGTGTCTCTTATGAATAAATAAAACCTTTAAAAAAACAATAATTTTAATTGAAAAAATCCTTTTGTTATTATTTATGGAGTTGATAAGATGATAAAATGTGCATATATACAAACAAGTGGCAACTATGAAGTAACAGAAATAATCAAATAAGGTTATAACTGAAAGTTGGTATTTTCCTTTATACTTTCATTTACATCATTTCTTTATACTAATGTTTATAATGTTAATTAAATGTGCCTTGATTTCAAAAATATTTATTTAGAGTCAAGAGAAGATCTAACATTTGTCAATCTGTAAAATTATACTCAAATTATTTAAAAAATAATTTTAGTTATATTTTACAACTTAGTCCAAACTAGAAAGATCAAGTTCAGTGTATTTTTTGCAAGGATGGGGGGGGGGGGGGGAAGAGGTGAGAATTGGTTCAGAAATAGTGATTCAAAATGGTTTTGATAACTATCAATTTCCCTGAAGGTATTAAAACTTCAGTGGTTTTTTCCAAAGTAGAATTCAAATAATTCATGTTCTTTCCAGGTTGTGGTTTTAATTAATTATAAAATGGAAGGGAAAAAGGAAAGGGCAGCTAAAAACAGTCAATGCCAATGAAAGATGGATGATCCAAATACTCAGTTTTAAAGATTTCAAAGCATGGACAGGTGACTTAATATACAATAATACCTTCAAAGCTACAAATGCAAATTAAAGGCTTTTTATTATTGGTACCTGCTAATATTAAGGAGGTCACATAAATTTTTTAAATTTGGAGTAAATTATCTCTAATCATTCTGAAGTCACCTTCAACAGCAAACTTTCCAATTTAAATTATCAAAACTTCCCTAAGAGATATTATATAATCATTAGCTCTATTATGTGCCATAACAAATGCATTTCCTATAGTGTAATGTATTACTACTTAAATATATGTACATTATGAGGTACATGTTAACACCTTACAATTCTAATAAGTTTTTTAGACAGCTTTTTAGTCAAAATGGGATTAAATATGTTTTCACTTTAATCTGTATGGTCTCTTTTTCCCTTATTCCCCATGACCACCACCTCTTGTTTGGATCATCCATTTCTTTTTTTTTATATATAAATTTATTTTTTATTGGTGTTCAATTTGTCAACATATAGAATAACACCCAGTGCTCATCCCATCAAGTGCCCCCCTCAGTGCCCGTCACCCAGTCACCCCCACCCCCTGCCCACCTCCCTTTCTACCACCCCTAGGTTCATTTCCCAGAGATAGGAATCTCTCATGTTCTGTCTCCCTTTCTGATATTTCCCACTCATTTTTTCTCCTTTTCTCTTTATTCCCTTTCACTATTGTTTATATTCCCCAAATGTATTTCTACTGGCAGATCTTGAATATTATCATCAATTCCAAATGTTTTTCTCAAGAATCACTTATTCAAACATCTTAAAGAAACCATCAACTTCTCTCCTCCAAGCCTACTTACTATTCAACAGTATCCAGGAAGACAATTCTTAGTTCATTGGAACCTCGAGTTCATAAACTCTTCAATTCTCTCAGAATTCATCATCCTTCTTCCCTGAATGCTTACTTATCTATCATCAAGCTCATAGTTTCAATTACCAAGTATATACAATCCGACCCAAATGAAAATTCTGTGTTTCAAGCCTATATATTCAACCCAATATTATAAAACCAAGCTCATTTGCTTCACCCACAAATCTGGCCCTTTTTCAGCACTCTCTCTCTTAATGAATAAGTTCCATATCTTCAGTTGTTGTATAAGCAAGAAATCTAGAAATCATTTTGAAACTACCTACCTTCCTCCCATTTTTCCAATCACCAGATCCTGTCCATTTCATACCCTACTCATCCTTCAAATTTGTCTGCTTCTCTCCATCTCTATCACTCAAACTCAACCCTTTAATGACCCACCTCTATAAATCAAATAAACCTCCACATCTCTGAAAGCATCATACATGTCTCCTTCATACCACTTATTAGTACTGCAATTTTACATTTTGTGGTGTGATTATTTGAATAATATATATCTTCCACTAAATTTGCACTGTCCAATAAGACAGCCAGTAGCCAGCACATGCAGCTATATAAACCTAATTGTAATTAAGTAAAATTAAGGATTCAGTTCCTCAGTTACACTAGCTGCATTTCAAATATTCAGTAGCCACATGTGCCCAGTGGCTACCACACTGAACAATAAAGATATATGCTTCCAAAATCACAAAAAATTCTATTGAAAAGTGCTACACTAAAACATAAACTCCATGAGAGCATTTTGTACCCACCATCTACCACCTATCACAGAACCTGAAACATAGTTTCCGGTTCTCTCTCTCTCTTTCTCTCTCTCTCTCTCTCTCTCTACACACACACACACACACACACACACACGGAATGAACTAATTAGTGAGAATGAACATAAGACAACAGAATGGTGACCAGAAATTACCTTCTAAACACCACCTATTATTTGGCACATCTCTTTACCACTCTAACATAACCTCTTAAGAAAGCAAAGTTTACATACGATTCTAAGAGTACTGGAAATTTGTGATTCAAACCTGTCCTACTATGAATCTCATTGACTGCTGTAGTCCCAATTCTCATAAGGGTTAACAAAAGGAAATGACTTTTTCAAAATAAAAAATTATTGGCAGTGACAGAAATTCTGCATCTCATTCCAAGAGTTTTTTGTTACTGCTGTTGTTAGTAATCTTAAAAGAATCATTACTGCCTCTGAGATAAGTAAGTTTATAACTTAATAATGTAGGTCACAGCATCTGTTGTTGAAATGGAGATAGAAAGCACAATCTCTGCTTATGAGCTATATAATACATTGGAAATTATTACCTAATGGGATCTTTACTAGCTGTAACTAAAATTATGTTCAAGTAAAAAAAAATTAAATCAAATCCTCATGAACCCAAGGATTTGCACCTCTCCCAAAAGCCATATATATTCTTGAATGCATTTAAAAGTATTTTTTTCCAAGACTTACAAAAATTCTGAACAATTTTAAGGAAAACTGGCTTTGAAAATTGGCTGGAAAAAAAGTAAATAACTAAAGCATGTACATAATGAAAAATAAAGCATGTACTAAATCAGAATGATGTGCATGAAATACTAGATCAAAACTTAACATTCAATTCTAAGACTTTACCTCCCTAAATTTCAGATCCTTATGTGCATTGGAATATGTCTGGCTGATACTGGAATAAGGTAAGAAGAGAAAAATGCCTTTATAGGACATCCCAGAATCACCTGCAGGGCATTCTCAAGCTAGAAATTTTTCTCAAACCCTTTTACTCTCCTTAGAAATTTTAATACATCCTCGCTGCGGAGACCTCTAGTCATCTACCAAAGATGTGTTGTTATCTTCAATAGCACTGAGTTGTCAAGAAGCAGTGGTCCAGCAGGTGACCACATTCCCCTTACTCCTGTGCATTTTGGCGGGGCCCTATGCCTGATTCTCATTAAGGGAACATAAGCAGAGTGACATATATGTCACTTCTGGGCTTAGGTAAATTAAAATCTTTTTTTAAAGATTTTATTTATTCATGAGAGACACAGAAAGAAAGAGGCAGAGACATAGGCAGAGGGGGAAGCAGGCTCCATGCAGGGAGCCTGATGCGGGACCTGATCTCAGACCTGGGGACCACGCCGTGAGCCAAAGGCAGGTGCTCAACCACTGAGCCACCCAGACGTCCCAGGTAAATTAAAATCTGATAGAGTTCCTCAACATTCTCACTTCTCCTATATGGCATTTGGCTGGAGAACCCCCAATGCAATTTTGGAAGCCACATGCTGAAAAGGTTTAAGCATCTGTTGGCCTAGATCCCCGAGCAACTATAAGGAGCCAAGCGCACTCCCTCCTGCCTAACCTCCCACCCACTACCTTATTACCAGTCAAAAACTCATTCTGTATTTAGGCAAGAAATAAATATCTAGAGTGTTAATCCATTTGTCTTTAGAGATTCATCTATTACAAAAACCAGACTGATCTTGGCAAATAAACCCCTCCATGTGGACATACCCTCCTACCACTGCTCAAGATCAAGAGTTACTGTTATGGTAAGCCACCATTTCATGGTAATATGTTATTATGTAGATATACAGGGAGGACTAAAGGGAGGATGAAAATGCTATGACTATAGTATTACCTAGTACCTTTCAAATCTCTCATATTGGGATATCAGTTATCAGGCTTAATCTACATTCACTTGTGCAAGTATTAAATAATTTAATATTGTATTATCTCTACAAATGCTTTGGTAAATATCATGAGATCAATAAAATTTTCTGCATTTCTACAAACTACACCAAAGACCACAGCTACTAGAAACTGAACCATACATTGTAAAATCTGGCAAAAACAAATTGCCTATAGTTCTTAAACACACCATGAGATTTTACAAAGAATGGCACATTCTTTGTTCATATTAGCCAATAAGCTTCATGTTTCAAAACACAGCTCAGGTGTAACCTCCTCTTGGCAAACTTCTCCCCACCCTCATTCCTAGATAGAGTTAATCATTGCCATCTCTTGTCCTTTTCACACTATATTGTAATTTAATGGTTTATATATCAATTCTCTCTTCTAGATTCACTAAGGAAAAATTTGAATCTCAGAGGCGGGCACCAAGTCAGTGAAATTTGCACTCTAAATAAACACTGATGAATGAATGAATGCTTTTCTCAGCTCATTCCACTATACAAAGAAACTAGTCTGTTTTGAATAAATTAGTATGTATCACATATCCAAAAACAAGTCAATGAGGTAAAAAGCAGGGAACAGCATACATGATTGTTGTAAGTACTAGATGAGTCAGTTTAATAAGTTTTCTTCATCAGTAAATTTTATAGCTAAATTATTTAAAATTTTAAATTCTCTAATTTCAGTAGAAATTAGCAATTACATCTAAACTACATACATTTACAAATTATGTTGAGTACTCATGTTTACATATATAAATTACTTGGCATGATTATGTGTCCTTTTTTGCCACTGGTCTCTAATGGCAGAAAAGAGTTCAAAGGACTTGAATTTACTTCAGAGTCCCAATGTACCTGGAGTCCCAATGTAAGCTCAGGGCACTGCTACCACCTGAGATACCTGGTATGTTTAGTTTTAGAGAAAAGGGACACCTGGGTGGCTCAGAGATTGAGCATCCTCCTTTGGCTCAGGTCGTGACACCAGGATCCTGGGATCAAGTCCCTCTTCAAGCTCCCCACAGGGAGCCTGCTTCTCCCTCTGCCTATGTCTCTGCCTCTCTCTCTGTCTCATGAATAACTAAATATTAAAAAAAAATAATTTTACAGAAAAAGTACTGCAGAGAATAATATGAAATAAAGCATGTTTTGAAGTGAAATCACCTTCTATTGAGGCCAGAAGGTTCTCAAGAGGAGAGATGAGAGTACCTTCCCTTATATCAGAGTCTCTTGGTTGCTATAAACCTTATCTCTGCCTTTAAGGCACAAGGTCTAGAGTAACCCCAGAATCTTTAGTGTGAATATGTCACCAAACCTGCTTAAAAGTAGATTTTAAACAAGCTTTGTGAACCTACAATGCCTTTTATAGGCTCTTAAAACTGACAAGAAAGCCTCAAGTATGGTTTCCTATGAGAAGGTGTTAGTGAATGAGAATGCCTCTTTGGGACCCAGCTCAGAAATGCTTTGTTCCAGCTACAGAAACAACTTAAGGGGAAATATGAAAATTAATTAACATTCCAGGGATCCCCTGCAACCACAGGCACCTGGAGACACAATGGGCCCCACAATCTCTAGCCATTCAGCCGTGCAGGGCCTTCCGAATGGGCTGAGCCACCACTGACCCTGAAGGCGTGTGAAGGCTGTCTGCTCTATTGTCTCCCTCTTGCAACACCTCACAAACCATTACAGTGAGAAGGAGAAACAACTAAATACTATGTAAGATGAGGAGGGAGAAGGAGGAGTGAAGCTCAGAGTAAGTTTTCTGGGAAGCACCTTCAAGGCCTATTAACACAGGAAGACTTGATGCAGTTATTGCTCAAACGTGTTAGTTGTTATTCTGGACACCTTCCATATGTTAAATATTTTAATCTTTACAACAGTTTCATGAGGCAAGCACTATTATCTCATTCATGAAGAAGCTGAGCACAGAGCAAGTGAGTACCTTGCTCAAAGCCACACACACTTAAGTGGCAGAGTCTGGCAGTCATTTTCTAGATTTTGCCCTCAGCTCTATGTGACAGCTGCCTCTTGTGTTGGATATTTGGTATGGATAAGCCTACAGTGAGTGGGTTAGTGTCCAAATTTTTTCCCAAAACTTCATGTCCACTCAGAACATTAGAAATACAGTCTTTTGCAGAAATAATTAAATGAGGGCACAGTGGATAACATGGGCCTAAATCCAGCAGTGTGTATCTTTATAAGAGGAAGAGAGGACACAGAGAGAGTCAAGAGAAAAAGGCCACATGTAGGTGGAAGCAGAGACTGGAGTGCAGCCACTACAAACCAAAGAATGCCAAGGACTGCCAGAAGCTAGGAAAAGACAATGAAGGATTCTTTTCCTAGGCCTTCAGAAGGAGCATGGCCCTACCAGCATCTTGATTTCAGACTTCCAGTGTCCAGAACTATGAGAAAGTTCATTTTGCTGTTTAAGCTACCAATGTAGTGGTAATTTCTTAGAAGCAGTCCTAGAAAACCAATAGAATAAAATTACGAGAAGATGAGAACTGTAAACATGGAGAAATTGATAAAACAAATATGGGTTTTTCATAATTCTTTTAGAGAAAATATCTGACATGAATGCATTAATAAGGCACCACTGAATGTGATGAAAAGTCCTGTCTTCATCTGCAGATAGCCATCAGCCAGCCTATCCTTCACTCAAGACTGAACTATTGAAACGAATTACCACTTACAATAAAATTAAAGCTGAAGATAAAATTTGGGGATCATTGCCATAACAGATGGTACAAAGAGCCTTGAGAAAGGCTGAGATCATTATAGATAATGGTGTAGGGTGGAAAAAAAGGAGGTTGATCTGAACAAATATTATAGAGTTTTAGGATGAGAAGGCAAGCAAGAGAGCCTAAGATGCTGATAGCAGAAAGATAACAGTGAGGGAAGAGCATCAGAGAACAGAAGATAATAATATTTTAAGAAGAAGATCGAAATAATGCTGTTGCATGAGTTAAAAAGTGACCAAAAAGCCAAATTCAAATGTAGTGTTTAAAATACAAGCCATGCGCAGCCCCGGTGGCTTAACGGTTTAGTGCTGCCATCAGCCCGGGGTGTGATCCTGGAGACCCAGGATCGAGTCCCACATTGGGCTCCCCGCATGGAGCCTGCTTCTCCCTCTGCCTATGTCTCTGCCTCTCTCTCTCTCTCTCTGTGTCTCATGAATAAATAAATAAAATCTTAAAAAATAAATAAGTAAAAATAAAAAATAAAATAAAATACAAGCCACACTAAGTAGTATGTTAGATTTACCCTTACAAAATTTGGGGATTCCAATATACTATCAAATCTGATTCAGTCTAGAAGATGCAATTTTTACTAAAAATATCTTCTTGTCTCTGGTTCAAGGTTGTCAGGTGAGGTTTCCCTGGAGTACTGCCAGTGGCACACACTCAGCGTTTCCAGTATAGTCACATGGCATAGGAAAGTCTCTACACCATGGGAATATATCACAATACACTGAGAGGTTTTCCAGATGGCACATGCCCAGCTACCACCTCCAACATTCCAAAGCAAGGCATCTAGGGAAGGACACAGGAATGTGCATTCTGAAAAACCTCCCTATGTGATTAATTCTATCACACACCCCAGAGATACTGATTGGAAAGTAAGGGCTATGATGTGAACATTATGCCAAGAGGTACTCATAGGTGACAACAGGTAAAACACTCAGATATCTACTTGCTTACAGCTGGGATAATCCTGGCAGAGATTAGAATTCAAAAGTTGTTCTGTAAAACCCATAAATTGACTAAATCACAACACAAGATCTTGGTTGTATGAAGAGGCCAAAATGTGAGCTATTCTCTAAAAACTGAAAATAAAAGATATATGATTGTCCTCAAGTGTTGAATTCAACATTAATAGATCCAGACCAGGGAGATGTAAAATGAAAAGATGTGTCTTTCTTGGATGAACAGTCAGGAATACTAATTGTGAGTCATGAAATGTTTTTGCTTTTGGCTGTTGCCCCTCTAGTGTGAGTATTTTATGTGATTTTTGCCCATATAAAACGCAAATGCCTGGTCTGAAATACAGTGGTGTTTGAACTGTTTTTTTTTTTTTTTTTTTGACATAACAAAAATAACAAATATCAAGCAAAACCAAAGGAAAAAAAAGTTTCAGTTTTACTTTGGTCCCCAGAGGCATTTTCAAGGCATTTACCCATGTGGGTTCCCAAATCAACTAGACTTGACTCAAAACTGATTGATTTATCAAAATATCTACAGGAAGAAAATATCAACCTGAAGGGTTACTCAGCTTTAGCTGCCAGGAAAAAGTATGGTCACTGGAGATAAAGTGAATTACATCCAAACACTATTCAGAACAGAAAAATCTTGGCTGAGCAGAAACTAAGTTTCCTTGTCAAAAACAAATCTGAACTGTGAAATACTTAGCTGAAATCACCAAAATTACTTTGTTAATTTTACCATACATTAAGTATTCCTTTGTAGCTTACTACTTTCCCAAAGGGAAATAACATAAATGAAAAAACAGTGATGGATAGAGAAAAAAATTAAACTCTACTACTTAAATTGTAAAACATATCATCATTCTCTTAGTAAATATAAAAAAATCCAAATTTTTCATCATGACAGGAATGTAAACAAACACAAAGAAAATCAGAGAGACATTACTGTCCTGCCCACGTGCCCATGCCAGACTGTGATAAATTTGGCCCACAGGTAATAAGCTGTAGCAGCCAAGCATATGTAGGCATGTTGTGCAGGGAGCCCTTGGCATCTCAGCCGCCAGGAATGCAAAGGAAGACAGAATGTGCAACAGGATCACACCAACTACCTTTTGGGTACATGTATAATGGAGGTAATTAAAAGTGGAATATTGAAGGAAGGCTATGTAAATATAAGATCTGATTAGCTAGAAGAGACCTGCTTTTCATAAAATCCAAGTCAAGAGAAAATATAGTTAATTTTCACTGATAAATTGATATAAACAATACCTGTAGTTATTCAGAGTTGCCTTTAAGCTTTAAACTTATTTTAAGAACTCAAGTTTTTAAACTATTAACTGTTCTGCATTAGTAATCTAGTGGCCTGAATACAGAAGTAATGCTAAATGATATAAAGTCTGTGTATTCCAAATAGGATTAAAAGTGGGAAATTTGCTATGTCTATCTAAAGCTGTCCAATGAAAAATAAAGCATAACTTGCTATTTAATGAGTAAATATGAGAAAATTGATTTAAATTAACTCATGATACTAGGTTAGGCAAGAAATCCGTGACACTAACCATCATGACCATCTTAAACCAAAGGAAAAAATGTCCCCATCTTTGAAAAATGTTTGTAAAGGAATTCACAAATACTATACCAGGTAAGTGAAGAAGTCTATTTTAAAATTACTTATTGAAAATAAATCTTATAGTGTCTTCTGAAAATAGGGATTAAAGATTCCAAGACTTCCAAGCTCAGAGTTATTAAAAAAAAAAAAATGTGCCCCAAGCTGAGGGTAGACTATTTTATACAAGATAAAATATTTTCTTGTGGCATTTGAAGCAGACACAGAGAATTCTGAAGGATGATGAAGGAAAAACAAGTAACAGAGCAATATAATAATCTGAGCTGGCTTTTCTTGTTATTTGCCACGTTGTATAGTAAAATCAAACCAATGCTAAAGTGACCAGGTTCACAACCAATCTTTTTCATATTGAAGTTTCATAATCTATCTTAAAAATCATGAACTGACCTCCATGCCTGCTAACAGAGAAAGTAATGATGATCACATCTTCCATTTTAGAAGCAAAGGAATGCTCACCACTGATCAAAATTTTATAATCTCTGATTTCTCTCACTAGCAATTCACAAAACACTTAGGGTGGCTAAGCTGAAACCAGCATAACTACTTACTACAAACCCGGTGCAGTAAATATTATTTACCAGTTAACTGAAGCAAGGAATGAGAAATCTGAGCTAATTTGATAGCCTGCATTCCTGTTTGCTACATTGTTAATATACATTGTTTACCACTTCCTAGAATATGGGAATAAAATTAACATGAAATCTGAGGAGGCAAAGTGCCTGAAAGGTACTAGTCATGCAAAGTCACTATTATAGGCACTAATTATAATTGAACAGCGTATTCTAAGTGATATGGCCACATATATACTGAAATATTGCCATGCACTGAAATATATTTTAAAGCAGGTCACTAATATCAGATTACTATCTAATGAGATGCTGTATGACATTTATTTAAAGTATAAAGAACTATGTAAACAAAGTATTGTACAGAATACAAATATGACATTCTTTAACTTCCTTAATATAGGATTCCATATTTGCCTAAGATACATAAGGCAGGTTTTATGTATTAAAGTTTAGGTTTACGAAATAAAAGGTAAATGTTCATGTATTTCTGCACTTTACCAAGTGTATTATTTTTCAAGTTTTCTGCCGTAACAAACCCTACAGACTGGGTAGCTTCAACAACAGAAATTTATTCTCTCACAATCTAAATGCTCCAAGCCCAAAATCAAGGTGTTGGCAGAGTTAATTTCTCCTTTTTTTTTTTTAATGACTGTATTTTTTTAATGATTTTATTTATTGGACATAAAGAGGGTCAGGAACAAGCAGGGGGGAGGGACAGAGGGAAAGGGAGAAGTAGGCTCCCCATCAGAGCAGGGAGCCTGACATGGGGTTTGATCCCAGGACTCTGAGATCATGAACTGAGCCCAAGGCGGACACTTAACGCTTAAGGACTGAGCCATCCAGGAGCCCCAAAGCTGATTTCTTTTTTTTTTTTTAAAGATTTTATTTATTTACTTATGAGAGACAAAGAGAGAGAGAGAAACAGAGGCATAGGCAGAGGGAGAAGCAGGCTCCATGCAGGGAGCCCGATGCAGGACTCAATCTCGGACCTCCAGGATCACGCCCTGAGCCGAAGGTGGCACTAAACCGCTGAGCCCCCCCAAAGCTGATTTCTTCCAAGGTCTCTCTCCTTGGCTTGCAGATGGCTGTCTTTTCCCTGTGTCTTCACGTGGTATTCCTTCTATACGTGTCTTAATCTCTTCTTAGAAGGATAGTCATATTGAATTAAGCATCACCCTTATGACTATTTTAACTTAAACATCACTTTAAAGACCTTATCTCCAAAAATAATCACATTCTGAGGACTAGGAGTGAGTGCTTGAAAATAAGAATTTGGGGGGATACAACTCAACCCGTAACACTAAATAAGCATTTGTTTCATAAAATTCAAACTGAATTCTTTTAAAAACACTGGATCCCAGGTACATTTTAAATAAACTACGTTTAAAAAAAGAGTGAGCAATCTACAACTTTATAGGAATATAATTTTCTATGGAAATAATATGTCATTTTAATTTTTTCAAATTAAAATAAGGCAGTACACATTGTTGAGACTATTCAAAACATGATAATAGAAGAGCAAGAACAGGAAATACACAGAAAGTGGAAATCATATGACACATTAGAGATACAAGTATAAACAAACATCCTACTGTGTCCAGATGGATACTAAGCTTAACTGAGATTTAATCAGAAAGGCATAAAAAAGAAATAAAGATATTAAAGAGGTACATAAAAAAGGGGTAAAAGGTATAATAAAGGAGTAAGGGTGGGAGTAATTTGGTTCTTATCTTTCACAGAAGGGTAGCTGACACGTTGACCCTGAGAAAGAAACGACTAAGTTCTAGGAGGCAAGTAAAGAAAAATTAGTATAGAAGTATCTCACAATGTCTTTTACAGTAAATTCACTTGGCATATAATTTTCACCAGTCATGTCACATGCATAAACTAACAGGCAGTGAAAAAGCATTCACACACCCAGAGATTATTTATCCTTTTATTCATTCATGCACCAATTATTACCGAACCCTACTGTGTGCCAGACATTAAACTCTAGATGCCTGAGAGCCAAATATCAAAATCCCAGCCCTCTCAGAGCTTCCGTAATAGTGAACATACGAGAAAGGCAGAAATTGTATTAAACAATTTGAAAAGACTGATTTGAGAATAAACGAGAACAGAAAACCAAAGCATTTTCATTGCTCTTAACCATTTCTTCACTGAAATGAAGCCTAGGAGAGCAAAGATCACCAAATGAGACCACTGAGATATAAACAGTTTACATTTTCTTCAATATGTTAAATTACAAGTGAATGTATTCAAAGAGATAAAAAATTCCAACAAATTAATCTACAACTCAAAGATTAAAGGATTCTACTTTTTAAAGATAAGATAGACATTTTAAGTTAAAATTTCAAAGAGAAAAGTTGAGAAAATGTATAACATTCATGTGCTTACTAGCCACATTTATCAAATATTAACATTCTGTACTTTTTGCTTCAGAAGAATCTTTTTTTTCCAGAAATAGAATGTTATAGATAATAGCTAAAACACCCCCTAAGTACCACCACCACCCTTTTCTCTCCACAGATAATCTTCAGAGTAGTCTTTCCATTTAGGTTTTTTTTTTTAAAGATTTATTTATTTATTTATTTATGATAGACATAGAGAGAAAGAGCGGCAGAGATACAGGAGGAGGGAGAAGCAGGCTCCATGCCGGGAGCCCGACGCGGGACTCGATCCCGGGACCCCAGGATCGCGCCTGCGCCAAACCGCTGAGCCACCCAGGGATCCCCCATTAAGGTTTTTTATTTTAATAGGTATGGATGCCTGGATATAATAGATAACTATTGTATTTTGTGGGTCAAAGTTTAATAGCATTTAACTATACAAATTCTTTGTAGTTTGCTTTTCTTCTATTTTCTCTGTGGGCCAGCTCAGCTAGCTCGCCTGCTTGCTTGCCTGCATTTTTTGTTGGATGTATCCCATTGGTACAGGAAGATCTAACTCATTCATTCCAGTTGCTATAAAGTATATACAGTATAAATAAATCTCAGTTATTTGTTCCTCAACAAGGGAGTGCTCAGGTTGTTTTCTTTACACACTCATGTGCATGCACATACAGTTTGCAGAGAGTGGATTGAGAAAAAAAAAACAAAGAATTTCAGGTTACCCTCTTAACCATTCCATTGTTAAAACTGAACCAAATAAAGCAGAGATCATATATCATCTATATTATATGTATGTATATAGCTAGATCGAGACCAAAGTCTACCTATATCAATCAATCTATCTGTTCATCTGAATGGTACAATGAACACCCTGGCACAAATGTTCTTGTGCGCAGGCAGGAAAGCTCTTTCCTCCAGAGTAGGCACATAGTCATGCAAGTGCTGGGTCAGAGGATACACACATCTTCAACTTTACTAAGATATGTCAAATTGTTTTCCAACGTAATAGAAAATAATTCTTCTCTTGCCACACTCAGGCCAATGTTAGAAATATCAGATCCTATTTTTTGTCAATTTGACAGTATAAAGTGCCATTCCATTGCTGTTTTAAATTCTACTTCCTAGATTATAGACAACTTTCTGAGTTGACTGAGTCCATAATTTCAGAAGAAACTGGTCAAGAATACAAAGAAAATCTCCTACTCATGTCAACTACAGTGTACCACCTTCAGAAGATTTTGTATCTGCTCCCATTCTATTTATCTGTGAGAAGTAATAAGCTGCCATCCAGGCTCTACCCTTCCCAATATCTGAACACAAAAGTCTGATGGTTTATTACACACTCCATCCCCACAAATGAGAGAGATCCAAGAACAGTTTATTAGAAGACCTATGCATTATGTTGCAGAATACAAATACAAAATCCACAAAACTGCTTATCCCCAAAAAAAAATGCTTATCCTTACATGTGAAGCATTGATATTTTCTATTTTAACTTGAGTTAACTATTGTTTACTTGAGACCCATTAAATTGATGTCATAACTGCCACACACTCAATTTAAAAAACACTGGATCTTTTCTATGCCCAATGCATCTAGGAAGAAGAGAATATTCCTGTGAGTTTTAAGCTATAATGAGCCTGACCACTCCACAAAGACACTGATAGCAAAGTATACCTAACTGGCCTTCAGCCCAAGGATTTCCAAGCTCTGAGCCCCTTGGTGCTGTAAGATTTCATTCTTCTTTTCATGTGGAAGTGCGCAGGATAGGATCAAGGGGTGGGTGAGTGGAGGCGTGGTGACAGTCTTAGAACATATTTTTAAGGCCACTTTAGGTATTCTGTTTCATTGTTGTTGTGTTTTGTTTTTTTGTTTCTTTCTTTCTTTCTAAATTATCTTTCAGATTCCAGAGATGTGGACCAGGAGCATGTTTTGAATTGCCTAGAAGCATTCACTCTCTTTTTTAAACCTGATTCCAAAATTTACCATAACAATATAATAAAATTGTTTCTATCTCCTAGGAAGCAATCAACTTATCAGTTAATACTTCCACTATTCAAATATTACAAATAGCTTCTTTGCTATCTCAACTATTGCTAGTTGCATTCTTGAACAAAATAATCAGGTTAAGGATGTTGAGCTTATTTTAGATTGCTTTTTTTGTTGTAAACTTTTTTTTTCTCAGAACTCTGCCCTCATTTTTAGCACATATTCATTATATTTAGCTGATACCAAGCACTGAAAATATCTAAATATCTCTGTATATATATATGAAAACTTAAATTGTGCTTTTATGATTCTGTACTACAAATATAGGACCCAACATTATGATCAACATGTAGAATGTTCTTAAAACTTACTATTGCTATGCTGACTATATTTTGCTGGCTATTTTACCTTTTCTTTCCATTTTACTGGATGCAATATAAAAATACACCATCTAGCCTATTGACGTCTGAAGTTTAAGTTATACACAAAGCCAGTACTGAAGCAGATTTGGGGACCTAGTACATTACAGTGTGGTGTCTTTCTAAAAGTGTACATGCACTCAGCATGGAATGTTATGATTGGATATGTTACAGGTTTCCAAATTAAAAAAAAAAAAACACTGTTTTCATTCCAATCTTGTTTATGCAAAGGTTCTAAAGATTAGAACTGGCAGGTTATTTCTCACCCTTGCCTTTTCTCCCACTCTCCCTGAGCTTCTCTCACATACTGGGAGTCTAGAAGTGACAACCTGCTATTTTCTGGAACTGTACAGTAGCAATTTGAATAACAAGCTCTGTGCCTGCTATGGATCATCAAAAATATATACCTGAAACTTTAACTGTACCATAAACAGAAAAATTTAGTTGATGTCAAAGGTACTGATGGGGAAAAAAACAAAAAAAACAAAAAAAACCACCCAATTTAATTCCAATACAAAAATTCCGATTTCAAAAGGAAAAGTTTTAATACCTGTATTAACTTTGATGGTGGCAATAATAAACTTTTCCAATTTTTCATAAATTTTTATTAGGAAATCTCCCATTTCAAATAAAAAGTGTGCTGAATCTCAGTCATAAAATATCAGGTCTTTTGTTTTATCCCAATAAATATAAATATACCACCTTTCCTCATAGGTCACATAATACTAAGATAGAACACTACTAGAGCTCTTCACGACATTACATTCATATTCACACTTCATATTCAACTATGTCATTTCCAGTGGTATCAGATGCTTTGCTCTAAACAATATATAAGATTTAAAGAAAAGCCTTAATAATTACTCAAAATACCTTACCTATCTTAGTAACAAATTACCATAGGGGCCTAAATAGTGCCTTCTTCCCACCCCCCACAAAGTATCAGGTCCTATTACCCAGAACCTGTGATTGTTACCCTACATGGTAAGATCTTTGCAGATATGATTATATTAAGGATCTTGCAACAGGGAGATTATCCCAGATTAGCCAGGTAGACACTAAATGCCATCACAAGTGTCATTATAAGACAGAGGGAGAGGGAGACTTCACACATACAGAAAAAGAGGAAGTAATGTGACCATGGAAGCAGAGATCAGAGTGCTGCAGCCACAAATCAAGGAATGCTGGCAGACACTGGAAGATGGAAGAGCAAATAAAAGATTCTCTCCTAGAACATCTGGAGGAAATGTGGCCCTGCTTGATACCTTGATTTCAACTTAGGATACTGATTTTGGATGTCTGGTCTCCAGAACTTTGAGAAAATAAATTTCTTGTTTTAAGTGGTAATTTACTACAGCAGTCTCAGGAACCTATACAACTACATTTGCAGGATCCCTGGGTGGCGCAGCGGTTTGGCGCCTGCCTTTGGCCCGGGGCGCGATCCTGGAGACCTGGGATCGAATCCCACGTCAGGCTCCCTGCATGGAGCCTGCTTCTCCCTCTACCTGTGTCTCTGCCTCTCTGTCTCTCTCTGTGTGACTATCATGAATAAATAAATAAAATCTTTAAAAAAAAAAAAAACAACTACATTTGCTATCATATTAGGGTAATATATTGAATTTTCTATTTAAATTAATAAAAAAGTAAAAAAATTAAATTAAATTAATTAATAAAACAGGGATAAGGGGTCCTCCACCACTTGGGGAAAATGAGAGATTCTCTTCAACTGTGCTTAGGAAGAATCTAGAAAGGGGTTTTGAAAGAACTAGACCTAAAAAAGGACGAATGTTTTCAAGTGTGTAACCCAAGAGGAAGCCTAGTCCAGGGAGGCAACTTTAATCTATATTTAAAGTCTTCCAAAAAAATAATTTCTCAGTAATTATGAGAAATGTTAAAGTACTCTTACCCCTAGATTCAAGAACTGCACTGCTAAGAATGAGAATTAAGAACACATACCAAAATCAGATAAAATTTTATAGATAAGATATTCCTTATAGCATTTCTCCATAATGTAAAAAACTAGAAGTAATCCAAATATCCAAATGTAGGGGCACCTGTATGGCTCAGTGGCTAAGCATCCGCCTTTGGCTCAGGCTGTGATCCCTAGTCCTGGGATTGAGCCTTGCATCAGGCTCCCCGCAGGAAGCCTGCTTCTCCCTCTGCCGATGTGTCTGCTTCTCTCTGTCTCTCATGAATAAATAAAATCTTTAAAATATAAATAAATAAATAAATATCCAAATATAGAAGAAGAGTTACATAAACCACAACGTAACACTTTAGCTGAATATCGTGTACATCCATCCAAAATAACAATCAAAAAGAATTTGGAAAAAAACATATAATAATACATGTATAAAGCAACATACAAAATAGTATGCACTTTATTCCTTTTCCTACTTAAAATGCATAGAAAAAAAGACCAGAAAGAATATACAGGATTATAGCTGACTTTTTTCCTTCTTTCGATTTTTACTAAAACACACAAGACACTTTGAAGGTGGGATGCTGAAAAAGGGATAGTTG
This sequence comes from Canis lupus familiaris, assembly GCF_011100685.1. Lineage (NCBI taxonomy): Eukaryota > Metazoa > Chordata > Mammalia > Carnivora > Canidae > Canis > Canis lupus. The sequence goes on from NC_049253.1 coordinate 22,194,945, forward strand.
GCAGGTACAAATGTTCCAGTTTTCTGAATGTTTAGAAGACATAAGAATAATATTTTACCAGCCAAAACTCCCAAACGCCTTCAAATGTATCACATCATCTACAATGACTCTGAATCTCTGTGAGTCATGCTGGAAAAGATATTACTATCACTTATTTACACTGGAAGCACAAGTTTTTAAGTCCACTCAAGGTCGTCCTACATAAGCAGGAAGAGCTGGGACAACAGGCACGTCATGCCCTTTCACACTGGGCTGAATCCCCAACTCCATGATGGTGCAGCAGCAGAGGCAGGCTTAGCTGTGGGGAGTGGACAGTTCTTCTTACCAGAAAGCTTTAAAAAAACAAGTTGAGGCCTCAAAACCTGTTCTGACTAGCTGATACTTAACTATGGAAATCTTATCAGATAAAATATCTCAGGTTCCCCTATTACCTTTTCAGATTCATGAGTAAGCCAAAGTATAAACAAATCAGGCTTTTATAAATATTGCCTACTACACACAAAAAAATACACAAGAGTTACCTGATTGTTCAAATCAGTGCCATCTCTTCATTTCAGTTATTTTTGATTCAGTATATAGTTGATATTAATTTTCTGGTCCAAACATCCCCATACAATAATGTCTTAGCTTTGGTGCTTAACCATTTCATAATATATTCTCATATTCTAAAAGTCAACATTTTTTGCCAAGTATTTGTTTATGGCTATAATTTCACTTATTGAACAAATGAAAAAATAACTCCTGCAAAACTATGAAAACAACATAACCTAAGTATGCCAGAAAGTGTATTATAGTTACATACTTATGGGGTTTTTTTCAAAATGTTTATACTCTCATTTAGATGGTAGAATCAATTCATAGGCATTTTATATTCATAAATACCCTCTACAGAGGCTTTTTTTAAAGTAGTTTTGAGCTTAATAAATTCCTAACGGTAGAATATAAAGAAATGATAATCATAATTAATTGGTAAAAAATAAATAAATCATGCTCAAATTAGAGCTAATTTTGAACTTTTAGATACAGAAAACTCAGAGCATCAAAAGATCAATTAATTACATAAAACCAACTATCAAATGTCAATTAAAAAAACTACATTCCCAAACTTTTCTCTTTCTGTACTGGAACAGATGTTTTGTTTATCAAGTCTAGATTTCACGGTCAAGAATATTACACTCATGTGCCGTATATACATGCACAGATATACATGTCACTAATTTGAAAAGTTAGATCAACTTCAATATAACAAGAGGATAAACATTTTTTTCAAAGCTCTAAAGATAGGTATTATTTGTTTTCATCTTTTAGTGTAAGATACATTTTTTACAAATCTCCAAAGAGCTTTTAACCAGGACTACATCATTAAATAAAAAATCTCTAGAAGCAGAACATCTTTACTGTTAACCTTCTTAAAAGATTGCTAGTTACATGTAAAAACTCATACTAGTAAGAGTGGTCACAAAACACATGCTGAAAAATACATTTAGGTGACCATTGGAATTCTACTCAAATGCCAACCAGAAGCACTCTTGAAAAACTCTACAGAAACCCTACATTTTTAGCATTAAGTAAAGTATATGATGCAATTTACTTTTACCTATTTTAGAATGTTCAAATGATGATTTTTAGTAACTGAACACAAAAGAAATATAAAAGTTTAGGGGAAATTCTGATTGCTTTATTTAAAACTTAAATGTGTGTGTGTGTGTGTGTGTGTGTGTGTATATAATGATATTTTTGATACTCTTCAGGAAAGACAAAAGTCATATACCTCATAAATACCAGGATAATTTTTAATGATTACTTTGAAGTGCCCTATGTTCATATTTAACCAAAGGATTGCCTCTAAGATACCAAACTGAAGATAATTTCCCTTGCTTGGTCCAGCTGCCTGATGCAACACCTCTTGAAAGAACCTGAATATATAATCTAAAATCAAAGCTGAAATACACCAGGCTAAACCTTCTTCACAAATTGATTTTTAGAATTAACAATGTTTCTCTAAAATCTCACTATTCTTGTTAAAAAAAAAAAGAGACATGCATTTTAATTTTCTCATAGATTATAAATCAAAGAAAAATTGAAAGCAGCTACATAAACAGTCCACTGGCTACATCTGTTGTGTATGACACAATGATCTCTAATGTAGAGCATTTAGCCTACTCACCTCTTTGCTGCCATCTTTGAATAAACATGTCTTGAAGCACCATTAATCTAAGCTATGAGGGATATTTTTCTTTCAAGAACAAACACATTTCAACTTTGGACCAGCTATACAACTGTAAAACCAAGAGAAGAAAAGAATTTTGTGATGCTTGTTTACATGAAAAACTGGACATGATACTACCAAATCTCTCCAAATCTTAAAGGACTTAGGTCATCAATATTAACCATTTTTAATTATTATTCTTCTATATTGTGGCACTGAGAAAATAACTGTTCTGCCTAATCCTTAGAGAACCAAGAGTTTTTGAAATCAGTTTTATCATGGATTTAACAAAATTTTTAAGATCTACTAATGATCAAAAGACTCACTTTTTTAAACAGCCATTTGAAGAAGTATGCTAAGATGTGTAAGTACAAAAAAAAGCAAGACCTAGCAGCCTCTTTCAGTAGTCAGTGCCTCAGATTTCCCAGTTTAAAGAAATAGGACAAGTTTGCCTTCTTCGAATAATTTCAAATAACCAAAAGTCAAAACAACAACTCCTTCCTATTAGAAAAATGATAAAAAGATATGTCAAAGAAAATACACGCCTTGTTTTATAAATATCTCTTAGACTGTTCTCTTGGGGGGCAATAAGCGATATAAGCTATTCTCAAAAAGAAATTCTTAAGGAGCCAATCCTTTAAATTAAAAAAAGGAACAAACGTAAACCAAAATCAGGTATCACAACATTGCCCTGAGACTATGTGGAAATTTCTACATAAATGTTAAAGTTTCTCTCTCCTCCTCTCTCTTCTGTAAAGGCCATACTGGCTATGTTTGGTGAGGTAGGAAAAGGGGTATAAATGCTTACTGTTTAAAAAAAGCTGGTCTGTGCCAATACATTGGAGAAACTATTCAAAAACAGTTGATCCATGTGAAAATGTAATCCCTGAAATGTTGCCAAGGTCACAGAGACCCAGGGTGATCTCTGACACACAATGAGTGCCATTTGCACATTTGTAAAGAGAACTCGGTAGTGGGTTATTTTTACATTAGGCATCTCATTGCAAGCAAGCTGGGGAAAGAAAATGCAGGTCAGTTGTGCTTTTACAGTATTTCATTTCACTATCCTTCTTGTGGGGTTACTAAAATATTAGCAGTGCTCTGCTTATGAGATATATGTGAGCCCTTTCAAGGTGGGAGTTAGCAGCACTGTTTTAAAGTGAAATATGAGAGTAACAGTACAATTTCCAAATTCAATTTCAATAACTACATTAACATGACAAGGTTCTCAAGAACTGCCAAAGACAACAAAAATGGACTGTTTACCTTGAGTAGCACATTTCACTGAGAGACTCAAATGTTGTACCTCAGCCCACTTTACGTTCTTATCCATTCTTGACTATGCCACACAGCAATAGGCTCTCTCCCCCACCTCGCCTGTCTTCAGATTAATACCTTCCATTTACATTTTGCCTTCCACTGGTGGTTCTCAGATGGCCATTTTATAGGAATGGAAAAGGCACCAAGAAATTTTGCCTGAAGTCATGTGAGACTCCAGCTAAAGAACAGTAAGTGAACCCAGTTCGTGAGCACTAAATAAAGAACAACTCTTTCTCACCAATTAGAGAAAGCCAATTTCAATTTCTGTGTATGTGAGAAAGTCTCAGCTGCTCTTTATTAGCTTGGTACTTAAATGTGTTTCCCAAATTTGTGAAATAAAAAAAAAAAAAAGAAGAAAGAAGTCATATTTTCTCTAAGAACATATGCATGTATTTCTTCGTGAGAAGCCCATACACAACGTGGTGAAGAGTCCACTTCACACAAATTTACTATTCAAATATTTTAAAAGCATCAGAGTAAAGCTTATTAAGGACTGAAATGGCCCAGCACTATAGACAGAGAAAGTCTGTGCTGGGATTGATTATAAACACCAAAGCACAGAGTTTAAAGCCAAAGAATGTGAAGTTTGCAAGTGTCCTTTTTGAGAAGGTGAAAATATTTTTTTCGGTTTTTGGACATTATGACTCATTACTTCTCACTTCTTAATCTTTTCCTGTCTTAGATGATAAAAAAAGATGATTACTTCTTATAGAGGATGTTTTTATTTTGAACACATCACACTATTGTATTTTCCTTTTGATAACATAAATAACACGTCAAGAAAAAAATAAACTGTTTTTATCATGATTAATACTTACAATCTATCAGACTCCACAGTGCTAATTTTTTTGTGTTGTAACCTTCACTAAAATCTTGCAGAACTGGTATTCCCACTTCGCAGATTTAAAAACTGAGGCTCAGAATATAAAATTACTCACACTGAACTCCAAGACTCATTATATCATAAGAAACTTTGTACACTCATCCCATTGACAAAACACACCAAAATACACAAACCTGGACTTATAAGTTTACCTAAAATTTTTTAAAGACTTTCAAAAACCTATCTCTAGTAATTCACCTATTCAAAGTCAACAGATAAATGAAATCTGAGAGAAGAATCTCTCTCTCCTCTTGAACACATTCTTGCATATCTTTTAAGATCCAATTCAGACATCATGTCTTATCTAAGGTTTCCTTGCTCTCTATACTTATATAATTACTTCTTTAATAGGTCGTATAATTTATTTAACTATTAACTGTGGTTAAAAATTACTTTCTTTTTTCGTCCTCAGCTCCCAGTGCAGTACCTGGTATACATTCAATAAACCCTTGTGTTCAATAAACGCTTGTTCAAAAAAATGCACAGGCAAATCAAGGCACTCAGTTTTAAGATTAGATAAAATTTCATCTCACATAATTATGAATATGAGCCAAACCGTGTACTGAAGATTCTCAAACTTCAACAGGTGAATGAGTCATGTAGACAGCTTATTAAAAATGTAAGCTCAGGGGTACCTAGGTGACTAAGTAGACTAGGTGTCTGCCTTTGGCTCAGGTCATTGTCCTGGGGTCCCATGGATCCCCAGGATCCTGGGATCGAGTGTCACATGGGGCTCCCTGCTCAGCAAAGAGTCTGCTTCTCCCTCTCTCTTTGCCCCTTCCCTAGCTCTTGCTCTCTCTTTCTGTCTCAAATCAAAAAATAAAATCTTTTAAAAAAAATGTAAATTCAGATTCAGCATGTCTGGAGTAGAGCCTGAGAGTCTGCGTTTCTGGTAATCTCTCTCAGGTAGACACATGTCTGCTGTTTCTCAGACCACCTATGGGCAGCAAGTTCTTGAACTACTGGGACAACACATACCAGACTTAGTGAATGGTTCAGAAAGCCATATGTTCCTCTTGAATGTTAACCTCTATTTAGACCTGGCTCCAAACCTCAAGTTATTAAACTTAATAACTAAGAGCAATTATGTGTTTATGTGTATTTCCCTAGATGAGACACAAGCTTTTTTGAAAAGGACCATTCTTAATGATGTGTGTTTTTCCAGTCCCAAGAGGCAGGACAGTACTATATATGTAGGAGGGACTCAATTTCATATTAGTTAAGTAAATACAAAATTAAGTACTCAAGGGTAAAAGCTATCCATGATTTGTCTATCCTCTGTCACAGTGCTTGGCATGGTGCCTCAAACACAGGAGAACCTCAGTAAATCAATGTTGAATGAATGAATGAACAAGCAAACAAACCATTCCCTCTCTGTAAATCATCAGGTTTTTATCACCCTGATCAATGCCAACTCCTGGCACTTGATAAAAATTCAAACTGATCTGGTAAGCCCTAGATATTAATGAATTTGCAGTGTTATAAGGATCATACAAATGATCTCTTTGCTGTTCTATTTTTGAATGTTACCTTTTCCCCCCTACATGGTACAAACACTTTCATTCCACACTTCCTTTTTGCTGCGCCAGGCCTGAAATTTGTGGCCACTACTGTTTTGTTTTAAACTCGGGATTACTGCCACTTCAAAAACCACTACTACCTAAAAGATTAGTGTAGCCATGTGACAGAAGCCTTTACAATCATTCTCTCTTCTTTTACTTTTTAAGTATCAGGGTCTTAGCTTTCCATGCACACAAAAATTACTATAGTCTAGGAAGATATGAATAAAACCTAACATTTATCTTCTAAATGTATCTTGTTAACTAGTTTCTGTTACCAAAAGGGAAGAAAATTATCGGCAGAAAAATGTTTTTCATAATATTCAAAAGAGGATGCAATGGTTTTGTTGGTTTTTCTTTGTATATTTACATGTATACCCAGCTTTTACTGGTTTATCTTTGCACATTCCAGAAAATTAAGATATGAGGGGTATGTGCCATGGGAAAATGCTAAAAGTATTTAACTTTTTAATGTGCCAATTATTAAGCACCCACTACACACAATGCATATACTAGGGTGTTGTGAGAAATATAAATATCCCAATAAAAAGAAAATCCATACAATAAAACTTCGTGAAAATAGAAAAGGATTAGAAAATAGACAATTTTTACTTCTCAAGTATTCAAGTATTACTTTTAAACTGAATTTAAAATAAGTAAAGCTTTAAAGAACTACACTGGGCTTAAAAAGATACAATATTTGTCTTTTCCTTTAAACACTTTTGCCATGGACTGAAATATGCCCCCTCCCCCAAACTCATATATTTACTCATATATATATACTCATATATAACCCCTAACCCTCATGTGATAGTATTTGGAGACAGAGCTTTGGGTAGATAATTATGTATAGATGAGGTCATAAGATAAGCAAGGGGCCGGGCCCTTATGATGGGATTCATACTCATAAGAAGAGGCACCAGAGAATTCTCTCACCCCCTTTCCTTCCATCTTCCGTGCTTGCTGCCCACCTCAACCACCAAAATTAGGATATAGTAAAAAATCAGCCATTTGCAGGCCAGAAAGAAAGCTCTCAAGAGATTAACCATGCTGACACCCTCATCTCAGACTTCCAATCTCCAGAACTAGGAGAAAAGAAATTTCTGTTGTTTAAGCCACCAACTCTATGATATCTTGTTATGGCAGACAGAGCTATTACAGCTTCTCTGGTTGCCTTTTATACCTTTTCCTAAGAATTATTCTGGGTCATAATTAGGAAATCTAAACTGCCATAGATGTGCTTTTTATGATATACTAAGAGTTTCAGAAGCGGAGTTGGGGTTAATAAATATTCATTCTTCAACTGCTAATTGTTCATACAGAGAGAAAGAGAGAAAGAGAGAACTCTGCATTTATTTTAACAAGTAACTCAGAAATATGCTTTGGGTGAGGGGTTACCTCATTAGCAATAAGCGCAGACATGCAGACATTCCCCTACACAAAACCTCTTTCAGCAGCATCAGAAAGAGAATGCTTTTTGCATGTGTCACTTCTCAGGTCCAAGCCTCTAGCACGCTTCTTGTTATATGCAATTAGCTCCATGCCAAGATTTAGTACATTTCATAATAAATCCCTTGACCGCATTAACTGCAGGCTTGGCAAAGATGGAAAGGCTCTATTCACGAAGGCAGAAAACAAGCCACAGGACTTACCCCACAGCAAAACTCACTTGCTGGATGCCAACACACTACAGATTTCAACAGCCTGCCATGTCCTCCCTTCATTCCTCCCCGTCTGCTCGGGGTGGAGGAGGGGGCAGAAAAATACAACCTGCCACAAGACTGTGATTAAAGAGCATCTAAGAGTGAAAAGGCTACAGACAAATTTGGTTTGTTTACTTCCTCCTCCTCCTCCTCCTCCTCAATCCTGTTACCAGCTTGTTCCCTTGACTAACCCTCTAAACCCACCCACCCCACAAAAAAACTAAAATCACTTCACAGATGAGATCCAGAGTTTACCCTCATTTAAACAGTAACCATCTGTTGCTTACAGGAAGACTGTGGCTCCTACTCGGGTTTCCCATTTTGGAACCCAAAGGCTATGGCAAATTATGGTTATTCTGTATGGGAAAGCTCTCTGAAGGACAGTAGCAGCACTGAAAAAACCAGCGGAAGAGGTGCAGGACCGTCCAACAATGTTCCTTTCAGAACAGAGTAAAGCCTCTTGTTTCTCAATAACCACTTTTGCACAGAAAGAACCAGAACTCTCTCGCTGCAGAGCAGAACATGTATGACAGGCTATGGAGCTGCACGAACCTGAACTTCAGTCATAACTGAAGTCAGTGTTTTCATCTTACTAATCAGAGTCTCAGTTTCTTCATCCGGGAAATGGAGATAATGAAGAATTGTCTTAAGGCTTAGACATGTTTGGATCAGAAAATGTCTATCACATATAAGATATCTGATCAATTCCTGGAGCATCTGAGTAGATCAGTTGGTTAAGCATCAGTCTCTCGACTTTGGCTCAGGTCATGATCTCGGGGTTATGAGACTGAGCCCCACGTCAGGTTCTCCACTCAGCTTGGAATCTGCTTAAGATGCCCTCCTTCTCCCTCACTCTCTCAAATAATAAATAAAATGTTTTTTAAAAGGATACTTGATAAATTCTAGATATATAATGATACATCATTTTAAAAAATCTAACCACAGTCAAATTAAGATAAAAATATAGGAAGGAAGAGTGCCTGGGTGACTCAGTGGTTGAGTTCTGGCTCAGGTCGTGATCTCAGTCCTGGGATCGAGTCCTACGTTAGGCTCCCCACAGGAAGCCTGCTTCTCCCTCTAAGTCTCTGCCTCCCCCCCCCCCTCTCTCTCTCTGTGTCTCTCATGAATAAATAAAATCTTAAAAAAAAAATACAGGAAGGCAAGGGATAAAATATCCTTATTAAAACTCTGTTAAGTTCCCTTTGGGATAACACATCAAAAACATTAGCATTGTACTATTTACAATAAAAATTCATTAGAAGGGAGGTCTCCCTTGGATCCTACACAAGTACTTCTGGTACTGACATAATAAAAGGCCTTCATTATAAATTTTTCTCATTCACTGAGGTGCCAATATACACTTGAAATAAGAAAAATAAGGCTCCTGAAGCCTGTACGTTTTAAAAACTAATCCTATTTCAATTTTGTACTGTGTATGATAAAATTTAAAATGTTTTAATACTAGTAAAATGTTGAGTTTTCAGTGTCAAAAACATTGGAGTCAGTGGTTTCCTTAAAGATCTGTCATAAATAGCTTTTCTAAAAATAAAACCCAATAGGACAATTCAACCTCACATAAATAAACTTACAACAAAACATTTGAAATTGGGACTAGCCTGGAAATACTGGGTCACTCTCACGGTACTTAGGGACACAAACTTATAGTCAGCCCTCCTCAGTCTTGATCCCAGCTTCCTCACAGTTTTGGTACCACTCACCACTAATCTATGTTTTAGTTTCTTCATCTGTAACATGATTAATAATAGCACCTACTGCACGTAATGTGGAAAATTAAATGTTTACGAGATGCTTAGAACAGTGCTGGTCCATAAAAAAGCATGTAACATCATTACTGTTACTTAATGCTGTTACCACAACGAACAATCATATAGTCACAACTACTTGCATCAGCCAAATACAGCCTATGTTTTCCTGCTCCTGGGCCTTTAGTAAGAGAACTTTACCTGGCATCACCTTCTTCCCCATTTTTGCCTGTCAAAAATGCTTTCACATGGCCCAGCTCAGAAACCACATTTCCAAGAAGGCCTTTCCTCAATCCTCCCAACCACAATTTATATCACTTCTGGCATCGCCATCACATTTTGCCAAAGAAAAGTAGTGACATACATAATTTTTTAAAAATATTTTATTTATTTATTCATGAGAGACACACAGAGAGAGAGAGAGAGAGAGGCAGAGACACAGGCAGAGGGAGAAGCAGGCTCCTCACTGGGATGCAGGCGGAACTCGATCCCAAAACCCCAGGATCACACCCCGAGCCAAAGGCAGACACTCAACCACTGAGTCACTCAGGTGCCCCAAAATATTTTTAATTATACACATATACAGAGTGCAAATGAAAGAGGAGCAGGCAAGAAAGGAGCTAAGGCGGCTGGCGAGATGGGAAGAAGAGAAAGAACAAGAAGAATATATAGACCAAAGTATGAAAAGGGCTCATCTGGGTGATAGAATTAATGGAAATATTTATTTTCTTCTTTTTGTCTCTTATACTTTCTAAGTGATCTAAAATAAACAAGTCTTATTCATGTAATTAAAAGAAGTAGAAGTTACTCTTGATCGACAAAAACAGGACTTAACTGACCACCCAAAATGAATCAAAGAAGGGATCCCAATGTAGAAAGCATCTAGAAAAGATATGCTCAGGTGAAGGTCTTCACCCAACTTTATGAAGTTAGGTTCCAATCTCTCCTTTATTTAAAGGATTATTATAAAGTATAAATAATAAAATAATAAAGAATTATAAACTACAAAAACAGGACCAATGAAACTCATTAGGTGGGTTTTAATTGTGCTGAATGTTTACTGTACAGTCTGTAAAACAGGTTTTGCATCACCCAAGCCACAAGAACTAGAAGAAAAACAGCACAGGGTCTGGAGGGCTTCCTTCCTGCTATGAACACCCAGCTCCTTACAAGCAAAAAACTGTAAAAATATTAATTTAGATGGCAATCATTTTCCCAGAGTACTTCAGTTCTGCCACTGTAATAATGATCATAATTACCCACCTCCATTGGGAGTTTCTTCAAGGAAGAGTTTCACCTCCAAACATCCAGTGTTTGGCACATAGTTGGAAAAATAGAAATTCAGTTTGTTGAATGTAACATTAGGACTGGTAAAATAAAATTTTTATTCCTTCTAATGTAATAGTTTTCTTTTTTAACCCAACTACACTCTCTCCTCAAACAGCCATGAAGATTCACCCCCTGCCCCACCATCAATCTACAAACCTTATGCATACATACTTGGCCTTCTCTCCGCAAACTGAACATTTCCATTTTCTTCAAAGCTTAATGTGTTTTTGGTTTTGTTAGGAAATTCTAGTTTTAATGCATAGTGAACAGGAAATGCTATTTGCCATATTTCTATTTTATGAAAGCACCTGATGTTATCTGATAGGTGAACAATTTTTATGAATGTGTGACAGGCACCTGAAAAGAATGTGTCATCTCTACTGTCAGTGTGTACGGTTTATATGTTATAGATGTGTGTGTGTGCGTGTGTGTATACACCTCCATGAGTCTCACACTGATCATGTTGTTTAGATCTTCTATCTTCTACTAAGTAATCTTTTGTCTACTTTATCTGTCTCTTGCTGAGTGGAGTATATTGAAGTCACCTATGAGCAAGAGATTCTGTCTTCCTGCATCTTTTGTAGGTTTTGTTTCATAAAGGCTATTGCTGGTTTATTTGGAAAATACTTTGTTGTGGATTGTGGCTGTTAGCACTGAAAAGTGTCCTTTGTGATACCTAATACAGTGAGTCTTGAATTCTGCTTCATCTGTTATCAGGAGACCTGCTCTCTTTCTATGCCCCTATTCTTGATGTACTTTTGTCCACTCTTTATTTTTGGCCTTTTGAAATCACTTTGTTTTAGGTGTTTTAGGTGTTTCTCTAATAAAATAGTATATTGTTGAGTTTTAAGATGCCAAAATGAAAGTCTTTTTTTTTTTTTAACTGAGTTAACCCCACTCACATCTATCGCTGTGGCTGATATATTTGGTCTCGATTCTATTATAATCTTAGGTAATTATATATTTCATCATATATGTTGCTTGCTCTTTTATTTTAAAAGATTTGGGGATAGTATTTATGAAGCACTATATTTTTGTTATGCTGGTTACCTCTGCACTTATACAATATGAATGTCCTTAAGTTTTGTTTTTTGTTCACCCTGTTAATGATAGGCAGGGTTTTTTCACTATCCTTTAATATCACCTATTGTCCACAAGAAAAAGAGCTTTTCCTAGCATCCTCTTTTCCTTTCTTCTAATCTTTTTTAGCTGTGATATCTCACCTTACCTCTGTTTAAGTCTTACAAGTATACTTATTTTAAAATAATCACTATCAGTCCTCTTGCTCAAGCTTTCCTAATCATCCCTTGAGTGAATACAGTTCATCCTCCAGTAGATTCCTCAGAAAGAGCAAATGCATACAAAACTCCCCACTGCTTTTCTAAAGCCTTGAAATTTGAAGGATGGTTTGGCTATAAAATTCTTGATTAATGCTTTCAGTTAGTTTACTATCACAATAAAAACTGTTCCATGGCGGCCTTGTTTTCTTCATATGTTGGTTTCAAAAAGTCTGATGCCAGCCTAATTATTTTGCCTTTGTAGACTTGTTATTTTTGCCTACTGGCCCTGAGAATTCTATCCTCATCTTTGAAACTAAGTTTCAGAACAGATTGTCCAGCGTTAATTTTCCCATGTAACATATTTTTAATGTGCAAAAATTCAGGTCATTTTCTATTTCTGGGAGGTTTTCCTGGATTACAGTTTTAAATATTGGTTCTGTACATTTTTTGTTTTTCTTCTTGAGCCGACAATGCAAATAATTTTCTTTCATTGCCTGTCTTCCACTTTCACTACGTCCTCTCTGATCCACTTTGCTGCTTTGTCATTTGTATTCTCTTGACATTTTTCCCTGTGTTGCTCTGATGCCTCTTATTAACTTTCACTTGAGTCCATTTTCCCTTGGGTACCTTGCAATTTATCTTTATTTTTGACATAACTTTGTCATCTTCTTCCATTTATTTCCTAAGTTTAATACATACACTATTTTTCATTTTTCTTTGTTTTTTTTTCCATTTCTGTTTATAGTTCTTAAATTTCTGATTAAAGGTAGGCTTTCATATACTTAAATACTTGCTAAATACATTTAATTCTGTTTGCAAGGTAGACTGTTTTTTCTGCTTCCTGATTGTTTTTCAGAACAGGGGTAGTAGTCTACCTGATTTTATTATTGATTTATGTGAAAGTTTCCTGACTTCTTCAATAGATCTGTATAGATTTTATTTTCCTTTTGTTCACTTTCTGATACTGGAATATTTTCTGGTGCTCTTTTCTGTCAGTCTGGCAAAGTTCAGGTACTTGAGGTGTTTTGCTTAGTTATTTATTTACTTGACTTGGTGATGGGGGAAAGTGCTGAATCCTCCAAGACTGTGAATTTTGTTTTCTCGAACCCCAAATTTACCCTTTTACTTTCTTTTCTCCATCACCAACTAATTGCCAAAGGATTCTTTTTTTTTCTTTTTTTTTTTTAGGGAGAGAAGAGGGAGGGGCAGTGGTAGAGGGAGAAAGAGAATATCAAGCAGGCTCTATACCAAGCATAGAGCCCAATGTGGGGCTCAATCTCATGACCCTGAGATCATGACCTGAGTCAAAATCAAGAGTCAGATGCTTAACCAATTGGGCCACCCAGGTACCCCACCAAAGGACGCTTCTTTTCTGTTTACTTTTTCCTCCCTGAGAAGCTATGCATTTGGAAGCCTGTCCCATCAAACTATTGATGTGGCCTTTAAATAATATTCTAAAATCATTTTCCTGCAGTCTTCCTCTGATCTGCCCAATTTCTTTTTTAGTGTTCTTTAATTTGGGCTCTATTTAATCTCTGTGGCGATGGTCTCTCTAACTATTCCTCATGGTCCAAACCAACACCTTTCTTCCTCCCTGCTATTTTACTCAGTCTCCATTTGTACACTGCAAGCCTGCAGCATGAGCACGACAGAAGAGGAACAGCAGTGTGCAGGGCTGTCAGGCTCATAGTTACTTTACAATCTCAGCATCCGCTGCCTTCAAGTAATATTGAAGGTATACTTCTGCAAAGAGATTGAATAGTTGTGAATTTAAATCATTTGGGGAGGAAATTTGGGCAGGCTATTTTACCACACTACCCTCCCTTGTGCTTGGCTACCTGGAAGGTCGATGGTCATTTTCAAAACATTTTCAATGACTTTGAAAAGAATATGGATTCAACAACTTTGTTGTGCTGTATATGGCATACATCCATTACATATTTTTTCTTTTTTTTTAATAGATTTTTTTTAAGTTTTTTTTTTTAATTTAATTTATTTATTTATTTATGATAGTCACACAGAGAGAGAGAGAGGCAGAGACACAGGCAGAGGGAGAAGCAGGCTCCATGCACCGGGAGCCTGACGTGGGATTCGATCCCGGGTCTCCAGGATCACGCCCTGGGCCAAAGGCAGGCGCTAAACCGCTGCGCCACCCAGGGATCCCCATATTTTTTCTTAAGTAGGCTCCATGCCCAGGATGGAGCCTCATGTGGGACATGGACTCAGGATCCTAAGTTCAAGACCTAAGCTGATATCGAGAGCCAGATGCTTTACTGATTAAGCCACCCAAGCGCCCCAAGCACCATTATATTTAAATGTAGTATTTGTGTGGATCCACTCTCTTATACTCTTATAGGCTCACTGATTTGGGACTTGCTTTGGTCAATCAATAACTAAGAGTATGACATTCAAATCTCTTTCTGAATAGTGGCATCTGTCAACTTCTACCTGCTGCTCAGTTAACTTCAGTCTTAAAAAAATTAAGCCATCCATTTAGGTACACACAACTTAGGAATTACTGTATCTTTCAGAATATTTGACTCTTTTACATAAATGTAGTGTCCCTGTTTTATCTGTAGTAATGCTTTTTCATCTTAAAGTGTTATTTCTTCTTCCAGAGTTGGGTCACCAGGGCTGTCAGATACAGAGCTCTATTATGTTTCTGGATTCATGTTTTCTTTTTTTTGGCCTCTCAAGATTTCCCTTTGTATCTTGCCAGCTCAGCAACACATTTAAAAATTATACCTAATGTTAGTTTGTGCTTTCTATATATTTTAAAAATCCTGATTTTCCAAAGTTTTTATCCTGCCATAGTGTCAGAAGTGGAAGTAAGTATTCCTTTTCTATATAAATTTAACATTTCCTTCAAAAACTTTAGAACAGACATTTTGGCATATTTCTCTATACAAGTTTCTTCTCTGGTAATAAATTTGTTAGCGCCAACAGCTCCAGTTAAAAAACAAAGATACTCTGTATTCCCTTCTTATGGTTAAAATAAAAAAACAGAATAGAAAAATGCTCAAATTCCACCATTTTATGCAAATTCTTGAGAACAGGTAGATGTGCTTGTCAGATTCTTCTAAACATCAATAATGATTTTCTTTAAAAACAATGCAATGTTTTCAATTTATTTCTTTTTATTGAGTCTTCTTTTCAGTCACTGGATAGAAAAGGCACTGATATCTCTGTGTATAGTTATCACTACAAAAACAAACTACCCTAAAACTCAGTGGCCCCAAACATTAATTATCGCTCATGAGTCTATAGGTCTGCTGGGAGGTTCTTCGAGTCTCTACTAGACTCACTCAAGCATGTGTCATCATGGACAGGTTGGTTAGGTGGCTCTGCTTGTCTCCTCTCAGGGCTCTCTTACATTTTCAGGGTCAGCTGACTGATGTCTGGTCTAGAATGATTGACCTCAAATTTAACAATCTGGCTGTGTTCCACATGCCTGCTCATCTACCACCAGGTGAGGTCCTGCTCTCATGGTGGTAGGGTTCCAAAAGAGAACAGAAGCAAGCAAGGGCTCTTGAGGCTTAGTCTGAGAACTGGAACACCCATACTTCTGCCACATTCTATTATCTAAGGCAAATCACAAGACCAGCCCAGGTTCATGAGGTAGGGAAAGATTCTACCTTCTTCACAGGAAGAACTGTAAAGTCACATTGTAGAGGACATAAAATCAAGGAAAAGAGAAGAATCGGAACCGTTTTTGCCATCGACAAGCCACGATCTGTATATATAAAACTTAAGTTTGAGGTTGATATTTCATAAGAAATTATTAGTGTCTAAAAATTCTGTTACACCTGACTAAAGTTATATAAAATTTCTGTGACCTCCTGGATTGGACACAATTCTTACCTGTTTTGAGGTCAGTTTTTCATATGAAGTGAGCATGGTAAATAGCTAGTTAAGACTACTCAACCGCACTGGAAATCTACTAAAGGCTTTCAATTGGGAGAGTTAGATCACTAGTTTTGAATCCTTGAAGGATCACTCTGGCTTCATTGTGACCAGTAGACAGACATGGACAAGACTAGAATCAGAAAAAATCTTTTAGGTTTAAATTATTGCATTGGTTTAGGAAAGACAGTACCCTAGGTCTGGGTATAAAGGCCAGCAGTGCACAAACTTGAGGAATAATTATATGGCGAAACATTATAAGGTGAAACTGCTGAATGTGTTTTCAACACTACCTACCTACAACACACCTACCATATGACAAATATCCTTATAGATTCTGGGGATTCAACAGTCCATCCATTTATGGAACTCTCGGCTCAATGAAGAAAAGAGAACTGGATCAAAAAACACATGCTTCTCAATTATGACTAAAAAATCACTTGCTTTCTCCCACCATAGTTTAAATGCAAATGTATCCAATTTATTGACACACAGTTATTCCTACAAAGAGAGTAGAACAGGGAACACATACATCTGTCCTTGCCTATATGTGTTTATCAGTGTTTTTTACCTACAACGTGAATGTAAATACAATAGCAGGGCCATTACTTTTGATTTTGCCATTGTTCTTTCTAATCCCTATTGTCTTACCCCCAACTCCCATCAACCTTCAAGGTATTCAAGTTTTTAACCTCTGGATTAGAAAAATAGTAACAAATTAAAACTTGGCACAATCATGACAATGAACCAAAAGCAATTTAGAAATAAAATAAATACAGCGTGAACAGGCATTCTATATTCTATACCTTAAATTTTCTGTATTTCATATATATATACTGACTTGAATGAAGAATCCTACATCTGGAAACCATTTTTAAATATATTAAGTGAACTGCTTATGAGGTGAATTAAGGAATATATTATGTATATTACATTAGGAAATGCATTTCCCTTGGATAAAAATCAAATTAAGTTATTAATATGTTGATGTTTTACATGAACAATCCCAAATACTTTGTGAAAATAGAGGAAGGGTGTAAACAAATAAATGAGCATGTATGAATAAGAAACCCTTGGGGAATGAGTAATCACAGTAATATTTGATTAGTAGCAGAGATAGAAGATATGAGATAAGAATATCCAGAATGTCAACCTGATGGAATGCAAATACTTTGTTCTGTCTTGTTTTGAGCGCAGACTCCTTGGAGACTCTGATGAAGTTATGGACCAGAAAAGATACAGACAAATTTGGTATATAGTTTCAGAATTCATAGACACTATCTCCCAAAAAGCTACCTCAGATTCACAATTACCTTATAAAAGAGTGGGCTCTGGACTGGAATACAGCTGACATAGTTGCCTTCTTCTTCGGTGAGAGAGATAAACTAGAACTCAGTTACTTTTCTAAGTCCTTTTTCTAAGTTTTTCAATGTCTCTATGAGACATTTCCTGGAAGGGCAGAGCAGTAGACAGAATCCTGTACTGAGACCTGGGTGCTGCCAAAAAACCCAAAGGACCTAGAAGAAGAGAAGGAGAAAGGAGGGAAGAGGAGGGCTAAGAGAAGAAAAGAGGAACAAGAGGACGGAAGAGGGAGAAGAGAAAGAGAGAAAGAGGGGAGGAGGAATAGAGGGAGGAAGGAGGGATGGGAGGGAGGGCAAAGAGTTCAAAGAAAAAAAAGAAAGAGGACACTGTGTCTCATAATTTTGCCTGGTGTCAGTTCTGATTCCACCTATAAGCAAATCTGAAGGTGAGGAGCTATCCATTCAATCTGCACTGCCAATCAAATCAGAGCAAAAATGATGACATTTTAAAACTATGAATTCTTATATTTATAATTGTATCTGATAAGAGTGCCTTACAAAAAACAGTTCATTTTACTTCTAACCCATGATGCTTGAGATCTGAAAACCATAGACATTGTATGTTTTAAAAGTACTCTGAGTCAAAATGACCTAAATTCAAATTGATACTGATTCTTGCAAAGTTATCCTGGACCAGGTAAATAAAGTCTCTGATTCCGATCTTCACCATCTGTAAAAATAATATATTAAAATATCTCCCCTTCTTTAAAGAGTTATTGACATGAAATGAAATAACGTATGCTAAGTGTGTACAAACTAACATGTAGAAAGCAAACTGTGACAAACAACAACAAAGGGGAAAGGCAACATGGCAAAGCTCCAGCTAACCCTTATATCTCAACTCTTATTCTCTACCCTCAAACTCTGATGAAGACAATAATGTTTCTTACTTCCAAGATAAGGCAGAGCTATATGTGTTCTCATATGAAAGCATGTATCTGATGATAGAATAGTTCTTGCTTCCTGGAATAGAAAAGACACAAAAGACTATCATACTTCCCTCTGCATGCTATTAAGAAAATTTCCTCTATGACAAAAATATTTTAAAAAATTAAACAATCCATGGAAGGATATCCTCCTCCTCAATCCTTCACAGAGAAAGAACAGTAAGAGACAGGAATACAAGACCCTTTCTCATGCCAGTAGTTTCAAAACTGACTATCCAATGGCTTCATATGACAACTTCTTAAAAATATACAGTCCTGAGTCTGCAATATCCAGAGTATTGACCTATAACCTTTTAGGGAAGGGAACAGAATTTTTCAGAGCCTCACAAATTTGGTCAGATGCACAGGCAAAGCTGAGACACTTTCTTACCCTTCAGAGTCTTTCATTGCCCTTACAAACTACTCCAGGGTATGTCAGTCTATTTTATAAAGATTATTTTTAGAGCTGGAAGGGATCTTAGCCATTGCTGAGGTGAAAACAATGGCCTTATTTTACTGCTAAAGAGAAAGAGGCTGAGAGAGATGAAAATATTTGCCTAAGAGTACAACTGGAACCCAACTGCTTTCATTGCCAAGTTCAGGTGTTGCATCTTTTTCACCCACAAGCCTCTGAAAGAAAAAAAGGTGGTTTTCTACCTTCATTGAAGTATCATTTTGATTCATTATACTGAGGGCAAATTAGCTATTCTATCTTGAATTTACAGGCAGAGATTTTGCAGATTCCATTCCAGACCACCGCATTAAAGCAAGTCAAATGAATGTATTGTTTTCATAGACTATAAAAAAGCTATGTTTACACAATAATGTAATCAAGTGTGCAACAGCATTATTTCTAAAAAATGTACATCTTAGTCAAAATATTTTATTGCTAAAAAATGTCAGCCATCATCTGAGCTTTCAGTGAATTGTAATCTTTTTGCAAGGTAGAGGGTCTTGCCTTGATGTTGTTGATAGAAGCTGACTAATTAGAGTGGTGGTTGCTGAAGGCTGGGGTGACTATGGAAGTTTCTTAAGATAAGATGACAACAAAGTGTGGTGCATCGAATGACCCTTCCTTTCATGAACAATTTCGCTGTAGCATGTAATGCTATTGACAGCATTTTACCCACAGAATTTCTTTCAAAATTGTGATCAATCCTCTCAAACCCTGATGTTGCTTTATCAATTACATTTATGTAATACAGTAAATCCTTTGTTATCTTTCAACAATCTTCATGGCATCTTTACCAGGACTAGGTTCTATCTCAAGAAAACTACTTTCTGTTCTCAACCATAAAAAGCAACTTTTCATCTATTCGAGTCTGTCATGAGACTGCAGCAATTCAGTCACATCTTCAGGTCCCATTTCTAATCCTAGTTCTCTTGCTATTTCTACGGCATCTGTAGTTCCTTTTTTCACTCATGTATTGAACCTCTCGCCCCACCCCCGAATCATTCATGAGGGTTACAATAAGCTTTTTCCAAACTCCTCTTAGTGTTGATAGTTTTACCTCTTCTCATGAATCATGAAATTTCATAATGACACCTAGAAGGGTAAATCTCTTCCAGATAAAGCTCTGGGCTTTGCTCAGATCCATCAAAGGAATCACTACCTATGACAGCTATAGCCTTATCAAATGCACTTCTTAAATACTAAGACTTGAAAGTCAAAATGACTCCTTCCTTGATCCATGGGTTGCAGAATGGAGATTGTGCTAGGAGATATGAAAATTATATTCATCTAATTGTACACTTCCATCAGAGCTCTTGAAAAACCAGTTAGTTAGATTATCAATGAGCAGTAATATTTTGAAAGGAATCTTTTTTCTGAGCAATAGGTCTCAGTAGGCTTAAAATATTCAGTAAACTATGTTGTAAACACATGTGCCATCATTGGGGTTTGTTGTTCCATTTCTAGAGCACAGGTAGAGTAGATTAAATAGAATTCTGAAGGGCCCTAAAATTTTCAGAATGGTAAATGCACAATGGCTTCAACTTGAAGTCATCAGCTGCATTAGTCCTTAACAAGAGTCAGCATGTCCTATGAAGCTTTGAAGCCAGGCACTGACTTCTCTCTATCTATGAAAGTCCTATATGGTACCTTCTCCCAATAGAAAGCTGTTTTTTTTTTTTTTTTTTTTTACACTGAAAACCTATTAAGTGTAGCCACCATCATGAATTATCTCAGCTAGATCTTCAAGATAACTTGCTGAAGCTTCTACATCAGCACTTGCTGCTTCACCTTGTACTCTGATGTTACGGAAATGACTCCTTTCCTTAAGCCTCATAAACCAACCTGTTAGCTTCCAAGTTTCCAACTTTTCATTTCTTCCTGACCTCTCCCAGTCTTCAGAGAATTGAGGGAAGTTAGGATGCTGCCCTGGATTAGGCCTTAGTTTTTAAGGGAATGTTGGGGCTGGTTTTACCTTCTATTCAACCCACCGAAAACTTTCTCCATATGTCAGCAATAAGGCTGTTTTGCTTTCTATTTGTGTGTTCACTGGAGTAGCATTTTTAATTTCTTCCAAGCACTTTATCTTTGCATTCACAACTTGACTAACTTTGAGGCAGGACGCTTAGTTTTTTCAGCCTATCTTGGTCTTTGAAATGCCTTCCTCACTAAGCTTAATCATTTTGCTTTTGATTTCAAGTGAGAGACATGTGACTCTTCCTTTCACTCAAACACTTAGAAGCCTTTGTAGGGTTATTAATTGGCCTAATTTGTATGTTGCTGTGTCTCAGGGAATAGGAAGACCCAAGAGGAGGGCGAGAGATAGGAAATGGCTGAGGGATGGGATAGAGAGAACACACATGACATATATAGAATTAAGTTCACAATCTTATATGGATGTAGCTCATGGCATCCCAATACAATGACAATAGTAACAACAAAGATCACCAATCACAGATCACCATAGCAAATAGTGAAAATGTCGAAAATATTTTAAGAATTACCAAAATATGACCTAGACACAAAGTGAGAAAATGCTATTGGAAAAATGCCACTGACTGACTTGCTCCACACAGGATTGCCACAAACCCTCAATTTGTAAAAACGTAATACCTACAAAATGCAATAAAACCAGGTATGCCTATATAGAGATAACCAAGATTTAAAAAGTAGCCTCTGAAATTCTGCCAGCTATTCAATGAGAACTCATCATTGATAGAGTTCATCTATTTTAAAGAGTTTTCCTTCTAGAAAAATTCTATTTTTGAGTAAATGAAAAATACACATACTTCAACAGCATGGGATCCTGCCTAAGATTCTCTCTCTCCCTCTATGTGCCCCTACTCTCTCTCCCTCTCTTAAAAAAAAAATAATAAATAAATAAATAAATAATTCAAAAAAATTTTAATATATATTTTAAAGATTTTATTTATTATTCAAGAGACACAGAGAGAGACAGAGAGAGGCAGAGACACAGGCAGAGGGAGAAGCAGGCTCCATGCAGGGAGCCCGACATGGAACTCGATCCTGGATCTCCAGGATCATGCCCTGGGCGGAAGGCGGACACTCAACTGCTGAGCCACCCAGGTGTCCCAAAATTTTTTTTAAATATGCAAACATGTGAATAGAAAACTCACAAAAGATAAAATATAAATGTCTAATAAATATATTGGAAGTAAAAAAAAAAAAGTAGAACCCCAGAAGGGATCAAGGAATATTATATTAGAACAATGAAATACAAATTTCCCTCTAATTAGCAAAGATTTTCATAATCCTAATACTCTGTGAAAGCCGTCCTCTCATATACCTCATTTAAAACAAATATAAATCATACAGTATTCTGGGAGAATATTTTGTGATATATTTCAAGAACCCTAAAAAGAATGATCCCATTTCTTGATCTACTTATTTTATTGTCAGGAATATTTTGTAGAGACATAATCTGAAATAATACCACAGAAAGATTATATAGCCATTAAAATGGTGTTTTAGAAGGCCATTCAAATAAAGGCAATATGATTCCATCTGAAATACAGAAAGGGGCAGGAGGAATATAAAAATGCTAACAGTGAGGTAGCAGAATTCTTTTTACCTTCTGCTAACTCTATAATAAGCATGGATTGTTTTTCTTTAATAAAATTGTTTTAATTGTCCAATTAAACATTATATTTTCAGAAAATATATGAAATTCAATAGGTCAGATAGTTGGTATCTCTGGAAATATATCTACAGTTCAGTTTCTACTTTTGTTGATCTCACCATTTTTATGAATGTAGTTAAAACTTCAATTTATAGGAGTGCCTGAGTTGGTTAAGCATCTGCCTTCAGCTCAGCTCATGATCTCAGGGTCCTGAGATGGACCCCTGTGTCATTGGGCTCCCTGTTCAGCAGGAAGTTGGCTTCTCCCTCTCACTCTGCAACCTCCCCACCATTCATGTTCTCTCTGTTTCTCTCTCTCTCTCTCTCAAATAAATAAATAAAATCTTAAAAAATAATAATAACTTCAATTCACAGGCTAAGCCATTCTCACTGTTCTGGCATATTTTTACAGAGCTAGACATGGTTAGAAACCCTCCCTACTGTGGTGTTAGATCTAGATTAATTCTATATTTTATTTCTAGGGCAAGATGCCTATAGGCACCTTCCCTGCTAGAATTACGAGGACCTCCTTCACAGGCTGTGGTTCTTTCTGCCTGCTTTTCTAATTTATTCTGGTTCACTGACTAACAAGAAATGCTAACCTTGAAGCTGGTCCATCTGACTAGTTCAGCTGATCTCATCCCACGCTCTGGTAAAAGACCCCTCTCCTTTGGGTTTGAAATCTGAATCCATCAACAATTGTGACCACAAATCAAAAAATGGATGAAATCTTTTCCAAACACTTCACTCTGGTACTGCAGATTTGTGAGGTCCTGCCCGAGGCCCCTGATACTATCCTTTGGAAAGAGACAGCCACCAGATGGAGACTGGTTTCTGACTTCCTTCCCCACTCTCTCTCTCCCCATGAGGAAACTCCCATGACTCCAGATACCCACGTCAATATAGGGTGTGAAGTACAAGGGCAATTATGTATGCCCTTAGACTTAACCATGTTGAAAATTTAACCAAGGGAACTGAAGTTGTATTGATAGCCCAAAAAACAAGTGATAACAATACTTCTCAACTGCATTATTTCTACATTCATACTTACAATTGTTATTATTTTTTAAATGATAATTTTCAAGCAACATAATCATATAAATATGAAATAAGTAGCTTTCTGAAAACTTTACTGAGATATTTAGTAATGATTTAAATAATTAAAAATTTTGATAACATCAAACACATTAAGAAGTTTAACTTTTATTATATCAACAATTCGTTATTTAAAAAAATATAAGAAAAATACAGAACATCTTTCCATTGTTATTATGAACCAGTTTATCCTGTGGTGTTCACCCAGAACAATCAACTCTTTCTGATCTAACTTTTTCTTATTTTCTTCTTATGGAAAATAAACTGGCTCAATCTCTCTCTGGTACCTGGTGAAAAATTCTTATCCTCTTTCCAAGTTGCATTAAGATATCACTTATTCTCTAACTAAAAAGAACAAATTAAGCACTTTTTTACATTGACTAGTAAATTCTCTGACATCTAGATCCATAAGAGTTGTTAATTCACATTTAACTGTTCTTTTTCTTCATCTAACACTTTGTCTCACATTGGAGAGGTGTTTCTTCACCATAGGTGTAGTTGGTGAGTGGTGTGAAAGATTTTGGAGGCCTATTTCCTCCCTGTACTAGGTCTATCATTCAGTTAGTGAAACCAGGTGGATGTCCTTTGGTTATAGAAAGAACAGAAAGAAGGGAGTATACCTTTGGTAGAGTATCATTTTATAGAAAACTATAAAAACATAACAAACAATTCCTGGCATCCTTGAACCTTTAAATAGAAGTATAATGTAAAACACTCTTGAAAATGACAAAGCCCTATATGCAGGTTTTCAGATCTCTTTGGCCTCCTATATTCTCCACTCAGAAGATTTTCTGACCAATATTTCCTAACTCTATAATCAGTCATGTTGTGAAAATGAATGTTATCACTCCAACAACTATTTAATTCATGTTCCTAAATATTTCACTTTCAAAGAAATACGCAGTGATTTCCCCTCATAGAATTTGCCACTAATCTTGTAACCTGAGCAAATATTCTAGGAAACATGAAGTAATGATGCAAATATTTTCCAATTTTTTAAAAGAAAACAAAGACATGTGATCAGTCATTAATCAAAAGGTGATAATTATATTCTCACTGAATATTATCTTTACCTTTTACTACAACAACTTAGATCTTTACAAATATGAATAGAACTGTAGACACTAAATTGGAGGAGAGTCATTACACTCGTATTCCCATGGAAATAATCTTTATATATTTGCTTTTGACTGAAAAGGTTGCCAAGAATTATGAGATATTTATGAAATATAAATTTTTACATAAAGGCAGGATCTGGCCACCAATATGATTTTGTAGCTAGAGCTGTGAGTTGAAGTGTGATAACCTAGGGTCTGCTATACAATAATTGTTCAGATAGTGTTATAGGTCTTCAGTATAGTATAGTAGTAAAGATCACAGGGTCAGGATTTAATACCAGTTCTACTATCTACTAGCCATATAATCTTGGACAGCTTTCTTAACCTTCCACTGATCAGTTTTATCATCTATAAAATGGGAATATTAACAAAATAGTCCTCAAAGAATTACTGTAAAGCATATACTGAATGTACGGGAGCATTTGTAACAGTGCCTGAACACTGTAGCACACTTTATGAAGTAGCTACATGCAGGGACAAACTAATTTAGAAGTTTCCAAGGGGGATCCCTGGGTGGCGCAGAGGTTTGGCGCCTGCCTTTGGCGCGGTCCTGGAGACCCGGGATCGAGTCCCACATCGGGCTCCCGGTGCATGGAGCCTGCTTCTCCCTCTGCCTGTGTCTCTGCCTCTCTCTCTCTCTCTCTCTCTCTATCATAAATAAAAAAATTTAAAAAAATTAAAAAAAAAAAAAGAAGAGTTTCCAAGTAAACAGTCACCAAGGTCTATGGCAATCTACTCAGAGGTGAGGCCTGTGAAGTCCACACCACCTGTTTCACATTTGTCCTCTCAAATGAGTGAAGCCAACTAGAACTATCAGTCCAAAAGTATAATGGATTGGATTTGCTGGAAAACAGCATAATTTTGTAATGTAGTTTGTATTAACCTGAAAAATGTTATCATGATAGTATCAGCCATATTTGAGGAAAGGTTATTACCCAAGGTGTGAATGTTTGATGAAAAGACAAAGCGTGTAAGCCAACATTTCAAATGAAAGGGACAGGTTACTTTCTCATTATACAACAAATCCACATCTACTTTGTCATGTTGATTTATACCACTTTCCTTATCTTATGTGTTTTACTGATAATTAAAGGAACAATTGTATGTTCCATTCATGGTATAAAATATATTATCTTCCTGCTGACTTCAGCATACCACAAAGTCAGAATGTCAGAAAGCAAAAATGATCCCTAACAAACATCCCAAACTCTTTAATAATTACTATGACCTTACTTTTATTAATGAAGCATGAAATGACCTTCCCTTCCTTTCACATCTAAGAAAGAGTTAGTTGAATTCCACCCTGTCAACAAAGGGAGAAAAACTGAGTTGCTCTTTGTTTTAACCTATTGGCTTGAGAAAAGTGAAAAAAATGCGAGTAATCTTTTACCAATTCAAATGCAGAGCCAATGATAACACATAACATAATTGGGGGAAAAAAAGTGTATACAGCATCTCAAAACCCTAACTTTGGAGTTCTTAGCTTATAAACATGAGAAAATACAATATTCTATATAATAGAATTACAGGCAATATACAAAATTTGATATTTTTACAAAAAGAAGCAAATATTAACTCTAAGTAGGCTTGTAGTCTGAGGATATTATTTAAAGCAAAAATTTTATGAAAAAAAAATAGCCACAGATTTTTCAGAGTAAATATATAAACTAGATTTTCACGTCTAATATTTTTCTAACCAGGTTTCTTTTCTAAAAAACAAAGAAAAATAATCAGATTTTCATAGCCCTTTGTGAGTATTTACATCACCAATATACTATTCTAGTAAAATTTGTATAAACTACAATTAGACCTTAATCAGGTATGAAATACATTTTTTCAGCTAACACATGTAAACAAGAGAGACACAGAACAAGAAAGATGACTAGAAGCATAACGCCTGAGTGATCAAAGAAGGTCAAAAACAAGACAATATTTTCCATTCTAATGTTATCAGATAACATTAGACAAACACATTAATATATAAATGAAGTTGACAAAGTGCCTTGACTGCCAGAATTAGTGTAATAAGATTCCTATAATCCCGAAGCAAAATAAAATCCATTTCTTATAGAAAGGTCCCATAGAATTTTATTAGAATATAATTACATTTAAGCCAAAATCAAGAGACCCAGATTTGGATTCATAAAATAGAATATTTTAATAGTCTGAAATTTGAAATATGAAATTAGTTGACTTACTTTTTACTAACTCTATGTTTTAAAGTTATTGCAATTTTAAGAGCATTCAAATCACATACAAAAAGCATTAATTAATGGCACAATCCACATAAGTCACATGACTAGAAAGAATATCAAACTGAAACACTTAAATATAGTAGGCAGTCTTGCCTGAAATGCTTACATGAGACTAATTCACCTAGAAACATACACCTTGTACACAGGAAATTTGAAAAGGAACTGGTAGCAGATGAATTGATAAACATGTTTTATCCTGTTATTGAACTTCCCTCTGTGCTTCAACCCCCTCACCTGTAAAAAGTTAGGGTGTTTCAAAAATGCCTGATACTCTATGATAAATGTTAACCTCAGAGTGATTAATAAAGTAGATTAGATCATCTTCAAGGTCTAATTTACATTAAACATATACTGTTCATTGAACAAATAAATACTGAGTGCCTACTGTCTAAATTTCAATTTAGGGCAGCCCAGGTGGCTCAGTAGTTTAGCACCACCTTCAGCCCAGGGCGTGATCCTGGAGACCCCAGATCAGGTCCTGCGTCAGGCTCCCTGTGTGGAGCCTGCTTCTTCCTCTGCTTGTCTCTCTCTCTCTCTCTCTCTCTCTATCTCATGAATAAATAAATAAAATCAAAAATTAATTAATTAATTAATTTCAATTTAGAATAGATCATCCAATATTACAACTTCCAAAAAGTAAAATATTTATTATTTCCTTTCTTTTGTATCCTCCTATATCTCTTTTTCTAAAGAGTGGGTCCCTCATGACTGTCAAAGAACACAAATAGTATATCTAATTTGTGAAAGCCTTAAAATCAAGTACAAAATATCTAAACCATAAGATGCTATCTTTTTTTCTCCTTCTCCCTCAAAAGAGAATCCAGGAAAAAATGAACTTTGTGAGAAACTAATATAACCTTACCTAAAATTGAGGGGAGTAAGAGAACATGGCTTTGATCAGGGCCCCCAGTCTCTTCCAGTCATTTTCCTATAAACCTAAACTCATCAAAGCATGGAGGTAAAAGTTCGGTTTGTGACAGTAAATCAAAAGGACAGCAGCACTGATAAAACTGTTAGACTGAGGACTGCATGCTTGAGCCCAGAAAACCTTTTAATTTGGGTAATCTGCCAGAGTGACAGCTCTCATCATCAGCATTGTCTTCAGAGAAACTACATGCCTTAGTCCCAAATGATAATCTGTCTTGACTCTCTAGGGACAGAATTGCTTACAACCCACTGACAGACACTAGAAGAAAAATAATCAGGTCTCCAGAGAATTTCTACAGCAATATCTATGACCATATCATAAGAATATGTTTAACAAGAACCAATCTTAATTTCAGGAATTTGAAATCATTTTACAACACTGATGATCTGGGTTTGACAACTAATGACAAGGAGCACGATAGGTAAGCAATCTGAAGAAAGTTGAACAGTTATTCATTCATTTAACTTATCTATTTATGTTAAAATGATTTAAAATATGCAACATTCTCCTTGCTTAAAGAACTGAATTCATAGACAGCAAAAACCTACTAAATATTCATATTTCCTTTCATTCAGCAGGGTTTTCATTAATGTTGAGAGCACATCTTTTATTAAGAAAGGCCTTAAAATTATGCTATGTTCTTATTTTTTAGAATCTAGATCACTATTTTCTTTTAATTCACCAAAGAAAAGCCTGTGTTAAACTGATTTAGGCATCTTAACTCATACCATACCAGAATATGTTTTATCCTCTTTAAGGAATCTTTATTTATATTCTTAGAGAAAAATCTCTAATTGCATGTATTTTTATTATGACAAGTTTTCTGACATAGTTGAAACCCAGTTTTCTTCACTTGCTTATTTGGTAATGAAAATTCCTTTTAATTATTCAGCTATTTTCCTTTAATTCCAACACAGATAGAATATAGACTGTGTAGGATCAACTATCCCAGAATATCTCGATAATGGATACACTTGATCTTTGAACAAACAAGTTTGAATTGTATGGGTCCACTTATATGTGGATTTTTTTTTTGTCAAATACAGTATAATATTACAAATGTACTTTTTCTTCCCAAAGATTTTCTTAACATTTTTCCCCTAGCTTATCATAAGAAGACAGTATGTAATAAATATAAAACACAAAATATGTGTTAATAGACTATTTATCAGTGAAACTCCTCAGTCAACAGTAGGCTATGAATAGTTAAGTTTTTGGAGAATTAATAATTATATAGATTTTCAACTGTGCAGAAGGTCAGCATCCCTAAACACCACATTTTTCAAGGGTCAACTGTATTTGCTTGTCACTTTAAGAAACCTCCTCAAACAAATTCAGTGCAAAAGTGGCTTACAGCAGTAATTCAACTAGCATTTTCCAGGAGCTCCAGTGGCGCTTTTCGTTAGCACCTGGTACTTATTCGACAAGTATTTTCTAAATTAATATTGTGCACCAGATATTTGCAATTAAGTCCAGGAGACACAAACATCAATAAGCTTTGCCCAGTATAGATTTTTAAAAGACAGTAACACAGCCAAAACAATCCTGAAAAAGAAAAAAAAAAAAAATTCAGTCTCACACTTCCTGATTTCAAAACATATTACAAAGCTACAGTTGTTTTTTTTTTGTTTTTTTTTGTTTTTTTTAACGGGGGTATACTTGGGTGGCTCAGTGGTTAAGCATCTGCCTTTGGCTCCAGTCGTGGTCCTGGGGTCCTGGAATCAAGTCCCATGTCAGGCTCCCCACATGGAGCCTGCTTCTCTCTCTGCCTATGTCTCTGCCTCTCTGTGTGTGTGTGTCTCTCATGAATATAGAAAATCTTTTTTTTTTAGTGTTTTATAGGCAAAAAAGACATATCAACTAATAGAGCGGAATAATGAGCTGAGAAATAAACCTTCAGATATGTGGTCAAAGGATCTTTGACAAAGGATCCAATGCTATTCAATAAAAAAAAAAAAATGTCAATCTCTTCAGCTGGGGTAAACAGGACATCTGCATGGGAAAGGATGAAGTGAAACTTCCACTTTACACAAAAATTAACTCAAAATGGATTAAAGACTTAAAAGTAAGATTTAAACCAAAATTGCTCAAAGAAAATACAGGGGTAAAGCTTCATGACAGTGGATTTGGCAATGAATTTGTTGATATGATACCAAAAGCACAGGCAGCAAAAACACACAAAAACAAATGGAACCATACTAAACCTAAACATACTTTGCACAGGATACAACACAATCAACGGAGCATAAAGGCACAGTGAAAAAGGAGAAGATATTTGCAGATTATTTATTTGGTAAGAGTTTAATATTCAGAATATTTTTAAAAAGCCCTCCTACACATCAACAATGAAAAAAAAAACCCAATTAAAAGATGGATAAAAGACTTGAATAGATATTTCTCCCAAGATAATAAAAAAGGCCACAAGCAAATGAAAAGATGTTCAACATCACTAGTCATTAGGGAAATGCAAGTTGAAATTACAATGATAGATCACCTCATACTCATTAGGGTCGCTGCTATTAAAGTGGGGAGTGTCCCAAGGTGGAGGCACGGGAAGATCCTGAACTCACCGCTTCCTGTAGACACACTAATATAGCTCTATATGGAAAAATTCCCTCTGAAAAAGACCTAAAAATAGCTGAACAGCTCCTTCAAAACAAATAATAAAAGGGTCACACAGAGAAAGCTAGGAGAAGCAGATATATAGTCTCACCAAAAACCCCAACAGCAGCATAGCAACCCACAAGTAGGAAGAATATCACATATTCAGAGCTTCTCCCCGAGGAGCAAGGTGTTTGTGCTCCACATCAGGCACCCCACCCCTTGAGACTTCACTGGGGACTCCAGCCCCCAAAATGTCTCTCTTTGAAAACCAACACGGAGGCTTTTGTCCAGAAGGCTGTAGTGAACTGAGATACTGCTCTCACAGGGCTCACAAAAAGACTCACTCAACCTGGGCCCCAGCATAAAAGCGGCAGTTTAAAAGTCACCTAGATCATAGCTGCAGGACGATCATTTGCTAATCTTAAAGTATCTTCCAAAGGGGAACAGGCCTCTTGGGCATCTCTGTAAAGATGGAGGCACTGGTGGGTGCCATTTTTGCTCTCTCCCTCTACCTTGTTAGTGATGGGAGGCACAAATAGTCCCTGTACTCTTTCATTGCCCTGTTAAACTAGCAGGTACATTTCCACGTAGTGTTCTTCCTCTGCCTTGCTAAAGCCAGCAGGCACACACAGTCCATATAGGGGACAGTCCTTGATTACCTGGCCCTAGTGGCCAGGAGGGCTTGTGTTCCTGGGTTCCCTGGGACAGTAACAATCACAGAGACAATTCTTCACAAGCTATCACCCCAGGGCAGTGCACAGATGCCAGCTGAAACATATCCCCAGTCTATCTGTGAAAAAGGACTATTTACTTGTCCTGGAACTTCAGCCTGAGAGGCAGGCCTCAGTTTTGCCATTCATTTATAGACTGTGAAGACATTCTCAGGGAAAGTAGGCCAAGGGACACAATCTGCATTCTCCCTTGGTCTCACTATACCTCATCAGTATCTCCCAGAAAGCAGCTTAAACACTTTCTGGGAGAAAGGAGCTTATACACTCATCCGGAGCCCTGACATTTCCAGCTGTTGCTCAGGAGACACTTCCAGATCACCTGTTCTGGAAGATAGCAGGGTTCATAATGGTGGCCCCATAAGACTATATGTATTTGCACACTTTAAAAGCTGCTGCCTAAGGGTCTGGTTTCTAATCGACCTACAAGTAGGTGCTGACTGAGACCCTGCCCTTTGGAAAACTGGCAAGTCTTGGCACACCCTCAACAATTGGGACCTATGAAGAATAAATAACCACCATCTAAAGTTAGGGCAAGGTGAAATGATAACATTCATCTTCTATACAAGGCAACTCTTTCAAGAAAGGGAGAATTTCACTTAATACATAGAAGCAAACACAGAGGGTAAAGCAAAATGAGGAAACAGAGAAATATGTTCCAAACAAAAGAACAAGATAAAACCTTAGAAGAAAACCTTAACAAAACAGACATTAGTAAGCTGCCCAATTAGAAGTTCAGACTAATGATCATAAAAGATGCTCACCAAACGGGGCGAGAGGCGTGGAGAGAATAGATGAATGTGAGAATTTAAAGCAATAGAAAGTATAAGGAAATATCAGACCAAAATCAAGGAGCTGAAGAATACAGTAACTGAAATAAAACACACTACAGGCATTACACAGCAGACTGGATGAAGCAGAGAAAAGGATCAGTGATCTAGAAGACAAGGCAGTAGAACTCACCAAGACAGAGCAAGAAAAAGAAAAAGAATTAGAAAGTGAAGCTATCCTAAGGGACCTATGGAACAAAATTAAATAGAATAACATTTGCATTTTAGGGGTCCAAGACACAATATAATTAAAATGTCAAAGGTTACAGAAAGAATTCTAAAAACCACAAGAGAAAAACCTGTTATATATAAGGGAAGCCTGATAAGACTACTAGAAGATTTTTTATCAGAAACTTTACTGGCCAGAAGAAAGTGGCATGGTATGTTCAAAGTACCAAAAGGAAAAAATTTCTGAACAAAAATTCTCTACCTGATAAAGTTATCATTCAGATTTAAAGGAGAGATAAAGAGTTTTCCAAAAGAAGAAAAGATAAAGCTCATCCCACTAAACTAGCCTTACAAAAAGTGTTATAGGGATTTATTTAAGCTGGAAAAAAGGACACTAATTAGTAACAAGAAAACATATGAAAGTACAAACCTCACTAGTAAAGGTAAATATATGATAAAGGTAGACTAATCACTTATAAAGCCAGCATGAAGGTTTAAAGATGAAAGTAGTAAGAATAATTATAATTTCAAAGGTCAGTTAAGGAATATACAAAATCAAAAAATGTAAAATATGACATCAAAAACATAAAATGTGGTGGAGTGGGAGTAAAAATGCAGTTTTAGAATGCATTCAAACATAAGTTGCTATCAACTTAAAATAGACAGCTATATAAATAGCTATTATATGTGAGCCTCATAGTAACCACTATGCAAAAACTTAAAGTAGATAGTATAAAAGACAAGGAGAAAGGGATCTAAACATAACACTAAAGAAAGTCACTAAACCACAAAGGAAGAGAGCAAGGGAAGAAAGGAACAGGAACTACAAAACAACCAGAAAACTTTTAACAAATAGCAATAAGTGCATACCTATCAATAATCACATTAAATGTAAATGGACTAAATTCTTAGCCCATTCAGTGGCTGAATGGATTAAAATAAAATTAAAAAAAAAAGACCCATCTAAGAAAATCAAAGCTGCTGGCATCACAATTCTGGACTTCAAGCTATATTACAAAGCTGTAATCATCAAGACAGTATGGTACTGGCACAAAAACAGACACAAAGATCAATGGGACAGAAGAGAAAACCCAGAAATAGACTCTCAACTCTATGGTCAAGTAATCTTCGACAAAGCAGGAAAAAATATCCAATGGAAAAAGGACAGTCTCTTCAACAAATGGTGTTGGGAAAATTGGACAGTCACATACAGAAGAATGAAACTGGACCACTTCCTTACACCATACACAAAAATAGACTCAACATGTATGAAAGACCTAAATGTGAGACAAGAATCCATCAATATCCTAGAGCAGAACATAGGTAGCAATCTGATCATGGCCACAGCAACTTCTGGCTAGCCATGTCTCCAAAGGCAAGGGAAACCAAGGCAAAAATGAACAAAGAATTTATCCAATTCAACACCCAAAGAACAAATAATCCAATCAAGAAATGGGAAGAAGACATGAACAGATATTTCTCCAAGGAAGACATACAATTGGCCAACAGACACATGAAAAAATGCTCAACATCACTCAGCATCAGGGAAATACAAATCAAAACCACCATGAGATACCACCTAACCCCAGTCAGAATGGCTAAAATTAATAAGACAGGAAATGACAGATGTTGGTGATGGTGAGGAGAAACGGGAACCCTCTTACACTGTTGGTGGGAATGCAAGCTGGTGCAGTCACTCTGGAGAACAGTATGGAGGTTCCCCAAAAAGTTGAAAATAGAGCTACCCTATGACACAACAATTGCATTACTGGGAATTTACCCCAAAGATAAATGTAGTGATCTAAAGGGGCACCTGCACCCCATTGCTTATGGCTATTGTGGACATTGCTGCTAAACTATGGTAAGTGCCCAGATGTCCATTGACATGGACAGATAAAGATGTGATAGATAGATGATAGATAGATAGATAGATAGATAGATAGATAGATAGATAGATAGACACACAATGGAATACTACTCAGCCGTCAAAAAATGAAATCTTGCCATTTGCAACAATGTGAATGAACTAGAGGGTATTATGCTATGCGAACTAAGTCAATCAGAGAAAGACAATTATGATCTCATTCATTTGTGGAATTTAAGAAACAAAACAGGATCATAGGGGAAGAGAGGAAAAAAATAAATCAAGACAAAATCAAAGAGGGAGACAAACCATAAGAAACTCTTAATCATAGGAAACAAACTGAGGGTTGCTGGAGGGGAGAGAGGTAATGGGAATGAAGTAACTGAGTGATAGACATTAAGGAGGGCACATGATACAATGAGCACAAAGTGTTTTGTAAGATTGATGAATCACTGACCTCCACCTCTTGAAACCAATAATAGATTATATGTTAATGAACTGAATTTAAATTAAAATTCTTTTTAAATTTTTCAAAACCATCTATATGCTGCCTATAAAAGACTCATTTCAGAGGTAAGGACACACATAGATTAAAAGCAAAATGACTGAAAAATAATGCTTCATGCAAATGGAAATCAAAAGAAAGCTGGGATACCTTACGTCAGACAAAACAGACTTTAAGATAAAGAGTATAATGAAAGACAAAGAGCATTAGTTAATGATAAAGGGGTTAATCCCTTAAGAGAATATAACATTTGTAAACATTTATTCACCCAACATAGGAGTACCTAAATATATAAAGCAAATATTAACATACCTAAAGGAAAAAACTGACAGGTAAACAACAAAAGTAAGGAGTAAACACCCACTTAAATCATTGAATAAATCCTCTAGACAGAAAATTAATAAGGAAACATTGGCCTTAAACAACACAACAGACCAGATGAACTTTATACATACAGAACATTCCAACCAAAAGCAATAGAATACATATTCTTCTCAAGTGTACATGGAATATTCTCCAAGACAGATTACATTAGGCAACAAAACGAGTCTTAATAAATTTAAGAAGACTGAAATTATACCAAGCATCTTTTCCAACCACAGTGCTGTGAAACTAGAAATCAATTACAAGAAGAAAAATGAAAAATCACAAATATGTGGCAATTAAACAACATACTACTGAACAACCAGAGTCAACAAAGAAATCAAAGAAGGAATTAAAAAATACATTGAGACAGATGAAAATGAAAATATACCAAAATATATGGGAGACAGCAAAAACATTTCTGAGAAGGAAGTTAATAGCAATACAAGCTTATATCAAGAAACAAACATCTTGGGATCCCTGGGTGGCGCAGCGGTTTGGCGCCTGCCTTTGGCCCAGGGCGTGATCCTGGAGACCCGGGATCGAATCCCATGTCGGGCTCCTGGAGCATGGAGCCTGCTTCTCCCTCTGCCTATGTCTCTGCCTCTCTCTCTGTGTGACTATCATAAATAAATTAAAAAATTAAAAAAAAAGAAACATCTCAAATAAACAATCTAACTTTCTACCCAAGGAACTAGAAAAAGACCAAATGAAGTCAAAAGTTAGTAAACAGAAAGAAATCACAAAGATCAGAGTGGAACTAAATGTATAGAGAATAGTAAGGAGACTGAACCAGTAATCAAAAACCTCCCAACCTCTCAACATACAAAAGTCCAGGACCAGACAATTCACTGGTGAATTCTAACAAACATTCAAAGATTTAAAACCTATCTTTCTCAAATTCTTCCCCAAAAAAGAAGAGGAAGGAATGCTTCCAAACTCATGTTATAAGACTAGCATTACCCTAGTACTAAAACCGGACAAGGACACCACCCAAAAAAGAAGAAGAAAAAAAAATTCTGTCACTTTGTATGGCAATGGAAGGTAACCAGATTTACTGTGATCATTTCACAATGTATACAAATATCAAATCATGTTGTACACCTGAAACAAATACAATGCAATATATCAGTTATACCTCAAT
Source organism: Canis lupus familiaris (assembly GCF_011100685.1). Taxonomy (NCBI): domain Eukaryota; kingdom Metazoa; phylum Chordata; class Mammalia; order Carnivora; family Canidae; genus Canis; species Canis lupus. The sequence continues at coordinate 22,230,873 of NC_049253.1, forward strand.
TAAAAAAAAACAGGCAATAAATGTTAGGATGTGAAGACATTTTAACACCTGTATAATGCTGGTAGAAATATAAAATGGTACTACCACTATAAAAAAATAGTACGGCAGTTCCTCAAAATATTAAAAATAGACTTACCATATATGATCCAGCAATCCCACTTTTGGGTATATATTAAAAGAATTGAGAGCAGGATCTCAAAGAAATATCTGCACACCCATGTTCATAGCAGCATTTTCCACAATAGCCATGAGGTGAGAGCCAACCAAATACCCACAGACAAATGAAGGGATAAACAAAATGCAGTATGTGCCTACAATGGAATATTTTTCAACCTTAAAAAAGAACGAAAGTGCTATCACACGCTCCAAAATAGAAAAACTTTGAAGATATTATACAAAGTAACATTAGCCAGTCACAAAAAGACAAATCCTGGAGTACCTGAGAGGCTCAGTTGGTTAAGTGTCTGCCTTTGGCTCAGGTCATGATCTTGGGGTCCTGGGATCAAGCCCCAAGTCAGGCTCCCTGTTCAGTGGGGAGTCTGCTGCACCCTCTCCCTTTGCCCCTCCCCCATTCATACCCATGTGTGCTCTCTCTCAAATAAATAAAATCTTTTAAAAAAAGACAAATCTTGAATGATTCCACTTATATGAGGTATCTAAAGTAGTCAAATTCATACACTTGAATGGTAGTTACCAGTTACTGGATGGAGTAGAGATGAGAATTATTTAATAAGCACATTGTCAGTTGTGCAAAGATGACAAAGTTGTGACAACCTGATCCATAAAAATGTACATAAACTTAACACTACTGAACTGTACACCTAAAAATGGCTACAATGGTAAATTTTATGTTGTGTTTTTTATCATAATTTTTTAAGGCAACAAGGCATATGCAGTAAGTGACATGTATCAGGATATGAAGTCAGAATTCATAGTCTTAGAGTAAGGTTAAGTTTCAGAAAAGGAGAAGAAAGGAAAGTCCAGGTAGAAGACCCAACCTATTCAAAGGTATTTGGAGGAGAATAGCAAAAATTCACGTGAAAAGGCAAGTAAGAGTGGCCCAGATGAAACTAGAAAAGTAGACTGAGGACCATCTGATAAGGTGGTCAGTACTCAAGGGAGAGTAGAGTCTCTGAGGGGACAGAAAAACAAAGCTCTGGCCAGACAGAGCAGAGGTGAGAGAATGTCATCAAGGAACAACTTACAAGATTGCTGGATGCTCACCAGATAAGTCTGGCTTAAGGCAAATAAAATTCAGATAGATTCTTTCTAGATATAGTATATGCATACCTGGACCCCATAGGTAACCAATCATTTGAGATATTCATTCCCATAAATGAAGACATATCCTAGAAAACCTTTCAAAGCTAGTATGGACTTACATTTCTGAGTCCTTTGAATTATGAGTGCTATAAATTATTACCTTTGAATTATATCGATACAATTTTTTCACCCCAAACATTTTAGGAAGAATTCTCTTATAACTTCCATCCAAAGTTCAGTTTTATGCTCACAGAGGCATATATAAATAACTGGGCAACAAATGATGATCATTTATTGCTGAGTATTTACATGAGGTTATACAAAACACTTGAAACTATAAATAAAAAACAAATCCTAAATATAAAAAAGCAGTAGATTCATAAAATCATACTAATTATGAAAGCAAAGGAGAAATTTCTATTCTCATTTGAAAAGAAAGGCAAATAATTTCACATACTTCTACTTTATTAAAAAAAACAAAATTTCAAAATTTATATTTCAAACAAATATTTTTAACCATTCCTAAATACATGATACTGATAGGGACTTTTCATACTATACTGAGTCTAGGTTTAAAAAATAATTTTGAAAAAAAATTATACTTTTAGAAGATATTTACAGTTTAAACCTGAAGGCTCTGTCTACAAATATTTACATTTAGTTTTACTTAAATTATCATTTTTGAATTCCCAAACTGTAATCTAGAGCTTTGTCTTCAAAGCTACTGAAGGTTAGAAGATTTTTTTTAAGCGCCCTTGTGAGGTCACAGAGGCTGCCAAGAGGCCAGTAAGAGAAAGCAGACCTCACTGCCTGAATGTCAATTATCCAGCCCCTGGGCACTCGCTCACAGAATGCCACAGCTTAAAGTCATTATAAAGATAGCATTAAGACAATTAAACAAATTACTTGGAATCAAGAGTACTTAAAATCTATCCCTAACCTGAATAAAAGGTACCAGAGGACAACCCCCAAAATTGAGGGAAATTACAGAAAAATGTTACAACATGAGTAAGTACTCATTGGTTTTCTTCTTGCAACTTAAAGTTTTTCAAGCATTCCAGAATCAAACCCTAGAGTATTTCAGCAATGCATACAAAACTAAAGAAGGCCTTATAGTATTTCAGTAATGCCAACACTCAAAACAGCTTGTGTTTATAGTAAACTAAGTTGTTTATTTTTTACTATTCAATATCTTTACTGAAGCAGTCAATATGTTTACCTTGTATGATTTTTTTTCAACAGTGGAAAGTTAAAGATCCTATTCTCCAGCATGAAATCATAATTGAATAATGCAATAAATTATTAAATCCTAAAGTCCAGAAAATATTAAAAGGAAGATTTTGAGCTAAGGCTATTCATTTACTTTTCAGAACAAAAATAATCCATGGAGTACAGAGGGGAAAACATCATAGATTCGCTTCTCTTTTAGAAGTGTATCTATCTATATAGGAATATTTATATGAAGTATATACATATATATATCAATATGAAGTGTACATATACAAATATTTATATGAAGTATATATACATGAAATTTATATGAAGTATATACATAGACACTTCATAAATCAAACAGGACATAGACAAAATAATCTTGAAGATGAAAATATTTATATATAAAATTATGAAGTAAATATCAATCCTTAAAATAGCAAAAAAGGATTAACAGTTCCAAGTCCCAAATATATCCATATTTTACTACATCAAGAATAATAGCTTTACAAAGATATACACATTAGCTTACTTAATCTTCACAATAAGCACAAGGTACTTTACATGGAACACAATGGAGAGCAGTGACAAGCCAAGTCTTAGAGTCAAACAGACCCTGGGGATGAATGCCAGCTCTGTATTTACTGGCTGTATGATCTTGGGAAAGCTGCTAAACTTCTCCAACCCTTGGTATCCTCGCTTGCTAAATGAGTATAATAATGCCTAGCTCACATGTACTATAATAGTTAAATAAGATAATGCACATGCAGCACATGACATACACCTGTCACATACATACACACACACACACACACAACCATCATTATTTACAGATAAGTGTCCTTGTAAACCAGAGTCTACTTGAGAAAGGTGGTTATTTATCCCCTCATGTGAGGCTATTTCCACTGTCCATAATTGTTCTTCAGGAGCCTACCACAAGACATCATCCAGTGCTGACATGGGAAATCCCAAACTAAGTCATGTTAATCTTCTTTGTATCATCTCAGTTTTAGAGAAAAACCTCCCAGAGTAAAGTCAGAATCCAAAGCAAGACTTTCAGTTATGTTCGAGCAATTATCCAACTGTGTGGATAATTTTTGCCGGAAGAATATCAAATGCAAAGATAATGCAGAAGTCTCATTGCAACAAAAAGTTAAATTTACTCTCACATACTCCAGAAAGTTTAATTAAATGATGAAACATTACATCATTTCTTTTTCTTCCCAATTCTCCATTCTCTAAGGTATAACAAAACAAACCAGAGGACTAGATGAGAAGAAAAAAAAAAAAAAAACAAACCTAAGGATGCTATTAATCCAAAACATGCGCAGAACTTAAAGCTGACAGTTTCTATTATAACAGTAATTCTATAATCATCACACAGCAAATAGCATAACCAAGTAAAGATGTTCTCTATCACAAGTGGTAAAATTGTAGTTTTTTTGTTTGGTTGAAACATTTCAAAAATCTTGGCTGGAAACAGAAAAGGAAGTCAATACACTGAGAGCTACATCAACAAGACACTACACAGACACAGTGATTAAGAACTAGTGTGTGACTATGATGGCCCTTGAGAGCCAAAAACCTATTCTTCAAGACTGCGTTCCAAGTTTAGTAGAAGAAAATCACAAAAACAAGCCCAAATACGGCACTAAGTTCACAAAGGAACCCACATAACATGAATTTTTATCCAAAGGTTTAAAAGAAAAACTTAGTTAAGACTGGTCATAGTTTATAAAAATAGAATTTTAAAAGGCTGTGAAGGACAAGAAGATAAATTTCCTTTCCTTAAAATCTAAATTTCTCTGCAGCTTCTATAAGTAAGGTAACTCTTTTAACACACAATGCATATTGTCAGCTCTATCATCCATAAGGCTTGCTGAATATCACTTAAGGCTTGCTGAGTATCACTTGAAAGTGCTACTGATAATTTGTTCAATCTCAAACATATGAGTTATGCATTACACAAATATTGACCAGAACTCAAAGAGGAATGAGGTGCCACTGTTCTTTACAACCATTCATTCAGCTTTGAATCTTTAGAAAAAATAAAGGCCAAGCATATATAAAACATTTACCATTTTATAAAAACTTAACTTTTAAAAGAAGTGCTTATATGATGTCAAGGAAAATAACAAGTTAAAGTGTCACCAGTTAGAAAAAGTTTTTGTACTTAGGAATGCAGTCACATTTTATTTTATAATGAGTAAAAGTGAGTATTTTGAATTCAAACAGGTCTTTTGAACCCACACAATACAGATGGAACACACCTCTAATTTCAGTCAAAACTAAAAAAAGAAGAAAAATAGATACTACCTGGTTAAAGCATAGCCCAGATGCAAAGCTGAACACTGAAGATACATGCTATCTGAATAGCATAAATTTAGACAAAGTAGTTCAGATTAAAGAGCTGGCCATATATACTTAAAAGTCTACATTTGATCATTTAAGAAAGGCCTCAAAGAAAAAAGGAAAGGGTACTTCAACATGTGATCTGGAAGAAATTTTAGCATCACAGGAAAAGTTTGACTTTCTTCTGGTGCTTGGTTATATAAAGGAGAAAGATTTGAAGAAAAAAAGTGTAAAATTGTTTTCATACAATATATGAATAATGAATCTAGACTTTAAAAGAAAAGCCATATAGGTTTTATCTTTTACATTACAGGAAAAAAATGAAATTCACAAATTATCATCGCAACTTTGTGTATGTGTGTTAAGATGGTAAGAAATTAACTTAGACAAATCACAGCTTTTTAAATTTAATTTAAAGGGGGTTTTAAGGAAATTAAGATATAGTCTTTGCATCTGTTCTCAAAGTGCCCTAACATTTAACTTTCAAATAATTACTCCGTGGAAACTCCTACTATTACGTAAATAAGCAGTGCTAACAAGAAATTAGAAATTATAGAAGAAACTAAAGTGCAGCGTTCAATCCATCATGTCCAGTCTACCAAATTGGGAATCCCTAAGATGAAATATTTGCCTAAATAAATTATAAAGTCACTAGTTGAACATAAATACCCATCTTCTGATCCAATACTTCTGATTAAAAATAAGTCAGGTGCATTCCCATAAATTCAAACACTATTCTCATGTTCCAAGAATATTTTTACCCTGCTTCTTTTCATGGCATTAAGCACTGGGGGTTTTTTGTCTTCCTTCTGCCTAGAATGGCTTTTCTCTCTGATACGACTGTTAAAGTCATGCTTATCCTTCAACACTGAAAACAAAGGATTCTTGGTTCCTTCAAAGGAAATATGATCCTGTTAGATCATAATCCTGTTAAATTATGATCTCAATGTGCAGCTACAACTAATCTTCAAAAACACAATAATTATACCTAAACCATAAACATGTAGTGAGCAATGTGTTGATCACTTTTTGAAAGTTATGAAAAATTCTGTTTTCTGAAGGGTTCACAAACAAGTATTTTCAATTTGCTCTAAAACAACAACAAAAAATTCATGCATCAGAACACTAAAAAAGTTTTAAGTTAAAAAAAAATTAAAAACAGATGAAAAAAATAACAAAACATAGATAACCAAAACCTAAGAAGCAGGCAATGTGACTAAATAAAGACTGTTCTAGGTGAAAACTGAGATGGTATTTAACCAAGATCATAAGATGGAAGAATAAAGAAAAGACAAAGACTCAAGATTAAGATACTACAGGCAGCAAGGAATTAAAAATTTGTTCATAGATTCCTGCTTTCAGTGTTTGTGTATCTACTGATGTCATGTATAGGAATGTCACTTATAGGTAATAAATAACATTAAAGGGCTAAATTTTATGGGACCAATCATGAGTTCAAAATCAGGCATATTGAGTTTGACGTAATATGGAATACATAGAAAGATTGAAGCCTTCTTTAAAAAAATTTTTTATTGGAGTTCAATTTGCCAACATATAGCATATTACTCCGTGGTCATCCCACCAAGTGCCCCCCTCAGTGCCCATCACCCAGTCACCCCAACCCCCGCCCACTTCCCCTTCCACTATCCCTTGTTCATTTCCCAGAAGACTGAAGCCTTTTAATGAAAGTCAAGACTTAAGGTGAGAGACCTGCTCTATATTTTGAGTCACGCTGGTGAATGGGGCTTCTCTCCAAAGAGTAAATCATGCTGGAGAGATAAAGTGCTTTCTCAGAACCTCAGAGAACACTTATTTACAAAGCATATGGAAGAGCCAGTAAAAGCTTAGCAAAGGGGAAGCCATATAAATAAATAAGATGAGGAGAAGATAATATTAGTGAAAAGTGTCAGTTTCATTGGATACAAGGAATATGCCAGGGCCTAAAACAAGTGTCTAGGGGAATTTGGCACATCAGTAGTCATTAGTGATTTGGCAAAAGCAATTCCAGCTTCAGACAGTGAAATAAACAATGAATGGGTGGTCAGGAACACACACAGGTTCTTTTCAGGAGAGTTAGAGTAGGAGTTAGAGGCTGACAATGGTTCAAAGAAGGGTTTTGCTAAGGGAAAAGAGTTTATAAAAAAGGAGTTAACAGAGAAAGAGGGAAGGGGAGAGTGAAAGGAGATAGAAAGTGACTGAACAAGAGCATTATTTCAGTATAGAGAGGAGGCTTATACTTAGGAGGGAAGGCAGTATGAATATATGAGAATATAGGTAGATGCTGGTATGAGGCAGAAAATGGTGGAGAACTCTCATGACATGTATTCTCTCAATTAGAGAACAGGGGATGGTCAGCCTCTGAAAAGCTATAAGGATATGCTGATGCAGAGAGCATGAGTAGATGAACGGTGACATAATCCTTATCAGGAATGGGAGTGGAAGTGGACTACGAACAAACAGAAGCTCGGCAACCCAAAGAAGAAGATGAGGCTTCTGTGATAAAGATACTGGACTTCATCTCAAGGCAATGGAAGCCACTGGAAGATTTTAAGAAACAGCATGAGCAGATTCCTGTTGTGAACTATACGCTACATGTTTCTACTAGTTTTAATAAATAAAAATCTACATTTTTCTGAACTGATCTCATATATACTCACAAAATCTGAAAATTCTTAAAATTCCATGTTGTACTGAAGTGTGCCATTTGTAAATTATAAAACAAACCTCGATATACCACCAAACTATTAAAAACACTTTCTCATGTATCATGTAAAATTACATAATTAGAAAAAGGCAGTAAGTTGATTTCTTGAATGTTGATCTTATTTACAATTTTAAGTATGATTTAAATAAATTTCATTAAAAGGCAATCAGGCAAGTTTGACTTTTCGTTGACATTTAAGATCTGTCCTAATATTTCTAAAACAAAAAAAAGCACCTTGAGCTTGTACCCCTCTTGTCAAATGCAATGATAATATAAGTCCCTCATCTACTGTGAAGAAATTCTAGAGAGTAGCCTGGGAAACTCAGTTAAGTGCCTGACTCTTGATTTTGGCTCAGGTCATCATCTCAGCGGTTGTAAGATCAAGCTCCATGTCAGGCTCCACACTGGGCTTAATTCTCTCTCTCTCTCTCTCTCTCTCTCTCTCTCTCTCCCTCCTTCTCCCTCTCCCCCCCCACAAATTTTTTTTTGACTTTTTAAAAATTTTAAAGATAAAAAATTCTAAGAAATTACCTGTTTAATGCAATTTAGTCCTTTAATAAGTCTTAATTCTTATTAAAGGACCCATTTCTAAAGAATAATACAAAACAGGGGTACCTGGATGGCTCAGTTGGTTAAGCACCACACTCTTGCTTTCAGCTCAGGTCACCATCTCAGGGTCATGAGATTAAGCCCCACATTGGGCTCCATACCCAGTGTGCTTAAGATTCTCTCTCTCTCTCTCTCTCTCTGCCCTCCCCCCTTCACCTCTCTCTCTCCCTCTCTCTCTCCCTAAGAAAAAAGAAAAGAAATAAATACAAAACAAAACTACATGGTTTAAAAATAGTACTTCCTCCTATAGGATTCAGGTCACCCTAACACACAAATGATCTCCCAATTCTCCTTCTACTTCTATTCCTCCCCACACCTCTAAATGGTACCTTGATGTTGATTTTTTTTTTAATAATTGGATTTCTTAACTCTGATTTTTATTCTGACATCCTCTCACCTGGCACTGCTTACAGGATATGCAAAACGGGAGAGGTTGAAATCCATTCAGAGAGTCTTCTGAAAACTGGATTCCAGTAATTACAATAGTAGTCACTGGAGTCACAGACAACTGTTCCTTTGCAGTATTGCTATTGCAACACATATTCCTTGAATTCTGCCCACTTAAAATGTTGAGAACTGAGAACATAATCTCACCAACTATCTTTTTTACTTTATTTTATAAATACCAATAGGATATTGACTAAAATCTACAATAATTAAAGGAACAATTTAAATATACAATTCTTCATGTATATTTGAAACCATCTTCCATTACCATTAACCTTGTTACTATGTGCTAACTACCCATTTACTGAATCTCATACTGCCTAACAACCACACATTATTGCGTAGTTATTTAATGAAATATAATTTCCAATGGGCAAGTATAAAATACCTACCAACATTAGAAGATGTTGTATGATTACTTAGATATGGTTTCAGGAATGCACTATGGAGCAACTCTGAAATATATAAATGTTTCAAAAAGATATCTGCCTCTTTCAGTTGTATAACAATATTTCTGAAATAAGTTTGAGTCTGGTTCTCATCACAAATGATTCAAGTAAATAAAACACAGCCACATTGTCTCCTAGAACTTGAGAAAAATTATATCATAAAATGTTTATCCACAAGAAAAGTCCATGTTAAAATATATTATGTCAAAATGAAACATTAAAGGAAAATACATAACCTAAATTAGAAACCAAATAGCAACTGCAAAATAAATACTGAGTACTATTATTTTCTTCACCTTTCACTTTGAATAGCCTGAAGATCTCAGAGAGAATTTTAGTGGAAAAGAAAATCCTAATATTGTTATTCACCATTCCATATTCCCAAGAACAGTGTACTTCACTGTCCCAATTGACTTCTCATGGTGACCACTGCCAAACAATATCCTCCAGAGCCAGAGACTGGTAAACTATCTAAAAGTACTATTTCTACTGAACACAGAACTCTACACTAAAATCTTACGTTAAAAAAAAAAAATGGTTCCAAAATTTATAATTTTCTAAGTCATTTTATTTTTTTAAGGATTTTCAGACAAGATTAAGTACTGATAGACAGGCACTATGTGGTACATAAGCATTACAGATAGTAACTAACCACTGTATAGTTAGCTACTACTACATATAGTTTCCTCACAACCAAAGTCTAATGTGCAGTAAATACAAACTATTTACCTACCTGGATGCCACTCGGTTTACGATAACCTTGTTTTATCCAAACAATACATTCAGTGAATACACAATGTGAAACAACCTCTGATTATTCCTAATACACAAATGAAACTGTAAATCTGTTCACTCATATTGATGCATATCATTTCTAAATTTCTCAGAAAATAGATTAATCACAATTTTACAATCAGCATGGGTTCACTGGATAACTTTTATGCTCGGTGGTGTAATCAAGAATATTTATAGAATATAAAAAAAAAAACTATTTGTCTATATTCACAAAGTCTGTAATCTAGGTTGGTGATATGTGTTTTGTTGAGTTCTGGCACCATGGCTTTACTTTGGTAATAAAAAATAGGAGGCTTGACATGGACCCTCCCAGATAGATGGAACTCAGGTAGCTGTGTGGACAGTGTTCTAGAACTTCATAGGGCATAGTTGAGGCATATCAAAGGAAAGGTTCAACCTTGGTTAAAGTGAAATACAAACAAAATACAAACACCAAATTGGCTTAGAAAATACTTTGAGGGATCCCTGGGTGGCGCAGTGGTTTGGCGCCTGCCTTTGCCCCGGGGCGCGATCCTGGAGACCCAGGATCGAATCCCACGTCGGGCTCCCGGTGCATGGAGCCTGCTTCTCCCTCTGCCTGTGTCTCTGCCTCTCTGTCTCTCTCTGTGTAACTATCATGAATAAATAAATAAAATCTTTAAAAAAAAAATACTTTGAGATGAAAGAATATCAAGTTTCAAATCAGCCTTCAAAAATTGACCAAGAATTTAGTTCTGCACTACACATCATTCTAAGCATTTGATATATATTAGCACATTTAATCTTCTAACAGCTCTGAGAGGTAAATTATATTCTTATCTTGATTTTATATATCAGGAAACTGAGACACAGAGGGATTAAAAATAACTTACCCTAGATCATCCAGCTAGTAAGGAATAGAATTGAGATTTGAATCCAGTTTATTTGTAGCACCCTTTCCCATAATCACTATGCCATAATACCTCTAAGTCTCAAGCCGGAAGTGAAAAACATATACATGTATGTGAAGGAATAAAAAACAGAATGGAATGAAATGGAATGGGAGCTATGAAAAAGACAAAAATATGAAACTGGACTTTTAGGTAGATTTGGTCCAAAAACTCTCATAGGATGGACTGACAGCAGAAATGCCTAGAATCATGGAATCCGAGGTCTGTCAAACTCCAAAGTTGGTTTGAAACTATCATAAAACTGAATTTGCCATCATCTCAATGCTTAACAGGAAGAAGTACAAACTACTACGAAAACTGGAAAAAAAAAAAAAAAGAAAGAAAGAAAAGAGAGAAGAAAATAGTATCCATAAGTAGCAGATAACTTCTTTAAACAAAAAAAAAGGAATATGCCTGACCTCAGAGACCAATAGTTACAAATTCAATTCATCTACTGAATACTTGTACCTGTTTTTAAATTTTCTTGGTATTAAAAAAAACCCTATTATGTGAACCTGCTATTTAAGACCTAGGAATTAAAAAAATAAATAAGCTCTTGCCTTCAAGAGCTGCCCTGAAATTATGTCCATCTCATTCTATAACATCTGATAACTATATTGGAAATAACATTTGCTCATCACCTTAATATTTTTGGATCTCTGTTTTTAAATACACAATTGTTGCTCTTCAAGTTTGTAGCATATATCAGCTAATTCTCAGACCTGATTTTATTTCGACCCTACTCAAAAGAAAACAAAGATTTCTCCTTAGTGAAAAAAATCTGAATACAAAATAAAATAACAGCCTCATTAATTAAACTCTTTTAACCTTCAATTTCTCCCTTCATCAGAAGTACCTCCACACAGTTTAGGAAGCTTTAGGAAATCATTTGTGAAAGGAGAATAGGGGCAGAAAAATATGCTTCTCTTATTCCAATTAGGAAGTTTAACCAAGGAGGTGGAATTTCAAATCAAAAAATTAAGTTCTAATTAGTTACAGATGAAAATCCCCAAAAAGACCCTAGTCACAATACAAATCATTAACTGAGCTCCTGGAGACCTAGGAAGAGAAGGATTTTTCATGATAAAATGGAAATGATTTACATTTGAAATCCTAACCACAACACTCTTTAGTTATTTATATACAATTAAGTAATTAATTTGCTCACAGACTGGGCCAAAATAACTGGAAAATGTTTTGTTATTTTCACAAGTTTCTCAAGTATTAGTATTGAGTTATTACTGCATATTAACTCTTAAAAAATCTCATCACTGAACCCAGTTGTTTTAAGGTTCATCATCTTTATGCCACCTGGTTTGAGATTTGGCTGCAAAACTGCCACACTACACTGATCAAAGTGTTCACCAAATCAAGAATGCAGGAGTTGACCATATGAGGATTCCAGTACTTTCTATCTTTGAATGTTCTAAAAATAAATGTGTGCAAGTTATTCTGAAATCATGTCTTACCTAGCAAATTAATGTGGGAGTGCCCTTATGCACACTACAGTACATAAAATAAGACTGTTTTATGGACTCTTCCGTATAAAAGCATCCCTTGTGGGACAGGTGTTAATATTGCATCCTGTAGTCTTCAGTTTAAATCACACACACACAAAAAAATGAATTTGAATAACTGAGAAAACTAAAAGCTCTTTAAAAAGAAATTAACTAGAAAATGCATTTCTTTCAAATTCACAGTGAACACTACCCATTCCAACAAAGTATAGCCTCTTGATGCTTACTTCTCACACCTCCCAATGTAACTTGGCCTAGACAGTCTGATGGGGGCACAATTCAAATTCTTCAAAAAGGCCATGATCTAAATCACTTCCAGATTTGCCTCTGTTAGTCTAAAATTCTTGCATTAATAAAATAATATGATTATGGCAATAGCAAACTATGTGGGCATGCTTATCTATTAACATAGCTGCAAAAAGAAAGGTAGTCATCTCTAAAAGAAAAACAAGAAGAGAACAATAACATGAACAAAAATTCTTTTGGACTTAATCTCATCTGTGAATAATTAGAAGAGTTTAAGTTGATTTAGAAGAGGTGGAGGAAAGATTCTGAAGAGATAGGATTACAGTGTCTTTCACTTTGATGTATTAAAAATGAAGAAAATGAGGAAGAAGATTAGACACACGTACACGTGTGTGCATGCATACAGGCTTACACACATGCATACTCTCAAACATCACAGTGACTAAGCTCCCTATCCCATTTTTCATATGACTGGGGTTAGTAACAAGTAAGATAAGGGTTGTATTCAGTTCTTTGATTAAAACAAAATAAAGGAACAAAAAACTATTTTCACTCTATTTTGATTCAGGATAACTCTTAATTTTTGGTCTACTGGAACTCATTCACAATTAAGGAGGAACTGTGTATGATTAAATATTTGGTCAAAATATCTCCCTACACATTTAAAAACAAATGCGTAATCTAAAACTCTATAACAGCAAATAATCATGACATGAATTCCATGAGGACGATTCTATGTCATATCCTCTAATGACTTAAATTTTATAGCCAGTTATTCAAATATCTCTTTTTAAATACATTTGTTATACAGTCTTATTTTAAAAAGCACTGCATTCTTATCAAAGAAATTCCTGTTGAAGAAAAATTTAAGAGGGATGCCTGGGTGGCTCAGCAAAGTGTCTGCCTTTGGCTCAGGGCATGATACTGGAGTCCCGGGATCGAGTCCCACATCGGGCTCCCTGCATGGAGCCTACTTCTCCCTCTGCCTGTGTCTTTGCCTCTCTCCCTGTGTCTCTCACGAACAAATAAATAAAATATTTAAAAGAGAGAGAGAGAGAGAGAGAGAGAGAGAAAAGAAAAATTTAGGAGTTACAGGTAATACAAAACAATTCCCCTATTCAGATAATTTTAAATTATTTGGTGTATTTAGTTTGATTTTGTATAATTTTTTCTTTTAACACATTGTTTCCCAAACTAGTATTTAAATAACATTATTCTAAAAGATATTAATATAATGTTAATATCTATTCCACTAAAAACAATGTTCTGTGGTATTTAAAATGGTATAAAAAGGTTTAAGCAAAGTGAGCAAAAGTCCACTGTAGCTTTCTCAGAGCTGAGGTGCTAACATTCATTATGACTTAATTCATAATAAAAGACTTGGGAAGCAAGTCATCATAAACTTGGGGAGCCAAGCAGCTTCCCAAACTTATCTCCTACTAAATATATCTTCCTTTTTCATATATTAGCTTCCAGTTTGGGAAACAGTGAAACTACGTTATACTAGCAGGACATTTCCATACCATTAATAGTTTCAAAACTATGATTTTAGGGCTATAAGTTATCATCACATTTAAGTATCTCATAGTTTACTAGAATTTTACTAAAAATTACTAAATGACTATATATTTCAAACAGCACTTTTTCACTGAGCTTGTATCAAAAGGGTGTTTTCACTGGTTTAATATTTGTTAACTTGAAAACAAATATTTGTTAATTTGATTGACCTAAGTGAAAACTCATTTTTACTTTCATTTCTTTGCAAAATAGTAAAGATGATTTTTTTTCATATTTTTACCAGCCATTTGTATTAATCTCTCTCCTACCCTGGACTTCAGTTCTTTCTCTCCATATTTATTATCTTTTATCTCACTGTTTTTACTTCTTAATCTTTCTCTGAAATACAAGTTTCTCAAGTTCTTCTCATCACTGATTCAGTTTTTCAAATCATTAATTCTTCCTTCTTGCCTCCGCTAAGACTTGAATCCCACTTTCATGGTTTTACTGTTTCCTGCAATTGTCCCCCCTTACCTTTAGAGAAACATGAATGAGTTAGTTCTCTCCTTGCAGCTCTCCACTGCAGGTTCACCAATATCCTACCTTCAACCATATGCTATGTTAAATTTTTCTAAATGTTCTTCTAGTTTTTGTAAATACTCTCCAAATTGTACTTTTCTCTTGCATCTTCAGGATGCTAGCCCCTTACCCTGAAGCACTGTCTTAGTTAACAAGTCAGAAGTTGTTCAGGTTTGCTGTTGCCTCTTCCTATGATGGTGATGGTGTCCACCATCCAACAGAAGGCTTGACCTGACTCACTGCGTTCTTGAATGGTTATAAAAAAATCCCTTTTCAGCGCTGTAGCAGGATTGTAGATAGATATGAAGAGTTAAAATCCGATTCTCAGGCGGTCAGGCATTAACTTAAAGCTTGCTTTCTAGATGTCAAAGGACCCTTGCCCTCACATACTGATGGCCTGAAAAAGAATCACCAGAAGTCTAAAATGCCTACCATTCGGTTCTCCATTCCCACTTTGAGCACTCTACCTGGGGAGATATCTTCCTTTTAGGATGCAATGGTCTGTGGCTCCAACTATCCTCATCTTTAATGCCCTTGCTGTTCTCCATGTTCTTAAAGCTGCTGGACAAACAGAAACACTAAGAGAATGGAGGCATAAGTGGTGGTAATACTAAAGCTTCCTCAGAAAAACAGTACTGCTGCAGCAGATGGAGAGCTGTCCCATTTCCTTGTTTCAAGATCATTGGTGTCTGAGCAAACAAATGATGTTACAAAAGAAGCAAGCTACATTTCCTACTTTATAACTGAGTTGTTTCATCAGATAATCCTGTTTTTCCTAGTCCAGTTCCTTGTAAATGGAAGAAATGTATCAAAATTTCTAGCAATTGAGTATCAGTCTCTTTTTTCCCCATTACTTTGATTTTCTTTCTAGGTCTTCATTAATCTCTTAGCAGAAAATTGGAAGAGGCTGTCAGCAACAGCAACCAAATGTTATTTTTAATGAGAAGCCTCTCTAAATTTTAAATATAAATTATAATCTGATTATTTCACTGTCAATTACAAGAACTAATTTGATCCATTAATGTAACTTTATTTTAAATAAATGTATTAACACTGAAAAGAACAGCATACAGGAGAGTAGAAGGCGCTGTTTACCTAGAAGTCACAAATATCACCAGGGCAGAAATGCTAACTCCTTTTCTTCACTGGTAACGGCACCAGAATAAAAAGCAGACTTTCCCCACTATTTGAAGTTGAAAGTGGTTAACAAAAAAATAAACATTATCCTATGCTTTCCAGGTTTTATTATTCATATAGTTTTGTTAAATACATGGCAGTGTTTTCCTATTTTCTGTCACTCTAGACCACACAGGCTAACTAAGCTCACTTGCTTAACTACTGATGAACATCATGATACTGGCAAGTTTGAAGTACTTGGCCCCATCAATTTCCCACTGCCATGTTGATGCTTAAATAACATGAAGTAGAATTTCTGTGTATAGTTCTTTTATATCGCATACATGTAGCTAATGCAAAAGAATGGAAAATAAGAGGAATTGCAGATAAACATGTTATTAGAAAAGAAAGGAGAGCGAGCTTCTCTGAACATCTATGGTAGACACATTTTAACAGTGATGATCCACCTTTGAAAAGATTCACATGAACACCACTGAAACTGAAGAGTAATTACTATAAAGTCAAAGAAACCTGAGATAAAATCCGGGCTCTACTTAATAGTTGTGTTACCCTGAGCAAGGTAATTAACCTCCCTACTGCTCTCATTTCTCTGTTGTAAAATAAAGATATTAATAATGCCTGGTTCATCAGACGGTTAGCTGACCTAAAAATTAAAGGTAAGGCAAGCAACATCACTGTTTAGATAAGTGCTCTACAAATGTTTGGTATGATTGCCCCCCACGTATTCTAAAATAAAACAATCTTTACATGAAGTGGGATTCCACTTACAGAAGATGAAAGGATGTCTTTGGTAGTCACCCACAATGATTTTGCTAGCAACTAGTAACTTGCTTATTAGATTTATTTTCACATCTAGATTACTTTAGCTTGCACCATTCAAGACACCTTAGGTAGATTCTGGGAAACAAGTATGAATCGCTTGTACTTATGAATTACATTAAAGTATAAGAAAAATTAGATAGACAACTGAGGACAAAAACAATAAAAAAAAACAAAAAAAAATACAAAAAACTACTGATGCTTCAGAAAACAGGCTCCAAATTTAAAAGCTTAGCCTAGAGCAAAGGTTGTCAAGAAAATCACTTAGGACTGGCCTTTAAAAAAAAATAATAAGTGATCACATTTTTGGCTTGTACAATGACTACAGAGTATTAACTGCTGTTCATGGGCTGAGAAGCTTGCTACATTTACTGCAACTCAAATAAGAGTCCCAAAAAAGAATTTCCTTCGGTCTCTCATATCTTCTGAATGACTAGAGACTCATGAGAGTGAAAAACATAATTTTCTGAGTCTAGAACCTTATACCATTTTACATAAACACACAGTATTTAAGGAAACATTTTAATGTGCACTAAATTTTTCAAGAACACAACTAGATCAAGTGAAGGGATTTGTTTTGCTCAGAGCTTTGTCAAAAATAACTCAACATAATAAGAAAAGTAGCTCCCACAATCTCAAGACCACTTATTTTTGAGTCTGTAATACAAATTCTTTTAACCTATAGTTGTATTTGTAGCTGTGTCTTCCTAGTGATGCCACACGTACGTACAAGAATCTAAGTATTCCATTATTCCTGGTCCAATCACGCCAAGTATTTCCATATTGAAATTCATGTTATTTTTGAAAATGTACCTGTTAAAGACTTTTGTAAAAAAAAACACATTTTCATATAATTTCTCCTTTTTATTACAAGAAGATTACAGTAGACTATAACAATGTTTTTTAATCATTTCAGGATAAATGATTGTTATAGAAGAGGCAGCCTGGGGTTTCAAGGAAGAGAAGAGAGCACTAGAAGGAACACTTTCACAGATGTCCTCAAACATAGGAAAACAGCCCAGAGGAAGTGCAAGTAACTCAAAGAGTTACTTTGCTTCAACTGTACATTGAATAGCAAAGACTAACTTGAACCTGCAGTAAGAAGAATGTAGGTTAGCTATTTTAAACATCATCCTGAAGAAAAGGACTGTAAATCACCACAATGAGAATCTATCAGCATACTTAAGCCATTTAATAATGTGATAAGCAAATCTTTTTAAGATTTTATTTATTTATTCATGAGAGGCACAGAGAGAGAGAGGCAGAGACACAAGCAGAGGGAGAAGCAGGCTCCATGCAGGGAGCCTGACATGGGACTCGATCCCAGGTCTCCAGGATCATACCCCGGACCGAAAGTGGCGCTAAATTGCTGGGCCACCGGGGCTGCCCAGCAAAGCTTTTTAAAAATTAATTTGTACCATAAAGTGTGGAAACAATTTCATAATTATTCATTTCATGTTTTAAAGTTTTAAAATGTTTTATAATGAGTTTACACAAAATTTAGTCTTTAGGCAACAGCTTTAGAGCTCTTACAATAATTTTTAAAAATTAGGGGTGGAGCATGATATACATTCAGAGTGAAGTTTGATGGTGGCATGTGCCGCTGATCTAATCATGACCCCCCTACCTCCCCACCCAATGTGGGGGTTTGGGTGGAAAGGAAAAAAATAAAAAGTAACACTGTCACTGAAAACAACAAAGCTTATTTGGGGTGTCTCTTAATACAAGTACAATAAAAGTTACTTTAAAAAATATGGATTCACTATTACACATCCATTGCATTAAGGATGGTATCATATACAAGACACATAGCCCCACAAATATTGTCATCACAGAAATATCATAAAACCACTCGCATCTTTCATCATCCTTTAATGTGGGATAAAAAGTAGTTCACCAAACTTTGATATTCACTAAAGTAAAATCCAGTTAAATAATTTGAGTTCTTAGATTTACAACTGAATTTCTTAATTCAATCAATAAAAACCTCTGGAGTTAACAATCTTACATAAATGACAGTTGTATAGGTCAGGCTTCAAATTGACATGAATCTCTCCTAAGGGAACTTTCTGTTACTTTTATTCCATGAACTTCACATTATGAAAAATTTAGTAAACTAAACAAATTGCCTTTAAGTAATAAACAACACTTGCTCATTTTTAATAAATCAATGTATACTACTTTAAATCAGTACTTTTGACCAGGATAATATGACCAGCGGTACCAATCTGTATTTGCAGGTCCCTAGGAGTCTGAAAACCCCAGACTGGGGACCATGAGTCTGCAATATATTAAGTTCTAAAAACAAAATATGACTATTAAAAGCAAACCAATTTTTCACAAATGGACTCTCAATTTTAAACCACCCAATATTTCTTTGTCTAAATCTGAGAATTTTCCCTGTAGCTGAAATTCCACACATGGTCTCCATATCCCCAAAGAAATGCCCTTTCCAGATGAGTTCCTAAGAACAGAACTATGTTTCTTCGAAGTCAGCAAGCTATTTATAAAAACTACAGTAGCCCCCAAGGGAAGATCAATTGGCAAGTATAAAATTACCTTTATATAGTGTAGTAGCTGCTCTGCCCCCTTTTTTTTTTTTAAGGAGGACAAATACAACAATGATCAAAAAATAAGGTACGTGGAATGTGATAATTTTAATGTGGTTGCTTGTCATTACAAGAAGAAATACTACTGATTTTCAGGGCCCTGTAAAATATTTTAATCACCAACTAAACTGGCAACCCCATAAACATCATAAAACCAATGTATTGCCATTTGGCATGTACTGCCATTTGGAACTAGAAAAAGCAGTATCTTAAATGTTAAGGTATCTTATTTTTAGTAATATTAAGACATACCTTACTAATTCATGTAAGCTCTTTAACATATAAATGGTTTTTATATTGAACATATGCTAAAATTTCTACCACTGCTTAAAACTACACATAATAAGGTTTATATATATATATATATATATATATATATATATATATATATATTTGTGTGTACACAAATATTTTTGTCTATATAGCTTAACTGAATAACTTTTTTCCAAATATTCACTGATGACCACAGAGGATATTCAAAATGCTGTCCAACCAATATGGCCTATATACATTCAGTAAGAATAGAAGATGGCCAAAAAGAACCATGCCATGCCAATGTGTCTGGGCTGAACACTGTACCTCCCCACACTTCCTTCCTCTGCAATAACCATACTCTTTTGTATTTGTAAGAAATGCTAATTTCACTGAATATGATAGGTAAGAAGGGGAAATGTGTTCACTCTTTGCACAAGTTCCTGAAATAATCTCTACTTTCTCCATCTCTGTCCCCAACCTCTATGACCCACTGCCCTTTATGCCCTTTATGGGCTTATATTGTGCAACGAATATTTATTGACAACCTACTATGGGCCAGACACTGTGCTAGGCCCTGGAGAGAAGAAGGTGTACAAAACAAACAAGATCGCATGTTCACAAAGTTAACACAAAGTTTATAATCTAGTTGGAGAAAATAAATGTTTGTGCACATGTATATTTGTGGCTCCTTATTTTATTGTATAGTGATTATATGCCAAGCACTAATGTGACTGTTTTACATTACTTCAATTGACTCATTTATGTTTGTTTAAATACACATATAAAAATTCAGGTAATGACTAATCAATTAAAAGAAAATAAAAGGGGCAGCCCGGGTGGCTGAGTGGTTTAGCGCCACCTTCAGCCCAGGGTATGATCCTGGAGACCCGGGATCAAGTGCCACGTCAGGCTCCCTGCATGAAGCCTGCTTCTCCCTCTGCCTGTGTCTCTGCCTCTCTCTCTCTGTGCGTGTGTGTGTGTGTCTCTCATGGATAAATATATAAATATAATCTTTAAAAAAATAAAATAAAATAACATAAGATAAAATATGATGAATAGTCATAAATTAGAGGTATGCACTCAGAGAATATTAGTTACTGCATGAAGAAAATCAATTAATTTAGTTAATTATGATAGAATAAAAGTAAATTCATATTAAGTAAAAACAACATGTTCAATAAATTCATATTAAGTATAAAAACATGTTTTAATACTAATATTGAATACTTCCCCAAAACTAAATTCTATTGTCACTGAATTCTATCCTTTTAATCTAATATACCCCATATGGAACACCTGGGTAGTTCAATCGGTTAAGCATCTGCCTTTAGTTCAGGTCATGATCCCGGGGTCCTAGGATTCGGAGTGGGCTCCCTGCTCAATAAGGAGTCTTCTTCTCCCTCTGCCCCTCCCCTCTGCCCCCCTGTGCTCACTCGTGCTCTCTCTCTCTCAAATAAATAGATCTTTTAAAAAATAAAAAATAAATAAAATACCTTGTGTCCACATAAGTTTAATACAAATTCAAACCAGAATTATATTTTTAAACATGCAACTTAAAGTTAGGTTAACCATATTTATAAATCCTCAAGTTCAGCAAGTTATAAATAATTTTAAATTATCTTCTTTATAAGGGGGCACCTGAATGGCTCAGTGGTTGAACATCTGCCTTTGGCACAGGTAGTGATCCCGGGGTCCCAAAATTGAGTCCCTCTGCCAATGTCTCTGCCTTTCATTGTGTCTCTCATGAATAAATAAAATCTTTAAAATGAATAAATAAATAATCTCCCTTATCAGACTTTCATGGAGACTAATGAACTGGTTTTGACCAAGAGTCAATCTGAACTGTCCTTGTCAAAATTATAAAAATATGGAAATCTAGCATATCTGTGTATGAGGATGTTAACTTTTCCACAGACTGCCAAATGAAGTTACTTACTCTACTCCATTTACCAAAGGGGCTTGCATGATGTTCATTAGTCCTATGAGGATCATCCTTTCACCAGCAGGAAGACTGTTGTAATACTTGCTAATACAAAGTTTGTGAATTTCTATTAGAAACAGAAGTATCTTTTTATTTATTTAATAAATATTTAGTTAATACCTTCTACAAGCAGTTAACATTTAAAGAGCATATGCCAGTCACTGGGCTGGCCCCACCCCAGGAAGTAAGGCTATTTATTGCCCATATGGGAAATGAAAGATACAGGAAAGTACATTCCAAGGGAAAAAGGAAAAAAAAAAAAAAACAAAAAAAACATGAATAGAAAAAGAGATCAGGATGCAAAAGCAATCCGGGATATCTGTTTGGAGAGAGCTAGATCCTTAATGGATCCTTGATGGTGGGTTCAGCCTTGAACAGAAGAAGAGCATTATGTCCTCTGAGCCAGGGGTGATTAACCTGAAGACCACAGGCCTGCAAAGGGCGCATACACAGAATGCAGGATCAAACTTGGATGGGGGAAAAGATTTCATCTCTGTGTTTATATACCTTAGGCAAAAGGAAATTTAGCATTTCCTTTCAGGATAAAGGTAGGCAACAAATCATAGTGCCAATACCAGTAATCTTGTCACTAACAGAAATCTCAGCATTTTTATATCATATCTCTGCTATTAACAGATCTCTCAAAATACTGTTTACATTACTATCTACTTTGAAATTAAGGAAGTCAGATGACCAGCCACTAGAGTTCATTTAATGCACAATAAAGATTCACATATTATATTACAAGTGTGTTATATTTTTAAAG
Source organism: Canis lupus familiaris (assembly GCF_011100685.1). NCBI lineage: Eukaryota > Metazoa > Chordata > Mammalia > Carnivora > Canidae > Canis > Canis lupus. Next base: position 22,253,018 of record NC_049253.1, read on the forward strand.
CTATCTTCTATAATACTACAGGCTTTTTTTTTTTTTAATTTAAAAATAATCTTGAGGAGGCTGTCCACAGACTTCCCTGGTCTGCTAAAGGGATCCATGGCACCAGAAACAAAGAACAAACACTCTGAAGCATGAGGGAAAAAATAAAGGCAGGAAGGATTATGTTGTCATCTCCCTCCATTGCCTCAACTCTTTGATCCAACTTGGCTGCACACAAGAGCCCTCGTGTTCATGGTGCTGTGGGAGACTGAAGGAAGGGCAACAAGAACCAAGAGGAAGGAGAAGCAGCGAGCCAGCAGCCAGTCTTTATGTGCTATAGGTTTTGACTGAAAGGCTGGGACAAACAGAAAGAGAACAAACACAATATACCCCAGGACAGGCAACAGCTGTTGTAAAAATCCACTGACCAAAGACCTTCTACTTTGCTTCTCGTTCTCCCTCCAGCCCTTCCTTTCACCAGCGAGAAACTAAATAACTAAATATATAAAAGTAAAAAACACACACTCAAAAAACCCCTCTGACTTTATCTTGCCACACCAAATTGCCCACCTCCACCTGTGCCCATACATTCTGCCCTTCCTCCTAACTGGCACCTGTGTAAGACCCCTCTCCCCCACCCTATAGTTCCATCTCCGCACTGGATCCTATCTTGTCTGGCTAACTCAGCAACAGCACTACAGCAGTTCCCCATCCCACCCCATCTCGTCCCCCACTTTGTATCTCTCCACAAGATCATTCCCATGCTTGAATTGCTTTCATTAAAAAAAAAAAATCAAAAACAAAAACTTCTCTTGGCCTCATTTCCTACTCCAAATACCTCAGCTCCTATTTCTCAGCTCATTTTTCCCTCAAGAGAACTGTCTACACTTGCCACCTGCAATTGCAACCCTTCAGGCTTTCCATCAACTCCAGCCTGCTTCATCAAGGTCAACAGTTGACCATCCCCCTCCCCTGTTGCTGAACTTTAAATAAGATTTAATAAGGTTATCAGTTCCTTCTCCTTGAAATATTTTCATCACATGGCTGCCTGGATACACAAGATTTCCTGAATGCTCTTCTACCTCATTCCTTCCCATCCCCCTTTGCTGGTTCCTCTTCATCTCCCCAACTTCTAAACATCAGAGTGCTCTAGGATCAGTCTTTAAGATTCTTTTCTATCTGTACTTAATCTCTAAATGTCTCCTTCAGTCTAGTGGTTTTAGGCAGTATCTACATGCTAACGAAATTCGAAATTTCGATCTCCAATCAGGCCTTTTCCCTGAACTCCCACCTCACATATCCATTTTAATTGATATCTCAATAAGCCCAAAAACGAACTTCTGATTTTACCCACACTTGCACATTTCAGTCTCCTTCAGCCCCATAAAAGGAATTTTATTCCTCAATCTGGGAAAGTCTTTGCACTTGTTCTTGACATCTCTCCATTTATCTCCCATGTACAGTTCAAATTCTTTTCAAATTCTTTTAGTTCTTCCTTACATAGTAAATTCTGAATTTACTTCTCATCAGCTCCACCCCTGCCACCCTGGCTCACCTGGGATTGCTGCAGTAGATTCCATGAGTCTCTCTCTTTTCCCATCTTTTGTCCTAACATTACTCTCAATGCAGCAGCCAGAAGGATCTTTTTAAAGCCAATGACAGCTCATGTTACTTATTTGATTAAAACATTCCAATGACTTTCCATATCACTAAAAATACAAGCTAAAGTCCTTAAGAATGCCTACAAGTCTGAACATGATCTGTTACCTCTCTGAATGCCCTCTCAGGATCCTCCCCTTGGATCATTCCACTCCAGTCTCCCTGGCTTCCTCACCGGTGTTCAAGCACATTGGTCACATTGCTGCCTTGAGTTATCTGCACTTGTTCTTCACTCTGTCAGGATCTTCTTCCCTCAGTAAAAAATGAAATGTACCTCACTCAATATATGAAAATCACCGTGGTGATTATTTCCTTAAAATAACATTTTCCCCCTTTTTAATACTTCCATTACTGAAAAATGTCCCCATTGGGTACTTTGGGGGATTAATTATGAAGAACTGTTATATACAGTTCAATTAATCTTAATTTCCCTCTTAAAATGGCTTTCGTAGACTCAATGAAAGAATTTGACTGAAATTTAGCTTTGCTTTTTTTTGAATTCCTAGCTGAATTTGTTTGGACAGAGAGACTAGAACTGTATTTATTTACCAAATACTTCAACTATATATATATTTTTACCTCAACTATATTAAACTGATATTTTTATTCTTACTTTCCCTGAATTTGCAAGATACTTTCTTATATATTTCATAAAATAACAAAGATTAAACATAGATTCTAGAGGGAAATAATTCTTCCAAATTCTTTACCTATATCCTGATCCTCCATTAAGTCCAGATAATAAAGCACTCACCTAGTATTTCTTCTTACAATTTCATGTAGATGGACTAGATCCCAACATTTTGCTTATACCTAAGAAGAATTTTAAATAAAAATTGGTTTTATAAAGTTTAAATAGAGAATATAAAGTATAAACTTTAGACTGTGATTGAAACAAATAGGAGTCTCCCTAAGTCTTGGAATGGCCTCTCCTAAAATAAGAATTTCCTATTTATTTTCAGTCTCACCTTTCCTAATCTGACAATTTACTCTGAACCACCTTAAACTCAACAACTTTCTGACACTGAATTGAGATTATTAAAAAAATATAAATTTAAATATATTAAACAGCCAAGATACAGAACCATGCTACTCAAGGGTCCCTCAATTAGATGAATGTGGTAATATGAATAAAGATGTGGTAAATACACATGAAATATTAATGAACCATAAAAAACATGAGATCTCATTTGCAACAAAATGGATTAGAACTAGAAAGTATAATGCTAAGTTAAGTAAGTCAGTCAAAGAAAGACAAATACCATATTATTCCATTCATATACAGGATTTAAGAAACAAAGTAAATGGGCAAACAAAGGAAAAAAGAGGCAAAGAGAAAAACAGACTCTTAAATACAGAAAGCAAACTGGTGGTTGTGAGAGGGGAGGTGGGTGGTGGAGGGTAAAATAGACGGGATTAAGAGTAGACTTATAGTGATGAGCACTGAATAATGTACATAATTACTGAATCATTATATTGTACACCTGAAACTAATATAACACTGTATGTTAATTATATTTCAATAAAAAAATCGATAAACAAGTACTTAGTAAGTATTCACAAGGTATTTAATTACTGCCAAATATTGGACAGGATAGAAAGTTAAGTGAAGCAATTCTCTGTCCTCCAAGATTTGATAATCTATACACGAATTAAAAGGAAAGGAACAGAACCAAAATCTGTCTTATACTATCATCTGCCAGGCACTAAGTAGGGCAGGAGACATAAACTGTATCAGTTAATCCATATAACTACTCAGGGAAGAATTTTAAAAATATATATATATATATAATCCTAGAAAAAATATTCCCTCATAACTTTCTACTCATCTACTCCTTAAATTATATAATTTTAATTCCTCTAAAAACATGTTACTCTGATATATGATTTTACAAAATTCTAATTATCAAAATTCTGCAATAATTTTCTTTCTCTTGTCCCTTAGTGTTAACACTCTATTTTGCTATATTTTAACTGGTGACAGCAGAGAAGTCTTGCAAGAAGCTAAACCAGAAGAACAGTACAATTACTAATCTAATTCTTCCTCTTTTTCCTCTCTTGATTTTCCCTGAAGAGGGACATAGGTGGAAATACATGCCTTTTAAATTCTGGCCCACTATTATCTCAGCCACATACATTAATCTTATCAATTTGCACTCCTGATTAGTGAAAAACATGTCTCACTAAGAATTATCCAGCGATCAATATGAAATTGATTTGGAATCCAGAGCCATTACTCCTTTCTTTTTTCAGCACATCCTTCTTCCCCAGAGCAAAACCTGTATCAAATTAGACTGCCTATGTCTGGCAGTGTGCAGGGAATCCAGAGAGAGAGAGACAGAGGGGACAGAAAGAGGGAGACTGGCCAACATCTCATCTCCATAGTCTTTTGTGGCAAGCTCCTCTACACAGTATACCCCATCCCTTCGGCCCAGAAATGGGGTCAAGTGGGGAACTAACTTGGGTCCTCCCACACTTTCTCCTAGACACTGTAATCTTGAACAGGGAATGTGACCAGAAAGAACTCATCCCCTTGAAGAATGTCTAGACACAGGTCAACTGGCAATTGGCTTCAATTCTAAAGCTCTGTTGTTAAATTCTTTCTTTAAGCCACTCTGAATTCTCCCAATAAACCTATTTTCCATAAGATTAGCTTCTGTTTCCTATAACCATAACAGGAGGCTGGGTTGGGGTGGAGTGGCAAGAAAAAGTAAGAAAAAGCCACAATGGAGGATGAGTGAAAGTAAACAATCCATGATAAAATTATGCAAATACTTATTCAAATAATTTATGATTACTCAAACCATATTGGTGATTCAAAATAAAAATGTAGTTTATATTTAATATTTCTTCAAAGTTTCTGGTCTTAGGGTTACAATCCCAGCTCATTCTCCACTATTCAACATGACTGGAAATGCATTATGGAACTGACAGAAGCATGAGGTGAGTACCCAAAATAAAGAAGGTGAAGGTAGCTTTATGCATCTCAGTGAGGCTCAAAGAGCAATTTCCACCCAGTTGCTTACCAAAACAAAACTGAAATTTATTCACCAGACTTCTTTTGAATAGCAGCTGGTGTTTCCAAAAACGTATTTTAAAAGTTTCTAATTTATCGGGATCCCTGGGTGGCGCAGCGGTTTGGCGCCTGCCTTTGGCCCAGGGCGCGATCCTGGAAGACCCGGGATCGAATCCCACGTCGGGCTCCCGGTGCATGGAGCCTGCTTCTCCCTCTGCCTGTGTCTCTGCCTCTCTCTCTCTCTGTGAGACTATCATAAATAAATAAAAATTTATAAAAAAAAAAGTTTCTAATTTATCACTGAATGGACACATAAAACAACAACAAAAAATGAAACTTATAATTCAATATTCTGATTAGTTAAAATAAACTTATCTAACAATCCAGTATAATATAACCAACAATAAAAGAATCCTGGTTCTATTTTTATTGGTAAAAAAAAAAAAAAATGGCACCATTACGATTCATTTGAAGTTAGACACCTGAAAGCAACCTGCACAGAAGAAACACATCAAAGACCCAGTGAAGCATGACTTCAAAAGGTACAGCACAGATGTGAGCTTCCAGGAAACAGCCTGCTCTGATGCCAGAACTCAAACACAGGATTGGCTTCACTTTCAAACTAGAAAATACTCTGAATGGTATCACCACAAACTGCTTTCATAATAAACTTCCCTAGATTTACCTGGCAAAGGTTTCCTTTTTAATTAATAGAAAAACCAGAACTTAACACTTTAGAGGTAAGATCATGGGCCCCTAGAGTCTGGCTGCCTGGGTTCTCCTGCTTGACTCTTCACTAGTGCATGGATAACTCTGGGCAAATTATTTAATCACACTAGAATTTGACTTCCTTGGGGTTGATAGAAATATTAAATGATTGTATCTTAAACATTAAAACAGTGGCTGGCACATAGTAAGTGTTATTCCATAGTAAGACCTGCTTGAAAATAATTAAGAGTTACTCTTTATTCTCCAAGTCTCGTAGGAGATCTGGATATCAGAGTAAACGGGTAACTAAAAACAGATAAGCGTGTGTTGTGTGTGCATGTGTAAAATGAAAATATCATTAAATTTAAAAGGTATTGAACGGTACTGTGAGACACTTTCATTAATGAAGATAAATAGATTTTTTTCTTAGTTATTTTTCATCCTATAATTACCTCAGAGAAAACTGGGGTGAAGAGTTCAATTCTGGTTTTTAAAATGTCCTGCAGCACAATTACAGCTACTAAACACATTCACAGACTAAGTTTAATGACCCAGGATACAAAGCATGTTTTTAAAATAGGTATCCTCAAATATTTTTACTATTGTTATTAATATCCAAGTAGTAGTTAATTCCAGTGGATATATGCAGTTGTACATAAAAAAGAATTGTGGAAAACTTACCCTTAAAATGGACGACGCCTTCCTGGCTTAAAATACATAGAGAATACAGTATTTAATATCTTTTAGTGTTCTCTTGACACATAAAATGTGTGTTTACATTAAAGAGTGTTGAATTAGGATTATGTAAGAATCCTTTACAAGTACCTACTGGTACCAAGGGATGTTTGGACACAGGTTAAACAATAGCTTTGAATCATTCCTTTTACTCAAGGATTTTAAGAGAATTTTGATTTATGCTAAAGCATATTATGGAAAGCAATATAAAATTATAATTAATATTCAACATAAAACAAGAGACATTAAAAGTTGTGCTTCAGGCTACTTGTCCAAGGCCCCAGGGGTATGTGTTAACTCTCCCTTCCCATTGGTGCTATGGAAACTCAAGATTGTATCATCAGTCTGTTTTCCTACTTCCCAAGAAGCCCTAATTTCCAATGGGGATACATGTAATCTTGGGACCAGAGATGGAATGTGCAATCTATTTGCAGTCTAATCAGAGTGAGTCTTAGCATTCTCACCAGACTTTCAGGAGTGAAAATGCTATATGAATGCATATAGCTGTTGCTCTGGACAGCATGGCATGAAGATGTGAAGCAATGAGGACATCCCACCTGCCTATGGTACAAATGTGGAGCAGGGCAGAGTCCAGAGTATCTTAGGAAACAGAGTGGGATCACGAGGACATCCTGGGCCTCTGGATCAAACCTTGTCTGAAGTTGATGTCCCTGAATTTTTTTTTTTATTTTGTGAGCCAGGACATTTCTTCCACTGTTTAAGAGAGTCTAAGATGCATTTTCTATATAACATGTAACATTTTTGTGAAAAAGTTGAAAAAACATTGACAAAGCAGAAAAGCAGAGATTTTATTACCCATTGATCTTTTCTATCACTCAAGTCAGTGCCTCTTTCTCATCCCACATAGGATTCTTTCTCGTCTCCCTCACTACTCCTCTGTGCTTGACATTAACAATTCCCAGCAATCTGTGTCCATCCTTTTCTTTACGAATTAGCTTAAACTTCTGAGACCCTGTCTATGGCATTGTCAGTCCCAAATCACCCCAACAAATTTTAAATAAAGTTGCACTGCTTTCTTTGGCATCTATATACTATGAATATCAGAATTCTAGGCCACTTCTTCAGTATGAAAAATGTTATTATGAAAGGGGAAAAGTTGGGACACCTGGGTGGCCCAGTGGTTGAGCGTCTGCCTTCAGCTTAGGGTGTGATCCTGGTGTCTGGGGGTCCTGGGATCGAGACCCGTATCAGGCTCCTTGCAGAGTGCCTGCGTCTGCCTCTGCCTATGTCTCTGCCTCTCTATGTGTCTCTCATGAACAAATAAATAAAATCTTTTTTAAAAATTAATTTATTTTAAAAAATAAAAATAAAAGGGGAAAAGTGAATAGATATCCAGATTGTATACAAATGAATATATTTTAAAGTTTCCTTTTTCTTCCTGAAAAACTATACTTGAAAATGCATTGTTAATTTTCCTACGCTTCCAAACTTCCAATAAGACACAAGTCTTTATCTGCCCTCCACTCCTCCTCCTCCTAGTTTCAGAGGAAATGTTCTCCTTTTCACCAATCAAGACCAATCTATCTACATATCCTTTCTCAGTTAGTCGCCTATATTTTGAATTATTTTATTCTTCTAAATCTTTTCTTACAGCTTAAAGCATTTTTAAGTCTCTTCCTTCACAAATTGAAAATAAATAAATAAAACCCCATCACATCACCTCTGCTCCAAAGCCCATCCGATTTTTCTGCTTTGCATAAGATAAACTTTGCCTGTGTTTTTTTGTTTTGTTTTGATTTTGATATTTTTACCTTTTTTTACCTTTTGTAATGTTCCACTAATAGTTTTGAATCATATACATGACCCACACTGTGTTTCTACCTCACAACATTGTCCCAGAGGTAATCAATATCAACTCCTGAGTTTTCTCTTCCCTTTGACCACACTAAATCCCAGAGTAGTCCCTCAGACACTTAATGCACCAATTCTGTGTGTAACTTACTATTTGTGTAATGCTGCTTCCTTCTCTTTCAAAATTTAATACAGATACCACTTCATCCACCAAGCCTTTTCCTACCTGCCTCTGTGACTCACCATACAACTTAACTAATTTCTATTGCAGATGCGTAAAATTTGACTATAGCAAAGTTTGTTGTTCTTAAGACAGCAAAATTTCTTAAGTTCAAGCATGTAAAAAAGCAGTGCCTTTAAAAAAAAAAAGGTTTTTTTACATTTAAGACAGAAAACAATCAACTTTTCACAGAGGGTCTTGGTCAGTAACAGACTTATCCAGAAAAGAGTAATAGAGACCTAAGGTATTTGAATAGCCTCTGGCCTTTTGCCCATCTCTCTGAAGTTGGGAACCTCATAAGAACATGATTCCACATCTCTGTGTTGAATATTCCTGTTAGTCTATCAGACTTCACCTAAAACCCAATCACAGTAAATAAGTATTCTAATTTTTTTCAGATGGAAAAGATAAATCAAAATGTACTCTTTATAAATACCACCTTTTCAGATATCCATTTTCCATGCCTAATATTTCTTTCATCAAATATATAAATCTTGGGATGCCTGGGTGGCTCAGTGGTTGGGCACCTTCTTCAGCCCAGGGTGTGATCCTGGAGTCCCAGGATCAAGTCCCACATTGGGCTCCCTACATGGAGTCTGCTTATCCCTCTGCTTCTCTCTGTCTCTCATGAATAAATAAATAAAATCTTTAAATATATATATATATATATATATATATATATACACACACACACACATATACACAGACACACATATATATATATTAGTATAAAATGCTTTTCTAACCACAAGAACAAATAATTGTCCATTTTACCTTGAAGTGACTATTAAATCAGTATTTCTGTTTGTAAAAAAAGGTAATTAAAATGGACACCTGCTAAGTATCAGTGTCCCACTTCAGGAAGAAAAAATTTTGTGAATTAGGATTGTTTAAAAAATTATCAGAAACATTACATTTTCACTTTTTAAGAAAAACAGTTTTAGGCAGTACAGTAGTTAAGAAAGAAGGCCTTGGAATCAGACTATCTAAGTTCAACTTAGCTGGAGAGAATTTGGGTACTCAACTCCTTATGGTTTTTATTTTTATTTTTTGAGGATTAAATGAATTTATGAAAACAAATTAAAAGGTTTTAAAAAGTGCTTGGCACAGAGTAAATGGCAAAAAAAAATGTTAGGTATGCTTCTTGGTAAATATTTCTTCTAGGAAGAATTACCTTCTTCTAACATTAAAAAAAATGCTTAAAAAAACCCTCATATATCAAGTTGAAATACAAACTGAATAAGTATTTCCAAATCCCCATAAAGGGCTATTTTTCCCTTGAATATAATAAACTCCTAAACAATAAACAAGAACAAATACCAACAACTAATGAAACTAGTCAACACAAAATGAAGCTTTCACAAAAAACCAAACCTAAGTACTTTTTAAGTATATGAAAATATACTGAACTTTCATAAGAAAAGTGCAAAGTAAAACGTCAAAGAGATAGAACTTTTTCTTTACCAGCTTCACACAAGTTTAAGAGTTTGGTAATGCAGTCACCCACCAGTAGCAGCTAAGGAAACAGACACACATACACTGTGGTGGGCAAGGAAATCGGCACGAACTCTGTGCTGCACAAACTCTCTATGCTCTAGGGAATGTTCTTGCAGTTCTAGGCACACATGTTTATAAATAACAAATGACTGGAAAAACCTAACACTTTCTATCCACACAGTGCATTTAAAAGAACGGTATGTAGCATTTAAAGGAATGATGCAGCTCTCTATGTGTTAATCTGGAATGCCTGATACTTTTGTCAATTGAAGGCAAGATACAGACCAGTGTGTATAGCTACTCTAATCTGTATTTAAAAGACATATATGTTGTATATTATATGCTATATATACTGCTATGTATCATATGTGTATGCATATACATATATATTATACATACATACACATACACGCACTCTCTGGATGAATAACAAGAATCTGGTCACAGCAACTGTCTCTGGGAAGGACATATGAGTGGATGGGAGGCAGGAACAAGGAAAAGCTTACTTTCACAGCTTTCAGTTTTGTACCATGTAACTAAAAAACCTAAAAATCCAGTAAATTAAATATTCTTTTAAAACAAAGTTTCTGGGACACCTGGGTGGCTTAGCGGTTGAACGTCTGCCTTTGGCTCAGGACGTGATCCCGGGGTCCTGGGATCAAATCCTGCATCGGGCTCCCTGCATGGAGCCTGCTTCTCCCTCTGCCTGTGTCTCTGCCTCTCTCTCTGTGTCTCTCATGAATAAATAAAATCTTTAAAAAGAAAAAATGTATACCAAAAAAAAAATTACCAAAAATGATTTCATTTACAGCTGTTCTAATTATTACCCAATTAATTACCAACAATAGGAAACATAATAGCTTTTAAGTGGTTGGTAATCTCGCTTTTTTTTTTTTTTTTTTTTTTTTAATTTTTATTTATTTATGATAGTCACACAGAGAGAGAGAGAGAGAGGCAGAGGCACAGGCAGAGGGAGAGGCAGGCTCCATGCACCGGGAGCCCGATGTGGGATTCGATCCCGGGTCTCCAGGATCGTGCCCTGGGCCAAAGGCAGGCGCTAAACCGCTGCGCCACCCAGGGATCCCCCGTAATCTCGCTTTTTAATAACAATTAGTAAGTATTAGGAGATAAAACCTTTAAATAGGGTTTTACAAAACATTTAAATATTTTCAATGTAAATTGGCATCTAAAATAATATTATTGGATCTTTCTGACTACATTTGCTTATCACCAAAGACATTATCACAACAACGTAAAATATTTTGCTAACTGATCAAATTTATTGCAATTCTGAAAACTTGTTAATATTACTAGATTATTCCACTTTTTAGAGTCATTTCCTTCAGAAAATAATTTCAGGCAAAGTGTTAGCATGCATAGGGACTAACTCTGTAGTTGAACATCTTGTGTGCATACTGCTGCCAAAAGAAGTATCACAAAGCATGTCATACATCTTTAAAAACTGCTGTAAAGATAACCCCCACTGTTCTACGGAACATTAAAACACTATAGAAAAATCTTTACAACTGTCTACATAATCAAACAGGACTCAGACAATCAATAAAACCTACATGTCTTCCAAAACAGGCGTAGAAACTACAAAGAGTGAATGGTTGTCAGATAGGTAACACCTCATCCAGGTGAGAAAAAGCTATTCCCTAACTTTGAAGGATATTTTCAAATAAAAGAAAAGCTAACAAATGGCACAGAATCCTCTGTGATTTTAATGACAGCTTCCTTCTTAAGACCTGTTGGTTTCAATTGGGGTGGGAGGTGGAGATGAGCTCTTTTTATTATCAAAATATCTATAGTAGGCACTGCCACTTCCCTTTCTGGGTAAGACATAGAAGGGTTGCTAATGTGTGCTGCTGATGCTGAATGTTCTGTAATGGATAATCAGTGATCCGGAAAGTATAAAACACACCCATTCTGGTGAGCCATTTTATTGGTTCTGGTTCATAAGGTTCTACACTATAGAATTTCATGTTCTACACTAAACCTTAATCTCCAGGTGAAACAGAAGTTTAATGTCTTTAAATGGGTTTAATTTTGATCAGGTTTTCACTGCCAAAGTCAGAGTTGTAGAGGTCTTCAGAGAGTCACACAAAAATCTTAAGAGTCTCAAAGGGGGAAAAAAACCTCCCTTAGCTTTTCAAAGAGGTAAAGGGAAGAAAAAAGAAAAGTTCTCAAGTGTGCAAAGTTGCATGAAGGCAAGAAAAAGAAAAAAAAAAATATATATATATATATTGAGAGTAGGGAGACAGTAGGATAAGTATAAGGAAAAACCAGACAGGAGAAAAGGAACATCCATATAGATCATGAATACAACATAATGGAACTGAACTGTCCTCTAAAACAAATCTGTACTTGCAAGACTCATGCAGGGGCCTTGGTGTCCAACTGCTTCTGATTCTCAATGACTTCCTGCAGGCAACTGCCTCAGGGTGATCAGCTGTAGACGCACACCCTGGGACCCAACAGTGCTTCCTGCAGTCCCACAGCAGCCTAGGAGAGTTGTTCAAACTGGTGATATTTAAGTTCCCAGGTATATGGGGCAGCCCAGGTGGCTCAGTGGTTTAGCGCCGTCTTTGGCCCAGGGTATGATCCTGGAGACTGGGGATCGAGTCCCACATCGGGCTCCCTGCATGAAGCCTGCCTCTCCCTCTGCCTGTGTCTCTGCCTCTCTCTCTCTCTTTCTCTCTCTCTCTCTCTCTCTGTCTCTCATGGATAAATAAATAAAATATTTAAAAAAATAAAAAAATTAATTCCCAAGTATAATGGGAAATGACTGGTGATGTTCAAACTATGATTAGCATATTTCATGTCTAATACTTCTACTGTGTTTTGCACAATTTGGAAATATCAAAAAATGTTTTTCATTTAATCAATACCACCAAATATTATACTCTGTAGAGGTAGTTCTCAAGTGCACTTGCATACAGTGAAGCATTGACCTTCTCAACTTTCAAGAAAATGAAAAATGTCTAATCTCATGTATCAGGATTATGTGGTACGTGTGTTTATAATACCCAAGTATGCATAGTTCCCAAGTGTAAGTAGGGCAATTTATTCATTCATAATTCACTCACTCCCTCACACAAACACACTCCACAAATATTTTTTCCTGCGCCTATGCACCAAGAAATAGTTCTGGATCTATAGCATGCTATGGAGTGGAAAGACAACAAAACTCAACTGTATCATTATAAACTGTAAAATTCTGTGTGGAACACAGCTAATAATGAGGGTGGGGGGCGGGGGGCAGCATGTAGTTTGGGGTATGGAGGATGTGCCTTTTGAGCTCAAATCTGAAGCATGAGTAAACAATCAGTTGCCCAAAGGAAGGTGAAGAAGAGAGCATTATAGGAAAGAGAACAAGCAGGTACAAAATGCCCCAAAGATGGTAAGGAGCTTGGAAGATTCAGGGGGAAAAAAAAGCATGGAGAATAGATAGTGGAAAGATAACAGGGCTGTTTTATGGGCCTTGTTAAGGATATTTTCTATACCCTGAGAATAATGAAATGTTACTGAAGCTCAAGTGAAACATGATAATTACTAATATTTACTAATCATCTACTACATGCCAGGGACTATTCTAAGTACTTCATATTAATTAGCTTTTTTAATCCTCATAACAACTATATGAAGCAGGCACTACTTACACCCACATTTAAAGAGGAACCTCTGTAATACACAGGAAAGTTAAGTGATGGGCTCAGTGTAAGTGCACAGTAGAATCTGACCCACACAGTATGACTTTTATACTTCGTTTATTTTTGAGACCAACCTGATAAAAAAAATAAATCATCTGCTCCATGGTGCAAATAAACCTTCCTCTATCAACCCTTAGAGATTCTACTTAACTGGAATAATAGTGCCTGGAGTAGATAATCATTTTCCTTCAGCCAGTAAGTCCAAAGAAAAGAGTTATATATACTTAAATTACCATTATTAACATCCACCTCTACTATTTCATATATTATGGCAATATCTATATAGAGGTAAATTTTCCAAAAGGAGGTCTCAGAAATAACAGTACCTGAAACAGTTCTGAAAAGGAAAGGGAAGGGTGCCTGGTGGCTCAGTCTCTCAAGCATCTGACTACTGATTTCAGCTCAGGTCATGAACTCAGGGTCAGGAGATCAAGCCCCACACTGGGCTCTGTGCTGGGCATGAAGTCTGCTTAAGATTCTTCTACCTCTGCCCCTCCACCCTCCACCCACGCATGCATGTGCCTCCATGCCCATGCCCCCTCCACCCAAGTGCTCTCTCTCTCTCTCTCGCTCTCAAAAAAAGGAAAGGGAGGAGGAATCTCAAATTATAAACTACATAAAATCAAATCTTACCTAAGATGCTGATAATTAATAGGCAATTAATGAAAACTAGTGACTCAAAAATATTTTAAAAATTAGAATTTTAAAATTAAGTCTAGATTTTATGACATGGTATGACTAGTTTCTTCATCAAAAGAGACATAACTTATATTCACAAATACAAGATACATTGAAGCATGTAAATGTAAACAGATATATGGGTAGAATTCTAGAGTCACTCATGGTTTTACACATTAACATTTCTGAAAAAGGTTTTAAGTCATAAATATTTATAATATTATTTTCCCTAAATTTAGAATTCTCCCTGTTAAAGATGTCCAAATATATAACTTATTATTTGTTTCTAAAGAAATGTACCATAACTCAAAAATATGCAAGATTTGTTTAACAGAAATATTTTGTTACAATAGCCTAGACATACTACTTATCAGAACAGGCTTGGATAGCTCCAACATCACATTCTTAATTTAACTTGGACAATTATGGTCTTTGTATTTTCTACAATTCAACAAACAAAAGATAGATGCATGAATTTTATACTATGTGATGAACTGCCCACAACTTAAAGAGATGCTTCCAAACTGAGTACTATTTCTCCTTCCCAAATTTAGAACTGTAATAGAATATTCCTATACTATTTTCCAAATTAATCACCATGCAATATAACAAACTACATGGATCACATCACAATAGTTTATTCTACATTTCCTCTGAAAACCTTTCCCTAATTCCCAAAGTCTAGAATATGTGCTCCTCCTTTTCCTTAGCATCTTGGACTTCTTTACCAGAGCACTTCACTCCTTTAGGCAATATCTATTTCATTGCCTCTTCCTTCCCATGTTATAAACTCTATGATGACCAGCACTGTATTTACCTACGTATGTCCAGCACTTAGCACAGTGCCTACCAAACCCCTATTATGCAACCCATAATTAGTGAAAATTTGCTAAGATCAGAATCATAAGGAAATCATAAAGAATAAAATGACCTGCTGGAATAAATTCGGAGAGATAGGATACTTTAAAAAAAATAAAAGCATAGTTCCTTATGAAAATCAAAATCCTGAGGAATTCCACTTTCTAACCCACCATGTGCAAGTATGCACTGCCTTCAACTTACAGAAATAAAAATCGAAAGTAGTCAGGGTGTGGTATATAAAGTCAGATACATAATCTAAAGCTAATCCAACTCCACTTTTACTAAATCCTGAATCATAAACTTTCAACACCTTTTACATTTACCACACCTATTCTACTGGCAAGAATGCATTTCCTTTCTTTTTATTTTGATGATTTCTCTTTCTCTTTCTCTCTCTCTCTCTCTCTCTTTCTCACACACACACCCCTGCATGAAAACTTGAGACCTAAATGTCACAACTCAGAAAAGAACAGCAACTTTCTTTTAAAAGTGTAAGTATTTTAAGTTCATTAGCCTCCATTTTCCAAAGTATGTTCCAGGAACCCAGTTCAGTGGTTCTAACTTGCATCAAAATCACCTGGAGGTTTTGTTAAACTACAGGCTGCTGGGCCCCAACTTGAGAGAATCTAATTCCACAGGTTTGGGATGGGGCCCAGGTGATGGTGATACTGCTGGTCTTGGGATCACACAAGGTCTAATGCCCTAGTGTGCTGTTAAGAGATGCTTCCTGAAGGGAAAATATTCATTCTCAAATACCTTTGGAAAATGTTACATATTCTTTATGCCTCTTAAGATTTCATTATACACATTAGCATATTAAAAACTCTGAAATGGCCTGGGTGGCTCAGTGGTTGAGCATCTGCCTTTGGCTCAGGGTGTGATCCTGGTCCGGGGATCAAGTCCCGCATCAGGCTCCTTGCGAGGAGCCTGCTTCTCCCTCTATGTCTCTGCCTCCCTCTCTGTGTCTCTCATGAATAAATAAATAAAATATTTTTAAAAAACAAAAAACTGAATAAAAAATAAAAGCTCTGAAACGATCTGCAGTAAATTAAGCTTTGCATTGTTTATCAAAAAAAAAATTATTTAACCCTGGAATCTTAATCAAAGAGTGATCATTAACAACTTACCATGCTCTGTAGAATACACTCTGAAAAGTCTACACTTGACTCTTTAGAACTGTTTCCTTAAAATGTATTTTAGCAGAAAACAATTCTGTCCTTGGAAATAATCCAACTTACCATGTATGATTTCTGTCCAAATAAAACACCTTCTCATCCTCAGATAAGGCACAGTTCACCCAACCATATACACCATTTCTTGTGGTGCTACTTTTGTAGTTCTTGGTGTAAAGTAAAACCCAAGATCACACAATGCCCCAACCATAATCCAATTAATTAAAAATAATGCATAATTTAGTGTCATTTGGAATTTTAATTACTGAAAGCCACAAATCCACCTTATTTGTTCACATCTGAACAATAATGAAATGCTAATGCTAATGAAACAATAATGAAATGCTTATAACAATGGAATAAAAGAACCTAAGTTTGTTCAGGTCAAAATATTCTCTCACACACAATCTTATCTGGTGTTCATAAACACCTTGAGTGAGGCTGATACGGCAGGCATTTAACTCTGTTACCCCGTTGGCTTACTGAGAAAAGGAGCAGCAAAGTGAGTCACCAATTCATGGAACTCAGTGATGACATGTCTTTTGACTAATGTTCCAGTCATCTCTCATACACTGCACCACCTTGCTGTAACTTTCATGCTCACCCTGTTCATTTTATCCAGCAACTTTTCTCTTTCTCCTCTTAATCACAAAAATTGCATGTGAAATACATATTTAAAATCTTTCACCTTGGGCACCTAGGTGGCTCCAGTGGTTGAGCATCTGCCTTTGGCTCAGGTCGTGATCCCTGGGTCCTGGGATCAAGTCCCGCATCAGGCTCTATCCATGGGAAGCCTGCTACTCCCCCTGCCTATGTCTCTGCCTTCGTCTCTCATGAATAAATAAATAAAATCTTTAAAAAAAAATATTTCACCTTACAGTACAGATACATCCAAATACTGACTGCTCTATTAGAAGCTAAGCACTGCCAGCTACCATGAGAACTGGAAAAAGGAATTACTAGGGTAATATAAAGACAGAAAAGAGTCAATTCCAAATTAAGGTCTTGGTGAATATTTACAAGGATTTAAAGAATGTAAACTCCATAAGGAAAAAGGTTTTTGTCAGCTATGGTATCTAACCCAGTGCCTGGCACTCTGGAGGTGCTCCACATGTATTTACCGAACTTGTCAGCGACCAAGAGGCAGTCATTTGAAAACAGCACAGAAACAAATAATATGTTTTAAAAAGTTTAATCCTTTATACAAACTTTAATTTAAAAGAATCATTTATGGGGCACCTGGGTGGCTCAGTCAATTAAGTGTCTGCCTTTGGCTCAAGTCATGATCCCAGGGTCCTGCTTCTCCCTCTCCCTCTGCCCCTCCCCTTGCTCCTGCTCTCTCCTTCTCTGTCTCAAATAAATACATAAAATTTTTAAAGAATTCTCAAGTTGAATGTTTAAAAATATCACTATAGGCTATAAGAGCAGCAATGATCAAAATGGATGAATCTCAAAATCATGTTGAGTTTTCTGAAAATTGCACAAAGATAAATATGAAAGTTTATATAAATGTTGAATATACAGACAAAAATGAAAGCTATAATGCACACACAGATTACTATGCAGCAATGAAAAAAATAAACTTGCAGTCAGTTTTGAAAGACCAAATTGCAGACTACTGGTTGGGGGGGTGGGATGGGGGGTGGGGAGATATGGCTATGAAGGAGTAACCGGAGGGACAACTCTGTGGTGATGGAATAGCTCTGCATCTTGCAGTGGTGGTACATCAGTCTACACATGTGATATAAATGACAGAATTATACACATATACTGTATGTCTCATTCCTGGTCTTGATATTGTACTATAGTTACATTAGACATAACCATTGGACTGGGGCACCTGGGTGGCTCTCTTGGTTAATCTTCTGCTTTCAGCTCAGGTCCTGATTCCAGGGTCCTGGCATTGAGCCTGGTGTCGGCTCCCTGCTCAGCGGGGAGTCTGCTTCTCCCTCTCCCTCAGCCCCTCCCTCCTGCTCCTGCTCTCTCTCTCAAATAAATAAAATCTTTAAAAATAAATAAAAGGATCATTTTATATTTCCAAAGGGCAATCTAAATCTTATATATCATAATCATAATGTCTAATATCAAGGACAGAGGATCTACCACTTAAAAACCCTTTCCCTACAAAAGAAGGTATTTTTGCTACTCAAGTACCCATGAGTTCAATCAGAGAAAACACAGCAGATTAGAGATGGGCTAAAGAGAACACCCATTACACAGAATGCCACCTGAGGAACAGTATTCATTGAATGAGCCAAATTAGATCATATTTCATATTAGAAAAATTACTTCCTAAAAAACTCAGAGATTTCTTTAGAATTCAGTATTTGGGGCTTATTTTTATAATTATATCATTTTCAAAACAGTAATACACCACGTTTTTAATCACATAAACTATTTTAGTTAAAGAATTTACATCTGTTTGGCAAGTCATAACAAAGTTACTATATTTTAATTTCTCTATTTTATAAGTAAAATTGTTACTCTTGGAAATATAAGATTTCTCACTGAAATCTCTAAGACTAAATAAAACTATTCATCTCAGTTTCAACAATATTATGAGTATATATTTACCTTTCCTTGTGGGTAGGCAGAATAAAATTTTTCCTAAATTACTAATAACTGAGACTTCTGACAGAAGTCAGGGTAGCAATTATGCATCTGTTTCCATTTTTATTATTGTACAGAACTTTCCAGATGTTCCTCCTTCATTGGCAATTCCCCCAAAGAATACATTTACTAGGTTCCCTTTATAATCACCTTACTAATGGTAACAGTAACTAAATGGAAAAAGAAAAAAAATATTTTAATAGGAATCTCAATAATTCCATAATTTTTATATAACAAGAAAACCTGAAATCCATAAGAGCAACTTTTCCTCCAAAAACAGTTCAAACAAATGAGAACAAGGACACAGCAGAAAAGCACAGTGGGAAAGAACAAAGTAGGCAGGAAGTAAATCTGGAAGCAGTCTGGCCCCTAGTGAGCTTTTTATGCATGTTGAAAGAAGACCCCAGTGTTGCAGGTGTGCAAATGACTGCACTTGACAGAGAAATAACATCTGCAATATCCCTTCAACCCTCGTTTAACCTTAACATTCCTCCCAAGCTATAAACTCTACCACCAGTAGACTGCAGCCAAAAAGCTAATGCAAGACTTCTAGTTAGTCCGTAAGTATTTAACTAACATTTCATTTATGCTTCACAATGTACCTTCCAAAACCTAAGTTCTACATTGAGTTCATTCTGACAGTTCATTTAGCAAAGAAGAAATAAAATATGATTTCATTTTTTTCTTTTTCTTTTTTTATTTCAATTTCTTCATGTGGCTATTTTTAAAACTTGTTTTTACATAAACAAAAATATCCTTTTAAATCCTGTCCCAGTAACTAATGACACGGGAAAAAATAATATCCTTAATGCAAAGGCCTGAAACAAATAAAAATGTTATCACATGCCTGGCTTCAAAGTTTAGAAAACAAGAAAAAATCCCCTTGTTGTGGTATTTTTTTTAATTCTCTACAAATGTAATACGTTTTTATGACATTTGTTTTTATTTTCTCATAAAACTATTTTCATTCATATGCAATGAAATCCAGTGCTTCTATATTTGGCAAAGCACTGTGACATTTGCACACAGACAGTAGAAACTTAGCTATTATAGTAGCCACTCTGATTTCAACACGAATAAATCTAAACCAGTCATCATCCATTTCCCTTGTCCATAAAGGTTTAGGAATAGGCAAGTGGCCTAATTCCTGACAATGAGAAGACAGGGCAAGTCTACTGTGGGACTTCTGGGAAAGGTTTCCTCCATACTAGGAAGGAAACATAAGATAGTATCTATTCTTCTGGAAACTTCTTATATCTAAAGCTGTGTGAGGTACTACCAGCCAGAGAATGAAGCCAACAGAGAAAGTCAGAGACTACAGATGAACAACACAAAACTCTGCGATGATGTAACTGAGCCTCCCATATGAATCACTCAGCTCTGACACCATCCTACCTGGACATCCATCCACTTCAGAGATCATGAACTCGAGACTTGCCTAGGATTTTGCCATAGCCTGCTTATCCTGGATTGTAATTCCCTGTAATTCCTAAATAAACTCATTTTTGTTGGTAAAAGAGAGAGAGAGGGAAGGAAGGAGAGAGATTATTATAAATTCCTTTCTTTTACAAGTCAGTTTAAATCGAATTTTGTTGATATGCAACATTATTCTAACTGATAAACCAATGCAATTAAATGCCAATTTAAATTAGTTAAGCTGAGTCAAGGACTCACATCTACAATATTCAATAACTAAAATTTTGTAGAAAACAAAAACTAGAAAGAATTTTAACAATGCAAATAAAAAGTAAGTGCT
The DNA here is from genome assembly GCF_011100685.1 of Canis lupus familiaris. Lineage (NCBI taxonomy): Eukaryota > Metazoa > Chordata > Mammalia > Carnivora > Canidae > Canis > Canis lupus. Next base: position 22,273,434 of record NC_049253.1, read on the forward strand.
ACTCTCTACTACAAAGAAGGGAGTAATCTAACTGAGGAGTTCAGAAGAAGGAAAAAACTATAGTGAGGAAGGTTTCCTCAGCTTCCTCCTGAATATATATACATGGGAAAGTGCTGGTAAGGATCAGGCTAATTATGTGTGAAATCAATGCATCAAAATCCAAACAAAAATGGTTTAAACTATTAAATCCTTAGATTCATAGCTCAATTATACATTTGATTTCATGTCACTAGAATTCTGAAAGAAATTTAAACAGCAAATGAGACTTTAAAAACTAAAAGGACACCAGGGTACACTACTCTGTAGCCTGTTCAGATATGCACATCTAACCTTTTCTCTGTTCCAAATCTGTGGCAGAAACCAATCGTGAGAAACCAACGCAGGGCCAGTACTTTGCCGTGAAGAGAGGCGGAGCTGTGTAGTAAAGGGCTCTCAGTATGTAAACTCAGGTCTTATTTTTTTCTTCATAATTTGTGATCACTATTTCTTTCTCCTCTACTTGTTGCCTCTAAGAATCACTTTCCAGCCACTGGCTCTCCGAAGCATAGTTCTAAAAAGAGCTCTGCCCCCAGCTTTTCCCTATAGCTCACACACATCCACCCCAGAACCCAGCAGCCCATCAGGAGAGAAGCAGGGACGTGAAGGGAACCAAAGTTGATTTTCCATTATGTCAATTCTCCCACCAGCCCCTCGGCTGCAAAAGACTCCTTCCCTTTGACCACTCCATTCTAGTTCTAACCAAATTTTGAAAAGTAGTTTGTCCCAGAATTCTTTAAGATTTTATATTGCTCTTCAGTGAGGTGAATTTAGGATGTGAGTTGAGTGAGAAAGGGCACCGCAATCTCTATAACAAATGACTTCAAAATATTTGAAGGAAGGATTTCAAATAATACCTGGTTAACAGGAAAGCCTGTGGCATGGCATAAACAGTGGCTGCAGGTGGAAATGTTTGCCAAACATTGACACCAAAAATTAACTTGAGAACAATTTTTTATGACATAAATGCTTTGAACTAGAAGGCAAAAATATAATTTTATCTAAAGCACACATTTTAAGAATATCCTTTCCCATTCAAATGCAATCACCATTCAAAGCTGGAGCTGACAGGGAAGTCGTCATAGCATTGAGGGAGGAATACAGGTCTGAAGAGCATTACACTAAAAAAGCATTAGTATCCCTTCACACTGGCTCAGGAGCTGATGAGACAACGCTGCTGTTCGGGAGATTCAAAGTAAAGGCAAACAGGTCCCCCAACTGCATTGCTCAAATGCACTCAAACTAGTCATCTAGGTACAAACCTATTGCAGGTGATGTTTCTAGAAGTCTGAGACTCACCTCAGCCCAAAACAAGCTCCAATGCTACTTACCATCATGCCGTCCTCTCAGCCCCAGGGATAGAAAGTCACAGCTAGTCTCATCTGAAGAGGGCAGGGGAGAGAAGTAGCCAGCCATTTCCTATTCTTATACTTCCTCTTAATTCTCTTCTACCCTTTCTGTTTCCTTCCTTATTGTTTCCTCTCTCTTCTCCCCTTTCCTCCTTTCCTTCCAACTTATTTATTTACCCATCTATCCAACCACAGTTAAAGAGGCTCAATGTGCTGGGAAGCTGTAGACTGGAAACATAAAAGTGGTCTCTGCTTTCCAGGAGCTCACAGTCCAGTAAAAATTTAGACAGATACGCAATCACCACACAATAAAAGAGGTGCTACCACAGAGCTTTGTACCAGCAAAATGAAAGGAATATCACTGGAAAGAGGGAGGCAGGGGGTTGAAGATTCACTTATCTACCACCTGAACAGATGCATGCAACATGAATCTGCCAAAAACAACCAAGTTATAATTGTTTTATTTTTTTTAACTAGCTGCTGATACACAGTTCCACCCAGGCCATAAGAAGAAAACATTTATGAGCCTTGTCCTTATTACACTTATAATTAAATCCATACAATTTAGCACATATATCCTGTTCATTCCTATATCCAAAACGCCTACCCTAGCACAATGCCTAGCAAATAGCAAGTACTCAAACTTTTTATATATTTGACATCCAACAGCTATGTATGCTGCTATTTACTGAATTCTTATTAATTTTTATTGTTTTAAGATCCTTACAGGAAGGAATCCCTTCTCACATTATCTTCAGCCAAATCTCAACTCTTACATCAATTCTGTTTGGGATTAGAGCTTAGATTTGTTTTAAGTTTAAAAAAAAAAAACTATGTCATATATATGTATATATTCTCGCTAGAATTATTCTGAGAAAACATTGCTATTAATATTTTTAAATCTTCCTTTATTAAACTTCAAAAAAGCTAAATAAGACTTACCTCTTAAGTGCTTACTAATGCTTACTAGTTACAGAATACATGTTTTCAATTAGTAGGTTGCAACACCTTTTGGCTTTATTTTCGCCACAATTTTCTATGGCAATAAATTTAATTTCAAAAGAAAGTAGCTATAGATTATGGAACCCACTATAGCTGTGTAACACATAAATAAGTCTCAGACAGCTTTAAAGCATATTAAAGAGAGTTGTGAAATATATGTGTAAACATGAAATTCTGAAGTGTTAATCCAGTAACACTTAAGTATTGGTTCCAGTTTATAAACAGATTCTTTTAAAGCTTCTAGGCAAAATCTGAGGAATAGCAATGGCTTGCCCTGTCACAGCTGGTAAGAGTTAAAAAATCAGTCAAGAACTCTAATGATCTCTCTTAGAATCCATTATTCTAATTATTTGTGAATACCACATTTTTTAAAAACTCCAATTTTAGCAGCATATGTTATTTGGTTTAAGTTAGTGCTGAAAGTGAATTAATCAGGTTCCTTTTCCAAACCTGTTCAAATGTAACTCTTTTAGTTTATAAAGTTTCTGACTATAACTTAGGTATCTCTGTGATTTTATCAACATCTGTAAGAATTGAAAATACAAAAAAAAAAAGAAAAGAAAAAATAATTGAAAATACATATACTAGATTTGTGACTCTGTTATTATTTTACAACCTGAGTTAATAATCTTATGTACCATTGCTCTGTAAGAGTGAGTTACTATCCTTCCCAAAGTTTTAGATCTCAGTCCAAGTACTGAGGGAAAAGGCTTCTATGGTGGATGCAAATCATTACTGTATCTTTGTAAGAAAAATTTATTTATTTATTTATTTATTTATTTATTTATTTATTTATTTATTTATTTATTTATGACAGAGAGAGAGGCAGAGAAGAGACACAGACACAGGCAGAGGGAGAAGCAGGCTCCATACAGGGAGCCCTACATGGGACTCAATCCAGGGTCTCCAGGATCATGCCCTGGGCCGAAGGCAGCGCCAAACCACTGAGCCACCCAGGGCACCCAAGAAAAACTTTAATCATAAGGTATCAATTTAAAACATTTGTTCATGGCATAGTCTCCAGAGTCTTGAGAAAAATAAACAAAGCATTCTCCCTGCCCCTGAGGAGCTTAGTTCCACTGGAAAGAAAGCAATCAAAAAAAAAAAAAAAAAGAAAGAAAAAAGAAAGCAATCAGGTTACATCAATTGGTGGTCATTCATAGGTCATGAGCTCTATCAAGCTCCCCCCAAAAAACAAAGGGTTTTGTGAATGGTATATAATCCAGTGGCGGTTATTTCATTTAATAATTGATTTTTTGGTAGATAAAGATGTGTATGTGTGTACACACACACACACACACACACACCACTGGAATATTACTCGGCCATAGAAAAGAATGAAATATTGCCATTAGCAACAACATATGATCTAGGGGGCATAATTCTAAGTGAAATAAGTCAGAAAAAAACAAATACTCCATGCTATCATTAATATGTGTAATTTAAGAACCAAAACAAATGAACAAAGGACAAAAAGAGGACAAACCAAAAAAGTGGGCTCTTAACTATAGAGAACAAACAGATGGTTACCAGAAGGGAGGTGGATGGAGGGGATGGGTAAAATAGGTGAAGGGGATTAAGAGTACACCTATCACAGTGAACAATGAGTTACGTACAGAATTGTTGAGTCATAGAAGTTTGATTTTTTGATAAAGTTGAACTGTAAACTTTGGAATCGGACCATCTGAGTTAAAATTCCTATTCCCCACAGTCAAGGTCTACCACCCCAGGAAACTCCCTTCCTGCTTCCCTTACCTCTCCACAGGTGAGGTATTGATGGATTGCACAGTGGAAGGTACTGGAAAACTATACTGAACAGGATGTCTTTCCTGTAGTAAAGACTGGTAAGAAATCCAGGCAATTTAGACTTGTCTAGCTACTCACTAATCATGAGGCAAACTGGATGGGGCTAAGGAGAAAGAGGAGGAGAGAATAAAAACTCAGAATGACAGACTGTTTCAGGAATTGTTCCTTTTGGCAGAAAAGCCCTCTTCTAACTGCAACTGAATAAAATGTTTTCAGGACGACCTTTCAAAAGACACAATTTCATCAGGTGAACTCTGTTCCACTGTGAAGGTACTACCAACTGTGTCCATAGGAACAGTACCGAGTGAGCTCCTTGTTAAAAGGTTTGTTTCTCACCATGAAGCAGATACTTACATATTCCCATAAAATCTCTGTCAGCATGTACTTGAAAATCTCAAGAGCATCCAGATTGGAATAAAAGGTCACAACTAAGGCTATATTTGTGAAGGACCGAATAAGGGTCTCAAGTCTAGGTCCTTGGGGAGGAGGGAGAACTTGTTTACACACACACAGGATAAGCAGCTGTTTAAGTGGCATGACTGGAGGGGGTGATGAAAGGGCCCCAGGGCTAAAAATACTTCCCTTGGCGGTGCCAGTGCCAGAGATTCCCACACTGTTCCTTCTATGTGGCTCACATGGAAACTCCTGCTAAAATGCAACTGGTATCAAAAATGGGTAGCTCCTGAAACCATTACCATTCAATAATATTTTAGCTCAACTTAACTTCATTCTTCAGCCACTTGCTTCATTTAACAGGGCTTGGAGAGAATGAGATGCCACCATGAGAAGTTGTAAGGTGAATGAGTGTTGATAAAGTCTGGATACTTGAGATTCTCTCGTGAGGGAAAAAAGAGGCAAAAATACATTAAGGCCTCTTACTCTGAGATAACTCAGCAAGTTCAAAGTATAAATTTTTACCCCCTAGCCCAAGGCTAACTCTATAAGAGAAAACTAGAAAAAAATTAAACAGACTTAAAGACTAGAGAATGGGTATGGGTTTTTATTTTTTATAAATGTCCACTTACTCATTCCCCCCCCTCAAAAATCAGTCAAGATTAATAAAACATTTCCTGAAGTAAGGATACCATATATTTTCAATTGTGCTACATGTATTGCAACTACATATTTCAATTATTTCAAAAACTATACAATTATCAGTAACTACTTAAGATGAGGGAAACAGCTTAATGGTAAAGAATTTGCTAAAACAAAATCTTGACTAAAATCAGTAACACACTTAAATTTCCACTAGATTGTATGTTCCACCAGGAACAGGATTTCTATCTGTTCTGTTCACTGCTTTAATCTCAGTACTGAGAACATAGAATGTCTCTGGTGGATAGCAAGTGTTCAACTACAGAGACAATATACCTGAAAGCTAAAAGCTTAGACTTGTTCAGTGAAATCCAGTTCTCCCTCTAACTAGCTGTAAAACACTGGGAAAAATATTTACCATCTTTGTGCATCCAGATCTTCATGTGTAAAATGGGGGTGATAACAGTACCTATCCTATGTAGTTGCCATGGGAATTAGATAAGTTAAATATATAAGGCACTTACAGTTGTGCCTGGCATAGTTTAGGTATGTAAATATTAGATATTATTATTTGTTGAATAAATGAGACCTAGAAAGCTAACCTAAAATATTAAGACTATAAATAAAAACAAAAGACAAAGGTACTATAATGTACTGACCACAGGAATATGTATATAAAAGTCCTAATAAGGGGTGTCTGGGTCTCAGCCAGTTAAGCAACTGCCTTCAGCTCAGGTCATGAACCAGGAGTCCCCAAAGTCCCTGGATTGAGCCCCACATCGGGCTCCTGCTCAGTGGAGAGCCTACTTCCTCTTCTGCTCCAACTGCTTGTGCTCACTCTCCCTGTCAAATGAATAAATAAAATCTTTATTAAAAATAGTCCTAATAAATAGAAAGAGTGAGAATACAAAGAGCAGTACTGCTTTTATTACAGAAAAATAATCCGGAGTATTTTTCCTCAAACCCAGGTTAACAATAGAATCATCAGCAGGGCTTTTGAAAAAGCTAATCCTTGGGACCCACTTCAGTTTCTGACTTAATTTTCAAAGTTTCTCAGCTGATCCTGAGAAGAGTTAAAAAGCCACCTACTTAGAATTATGGCTTCTAGTCTTTTCCATCTTCATGTATTTGGAGCATATAACACATCCCATTAGTATGAGAAGCTCCCCCATGGAAGTGATTGGAAGAGGGAAAGGGGTGGATCCATTAGAGAACTTTTCTATATGATCCTGATACTTTCTCTTGAGGGGTATCTATCTCCCATCACCATCCTCCTGTGCCTGGAGCATACAACAGACAAAATCTCTCATCCTCATGGTAACCCTAGAAAGTGGAGACATTTTGCAAATAATATCAACCAATTAGGCACTGATCAATCAGAATGAACACCAGCTGAATGCAAAAAAAGTTTATGACTATCAGCCCTGCCTACAAGGAACACATTAGTATTCTCATTTTGCAGACCAGGAACAGAAATTGAGGCCTTGAAGTTAATATCTCAAAGGTCACAAACTGAAAAAACAGTGGAGCCAGAATCTGAACAAATCAAAGAATGGAAAGAGGAAATTTCTGAAACTGTGAAAGAAAAGTGACACATGATATCTGAAAAGTTCAATACCTGAAAACACATTTTCCAGGGATTTTGTGGTACATTCTTCTCAGAATTACACTGTTGTCTTCCAAATCAGCCAGGAATTCACAAAAGGCTTTAGGGGTGTGAAATTGCTATCTTTACACAGACACGCACGGAGAAAGAAAATTACTCACACTTCTCTTTTCCAACTAAAGACTTTAAGAATGGAATAAGTCTGAACCACTTTGTTTTCCTTGATAACAGGGCCTTCTAAGTTACAGGACTGTAACGTCCACAAAATTCACTTTGTACAAGACAGACTGTATTGCAAAGCAAGAGCTAGATTTTTATTGAGAGGCATTTCGTATCATCTTATTTTCATAAAAAATAGCTTGGGTACGGAAAAACAATGGGAAGGCAAAGGATAACGGCCAGAAATTTAGGAGTATTAATTTTATATCAAATTCCTAACAGAAGGAAGAGCTATATTCAACAGTTCAAATTATACAAATACTATCTATCATCAACTAGAACTACTTATCAGATATAAGAGAAGAAGTTGCAATGACACATTTACTTTTTAAATAAAATATAAGTAAAAGAAAGGAAAACCAATACCCCAAAGAAATTATACAATGCCAGAAGAACCAACAAAATGTCAAAATATATACTATGTTCTATGAAAAGCATACTAATGGTTTAGGATAAGACAGGCCAAGGCCTCTGAAAAGACAATACACACATGCACACACACACACACACACACACACACACAAATGCAAACTAACATTAAAACTGTTAAACTGTTCATGCCAGTGGTCAAAAGTACTACAAGAAGAAAATTCGATGTAATATTAACAGCCTTATAAAATGCTCTTTTTCCACGTATCATCTAACTTATTCTTTGTAATAAGCACATTAAGCAGGCATTATTCACACTTTACAGACCAGTAAATCGATGCTTAGAATAGATAAGTAACTTTCTCAAGTACACATATCTAGTCAGGTGTGATTCTGGGATTTGAACCTACAAATCACAGCCTAATTGCAGCACCCATGTTCTTTATCACAATGCCCCCTCAAATTAGCAAAATGAAAAATAATATTGCCAAACCTTCTTTGCAAATATTACCAATAACCACAAAATTTGCAAAATAAAAAATAATAGCAATCCTGACTCTGCATCATTAATACGATATGATGCAGTTTTGAAAGAAATTTAGCAACATGTTTCTAGAGCAAGAAAGCATATGTTCCTTTTCCTAGTAATTTCATTTTTAGGAATATAACTTCAGGAAACACATAAAATTAAGTGAAATAAGTCAAATAAAGGAGAACTATTTACTGGAAAATGTGCAAAATTCAAATTATTTAATAGCAGTATTTATAATAGTCCAAATACCCACCAACAGAAATATAACCAAGTAATTTTGTTACATCCAAATGTATCATTTTTTAAAAAGATTTTATTTATTTATTCATGACAGACACAGAGAGAGAGAGAGAGTGAGGCAGAGACACAGGCAGAGGGAGAAGAAGGCTCCATGCAGGGAGCCTGATGTGGGACTCGATCCCAGGTCTCCAGGATCACGCTCTGGGCCCAAGGCAGCGCTAAACCGCTGAGCCACCAGCTGCCCCATATGTATCATTTTTTTAATGTATCATTTTGACCATATATTACAACACATAAAACTGACAAAAGGATATGGTAAGTATGCAAGGTGACAAACCTGAAATGAAGTAAAACAGAAATGAAGAGACCTCATTAATTTGAGGTGATAGAGTAATTATGAATTTTTCAAAATTTATCTTCCCATTAATGCTATTATTTTGTTCAGTAAATATACTCTGTGCAGAAAATATAGTTTAAAATTATACAATACATGGAAAATTCTCAGTATAGATTTTGACATATAGTAATCATTTAATTAATGTAGATACTAACAGCTAACATTAAGGTACTTACTATATGCCCCACACTAAGGATTTTCTATGTATTAACATCTTTAATCTTCACAATAATCCTTTACTTATATTCTCTCTAGTTTACTAATAAGGAAAACAAGGCAAAGGGATAACAAGTAATTTGCCTAAGTTCAGCCAGCTAATAAACCATAGAGCCAAAATGTGTTCCAGATCCCACACTCTTAACAACTAAGCAATTCTGTCTGCTCTTTGGCACTCACTAGGCGATCCTGTCAAAAACTCTTATTACTGGAAAGCAGAATAAGGACATGGGTAAACAATTAGTAAGCATAATGTTTATGTATGGCAGTAGCAAGCTGTGGATTTCGGAAAGCTTACTTGCAGAACCTAAATTAAAGATAAACCATCTGTTAGGTTCTCCTTTACCAAATTCTGGGTTTATAAAAGTGAAAATCTGTGACAAAAATAATTTTAAGATAATACGAATAAAATAGAAAAAGGTCACTGAGAAAATACATTTTTATAAAAACAATCTATTTTTTCATGTCATTTTTGAATGCTATAATCTTTTTAAATATTTATGAATGGATGATATTTGAGTTATTTACAACCAGTTTTAAATTGAACTCTATTGGGACACCTGGGTGGCTCAGTGGTTAGGCATCTGCCTTTGGCTCAGGGCGTGATCCTGGAGTTCCAGGATCAAGTCCCATATCGGGCTCCCTGCGTGGAGCCTGCTTCTCCCTCTGCCTGTGTCTCTGCCTCTCTCTTTCTCTGTGTCTCTCATGAATAAATAAATACAATCTTTAAAAACAAATAAATAAATAATTTGACTCCATTTTTTCTGCAGATATAACCACAACATATTCTAGCCATATTTCTATCCTGAACATCAGACTTCCAACTGTTCCTTCTTGGCATTTCCACCTACACATATTATAGATAGACACAGTAACTTAAAAGATCTCCAAAACTAAACTTCTAATATTTCCACCCCACATTCTCGCTTACCTCATCTTGACATCATGCAAACTCCATTCTTCCAGTTGTAAAGGCCAGAAATCCTGGTGTCTCCCTGGACTCCTCTCCCTCATCCCACATATGTAATCTGCCAGCATGCATGCTCCAAATGTGACTTCTCATCCCCTGCTCTGCTATTCCCAGTCTAAGCCATTGCTTTCTCTTTTAACTGCACTGTCGAGATAGCTCCTCACTGGCTCTCACCTTGGCCCATTACAGTCTACTGTGAACACAACAGCCTATGTCCTATCCCTTTAAAACTTAGAAGCAGATGATGTCACATCTCGACTCAAAAAGTCTCTATCCGAAAAAAAAAAAAAAGTCTCTATCCTGTTTAATTCAGAGAAAATGCCAAAATCCCACTGAGAACCTACAAGTTTCCAGGGATGTGGCCTCCACCTCCCTCTCAGACTTCATCTCCTTCCCTTGTCAAACTCCTCCAGCCACACTGCCATGCCCAGTGTTTTCCACATGTAGGCCTGGTTGGTTAGGTTATTAGCTCATTTTGGCAGCAGCTGCTCCCTCTACTTGGAAGTCCTTCCCCTAGGAATCCAGATAGGTTGTTTCCTCACATTACCTTCTCGGAGAGGCCCTCCTTGACCACTATGGGTAAATAAGAGACCCTTCACCTATAACCAGGTCCCTTTCCCTGTTTTATTTTTCTTGATAGCTATTATGATCACATGCCATTGTACAGATTTTCTTGTTTATTGGGTCTATTATCTGTCTCCCTTAAGAGAATGTTAAGCCCTATGCAGGTAGGAGTTTTATAATTTATCTTCACAACCGAGATTATCTCTGAGCATATGCAGGTGCTCCCTAAATATTTATGTAATTAACAAATAAGTTAATAAAATTAGAACAATGGTTAAAATCCTTATGTGAGATGAAGCAAGGGAGGAAGTCTTAGAGTAAATGATCAGATTTTATCCCAGGAAGAAGTAATAAAGGTCGTCTTCAACATCTTGTATACTTCTGTTTCCCTGGATGTCATATATGATGCAAAGTCTATAAAATAGATTTCAAATGTTTATTAAAGTTTGGGTTAAATATGCTACTCATTTTTACTTATCATTACCTTTTCAATTTCTTATGACCAATCAAAACCCACTTACAGAAACTAAAAGTTGATAAGCTTTCGGCAATTCTATCTCACCATGTTGGGCTCTCCACTCCCAATGACTGCCCTCATCCTCCCTCCATTGCCTCTGGTCTTTTTAACATTAACACATCATTTGCAGAGCTAATAAGGATCTGATTATATTATTGCCCAAAATAACAGAGATCTGATTATATTATCTTTCTAAAATAGAGATCTGATTGTATTATTGCCCAAATTAAAATACCAACCAAATACCACAGAAAAAAAGCAAAAACCTCATTATGATCTCTAATACCAGCCCAACTTATTGGGAAAGTCACACACCCCACAAGCCCTCTCCAAATTGCCTCATTTATAACATTCAGAAGTAATTTTAGGGTCCTAATTATGTCATGAATTTTCAAAACTTTCATCAATTTGCCCTTGCTGTTCTTTGTATTGAATGCTCTACCTCCTTTCTATCCCAAGCAAATACCAATTGATTATCCAAAGCCAAGAGGATACCTTCTCTATGAAAACTTTCCAAACTCACCTCAAAAATATTAATTTCTTCCTCTTTCAATATTTCCCCTACAATAGACTAGATTATCTATGAAAGTTCATAGATTAAGAGCTTCTCTCCCCTGACTTTAAATTCTCAAGACTAAGGACTAAGTGTTATGTCCTTCACCAGCACACAGTTGGTGCCCAATAAATGTTTAATGAATGAAAATACAAAACAATATCTTCCAGCAAGCAAATACTGTGGTTATGAACACATAACCTGGAAGAAAAAAAACTTTAAATGTCCTTTAGATACTGTTTCCATCATTTCTACAACATAAATTTTGAATTTTAAAAATTAAATATTTTCAAGATTTCAAATTGCACAAGGACTCTATGAGGACCCTTTACATCTCAAAGCCCATAAAATTCTATGAAAAAAATAAATTTCCACATCTCTGAATATGGTAAAATTGTGTTTATATGGAAACACTGGCACCATGTTTCAGTCAAAAACTTTTTTTGGCACTCATTCAGAGGGAGCAATAAATCATTTCCTTCTGCAAATGAATGTTATTGTGGGTGGGCCTTTAACACAGAAAAAATATTTGGATTCAAAGGTTCCCTCCTTGGCACTGAAGAAAGTTGTCATGACCAGGGTATCGAAGCTTAGCAGTTCTTGAATTTAGGAATTTTATACTCCAACATTCAGTAAAAGCTTGATTTTTTAAAAAGCTATCAATTCTCTTAATCAGCCTGAAATGGAGTACAGTAATCATATTGGAGTCATTTTATTCACAAATTTCAAAAACAGTGATTTAAGAACACAGGGTTGCAGGTAATTATCTGTAATCTAACATGATCTAGCTAGAGTATTCCTCATCCTGTGCAATTAGGTGAGGACCTATCCATGGCTTCTAACCAATGGGATGTAAACAAAAGTATGTGCAGCAATTCTGGGCCTCACCCATGAGATCCTCCAATGTGCAATAATTTCCCTGATCTTCCCCTTCTGTTGGCTTGGTACACGGAAGCACTATAAGCCATACATGGAAAATGATGGAGTCATAAATGAAATTAGCATGGGTCCTTGAAACACTAACCAAAGAGGCAGCCATTGGTCAGAAAACCTGTTTTGGACTTATATAAGCAAGAACAACTTACATGTCTTCTAATGGCTAAGCACTAACATTTTGAGATATCCTTGTTATGCAGGAGTTAGCATTATTTAAATATACTCATTGAGTCTGAAAATTAACAATTTGAGAACTTCAATGTACCCACTCATCTTTATTATGCTTTTTCTCATTTCATAGAGAATCATATAAACATCTGATTTTTCCTTGTAACCACAATCTTTCCAATAGTCTCAATACTATTTTATCCACTCTAAAAGGATTTCACATATATAAATTACATATTATACATGAGACATTTGATCCCTGCTTTATATATAAGTATGTAAAGTATATAAATATATAAGTATATAAAACATAATTTATATACAATTTATAAATTTAATATAATTTTATATATTAATATATGTATAATGTGATCTCTACTTTAAAAGAATCATGCCAAACTCATTCAATTAGCATGAATTAACTACCCTACTATGTGACTGGCACTCAGGTAGCCACTCACAACACACAAGGGTAAAAAGGACACAATGCACCCAGTAAGATTACATACTTGGTATATTTCTTTTCTGGCTTTACCTGTAATCAACAGCTTCAAGAAACACGGTTTGGGTCTTATCTTCATAGAAGAGATTTAGGTATGAAGTATATTATACATATTTTGAGAATAGCCTTTTTAATTTGGCTCTACATCCCATATAAAATATGTATCAAATTGTATTTGTTTTGTCTCTGTGATGAAATGTTTGATGTAGGTTTACATCCCAATCTTGCTATATTCCTGACCTTGGGACAACAAACGACAAAATTTACTGCTAGTTCCCATTCACACACCAAATTTATACCTTCTCCTCTTGCACTGATTTTCTAATCCTGGAACTAGGATTCAGGAATCAGTGGAGGACACCACTCCAAGAGACAGTAACAAAATGACTTATTCAACTACTGGCAATATTTGGCTATATACATATATATATAGTATTGTAAGTTAACATGTTTTTCAAATTTCCATGTATTGCTTAGCATTCTGAGTATAATCAAGTTAATATGGTACTCATTAAAGACAATATATGCCCAACAACCGTTGAACAAATTGTAACAGTTCTTTAACACAAAACAGTAAAAGTACTTTGGCTTGGAAGCAAATAAATGCCAACATGTAGAACCACAAGGCAACATGGCTCAAAAAGCTAGATTTCTTGAGAATCAATAGATAGCAAGAGCCTACATAATTCTCTCTCCTTATTCCTTGAGTTTTATTTTAAAGCACAGAAGTTAGAAAAGACTGCTATGTGGATCTTAGTCCATTGCCAAACTGTTTGGGGGTCAAAAAAACTATAAATTCACCTGTTCCTCTGTGGTTTTAGACAACTGCAAAATAACCGAGAGATAGATTGACACACATACTTCAAAAATTCATGTTCTAGGGGTGCCTGGATGGCTCAGCTGGTTAAGCCTCTGCTTTCAGCTCAGTTCACGATTTCAGGGTCCTGAGATGGAGCCCCATGCTCAGCGGGGAGTCTGTTTCTCTCTCTCCCTTCCCCCCTCTCTCCTCCACTCATGCTAATAAATAAAATCTTTTTTAAAAAAGTTCAAACTCTATAGCAAAATAAACAACTGCTACCTGAGTCTTTTTTTTTTTTTTTAAGATTTTTATTTGAGAGAGAGAAGGAGGGAGAAGGGGGAAGAGAGAGAGAGAAGAGAGCATGCACAGGTACATGAGGGGTGGAGGGAAGGGCAGAGGGAGAGGGAGAAGCAGGCTCCGTGGTGAGCAAGGAGCCCAACATGTGACTTGATCCCAAGACCCTTTGGATCATGACCTGGATAGAAGGCAGACACTTAATTAACTGAGCCACCCAAGTGCCCCTCTCCCTCTCTTTCTGTACTTTTGCCTCAAATCTTGGATATTGGCAATGACCAGATGGCTATTTAGCTTTATGCAAAAACTCATTTCCACTGGTATTCTTGAGTCCTTCAGATTTGTGGCCAGATTTCTGAAGAGTAAAACAAATTTGTTTTAGAGAGAGAAGGATAAAATTATTCATGAAAAATACTATTTCCCTCTCCTACAAGTAGCAGGGAGGAACTACACAGTATGTACACAAAAGGGAGAGGAAATATGTGAATGGAAGGAATCACTCAAGAATATTTAGTACTAGAGAAGAAAACAGCTGTACTAGGTATTTGCTGTCTGCACTCTGACTTAACAGTTAGCATGATCCTTATAGACTTGAAAGTGATATCATCTGAGGCTTATACATTATGAAAGAACTGACGGGCTACACATTTCTCAGAGTAATAGTAACCTCATTACATGCAAACGTGTGTAGTTTTTTAAAATTATAATGGTGTAGAGGGGAAACCGGAAAGTGTTTAGCAGGGATAGTTTTATATAATGTTCTACCTATATACAATATTCAAGCAACAAACGTTTATTAAACTTTTCTCATGAGCCTAGAGAGTACTGCTACTCTAAAATGCGATTCAGATGTATAAAAAGTAAAATGAACAAAAAAAGTCAGTGGTCAAATGCATTCATAATCAAAGTATCAAAATATTAATCAAAGAAATGTAAAACTTTTAGGTTTTAAAAATTATCAAATTAGCAAAACTTTTGAAAATACAGGTAATTTTTTTTTTAAGATTTTACTTACTCATAAGAGAAAGACAGAGAGGCAGAGACATAGGCAGGGGGAGAAGTAGGCTCCCTGCAGGAAGCCCAATGCAGGACTTGATCCCAGGACCCCGGGATCAAGCCAAAGGCAGATGCTCAACCACTGAGCCACCCAGGTACCCCATAAGGTCAATCTTAAATGGTGGAGTCAAACTGGAGCTCTCACACAGTGCCAGTGTCAACAAAAATAAGCACAAGCCTTTCAGAGAGTAATTTTGGAAATCTCTCTCTAGAACCTTATAATGTATATATTTCTTTGGATTATTAAAATTCTACCTTTAGTAACTAGTCTAAAGCAAAATCATGACCATATAAGAAGTCATATGCCAAAACAGCTCATGTCAACATTACCACTAAGAAAAAGTTGCAACTAAAGTAATTATCTAACAGTATTGGACTGGCTGAGCAAAAGATTATATACCAGCAGGATATAACATTATATAAATAAACAAAATCTCTATAAGCTTACATAACTAGTTTAAAGTCCAACAGCTAATAGTTTGCTACAAACAATGGAGACTAGAGTCAAAGCAAATGAATGAACCAAATAATTCTGTTCAGCCTCTCAGTTATGAGGAAGAAAAATGTTAAATCTGGATCTGACTTATACAAACTCACTGTCAACACTGACTGAATTCACTGAATATTGTTAAAAATGCCATAACTTAGCCTGAGTTTGGGTTTTACATATATTCTCTTAAGATCAACTTGCCACAAGAAGAAGAATATTTCATTTATATGAGATTGGTTTTCTTGAATAAAGCTAAATTGAACTGCACTTAAAAGTCACCTCAAAAAATGTATTGCTCGGAGAAACAGAAAAGGAAGGAAAGCTTAGAAATTCACTGTATGAGGCTAGCATTACCTTGATATTAAAACCAGGAAATGATTCTAAGAAAAAGTAAACAGCAGGCGAGTATCTATAATGAATACAGATGCAAAAAATCCTCCAAAAAAAATACCAGCAAACTGAACCTAACAATATATTTTTTAAAAAATCATTCACCACGATCAAGTGGATTTATTCCTGGGATGCAGGGATGGTTGAATATTTGTAGAACAATCAACATGATATATCACATCAACAAGAGAAAGGATAAAAAAACTCATGATCATTTCAATAGACAAAGAAAAAGCATATGACAAAGTATAACAACCATTCATGATAAAAATCCTCAATAAAGCAGGTTAAGAGGGAACATACCTCAATATAATAAAGGCCATAAATGAAAAACCCATAGCTAACATCGTACTCAATGGTGAAAAACAGAGCTTTTCACCTAAAATCAGGAACAAGACTGTCCACTCTCACCACTCTTACTCAACATGGTAGTAGAAATCCTAGTCCAAAAAGGGTGTTGCCTGTGTTCTCCTCTATGATTTTGATGGAATCTTGTCTCACATTTAGATCTTTCATCCATTTTGAGTTTATCTTAGTGTATGTTTTTTGAACTTGGCCACAGTAACTTCTTGCAAGATACATCCATGAAGGCAAGAGAAACAAAAGCAAAAATGAACTATTGTGAGTTCATTGACTTGAACTATTGATAGTTCATCTTGACTTCATCAAGATAAGAAGCTTTTGCACAGCAAAGGATACAGTCAACAAAACTCAAAGACAACCTACAGAATGGGAGAAGATATTTGCAAATGACATATCAGATAAAGGGCTAGTTTCCAAGATCTATAAAGAACTTATTAAACTCAACACCAAAGAAACAAACTATCCAATCATGAAATGGGCAAAAGACATGAAGAGAAATCTCACAGAGGAAGACATAGACATGGCCAACATGCCCATGAGAAAATGCTCCACATCACTGGCCATCAGGGAAATACAAATCAAAACCAAAATGAGATACCACCTCACACCAGTGAGAATGGAGAAAATTAACAAGGCAGGAAACCACAAATGTTGGAGAGGATGTGGAGAAAGGGGAACCCTCCTGCACTGTTGGTGGGAATGTGAACTGGTGCAGCCACTCTGGAAAACTGTGTGGAAGCTCCTCAAAGAGTTAAAAATATATCTGCCCTACAACCCAGCAATTGCACTGCTGGGGATTTACCCCAAAGATACAGATGCAATGAAATGCCGGGACACCTGCACCCCGATGTTTCTAGCAGCAATAGCCAAACTGGAAGGAGCCTCGGTGTCCATCGAAAGATGAATGGATAAAGAAGATGTGGTTTATGTATACAATGGAATATTACTCAGCCATTAGAAACGACAAATACCCACCATTTGCTTCGATATGGATGGAACTGGAGGGTATTATGCTGAGTGAAATAAGTCAATTGGAGAAGGACAAACATTATATGGTCTCATTCATTTGGGAAATATAAAAAATAGTGAAAGGGAATAAAGTGGGAAATATCAGAAAGGGAGACAGAACATGAGAGACTCCTAACTCTGGGAAATGAACTAGGGGTGGTATAAGGTGAGGTGGGCAGGGGGTGGGGGTGACTGGGTGACGGGGCACTGAGGGAGGCACTTGATGGGATGAGCACTGGGTGTTATTCTATATGTTGGCAAACTGAACACCAATAAAAAATAAATTTATAAAAAAAAAAGAAAGGCATTTGCTGGTCACTTTGAACATTGCATTTACTACTTTCCATAAGAGATAATATAGATCTTAATTCAGGCATACTTTATTTTCAAATCTTGGTGATATAGTAGTTAAGTGAATGAAACATGGAGCCAGAGATATCTAGATTCAGATCCTGATGTTACCCTTCATTGACTATAAATTTTTACAGAAATTAAAAAAAAAAAATAGAAGTCCTAGTCACAGCAATCAGGCAAGAAAAAGAAATAAAAGGCATCTGAATTGGAGCAAGAAGTAAAATTTTCACTATTTAAAGATGACATAATACAATATAGAGAAAATCCTAAGGACTTCACCAAAAAAACTACTAGAACTGATAAATGAATTCAGTAAGGTTGCAGGATATAAAATCAGTATACAGAAATCAGTTCCATTTCTAAATGCTAATAATGAAGCAGCTAAAAGAGAAATTAAGAAAAAATATCTCATTTACAATTGCACCAAAAATAACAAAATACCTAGGAATAAACTTAACCAAGGAGGTAAAAGGCCTATACTCTGAAGACCATAAAACACTGATGAAAGAAATTGAAGATGAACAAATGAATGAAAAGATATTACATGCTAATGGCTTGGAAGAACAAATGTTGTTAAAACACCCATACTGCCCAAAGCAATCTACTGATTTAATGCAATCCCTGTCAAAATATCAACAGCAGTTTTCACAGAACTAGAACAAATAATCCTAAAATTTGTATGGAACCACAAAAGACCCTGAATAGCCAGAGCAATCCTAGAAAGGAAAAATGAAACTGCAGGTATTATAATCCCAGATATCAAGATATATTACAAAGCTATAATTATTAAAACAGTATGATACTGGCACAAAAACAGACAAATAAGTCAACTGAACAGGAGAGCCCAGAAATAAACCCATGATTATGTGGTCAATTAATCTTTGACAAAGGAGGCAAGAAAATGCATTTGGATCTAGGGGGTATAATGCTAAATGATGTAAGTCAGTCAGAGAAAGACACATACCATATGATTTCACTCATATGTGGAGTTTAAGAAATCAAACAAACAAAGGAGAACAGAGACAAACCAAGAAAAACAGACTCTATAGAGACTAAACTGATGGTTACCAGAGAGGAGGCGTGTACGGGCATGGGTGAAATAAATGGAGGGGTTTAAGAGTACATTTATCGTGATGAGCACTGAGGAATGTATAGAATTGCAAAATCACTATATCATACACCTGAAACTGATGCAACACTGTATGTTAACTATACTGGAAGTAAAATTTTTTTAAAATATTTTAAAAGGTTATAAACATGAAAAAATGTGTTGCTTGGGAAAATATTTGTTGACTTATAATGGATTCCAACATATATAATTATAATAATGAATATAATCCATTCATATATAATGAATAGATCAGATAAATGTATTGTAAGGAAACTGAGTGTCTTAACTATATGGAAAATCTATTACACTATTATTGGCTATAATTTTCTAGTTCTATTTTTATTCATTCACTTTTTTCATTCATTCTATATATAACTTCTCAGCTGCTACTATGTGTTAGGATATGGAAATTTCAAAATAAAGAATAGGACAAAATATAAGAGATTTATTCATTGCCAGGACATTTTAGGTTAAAAGCCAGGTTTTGCCAGAATCTCCACGTACCTCCTCACTGCTTTCCCACTTTTCACACTACTCCCCATAATAATTCTCCTACCCCCATCAGAACAATATAATTAATCTGTGACTTCTCTATTTAAAATCCAACAACAGCTTAAATCTGATTTAAAACTACATTATAAATTCATTCCACTGTGGCTCATGAATACAAACCATTCCAATTGAGGAATACAAATCTTCTGTAAGAGTTACATCTTTCGTTTATGATCAAAACAGTCTCATTTTCAAAATAAATTAAAATTCAAGTCTATTCCTTCACATATTTATAAATTTCTGCAAATATACTTACTTGCAGTAAATAAAATACAAAAGACAATGGGAGATTTAACAACCATAATGTGTATTTGGTTTTAAGACCCTAAAAGTAATCCAATTCTTTAAGTGTAATATTTTATCTGAAAATAAAGTTACCTAAATGTTAAATTATCATTCAGCTTACCAACAAAGATAATATATTTTAGTGCTCACTAGGAATCTTAAGGTTCCTTGGAGCATCACTTTTCTACCTCGATATATAGTACACAGAGAAACTGGCTTAGTGTCTTGCAGGTCCAAAATTCTGTGTGCCTTTATTTTATTTTATTTTATTTTTTTTTTCGCCCGACCTGCGGGCGGCGGCGGCCCAGCGCCCCCGGGCCCGGGGAGACCGGCGCTCTGTGTGCCTTTAATTCTATAATTCTAAGTCAATCTATTCTTAACAGACACATGTTGATTTCTCCATTTTGCAGATTACAGAAAATGCTTAAAAATACTATTAGTTGGTATATTCAGACAAGTGTATATCATGGATATTTCTATCATGAATTACAGGACTTTGTAAACATAAATATTAATATTATGCTCTTTGCAGAAAACTAATGCAGACAAGATCCCAAGTGAATGTTTCCCTACAGCCAAGTGAAACAGTCTCATAATCATAGAGAATCATAAGAGAAAATCATAAGAGAAAACTAATTGAATCTAACAAAAGACTCACTGCTTAGGCATATGTGTTTACAAAATAGTTACCACATCATATAAATCACTTTACTTAAAAAAAGCTTCAGGGCAGCCCAGGTGGCTCAGCGGTTTAGTGCGGCCTTCAACCCAGGGTGTGATCCTGGAGACCTGGGATCGAGTCCCACATCCGGCTCCCTGCATGGAGTCTGCTTCTCCCTCTGCCTGTGTTTCTGCCTCTCTCTCTCTCTGTGCCTCTCATGAATAAACAAATAAAATCTTTAATAATAATTTTAAAAAAGCTCCAAAGAAAATGATTTCTACCTGGAGTTCAGTTCAAAGTAAATACTAGATGAACAGATTGAAACTATATCTTTACCTTGAAAAATACCTTGATTATTAGCAGCTCTCCCAGTAATGGTCCTTGGCAAAAAAAAAAAAAAAAAAAGCCATTACAAAGCAAGTTATATGAACAGCCATTTGAATCTCTGATTTCTCTTCAGTTTTAGGCTCTAACCAGCATGACTACGATCCCGCCCTATATTTAGGTCAGCAATGGCTAAAACTGTTTTCCACTAAGAAAACAGTGTTTTCCACTGGTAGGTATTTAACATTGTTTACACCTCATGGTTAAAATTTAAGATACCTTTAATTCTAGTATAATTATTATGCAGTTTTATGTTACCTTTGGTGTACAATACAGCGAGATTCAACAATTCTATACATTATTCAGTGCTCATCACGATAAGCATACTCTCCCCTTTACTTTAAGGTATTTTTTATGCAGGACTTTTCAGAACCTTTAATAAGCTAGTATTTGGGGGATCCCTGGGTGGCTCAGCGGTTTAGTCCCTGCCTTCAGCCCAGGATGTGATCCTGGAGTCCCGGGATCGAGTCCCACGTCAGGCTCCCTGAATGGAGCCTGCTTCTCCCTCTGCCTCTCTCTCTCTCTCTCTCTCTCTCTCTCATGAATAAGTAAAATCTTTAAAAAAGAAAAAAATAAGCTAATATTTATTATAACTCTCCAAATGGCCATTATCCTGTTAGCCATTCATCCCTTTTAGAAGGAATCATTTTAAATATGTTATTAACCAACCCCAGGGTATACACTTTGGAAAATCTGTTTTAAGGTTTAAGACCAAATCTGGGTCAATATTCTGAGTCACTTTTTACCACTTCCAACAAACATCAAGCCCACTCTGATCACAAGCTCATTTCTTCATTTGAGTGAGAGTCATGGGATACTCCACCTGGGGTGGAGCCATTTCAAAGTATACTACAGTTTACAGGCAGGCAAGGGAGTCATAGAGGTTTAGCTTTCCTGAATGCACTAAATTATTGTGTGGGGCAGACCAGGATCAGGCTAGCTAAGAATCTGGGTAAGAACCTTCTCAGATGGAGATCACTGCCATAAACTGAGGTATTTCTGGAAAAAGGTCTACAGGGTGGACTTCTCAGGACATGACCAAATGGATGTCACATTCAGACCTCCAAAAGTTTCATGGTCCAGCAAGAGCCCAGCAGAAGTCTGGAGTTAGCCAGGGACTACTCAGTTTAAAAAAAGGAAAAGGAAAAGGAAAAGGAAAAAAAGAAAAGGAAAAAGAAAAAGGAAAAGAGAAAAAGAAAAGAAAAAGAAAAAGAAAAAGAAAAAGAAAAGAAAAAGAAAAAGAAAAAGAAATGGACCACGAGTTATCAGTTATAATCATGAGCATCAGAGGCCTTAGGACATTAAGCAAGTAGGGAAGCAGAGATGTTGCCCCAGAGATAAAGGCAGTGGACAATGGATACAAGGTCAAGAACTCTGCTCTGCCACCTATACATCTCAAAGATCTCTACCATCTTGGAAAAGTGGTGAAAGATCTGAAAGATGAGCAATGTTTCCTGAAGAGAAGTACTATTACCCAAGGAGACTTCAAATTATAGACTCAAACTACTTTTAATCTAGATTATCTTAATAGTTTTTGCCCCTCTTAAGCAATGAGTATATGAGCCAAACTAGACAATCCAGATCAATCTTACAAAAAGTACTTATTTCTCCATACAACCAAGTTGCAACAGAAGTAAATTTTGGGGGACACCTAGGTAGATCAGTTGGTTAAGTGTCCAACTCTTGATTTCAGCTCAGGTCGTGATCTCAGGGTGGTGAGATTGAGCCCCACACTGGGCTACAGGCTCAGCATACAGTCTGCTTAAGATTCTCTGTCTCTCCCCCTCCATTTGCCCCTCTTCCAGCTCTCTCTTTCTCTAAAATTAATATATCTTTATTTTTTTAAGATTTTTATTTTATTCATGAGAGACACAGAAAGAGAGAGGCAGGAGAGGCAGAGACACAGGCAGAGAGAGAAGCAGGCTCCATGCAGGAGGCCCAATATGGAGACTCAATCCTAGGACTCCAGGATCACACCCTGGGCCAAAGGCAGGCACTTAACCACGGAGCCACCCAGGCATCCCCAAAAATAAATATATCTTTAAAAATAAAAAAGAAGTGAATTTTATGATACCATGAACATTAGAGGAATCTAAACCTGTCAAAACTCGCCCTAAGACCCTCAATATGGTGTCAGTTCTAAGTGTTTATGTGTTCTGTGCAACACATCTAATTAACTCCTACCATCCCTCAAAGTTCAGCTCAAATTCTACATTTACCACAAAGTCTTTATTTTTACCTCACTCAACTCTCTTTTCACTGACCTCCTTGGACAAGGATAATTCTAGGTTAGATGCCTGAACTCCTGGGATGACAAAGATCTCAAAAACAAACAAACAAACAAACAAAAAAACATAATACTGAAGAGTTTCCCAGAGAGACATGGCTCACCTAACTCCTGGAGCCCCCCAAGCCTCTCACAAGCTCTACTGCCAAGGGGAACAGTCCTTCTGCCATAGCCCTAAGCCAGACAAACCTCAACACAAATACTGGAGGTTCAGCCAGAACTAAAGATCTGAAAAAGCAAAAAGTCAAACAGCCAGTAAAAGCAATGTCCACAGCACCTGTCTCTCAGTACAATTATAGTAGGCAAGTACTATGCCACAACCATATACAAAATGTCCCATGCCCCCAGGGAACATATTCCTCCCAGCTAGAAATAAACAGAATCACTTTTAAACAATCTATCTGCCTTAGTATAGGTATATATTAATTCATTTGTAAAACATGAACTAATGGAATCCTATAACCAGAATAAAGAGTTCTTTGGACTTAAAAAGTATAAAATTTCATGCAGTGAAAAGAGAAAACACTTGAAAACTCAAGTCGGTTGTAATTAACTCTCAATCATCTCAATGTATCATGTATCTCTATTTAATCATAAAGTCCATTTTATAAGCAAAATCCAGAATGGAAAAAAATATATAAGTATCCAAACTATTTTTGGCTCATTTTTTCTCTATATTTATATGCAAAAACTTCTTAAAATCAAGAATTTATTTTTTTAAAGATTTTATTCATTTGAAAGAAAGAGTGCAAACAAGTGGTGTGAGGGGTAGAGGGAGAGGAAGAAGCAGATTTCCTACTGATCAGGGAACCTGAAGCCAGCTAGATCCCAGGATCATGACCTGAGCAAAAGGCAGACACTTAACCAACTGAGCCACCCAGGCACCCTTACAATCAAGAATTTAAAAATTATCTTATAGGGGCACCTGGGTGGCTCAGTCAGTTAAGCTGTCCGACTCTTGATCTCAGCTCAAGTCTTGATTTCAGGGTTGTGAGTTCAAGCCCTGTGTTGAGCTCCACACTGGGTATAGAGCCTGCTTAAAAAAAAAAAAAAATTATCCCCCAATTCTCCATCAGTGGGAAGAAAAGGTACATAGGCTTGGTTTAAGACCAAGTATTTGTTAGCTTGAGATCCTTGGACAAATTATTTGAATTTCCAGAGTCTCAAGGACTTGTATGATTATTTATAAAATAGGAATAATAATAGTTCTACCTAACTTATGAAGCTGTTATAATGACAAAATGAAATGATACATTTAAGCCACATGACACCATATCTAACAGTAGCTAATGCTAAGGGTCATAAGCAATGAAGTCCTCTGGAAGGCACTGTGGGAAGGCAGAAGAGAGCAGGTTTAACTGAGCAGCAGGGGCACAAGGATAATGATACTTCATCAGTCAGGAGATATAGGACACTGGATTGGAGAGTGAAGGATATGGGAGAAAGAATTCCACGCAAACGAACTGTTATGTACAAAGTAGTAAAGTGAGTCCCTGAGATGCCATAGGGATCCACTATGTAGGACTCTAGATGACATATGAAGGCAGACAACTTTCAATACCATGGCACTTGAATGAAATCAAGTTGATCAGCTTGCCTACTTCATCCCTTCCTGGTACCATGGACCACTCTCTACCCTATCCACACTTAGACAACCAGCTCAAACCTCCTCTTCTCCTGCAAGCCTCTTCTGACTAATCTACCTACATGTATCTTTCCTTCTCCTGATCTCCTTATAAAACATAGAAACTGCTAAAGAAGAACTGCATTTGGTTATGTCCTATTTTACACTATAAATATTTGTTTTCTATAAAATGCTATTCATACAAATTAGAAGTTCCTCAAGGATACAGACTTGAGATATCAAATATACTTTGATATATCAAAAGACAAAACAGTAGTAAATACTACCAATTAATTTTAGGTGATTGCTTTATACTTGAAAAAGGCAGCTTCTGCTGAACCTCAAACAGCTCAATTAGAAAACAGTGTCCATGATATGAGAGTTCCACTTTAGAGCTGAGAACTGGCCTGCGGTCACACAGGTAACACAGAGCAGGGGCAAGCCCCACAATCCAAGCATGCTGGCCTCCTTCACAGCTACTTGCATATATTCTAGAAAAGTGTGGGATTCTGGGATCCCTGGGTGGCGCAGCGGTTTAGTGCCTGCCTTTGGCCCAGGGCGCGATCCTGGAGACCCGGGATCGAATCCCACGTCGGGCTCCCGGTGCATGGAGCCTGCTTCTCCCTCTGCCTGTGTCTCTGCCTCTCTCTCTCGCTCTCTCTGTGTGACTATCATAAATAAATAAAAAATCTTAATAAAAAAAAAAAAGGAAAAGTGTGGGATTCCTATTCCATGCTTAATAGTTCTGGTCTTGTTTTACTAAAAGGACATTTGCTCGGTGGCTGGGTGGCACAGTGGTTGAGCATCTGCCTTTGGCTCAAGTGGTGATCCTACAATCCTGGGATTGAGTCCTGCATCAGGCTCCCCACAGGGAGCCTGCTTCTCCCTCTGCCTATATCTCTGCCTCTCTCTCTGTGTGTCTCTCATGAATAAATAAATGAAATCTTTAAAAAAAAGTTAAAAAATAAAAGGCCATTTGCTGACCAAAGAAAATAATAAAACTAGAAGACCTTAAAATAATTTTGTTTCCCACTATAAGAAAATGCCTAAACAATCCTTAAACTTTTATACTCAGGCTATTCCCTAATCCCTGATATGGCATACAATAAGTCATCTTCCACATACTCTTCAAACATAAACTCTAAACTCCTATAAAACCTCACATCTGTGGGGCAGCCTGGGTGGTTTAGCGCCACTTCAGCCCAGGGCCTGATCCAGGATCAAGTCCCACATAGGGCTCCCTGCATGGAGCCTGCTTCTCCCTCCTCTGTGTCTCTGCCTCTCTCTCTCTCTCTCTCTCTCTCTCTCTCTCTCTCTTTCTGTATGTCTGTCATGAATAAATTTTAAAAATCTTAAAAAAAAAAAAAACCTCACACCTGGATCCCAAAGCTCTTCCTACACAAATGGTATCTGTGATTATAAATGTGTAAACCAGGGTAAAAGAGCAATTCCTGACTTAATGTAGCCAACAAGATGCTGAAAATAGTCTGGAATTTCTTTCTGCAGACACAGCAATGTAAAAACACCTTTTACTGAAAACAACAAAAAGGCAAATGACAAGAGAAAGTTGAGGTCATCCTCACATTCTACCTGAACAGAAATACCTATTCCAAGGACAAATATTACAGTATTCTAATTTAATTCCACTTAGAAAAGTCGACACCCATTGAATCAAATGGACTCAATAAAGCAGAGGAAAATAAATCATGCATTTAAAAACACACAGTCATTTTAAATAACACAAAATTCTTTTTTTTTTATTTGGCTTTCAATTTCCCCTCTGTCTAAAAAGTCTGAAGGAATACCCCAAAGTCGTCTCCCCTTGGAGACAAACAGTTGGTCATATATACTATTCAATGTAGTCACTGTCAATTCTATTCAGCACGGCACCTCAAAGATAAGATCTCTGCAGCCATGAAGAGAACAGCGAAGAACAAGTTCTCACTCAGTATGAATGAAGGGGAGGCTGCACTGAAATATTACATTCTAGAAGTGTATTATGAGTGCTAGCCATTGCTTTTCTTTTGTTTCAAACTGGACTGGAAAAAAAGCTTTACAGGAGTGGTCTGAGAAACTACACTAAAACATGCCTGTGATACTTGATGGAAACTTTAGATGAAAACCACAGTGATTCACAATAGCCAAATATCTTACTGAGGATACAGCCTATCTTCTCTCTTCCTCTCTTGATGCTTCTTTCTGGAAGAGCTACATGAGTGAACGGATTCTCATAACTAAGGTGAATCAATCAGTTTTTTGTTTTGTTTTGTTTTTTAGTATCCTCGACACACACATTACATTAGTTTCAAGTGTACAACACAGTGATTCCACAAGTTTATACAGTATGCCTCTTTAAAACAAGAAGAGTGAGTAGGAGGGGGAGAAGAGAAACCTTTAGTCATTATCCTTATGAGGACTCCAGAGTAATCTAAACTCTGCAGCTCTCACCCTCCCCCCGAGTCAACACCTCAGATTATCAGCACCCAGATTAAACTCTCCACTCTCCACTCTCTGACAGGCAGATGTCACTGCAAAAGTTATCACTTAGGACTGAGGCACCTAAACCTGCCAAAGGTCTGTCAGTAAGTAAAAACACATGTGAAGGACTCTGCTGCCTGACTTCAAGAAAATGTGTATGTGGGAGGCTGGACACTGGATTCTTTTTGGGGGTGGTGGTGATGTGGTGGTTTTATGTGCAACTCTCAGCTGTTATTTGGAGACTTATAACCAAGAATAGGGGATACTCTAGCACCACGTCAGGCTACTTGCATCTGTCTATATACTAAAAGTATTTCTTGATAGCTGTGGGACCTAGTTCACTGGGAATGGCAATAGTCCCCTTACAAAATTCCCAATAGCCAACAGTGATTCTTACCAGAATTGCTTTCTTATTACAGGGATGCTGGAGTTGAGGATCTTGGAATTGTGAATTTTTATCAAAGGAAGAGGGAACTGAAGCATACAACATACCTAGACGTTGGTTAAGAATACTAATTTTGGCAGTGGACTACCAGGGTTTTTTTTTTTTTAATTTTTATTTATTTATGATAGTCACACACAGAGAGAGAGAGAGAGAGAGAGAGAGAGAGGCAGAGACGTAGGCAGAGGGAGAAGCAGGCTTCATGCACCAGGAGCCCGACGTGGGATTCGATCCCGGGTCTCCAGGATCGCACCCTGGGCCAAAGGCAGGCGCCAAACCGCTGCGCCACCCAGGGATCCCCCTCAGGGTTTAAATTGTACTCCCCTACCCACTCAACTGGGCCCTAGTTAAGTCACAGCTGTCAGTGTTGATTTCTTCATCTCTGAAATGAGCTCAAATTAGTTAAGACATAGCAATTCATCACAAATGCTGTATGTGATAAACAATGTCTGCCCTATCTTAAACAATAAATAAATACCAGCTATTCTGATGAAGGAACGATGCAATCATATGGCTAGAGTTATTTCTCACCACCAGTATTAGAAATTTATCCACTAACATGGCAAACAGTCCTCAAACAGCAGAAGTACTGCTCTTTGTGTGCCAGCTGCTGTCAACAGACACTATTTGCGAGCCTAACTCTGTAACACTTGTGAGTGTTTGCCAAACCTGCTCAATAATAAAAGACCATTTAGGGTGCTGGTTAAAAATACAAATTTGCAGAACTCATCCCAACTCAATTAGAATATCTTCAGAAAGGACCTGAAAACGTGTTTTAAAGTACACAAGCCCTCCTTCCCCCACCCAGGAAAGAGTTGATACTAAGCAAATTTGGGAAATACTGCACAGTCCGCTCCAGACTGATGTGACTTCACTTCACCATTAGTCACCAAGCCCAAAAACTCAGTCACGATTTTTGTCTCAGTTATTCCCAGCATATTTGGGAATGAATTCATATTTAATACTGTTGTGTCATTTCTTCTGTATAACACAATCACAGCACTTCAGGTTACAGAATAGATACTTCAGGAATATATACATTTCTGAAAATTTTCCCTTGGCACTTTTAAAGTAAACATTCTAGAAGTAGAGAAATAATGGTTTCAACTAAGTTGTATTTCTTACATATGTATCTCTTGAACTCTTAAGTACTCCAACTAAGACCAAACTATTTATATAATTCTATATTACATTTAATATTTAATAAATAGGTAAATCTTATAAAATCTTACCACAATTACAGGTTAAAGATCAATGAAAAGCAAAAATAACTTTGGAGGTTGTATTTTATAATTACTTCTTAGGGTACACATCACAATTTTAAGAAGTATAGGAAAATAATTATTGTAACTACTAAATCACTAGAAACTCACCAATAATGACACATGGACAACATCAGAACTAAAAGCACAGAAAGAATACACTCTTCTGGGAAAATTTCTATCACCTTAAAGTCTATCTTTAATGAGGTTAAAGAGCAATCAAGAGATGTGTTTAAATAACATCCCTTATTCCATTCAGTCCTGATCTTTACTCAACCTAAAACATTTAAAACCCTTCTCAAAGGCTTGAATTATTTCCTATTTGTATATAATCAGAAAGCTCAGAAAATGGATTTCTTCAACATATATTGATTCTAGTTGTCCAGTGTATTCAGAAACACAACAATGATGCCACAAATATCAGTCATAAATCTCCAATTTTAGCAACCTTACTATTCAATAGAATAGGATCAAACCTACTCTTAACAACATGACTTCACCTAAGTACTACTAACTACATGTCATGTGTGCAGAAGATCACATGTTTAAGAACTCATGTAAACTTAGCCTGACAATTTACTGCCCATCTTCAAAAATGTGAAGTAATATCACCAGTTCCATGAGTGCAACATGAATCCACTAAACAAAAAATTTAAATAGAAAACCTGAGGCTAGGGCACCTGGGTGGTGGTTAAGTGGTGAAGCATCCACCTTCAGCTCAGGTCATGGTCCCAGGACCCTGGGATTGAGTCCCACATCAGGCTCCCTGAACCTGCTTCTCCCTCTCCCTCTGTCTGCCACTCCACCTACTTGTGCGCATTCTCTTGCTCTGTCAAATAAATAAATAAAATCTTTAAAAGAAATCTGAGGCTAATACATCTTAGAGTTCTTATTGTCATCTAACTCCGCAACTGTTTTAGTAAACTTAGATGTACCATAGCTTTTTTTCTTCTTTTAAATGTTACTCAAGATCCAAATTGGTTTTTTTAACATTTTTTTTAAAGATTTTGTTTATTTATTCATGAGAGACACAGAGAGAGGCAGAGACATACGCAGAAAGAGAAGTAGGCTTGCTGTGAGGAGCTGTTATGGGACTCGATCCCAGGACCCCAGGATCACACCCTGAGCCAAAGGTGATGCTCAACCACTGAGCCACCCAGGCACCCTGGTCTTTATTTTAATGTTTCAGTAAAATTCCTATTTATCTTTCCATCAGAAATTAGTTACCATACTCTCCCATTTTTGTGACTATGTGAACAATCCTACTGCTTTGAGACAGTAATTTTCGAAATGGTTAAAAAAAAAAAGTGACTTTATGAATGGTTAAAAAAAAAATCCACTCGTAGATAGTTGTGTATCCTTAGATATACTTTCTTAACCAATTCTGCTTCAAAATTTGTATATAACTATCTAAAGTTATATTTTTACATTAACATCTCAATTAAAGTCATGTTTAGTTAGAAAAATTCAACTCTCTAATGTAGCCAAGACTGAAAAGCAAACAATACCTCTAACAGAGATACCACATGACAAGCACAATGAGATTTAGATACTTGACTCATGATGGAATTTCTTGGCTTCAGATTAAAGCCCAATTTCAGTTCCTTAGTCACGGATGCCTTTTCCCATCTTAATAATGCCACACAGACTGCCGTCCTCTATTTCGAACAGCAAGGATTTCTCCTCCCGCCTGTTACCTGTTGAATTCATATTCATCCTTCCCAACATAGAAAGGCTGATGGGACCACTGCATCTTAGAACCATCTGCTGAAGGAAAGAAAGATGAGCAATTGTTTGGTTCCTTCCTACCTCCCATCTTTCTTTGGGGCCATTTATGTCCCCCACCCCCCGCAGGGTGTGATCTCACTTCCAGAATGTGCTTCCTGGCCCCTCTGAACAGTTTCCCTGGCAGTCACAGCCTCTGCAGTCAGGTGGCACCTCAGCACTCTTGCCCCATTGGGAGTGATGGAGGAGGGCATAATCAGGCCCATCTTCTCAGAGGTGGCTGAGACGGAAATGAGAAAGGCAGAGGCAGGCCACCACGGTTATGACAGGA
Source organism: Canis lupus familiaris (assembly GCF_011100685.1). Taxonomy (NCBI): domain Eukaryota; kingdom Metazoa; phylum Chordata; class Mammalia; order Carnivora; family Canidae; genus Canis; species Canis lupus. Next base: position 22,304,347 of record NC_049253.1, read on the forward strand.
GAGATCTTGGGACTGCTCTGCAGAAGGGGAAGAGCAAGCTGCTGACACATGAACAGGTGGGACCCAGAAGACGTGGAAGGCACGTAAATTGGACTTAGTACAATCCTGACCCCCTTCTGTCACTCAGGTGACTTGTACTCTTAAGATACAACAGATCTCATATGAGAAGAGGGCTGTCATTACCTCTCCTTCAACAGAAGACACACAAGTCCAATTCTTCATGTAGTGACTTGCAATCACAGAAGAAGAGTTCTTAATAAACAAGGTTATAGTCTATGCCATTTGCAGCTGGTTTTGTAAGGTTATATTTATCATCCCTCCTCCACCTCCCATTTTAGTTTCTCTTCACCCCTGACCAGTGCTCAGAGTAGTCTGGGTGACCCACACATTTATTCCCAAGGTGCTTGGGCCTATAGTGCCTTGCTTTTTGAGGCTGAGGCTGTTTAACTTGTCCATTTACAGTTACCACAGGGCATGGTAACACCAAATGATCATCCAGGGTATTCCCTAGGCTTAGGGTTCCCTCCCTGTACCCACTATGTAGTAGTAATTTTAATATCCCTTTGTGTTCAAAGTTGACCAGTCTAGCCGATAATTCTTCTTATGCCCACGAGTACACTGTCATAAGCCCAAAGTTAACAGGTGGTAGTCTCAGCTTCCAGTCAATGAAATTCTTATTGTGTCCTCTAGCAAAAGCGTTCCTCATTCCGTCCTCCAGGAATCAAAACCTATTATCCAGCAGAGCCCCAAACTGTAGGTACAGAAGACATAAAGTCTGCAGGTAGGTCATTGTGACTGATAGTAAAAGGAAAATCTAATTTCCATTCCTTCGTTTGCAGATTATTTTCTCTGTTACCAACTCAGCACTATCAAATCAGCACCGTATACAGTATATCCTACCCCAGAGCTGTCCACAAGTTACTGCCTTCCTCCATTCTACAGGCCATTCCATCCTTCTATCCAGAAGCTTTTGGGTGTTAGAGAACATGGTAAGATCAATGAATCCTGTGAACCTGGGCTCAAGTATAAAATAGGTCTCTTTGCCCAAAGAAATGTAGGAAGGGATATCATGCTGATTTAACAGGCACTTAGTCAGTGGATTGAACACTCAGATGGTGATGATATTGGCAAGTCTCTGCAGGCAGCGAAATAAAAAACCTCTATCTGGTATGCATGTGTGTGTATAAATAAATTCTGTGAAGAACAATGTGCTACTTTTTCCGATTTTGAAGGTGTCCATGATAATCCATCTGCCACCAATGGCTGTCTGGACAGTGCCATTTCAAGAGTTCAGTTTGTAACTCTACTTAGAGCAGATTAAGCAATCAGTAGAAAGTTGAACGATGCATCCCTTGCTGCCTTGGTGAAGGGACTGTCCTAGAGAATATAAACGGTGAGTTCCTAAGTTTTACAAAGCAAATCTTTACTAAAATTCCTGCACACTAAGACTTCTAACCCCTTCTTCAATCACATGCCAAGGAAATTCTGACATTTCCACAGGTCCTAGTTGGGAACACTTACTCCCATGTCACAGTTAAGTGCCCATAGAATAATGAATTTTCACCCAATAGTGCCTTATATTCCATGTCCTACCATCATTTAACATCCTCAAGACCTACTCCCACAAATGTTCACATGATCCCTGAAAGTACACACTATTTTGTGATTATTTTGACATACAGTATATTCTTTCTTGGAATAGGGATCATAATCCCACAGTTGTGCTGAGACCCTACTCGGACTAACCTGGAAGTAATGAAGAGTAGTCTAGACAGATCTTTGAGAAGCAAAGGCATCGATTTACGAAGCATTAACTTCAGGTAAGGTCACTGCACAGACTCCAACAAAGGGAGGGATATTTCCCCCTAAGAAATATGGAAAACTTTGAGGATTTGATACTATCAGCACATCCACCCAATGTCTCTGTCCCTGGTCTATCAGAGTCCTACTTAGTCTCTATCTAAAGTCCTGAGTTTGACATAGGTAACTTATCAACATTATAAATTTATCTTACTTAGTAGCCCTGCCACCCTTATAATTATATCCTGAGCCTGGTTTTCAACACAATATTCTCTATGCATATAGAAATGAGTCTCTTAGGGAAGCCTGGGTGCCTCAGTGGCTGAGTGTCTGCCTTTGCTCAAGTTGTGATCCCGGGATCCAGGGATCAAGTCCCACATTGGGCTCTGCCACAGGGAGCCTGAGCCTGCTTCTCCCCCTGCCTATGTCTCTACCTCTCTCTCTGTGTCTCTCATGAATAAATAAAATCTTTAAAAAAAACCTAAAGAAGTCTCTTAAGCCGATTGTAAAGGCCCTCTGGCTTTCACAGTATGCATTAAATTCACTTCAAGTGTCCTGGGGCTATCATTTTCTTTTCCAAGGGCTCTAATGCTGCCAAAACATCAAAATCCCTATAGTTATCTATGTCTGGCTGTCAAGTGCAGCAGCCACATATTTTTCCTTTTGCACACTCTTCACACCATACAGTCATAGCTGAAAACTGTAGTCCCTGTGATGCCACTGTCTGCTGGGGTCTTTGTCAGCTCCCGCACAACCGGCAGTCCTTACAGCCTTCCAAAGGTAAGCCACCAAACTGTAAACCCCCTTCCAAGAACCTACTTCTATTTCTGTTCCCTAGAAATCAGATTTTAAGACAAAGCGTACACGCCATGATTTTTTGAGTAGAGGAAAGGAAGAATGAGGGTAAAGAAGAAATGAGACAGGACACGAGGGAAAATGACTATAAAGTGATATGTCAACCAACTGACCAAAGCTATATAAGAAATCACAGTTGGCTGAATGTCACTTCAAATATCTCCAAAGGCCAAATGGAAGTATTTTACCTCCCACTTTCTTCCTCTCTCCCATCACTCACTGGTCAGTGTCTGTTACACTGCATGATAATTCCCCTGTGTGTCGAGCCTGTGTTATCTGCCCTTTCCTAACCAGCTGCTGGGGAAGCCTGCAGCTCTGTACACCTAGACTTTGCCTTGGATTTCCTGTGGCTCCCACCCCAGAAATCTTATGGAGTCTACACCAAGGCACAGAAGAGGAGGCTAGGATGACCTATGGCATCACGGATGAGGTTATGATGAAAATATCCCGAGCTTTACAGTCATGGGAATAACATGAGCTGCTACTGTGATCACTCTAAAAACAAAGAAGGGAAGCCAGCTGAGGTCTGAGGTGTTCGTGGAACCACATGAATCTGAGGAAAGAGACTAAAGCCAACACAGGCATACCTTGCTTTATTGGGCTTCAAAGACACTGCATTTGTTTTTATAATATAGTGATTCAACAGTTCCATGTATTAATCGATACTTATTTTTTTTAAGATTTTATTTATTTATTCACGAGAGACGAGAAAGAGAGAGAGAGAGAGAGAGAGAGAGAGAGAAGCAGGCTCCATGCAGGGAGCCCGATGTGGGACTCAATCAGAACTCCAGGATTACCCTGGGCCAAAGGCAGGTGCTCAACCGCTGAGTCACCCAGGCGTCCCCAGTGCATTTTTTTATAATCAAGGTTTGTGGCAAACCTGCATCAAGCAAATGTATCAGTGTCATTTTTCCAACATGTGCTCACTTCATGTCTGTGTCACATTCTGGTAAATCTCACAATATTTCAAACTTTCTCATTATATTTGTTACAGTGCTCTGTGATCAATAATTATGACTGAAAACTCAGACAGTGGTTAGTAACAACATATTTTAATTAAGGTATATGCACTGATTTTTTAGACTTACGGCTCTTTTACACTTAAAAGGCCACAGTATAGTGAAAATAGATATTTATGTGCACAGGGAAACCAAAAACTTCATCTGATTTGCTTTACTATGATATCTGCTTTATTGCAATGGTCTGGAAAAGAACCTGTAATATCTCTGAGGTATGCCTGCACAAGGTTTATGCCAATATACGTTAAAATTTAGACAAAACTGGGGTAACTTGGGTGGCTTAGTCAGTTAAGTATCTGCCTTCCGCTCAGGTCATGATCTAAGGGTCCTGGGATCCAGCCCCACATTGGGCTCCCTGCTCAGGGGAGAGTCTGCTTCTCCCTTTGCTGATGCCCCCTCACTTGTGCTCGATCTCTCTCTCTCTTTCTCTCTGAATAAATAAGTAATAATAATAATAATATAAAATAAAATTTAGACAAAACAGAAAACTCCTGAAAAAAAAACTATAAATTTGAAAAACTGACTCAAAGTGAAATAGAAGACCTAAAAACTCCTACTACAAATATAACCAGTAGTTTAAAACTAATCTCACAGGTTCAGATGATTCATACAGTTCTATAAAACTTTTAAGAAACATAAGATTCTAATCTTATGCAAGTATCTTTGTTCAGACTAGTATAACAAAGTACCATAGACTGGGGGGTTTAATAACAACAGAAATTTATCTCTCACAGTGCTGGAGGCTGGAAGTCCAGCACTCTCAAGTTCTGGTTAAAAGTCCTTTCAGGCTATAAACTATCAACCTCATTATAGTCTCACATGGCAGAGAGAGAGGAAGTAAGCTCTCTTATGAGGTTTCTAAGGGCACTAATCCCATTCACAAGGGCTCTTCCCTCACATCCTCATCTAACCCTAATCACCTCCCAAAGGCCTCACTCTACTAATAGCATCACACCACGGGGTGAGGTTTCAACATAGGAATTTCAGGGGGATATATTTAGTCCATACCAATAAGATCAAGAACACAGAAATAAGTTACATTATCCATCTCAATTAGGCTAGTATACCTTTGATACCTAAATTTTTCATGGACAATAGAAAATTAAAAAAATAAAAACTAATAAAATCTTTTTTAAAAAGGGGGGGGGGGGGAGCAGCCCAGGTGGCTCAGCAGTTTAGCGCCGCCTTCAGCCCAGGGAGTGATCCTAGAGACCCGGGATCCAGTCCCATGTCAGGCTCCCTGCACGGAGCCTACTTCTCCCTCTGCCTGTGTCTCTGCCTCTCTCTCTTTCTCTGTATCTCTCATGAATAAATAAAATCTTGGGATCCCTGGGTGGCTCAGCAGTTTGGCACCTGCCTTCGGCCCAGGGGGTGATCCTAGAGTCACGGGATTGGGTTCCACGCTGGGCTCCCTACACGGAGCCTGCTTCTCCCTCTGCCTGTGTCTCTGCCTCACTTGCGCGCGCGCTCTCTCTCTGTCTCTTGAATAAATAAGGTATTTAAATAAATAAACAAAATCTTTAAAAATAATATAAATAAACAAACAAACAAACCTGATGTCACAATAATCCACTTCCATAACAGTAGCATAAGGAGCTCTGCAGACCTACTCCCCTGTCAAACAATTATAACCAGTGAAAATTACTTTAAAATTTTTAAATTTTAAAAACCATTTAAAGTCTCCAGAAGTTGTCAAAAGGGAATAATGGAAATCAGGAAACATTCATTCAAGAAAACATAGTAAAGGGACACCTGGGTGGCTCAGTGGTTGAGCATTTGCCTTCAGATCAGGGAGTGATCCCAGGATCTGGGACTGAGTCCCACATCAGTCTCTTCCCAGGTAGCCTGCTTCTCCCTCTGCCTATATGTCTGCCTCTCTGTATGTCTCTCATGAGTGAATAAAATATTTTAAAAAGTAAAAGAAAACATAGTAAGTTTTGGTAAGAACACTGAGAATCTATGTCACCTGAGCCACAATTTACCTCCTCTGTCCCCACCCCCAGCTCATTGCAAGGAAAGCTCCTCTCCATATGGATGTGGCCATGAAAATAGGGGAAAATTTCCCCTTCCCATGGTGAAAGTAGGTAAGAACTTGGTGCTTCTTTCCTCCACCAGCCCTCACCCACAGGGTGAGGGCTCTATACTAAGCATGGCAGGCAAAGAATGTTGGGGCTCTGAAGGCCCTCACCCCAACTCACTCACAGTGCAAAGGTTCCATACCAGGAGAGACAAGATGAGAAGAATAAGAGTTATCACCTAAACCCATTACCGTGCTTGCAAAATAGTGATGCCACACCAAGAAAAGTGAGCCACTGTCCCCTCCTGTACTCCAGATCAGTAGCTCAGAGACTTTGTCCAGGGGGAGGAGTCCAGAAGAACAGGGCTTCAAAACTCTTACCAGACTAACTTCAGCTAAAACCACAGAGTGTATGGAAGTTCAAGCCTAAGGACCTTTTAAAACAAAAGAGATTTTGGTGGTAAGCAATTGAAAGGAGGCTGGTAGTTCCATGAGATATATAAGTCAAGCTGTTGGCCAACTAGTTTACCAAAGAGAACCAGAGAGAGAGCTAAAAGCCCTCCTAGAATCAGAACAAACCTCAAACACTGTCCTCAAAAACTACCCCTAAAAAGCTAAAAAATAGTCTGAAATTTATTACATCAAGCTGTGAAGAAATTTATGCTCAGAGCACTATTACAAACAACAGAATTATCAATCAATCAAATAATTAGTAGAGCCTAACAGCTAGGTGTAATAACAGATGCAAACAAATTAATCTAAGAAAGAAGCAGTAAAGAAAGACCTGCCAAACCCACTGTAATCCCAGGATGGCAGGGATGATGCTTAAGGCTGCACCTTCTGAGGATAGATAGCAGAGACCTCACATTACAGGGGGAAATCATTAAAATTGTCAAGTCACTAGAAAAATAATCAAAGGACAACAAAAACAAGTGCCAAGGGAAGACAGGAACCTGATTTTAAAGTTGCTACAATATATTACCAAAAATGTCCAGTTATTAAAAAAAAAAAAAAACATAGGACATACAAAGAAACAGGAAAGTGACCCATACATAGGGGAAAAAAGTAGGCACCAGAAACTGTAAGAGGGTCCAGATGTCAGATTTAACAAATAATAAAAAAAAAAAAAAAAAGATTTAACAAATAATAATTTAGCAAATAAAACTTTCAAAATAGCCATTATAAATATACTCAAAAGACTAACAGAAATCACACTTACAGAAGGACAGCATGAGAACGGTGTCTTATCAAACAGGGATGAATAAATGTACTCATAAAGTGAAAGTACTTTTTTAGTGGAAGTCCTGAAGATAAGTAATTATTACAGAAAACTTAATAGAGGAGCTTAACAGACTTGAACTGGCAAAGAAAGAGTAAGCAAACTAAAAGATCAGCAAGGTTTACACAACCTGAAAAACAGGTCTAAAATGAAAAATAAGTAGAGCTTTAGAGAAATATGGGACACCATTTAGCCACTACTGAGTCCATGTATAACAGGACTTCCAAAAAGAGAGGAAAGAGAAAGGGAATTAAAAAAAAAAAAAAAAAAGGCTGACTGAAAATTTACCAAATTTGATGAAAAACACTTAAACTAATTAAAAACAATAATCAAAAGACTCATATTCCAAGTGAAATACACATAAGGAAGTCTACACCCAGATATATCATAGTAAAAATAATTAAAGACAAAGACTATTTTGAAAGCAGATAAATAAGAATGACCCAGCATACACAAGAAAACTGCAGTAAGATTAACTTTTCATTAAAAACAATGGAGGCCAAAAGTCACTGGAATGATAACAGTCATGTGCTCTTAAAAAAATGTAAACCATGAACCTTATAACCTTCAAAACTATCTTTCAAATACGAAGGTGCAAACTCTAATAAGAAAACATAGGTGTAAAATACTTATGATGATGGATAAAGCAGTAGTCTCTTACTAGGACACCAAAAAGTACAAACAACAAAAGAAAAAAATTGTTAAATTGGACATCATCAAAAAGTAAAAGACTTCTGCACCCAAGGATACCATCAAGAAAGTGAAAATAACAATATGAATATATATGTATATATATTTATATATATATATATACACACTATATACACTTCTGTGTGTATATATATTCATGTATATACACTATATATATATATATACACACACACACATATATATACACTTCTAGATGTATACATAACAGAACTGACATAAATGGATAACCACTCTGGAATGTGTAATAGTTTAAACACATGAAAATAAAATTTTATTGGACTCACACCTCACAAACAAAATTCAAATGAAGATGAATTAAGGATGTAAAAGAGTATCATTATGACCTTGGGGTGGGCAAAGGTGATTTAAACAAAAGACTAAAAAAAAATAGAGACCATACAGGAAAAAACTGATTATGCTGACCACATTAAAACTGAAAACTGTCATTAAAAGCTACCATACAAAGATAAAACAAATTACAAGTCAGAAGATGTTTGCAATTCATTTAATTGATTAAAGTATTAGTATTCACAATAAACAGTAACAACAAAATCAGTACAAATCACTAAGAAAACCGCAAGCCACGTTAACAGATAATCAGCAAAAGTCATCAACAGGCAAGTCACAGGGCTGGCAGTTGGGTGGGAAGGAGGGTACAAACGGACAAAAAAATGCATGAAAATATGCTCATCATTATCAATTAACAAAATATAAATTATGATCCCAATAAGATACTGTGTTAAACAAGGATATTAATAAACATTTAATAAATTAACAGTATCAAGCATTGATTAGGAGGTGGCACAATAGGAAATAGCACAAGCTCCTGGTGGGAGTATCACCTACTTTGGAAAACAATATGACACAACCTCATAAATTTGAAATGCACCTTTTCTGTGACCAAGCAATTACCAAGTACCTTGTAGCTGTGTACCAAGAGACAACACAAGAAACCCATAACATCATTCCTTATAATAGCAAAAATCTAGAAACAACCATTCAGAAGTAAATGAGAAACTAAACTGTGGTCTACTCATGAACAGAAAAATACAACATAATAAAAATAAGTGAAATGCAGCTTCAGACAACAAGGATATATCTTAGAAACATAAATTTGAGAGAGGAAAAGTAAAAACATAGGATGCTAATTATAGAATATCATTATAAAGCTCAAAAATACAGTGTTCAAAAATACAAGTGCATATGGTAAAATTATTTTTTGACAAACAAATGAATAATAAAGACAAAGTTCAAGTTAGTGTATACTCAGATGGAAAGGAAAGGAACAAAATGTCATTGAGGAGAACATTCCATTCTTGTCATAATTTCAAGGAGGCTAAAAAGATATTGATACTACTCTCCCTCAAAAGCTGACTAGTAGATGTAAAAGCATTCAGTCATGTTCCTTAAAATGTACATAAATGTTTATGCTCTTTAATATAGAAGAAATGTTTCATTTAAAAACAAACATTTTTTTTAAAGCAAGAAAAGAGCAGGATTCAGACAACTTAGTTTCCACAGCTCCACTGTAATATGTAACATGAAAGTATTTCCACAAAGCACAAGACAACCTCAAATTTTATTTTGTATATCAAATAAGAATTTGGATTAGATTTTTTTCCCGAGGTAACCACTGCCTTTGACTTTGTGTGTGAACTAATAGCTTTTTCCTTAAAGTCATTCCTATAGTTACAAATTAGCACTCAAACATGATTACAAAAATAAGTGGAATTAATTTGGATTTAAATAAATTTTTTGAACTTATGTATCCAAAGTAATGGTCAGTATCAATACATAGTAAAAACCTGTGCTTTTTTTTTTTTTTTTTAATAAAAACAACCTGGGCAGCCCGGGTGGCTCAGCAGTTTAGCGGCGCCTACAGCCCAGGGCGTGATCCTGGAGACCCAGGATTGAAGTCCCACGTCAGGCTCCCTGCATGGAGCCTGCTTCTCCCTCTGCCTGTGTCTCTGCCTCTCTCTCTCTCTCTCTCTCTCTCTCTCTCTGTCTCTCTCCTCTCTGTGTATTCTCATGAATAAATAAATAAATAAAATATTTTAAAAAATAAAATAAAATAAATAAAATAAAAACAACTTGTTTGCACATATCCAAAACTACTTTACTGTTTGGGTCTTTCACATTTTGTTTTGACTTTTTCTTTTCTTTCCTTTTTTTTTTTTTTTTTTTTAAGATTTCATTTATTTATTTATTTGAGACAGAGAGAGAGCAAAATCAGTGAAGAAGGTCAGAGAGGGAGAGAAAGAAGCAGACTCTCCACTGAGCAGGGAGCCTGATGTAGGACTTCATCCCAGGACTCCAAGATCATGACCCAAGCTGGAGGCAGACACTTAACCAACTGAGTCACGCAGGTGACCCCTAACTTTTTCTGAGACTTGTGGAGATTTCAGAGATATAATTAAAATATTCATTAACATATCTAGAAGTATGAGTAAAATAAATATCCTGATGGTAAGATTATAAATTAGAATAGCTTCACTGGAAAGCAATTTGGTATTACATATAAAATAAAAGCATTCATATATTCAAATATCTATTCATAAAGATGTGCATTGTAGCATTATTTATGATGAAAAATTAGAAGTAAATAAATGAATATTTTCTAGTCATTAAAATGTTTGGGAGAATATTTAAAAACATGAGAAAATATCCATAGCATAATTGCAAGCAAAAATAAAGTTAAGATGGAATCTCAGTTTTTTTTAATGTAAAAACCTATGAGAAAGATCAAAGAAAATATATTAAGATGGTAAAAACTGAACTCCAAATAGTACAGGTTCCTTTTTGACCTCTTCCTATATTTTACAAAGTTTCTGTCAAACATGCATTCATATAATAATCAGTTCTTGCAGAACCAAGACACAGCAATATAGTAAATGAATGAATTCTGAACTTTGGGATATCACAAGCTTTGTTTCCTTCCATTTTAGTGAACATGGTTTGATAGAAAATTAAATTCTGATGTTCTTTCTTTAAATAACATTAAATGTTGTCTGAGTGAAATATGATTTCAAGATTTCTTTCCAGAACTGAGGGTAAAACATATATACAATTAGCTGAAATATGTGTCTGCTGAAGAATTTTCTCACTGAAGCAAAGAAAGAAAAAAATGAAAATGAGGGCACTTCATACTTACTAGTTAAGTGAGCAAAATGATACCAAAATTCAGCTAGAACGAGCTCTCACTTCATAAAGAACAAAAGCAAGAGAGGGAGGGAGAAGAGCACAAAGGTCCTATATCAAGAAAGCTATGTTAAATGCTTCTAATGCATCACCATAGAAATTTGCTTTTAACAAAAAACAAAGAGGACTCTTGTTTTATTGTTCTTCGATAAAATACTTCCAAACACTTTCCTGCTTTTCTTTAGTATAGATACTAAAAAGACTATGAATGTGATTTTTAAAATAACCTTAACATCTCAAAAAAATGTTTATAGAGGGAATAGTGAGAAGACAGAAACAAAAGTTTCAAAAAGGAAACATGCAGACTTTCAGAGAAAAAGGCTATTAATTTCTAACTGTAGTAATAATATTTGAAACAGATGTCTATCTACTTTCAAATCCAAACTGGATCATGGTTTACACAGTTTAATAAAACTTTAATTAAGGTTCTGGATCAGTGTAAACTGATCATGTCATGCAACTAAACACTTGCTTAATATTAACATCTCTTCAAGCTCCACTAATGCTAAACTTAACCAGACTTTTCATAATTCATCCAAGGGAAAATATCATTCAAATTAATAAAAACATAGAATTTATCCTCTTATTTTATTACGTAAACTTTTTTTTAGAAGCAAGCATTTGAAATAGAAATGGAAGAATCCCAAATTGAATAAAAAAGGAAGGAAATAACTTTGTTTCTAAGAGCTTTTTGTTTCTAGCTAGACACTTGTATTTTAATATGAATATCTGTGACCTAAAAAATTTTGCATTTGGAAACACTCCTTAAGAAAGCTTTCTCTTAAATACTGATCAATTAACTCTGTAAATTTTCTTCATTCTATTTTGGTGGAAAAATCTCATATAAATAAAAATCTCATAAAGTAAGCTTGAGTGCCAATGCCACTTAAAAGGCCCCTAAAATATAGGAGAAGAATGAACACTTACTGAACAATTATTGTATGCCAGGTACAGCTCCAGGTACTTCATTTACTTCCCACAACATCCTTATTTAGTAGGTGCCCCTACTATCCCCATTTTACAGAAGAGGACATTGAGTGAGAGAGCTAGGATACAAACCCAGAGATCTACCACCAAAATTCAGCATAGAACATCTACACTAGCTTCAATCAAAATAGAGAATTTTTTTTTCCTATTTCATGTCCCAGGATGTATTTTTAAAACAAATACAACAAATGACATTTTTTTAATCCTAAGGTTTTCACATATTCCCAATGTGGTATTTTCCACAATCACAAAGAAATAAAGATTAGGAATCATAAAAAATAGAGAAATCGATTGACACTAACCATGAGACTTTGGGGTGTTATATTCCATATTATGAAATATGAGGGGAAAAGAGGAACAGAACACAGTTTTTGGCAGTCAGTACAGTAAAAATGGGGAGGATGCTCCTCATCACATTAACAATTCAGGGAATTAGTTATTACCAACAGATACAGTGCAGGGTGCAAATGAACGGAAGAGGGTGCAAGCAGAAAGATGGAAAAAAATGAGTCCAGTTGAATGGGATTAATAGAATTATTTTCTAAAATTAACTATGAATTAGGTTTCAAAAGTAAAGGAAAGCACAAGAATAACATCAGTATGAGAAATTGATAGATGAAGTGATCATGTTGGGCATACAGGTAATCAGATATTTTTCAATCCAACTTCTTAAAAAAAAAAAAAAAAGAGTCCATATAGTCCATATAAAGGGGATTTGCCTTCCTCTGTTGCATATTCATTCTCATTTCTGATTCCAAAATTTTAGTATCAGGAACCGTAATTCATTTACTATGGAAAACAGCATTTTCAGCATTTAAGAATTTCAGTTTTTTCCTTGTTTCCTTTCTCATAAGAACAAATACTTCATGAAAACAATCAACTCTACAGTTTTCAGTGGAAGCTTCCTGCTTTATATTAACAAATGCTCCAGAATGAATTTTTAGAGTCTCTGATTATTTGTTCTCTCAAATTTATTTTACAACTGAATAAGTGTAATACACTTGTTTGTATAGATTCTTACAATACATGCTGGCATAGTATAGGGAAAGGTTACACAGAAGCATGCTGGGATTAAAAATTTGCTATGGATAATCTAGAAAATATCACTGAAACCTTGGCATATATAAAAATAATAAAGTTGACTGCTGATGAAAATATAGTTCTTAAAGGGAAAGTACTAACCAACTTGAAACAGTATAATATCAAGTTGCCTGAATGTTCTAAAGGAATCTGAACATTAAATCAATCCTAAAACAGCATGAAAAAAGAATATTTTGGGAATAGAATGGGCAGTAACTTCTCATAGAATCAGCATAAACTGTACATCTCAATGTAGCTCAGTTTCAACATTTACATTAAAAATCATTTTAAAAGACAATACTTAGGCACAGGTAGTCACAGAAACAAAGATAACCAATAAAGCACAGGAATCATCTCATTGATTAGTGAAAAGTTGCAGTTCCAAAAACTAACTTCTATTGCTAGCAGGCTCTGCATATTTTATCTCTAGTAAAACTAGCCCTTACGATCCAATACAGCCAAGCAGGAAACTGAATCCAACCTTTTTTTTTTTTTTTTAAGATTTTATTTATTTATTCATGAGAGACACACAGAGTGAGACAGAGAGGCAGAAACAGGCAGAGGGAGAAGCAGGCTCCATGCAGAGAACCTGATGTGGGGGACTGGATCCGGGACTCCAGGATCATGCCCTGGGCCAAAGGCAGGTGCTTAGCCGCTGGGCCACCCAGGCATCCCATAGAAAATATTTAAAAAAAAAAAAAAAAGCAGTATAGTAGTGATTGCAGCAGTATTACCGCCTAGTTGTCAAAATTATTTGCAACTCCAAGGAAAGGATTTATAGAAGCATGTAAAATGGTGCACAGTATAAATATATGATTTTTAAATATCAACCAGTCTCTCATGGAAAGAACTATAAAATCTCAAAGGTGATAATGTTTGGAAGGGACTTAATTTGTGAACATTCTCTTTTTTCCCTGAAATTCCAAAAACCCCCTGAGAAGGAAAAAAAAAAAAAAAAGACAAACATACAAGTTATGGTGCCTTATCTAAAGAGACTAATGCCATACTACAATTATTAACTATGATAAGATTTGCCCATTTGGGTTATAGAATCACAGCATTTCAGAGCCAGAAGACCTTCCAGAGCTTGACCAATCTTTTATTTAAGTGATCAGTCTAAGGTTCCAAAACTAATTATGGCCTTTCCTGCCTCCCAATCGTGTGCTCTTTTCAACATACTACTTGCTTTCCTCCCCTGAAAGAGAGAACAGATGTAAAATGCTAAAATGAGAACAATAAATGCACTGAAACATATTAGCCTATCTCATCCATTACTGTGATGAGAAATTGAGAAACAAGAATTATTTGACCTGAGAAATGAGAACACAAAGAAGACTGGAATTATATGAGATTATGAAAGTTAAAGGAAAAAATAATCAACTAGTCCTTCCTTATTATATGGTTTCATAATAAAATTATAAAGGGTCATTCAATGATTTAAATGGCAGGTAAAATTAAAACAAATAAAAGGAAATACCCTTGACATGCATAACAAGCCTCCAGAAATACACAAGGTCACAGAACAGAGGTCGCGTCGTTAAACCCAGTAACATGATTTTAAAATAATCTGAGTCATTAGTGAAGCAAATATCTGATTATTTATGTTCAACATAAATATAATTTTCCATAATGGGAAAATTGTATTTTGGAATATAAGGAGTCACTAAGGAAGCTTTCTATTTGTTACAAATTATACTATAGCTTAGTATGGTTTTGTAATATTTATACTCCAAACTCCTTTGAAAAATCAAATGGTGATCACTGGACTAGAAAAATGGGTTAAGACATATTTGGTATTTGTAATATTAAAATTTTTAAATTTACTGTTTTCCTTATAATGCCTAAATCGATTTTAGATTTTGCTCTCCTCATAGCACTTTGGCTTCACATAAAATAACATGTTTAATCTGGTTATTTTGGACACTAAGGATGCCTCAGGGCAGCCCGGGTGGCTCAGTGGTTTAGCACCTGCCTTTGGCCCAGGGTGTGATCCTGGAGACCCGGGAGGAATCCCAAATTGGGCTCTCTGCATGGAGCCTGCTTCTCCCCTGCCTGTGTCTCTGCCTTTCTCTCTCTGTCTCTCATGAGTAGATAAATAAAATCTTTAAAAAAAAAAAAAAAAAAAAAACTGCCTCAGCTAAACTCCATGGCCATAGCCAAAATACCCCATTGGATTTTTGCTTGCAAAACATACTGTATTATGCTTCAAACAAAGAAAGTTTTATAATTCTTTCTAGAAAAGATGTGCATGAAGATATAAAGCAAAGTGACTGGCTGACAGATAACATCCACTTAGGCAGGTTGCAAACCAGTGTGGAGAACCACCAGCCTGGAGAACCACTGCAGGAATTTTGTTTCACTCTACCACACGCTGACAAATCAAAATAGGGAAGAGAAAATATAGGTGGTATCTCTTTACAGATGATGATCTAGAGTCCATTTCAATATTTTAAGAAAGGATTTACACAAGTTTCGATATCAAACTCTCCTTGAAGGTTTTTATTGTGTTTTTAGTATATACCTTCTGGTCCCTCCCAACAACTGAACTTTTGCCAAACCCCACAGTCCAGTTTACTATTAGGTATACATTATGGTGCCTCCTTCAAAATAAGGTTTTAAATTTAATTACATCATTTCAGATAAATTGATAATTTTTAAATGATTTTTCATCATTTGTACCTCTATATCCTTAGCAAATTATTTGAGGTATTGGATTTCCCAAAATCACTAAAATATGTCATTACATTTAACCCATGTTGAATACCCTCTATCCATTTCCTTTGCCCTCCCTCCCCACCCCCCCTCCCCACCCCCCACACGAACATGTGGATCAAATCAATGTTACTAAAGAGGTAGTAACTTTGCTCTGAAAAAGTGTCAGTTCTCTCCGTATAGAAATGTTCCATATGGAAGGGGGGAAAGACATCATACCATTTAGGATTCGAAATGTTTTTCAATATTTTGTCTTTATCAGTCTCTGAAGACATGTCTCTATCTTGAAAACTCTTTAACAGTCAACCTTTCTCTATGCTCGCACAGCACCTTCCACATGTAATCACTGTCTCATACAGTGTTATGCATAGGCTTCTTCCTTCCCTCAGGAGTTTCACTCAGGCCACCAGAGCTGAGTGCCAGTCATTTTGTATTATCAGTAACTAATACAACGTCTGGTTCTAACAAGCCTTCAACATTGAAGCAAGGATTTAGAATCAGACAGTCGCAGGTGAGATACAGAGTAGTCTAGATTAAGTCCTACCACCTGCTGAACTTTTTACTGTGCCTTAAATTCCTTCACCTGCTAAATGGAGATGATAATCACTACTATCTCTGGAACAGAAGAAATAAACACAGTAACCTCTTTTTTTGCTTGCTTACATATAATTGCATTTCAACCACCCACATTAATACTAAGTTTCACCTCTTATATCTTATCCACTGTCTTTCAAATTGTGAGGTTTACATATGCTAAAGCACTGAAGAATTTAGCAAACAATGGGGGGTGGCACTAGCTTTGAATTTTTTCAGGACTAATCAAGTCTCAGCAAATTAAAAGATGGGGGGAGCCTCAAGGGAAAAACCAGTGTATATAATCCATCTATTTTTTTAAAGCCCCTTGATGAGGTACTACCACAAAAGTTATTAAAAAGAAAAGTGTCACCAGAGGATTACATGAACTTCTTGCTGGGGAAATGAAGACAGTGGAAAAAAAAAAATGGCACTGCTTTGGCAGGAAAACTATAAATAGGGAAGGTGCTGGACATGGTCTTATTTAACATCTTTATAAGTGATGTAGAAGATGAAATGTAGATTAAATTTTCCAGGTCTGCAAAAGATCCTTTTTCCAGTACGTGAAATGCCAAGTCAATGGGATAACCCATAAGATGTCCAAAACTTTATGAGTTACTAGGGGAAAAACATCAAATAAGAGTCAAAGTGGAAAACTATAGGGGTATGCATGTAGAGAAGGAAGTAACAGATTGTACTTCTCAGGATAATGGGCCTTAGATATCATAGAAAGGAGCTTAAAAGTCACTACATTAATGTGTTCCCACATCCCAACAAACCTAACAATGGCACCAACATTTCTCAAGAACAAAAAACACAGTTTTCAACCTATTTAAAACCACAGTTCACCTTTACTTGAAATACTACATGCAGTTCCAGTCTAAAACAGCCTAGTGCTCCAAAAATATCTGTTGCTGCGTGAAGAAATTACAACTCTAATTTCACCAAAAAAAGAAAAACCATATTCAGAAGCTAAGGAAAATCCAAGCAAATAAAAATCGATGATCAAGTTGACCAGAGAGTCCTGTTAAGAAAAACAAGAAAGATGAACATCCTGTCAGCCTAAAAAGGTGAAGTCCACAAGGAAACATTACAGATGTCAAGACTCATGGGCTCCATACAATGACGGGAAGTATCAACAAGGCCAAAACAGAGCTAAAGAACTGCTGCTATACATCAAGAAGAATTCACAATCTGGTTGGGAAATAAAATATAAATCCAAGAAGTTAAACTAAAAAATTCTAATCCGTTTCAAAAAAAGAGCAGTTTATAGAGAAAAAGTAAGGTATTTGGAGAATAGAAGACTGACTCTTAAACCTGAAAGCACAGAACACCAACCCCAGCCTTCCCTAAACACATCCCCTGATGGCATTGCCTAAAGAAAAAATAATAGACTGAATCACCTTGGCACTTAAGATTCTCATCAGCTTTTCATTGTGTCTTTCCCATATGCAGTCTATTTGTGCTCTGCATTTATTTTTTGATAGTGTAGCATCTCTAATTTTAAACATCCTTTCCCCTTAGAGCAAGGTTTGATTCTCTTTTGACATGTACAGCATCAAGTTCATTCATATTGCATAAATATTTAATAATTCCATTTGTAATAAAGACGCTATTCACAAACTACAGTTATAAAATATTATTGTTAAATTGCATTACACCTTCCAGGTTTAAGAGAGATGAGCCGAAAAAGGAAGTTACAACCTCATGATAATTCAAGTTGCATACTAGAAGAGTTACAGGAAAAAGATTTAATATATAATAATAGCTTTCAAACCACAATTATAAATACATGAAATTTCAAATAAAATAGGAGCTACAAAGTACTCGGAGAAAATCTATAAAATGCAATTATTGAGTTTTGAATACCAAAGAGACTGTATAAAGGAATAAAAATTGCCTAGATCCAAGTAATATCTACAATATATTTTATATAAGTCCATGCCATTTTAAAAATATTTTTAAGATTTATTTATTTGAAAGAGAGTGAGTGAGCACAAGTGGAGAGAGGGAAAAGCAGACTCCCCACTGAGCTGACTTGGGGGCTCTATCCCAGGACCCCAAGATCACAACTTCAGCCAAAGTGAGATGCTTAACTGACTGAGCCACCCAGGCGCCTAGGCCATTTTTAGTTTTAGCTATAAGAATGCATTGCTTAATTGTTTAAAACAAGGACATTTCATAAAAATATTCAGTGGAATTATAGTTAAGTGATTTCATAACAAAAGAAAAATTTATCTTGCTGTTATTATCAGTCTATGATATTATTAAAGTATTTTTTGAGATTATGTCTACAGAATATCAAATCATCATTTCAATTATGCTAACTTAGTCAAAACTCCAATCAATCAAAAGATATAAAGCTAGTAAGAACCTTAGAAATACTCTACAAGTTCAGAATCCTAGAAATGACAATGTTTTAACCCCTCTGGTCCAGAAAAAGTATCCAAAAGAAATGATGTTTTCAAATCAAGTGCAAAAGTGACAGAAAAAATGAAGGGGAGAGAGAGAGACAAAAGCGTGGAGAGTAAAAAGAACACAAATCAGCATTCATGTATTCCCAAAACAGCTGCAATTCTAACATCCAGATTGTGGCAGACAGAGCGAAGTTTTTTTAAAAGCTAAATATGTTTTGGATATCTTTAAACTGAAGTAACAAGAAATATGAATATCTTTAGACATGAAGTAACAAGAAATAAAGGCATTAAGTTATAGTTCTTGTACCAAAGCATATAAAATATGTTCCCATGCTATTGATCACGAGAATAGATTTTACAAAAACTTGAAAACTTGAATTTTTCTAAGCAGTTTTCAATTTCTTCATAGCTTTCAAAAACAACAGTTTACAAAGTAAGAGAATATAGAAAATGTAGCGCACAAAATCTTTGATATGACTGAAATGTAGGTTTCAAGGCAATATAAGTATATTTTTAAAGATTTATTTATTCATGAGAGACACAAAGAAGAGAGGCAGAGACATAGAGGGAGAAGCAGGCTCCATACAGGAAGCCCGATGTGGGCCTCAACCTCAGGACCCCAGCCAAAGGGAGACGCTCAACCACTGAGCCACCCAGGAGACCCAAGATGACATATTTTTTTAAGAAATTTTGGATCATCCGCCATTTTCACAAACAACAGCACCTGCTTTTATTGATGAAGGGGCCAAAACTTAATTCTACAAAATGTTTTTCAGAAGTTAATTTATATATGACTTATCTTAGCCTTAACATACTCTATAGGATACTAAAATGATAAAATTTAAATAAGTTTAAGTCATGGAATTAATAATTTCTTACACCATCTGTATTTAAAGAAGTATACATTATTCCATAAATATGCATAATTATGGGGTAGGAAATGCCTAATTTGCCTACAAAAATCACAAGGGTTTGATGACTGAAGCAAGGAGTGAATCAGGTCCACTGAGAATTACTAAGAAAAACATAATCAGACATAAATGCCACAGAATACAAAGATCATTTTCCAAATTGGTTCCAGAAACAGCTCCTAGGTAAATTTCCATGAAAAGCTAATTTAATTCAATTAAACAGTGTAGCATGGTTTTCCTCTTTAAAAAAAGAGTTTAAATATTTTCATTTGCTAAAGATATTAAAGATAAGTGTTTTAAAGAGTGACTGATTTAATCTTGAGTGAGATGAGGATTCAAAATTGTTGAAAAGTTTTCTGAATGAAAAAGGACTTCTTAAGCATATATATTTCAAGCACTACAGCATAAATCCATCACTTAGGATTAAAACTTAGAGGTGCTCAAGTCTTCACATACTATCATATAAATACAATATATTTCCCACTCAAAATTATAAGATAAAACACTGAGGGACACTGCTTGTCCTCCGTATTAGTATATTATTAGAGCCCTACCTCCAACATGCAATGAAGGAAACAGATTTATCATTTAAAAATTACATAGCTAAACCTATTTTGGATAACTCGGGTTTCCCTGGATAACATTTCCTAGTAATCTCAGGATTATATAACTTCACTCACAGTCACTCAGGATGAGTAAGTAATGCCTCCAGAGCAGCCTGGTCATGAATTCTTCTGCGTCCATCTGGCTGCTGGCTACAACACTGGAATGACTCATAAAAATGAAGCAACCTGAGGTCACCTACTCCAGGTCTTTTAAAAAGGCTTGCCAACTGCTTACCAGGTGGTTCCAATTTCCGAATGAGAGAGAAACTCATTCTAGATACACTATTTTATTTTCATATTGTCTCTGGCCACAGAATTTGGGGAGGAAGAAAGGAAGCTCTTTTGAAATGTAGATTACCACTCATCTGAAAGCCAGAAATCACTACACTTCTTGGATTAAGAATATTAAGTAAATAAAGTCTAGTGAAAACAAGAAAGGCAAGACAAAAAAAAATCTTATATTATGCTCCCAATTTTGTAAAAGAAAGAAAAGACCCGAAATAGTGGCCATTGATAACCACTATTTCTGGGTAGTAGAAGAGTGAGTGATTTTTATTTTGTTACAGTTTCCTGTATTCCCCAAGTTCACATCCACGAATACACATTCTTTACTACTAGAAAAAAATAAGAGTAAGTAGCTTTCTAGAAAATATTGTACACCATAAACTTTGAGCTCAATAAGCCCCAGAGGGGCTGGCAAAAAGTCTTTCTCTGGATAAGAAAAATACTCATTTTACTTTTAAAAAGAAACAAAGGGAAGAGAAAAACCCCAAGAACTCAGTTCCTTCTCTAGAATAGGTGTGACACCTATAGGGAAAAATTCTGACAAGATTGGTCCCTTTCTTTCAGAAGACAATAGACTGGTAAAATGTTTCATCAATTATTTATATCAATTTTTCCCAAAGTATGTTCTGAGGAATGCTAGTTCATACAACTAATAAGCGACAGAGCCAAGATTCAAAACCAGTCAACCTCCAGAGTCCCCACAGTTAACCAGTTGGCTTTGCTGATGCCCAGGGGATCCTTCTTGGGTTACACACCTGACATTCACTAACAAACCACTGTTAGGCCTAAAAACCTCTATAAAATAATCGTTAAACAAAAGAAGTTTAATTCTTTCCTCTCTGTTGTCATTTAGTTTTATCAGATATAATTCAAAAGAGTTTTGATGAAATAAAAATCCACACGACTTAAGTCATTTCTATACTCTCAACTTCCAAGAGACTCATAATTTCCAAAGTTTATTTATATGGCAGCATTACTGGCCATGTTCATTTTCTTCATGCCTATCTAACTTTTTAAAAATCCTAATAAATATAAGAGTGATCATTAATGATCAGGTTATATACATTAAATGTTCTAGTTTTAAGATGAAAAGACTGGGACACCTGGGTGGCTCAGTGGTTGAGCGTCTGCCTTTGGCTCAGGTCATGATTCCTCGGTCCTGGGATCGAGTCCCACATCGGGCTCCCCACAGGAAGCCTGCTTCTCCCTCTGCCTATGTCTCTGCCTGTCTCTTTGTGTCTCTCATGAATAAATAGATAACATCTTTAAAAAAATAAAATGAATAGACTGATATAAAATGGTGTTGTATGGTTAAGTGAAAAATGCAAATAACAATCTATATGACCTTACTTTCATTTAAAAATACAGGGGGATCCTTGAGTGGCTCAGCGGTTTGGCACCTGCCTTCAACCCAGGGAGTGATCCTAGAGTCCCGGGATCGAGTCCTGCATCGGGCTCCCTGCATGGAGCCTGCTTCTCCCTCTGCCTGTGTCTCTGCCTCTCTCTCTCTCTCTGTTTCTATCTCTCATGAATAAATAAAATCTTAAAAAAAAAAGAGATTTTAAAAATACATAAAGATACATAAGAAAATTCTTAAGGGGCACATATATGTATATTAAAATATTACTTTTAGGTAATGGCATAAGGCAACTGTAGGCTTACCTGCAATTTCTACTTCTCCTACCAAGATTTATTATTTGTGTCATTAGGAAAAGCTTTGAAAATTCCCACATAAAGAGCCTGGATAACAGATGCAGGTCAACAAAAGCCACTTAGAAACACCCTTTTCAGGTGCTTGTGATCTCAAGCAAATGAGAATCCTTCCTATTACTCTCTCCCACTATGCCCTATTTATCCTAATCACCAACTTGACTTGTAAATATTGTTTAGTTTTTTATTTCCTGCCCCCTCCAATCTTCATCCCAAATAAGGATAAACATCTGCCCTTGGGTAGCCACAATGCCTTGCACAGTGCCTGGCCCCAAATACTGACTCTGTAAATATACACTGCATTAATGAATGAATAAAAGAGTGAATTAAACAATCAAATTACATATATAGGAGGATATACAGAAGACAGTCAATTTAAGCGTTTAAACCAATAAATCTGTTGACAGAATTATCTATATAACATCTTAGGTTTTCTATGCCACCACCATTGCAAGAATAGAAGCATAAAAGTTGGGGTGAAAAGCAGAAGTCCAACAGTGGTAAGGATGGCCAAGGCTTTCAGAAGCTGAATCAACAGAAAATGAGACCTTAACTGTTACAACTTCTGATAAGTTGAAGACGATTCATTTAGAAGCAAACAATTTAATAAGGTATAGACAGGAGTGTAAAAGAACCTCGAAAGGTAGTGCAGTAAATCAGAGTAGTAAAAGCAAAGGGGCTTTTCCAGCGATTACTGGAAGGACAGAACGATGGAAGGAAGCCTACCTAATGAGAAGCTGTGCCTTTCAGCGCAGGGCCACAGGCAGCCCAAGTTGATCTAACAGGGAAGAAGCCAAGAGAATTAGTACCCTCTTCCCCACCCTCCCCTTAATCTCCTGCTGGGGCTCCCCAATGACATAAGCCATCTGGAAACCAAAGCAGTTCACCCAGGTATTGTCTGGGAGAGCCTAAGGTAGAAGGGCTGAGAGTGGATCTGGAGGGGCAAACAGAACACTTGTGACATAGAAGGCAATGGGAATCATGCAGGAGGTTTTAACAAAATGAAGTTAGACAGGAAGAAAAGACGCCCAGATACAGAAGGGACTCCTGACTAATTGAAAAGGAGTAAAACAGTGAAAAGAACTGCTAGATAGGTTAAAAGCAAGGTGATGCCAAGCTGTCTGCAACCCCACTTGAGTAGAACACTACATTCAGTAAAAGAGGAAGGATTTGGGGATAATTCCCCAGTATGTGCACTATTCTGGCTCAACGTTTATTGGACCACAGAATAGTAGCTTATTCCCAGAAGAACTGAGAATTTACTATCTTTTATAGATGGTAGTAAAATATATTCGTTAGAGAAAACTCACTGATTTCTAACAAGATATTAATTTAGACAAAGGCACCATCATTACAGACTTCCTTGGAATCGTTTTAGAGTCATAAATCAACAAATTAACTAGTGACAGATGTGTCTGTACTTGTTTAAGTCCATGTCTCTATAACTGCTATAAAAATGACTAAAATGTTTATCTCAAGACAGCCAGGCAAGAAAGGTTCTGAAGAGATAGACGGGATTGTATCTTTCTCCCTTTAGCCAATAAAGAAACAGAGCCTTCAGTAAAAATCATTTCCAAACTTGCTACTATCTTCTAAACCTGAAGGCACATGTAGTCACATACTTGCTGCAAGACAAGAGAAATAAAGTCAGCTGAACCAAAACTATAGGTCCTCTACGAGGCTGCATGCAACCGCATTCCACAAATATTTACGAAAGCCTGCTAGATACTCGCTCTCTGCAAAGGATTGGGATACAAGGATGGGTGAGATCCACAACTACCAAGGCAGACTTCACAATGAAATTCTTAAAAAAGCATGTCATTTTCAAAGATGAAGGGTAGAGAAAAATGCCACTGAAACCTTAGTAGAGGAATTCTGACTTGGTTCCTTTCTTTTGTAACCAGAAGGCAAATTGTATATAAAATGAAGTGATGTTAGCTCAGAGCATCAAGCATCCCCGGGTAGTCCAAAGATCACCCTGAACCCTAAAGAACCTTGCCAGGGCACTTCGGCACTTCTCAGGATACGTTGCAGCTCCCGAGTGGAGAGGCTTGTAGCCCAGGAGGTATTTGGAGGAGGTAAGAAGGTGACATCGGAGAACTGAAGTACTGAGGTCTGTAATGTAAAAGGAAAAGCAACTACTGAGCCAAGTGGATTGCTGCAATGTAGATTAATGCGGAGCAGGGCGGGTAATGATCCAACTCAGGGACTCTTATTTAGTAATAAGAACAATGTCTGATCAATTTCTCTGGGTTCCACCCTTAGCCAAACCACCAAACTATCAGCTAGATCCTTCTCATGGTCTCCCTCATCATCTTACTTCAGACATTTTTGCTCACACTCCAGACATGCTAAGTCATATTTGTTGACTTCTCTGTATAAAATCTTCCAAGGTGGTTTAATAAGATGCTCTGAATAAAATGTATACTTCATTCCATGGGCCTGGCTATCTCTCTGACCTCATTCTTACCATTTCCTCTACTTGCCTGAATCCAATCATCAGCGTGTCCCCAACTTGCTGCTGCTTTAGAAGATAGCTGTGATGTTCCCTCTGCCAGGAAGAGCTCTCAGATTTTCACTGGGCCGGCTTTCTTGATATTCAGGGACATCCTCAGAGAGACCTTCTTCAACCATCCCATTTGAAGAGTAGCCCCAGCCACTTGCTGTCACGCTACCGTGTCGTATTTTCCTAATGTCAGTCTTCACTACTGGAAATGATCTTACTCATGTGCTTGTTCATAGTTGCTTTCACTGTCTAGAATGCAAATTCTAGGATAGCAAGAACCTTGTGTCTCTTATGATACAGAGTCCCTAAGGTATATAATAATGCCAAGCAGAGAGTAGGCACTCAAACATTTAAGTAAAATGAATGTAATTCATTCATCAGATCACTGGCAAGTAAAGTAGATGCTCTGAAAATCATGAAAACAGATTACTGCCTGATGTATGTTACATAATACCCTTTTTAAAAATCTTAATAGTACAGAGGAACTTAATACTCAGAAGTAACAAAATTTCCCTCTTGCCCGCTCCCAAAACTTCATTTCTCCTCCAGACTTTGATAAGTTTTAGTTTTCTTCAATTTTAATTATTAAGAGTGAAATGTCTTTTAAAGGCATTATTTCGGGCAGCCCCGGTGGCTTAGGGTTTAGCGCCGCCTTCCGCCCAGGGCGTGATACTGGAGACCCAGGATCGAGACCCACGTCAGGACTCCCTGCATGGAGCCTGCTTCTCCCTCTGCCTGTTTCTTTCTCTCTGTTCCTAATAAATAAATTAAAAATCTTTAAAAATAAATAAATAAATAAATGCATTATTTCTAGCCCTGTCCCCTCCTTCCTGTGAATTCTACGTGCCTCTATGCATTCCAACACTGCTACTTCAATTTCTGCCAATCACATCAAATTTAGCACATGAAAATCTGAAATTAGTTATCTCTCAGGCAAAATCAGCTTCTGCTTCTATCCTAATAACTTTCTCAACCATCCTCCAGATAGCTGGATTTAAAAGCTAGAAATTATCTTGATTATGAAGTTCAACAAGGGAGATTGCAAAAGTGGTCACTGCAAGGGAGATTGGAAAAGTGGTCTTGAAGACTTTTTTCTAAACCATGTTATCCTTTTTTCAAACAAAAGCTCACAGGGAAGTCTGATATGTAAAACAGATGAATATGCAGTTGTTCTGGGAGTTAAACCAGTGGTCTCTGAAGAAAAACTTCAAAAAGCGCCCCTAATCTGGTCCAAACTTCCTTTCTTCTTTCCCTCCACACCCCCCTCTTCCGTGCCCCCCCCCCCGCCATTCAACACATGTACAAAAATTTATAGAGGAGAAAATTTAATCCAGAGAATTTGAATCTTTTCAGGTAGAAATAAAAAGGCTGCCCAAGATGACACAGCCCCCGGCCAAACAATGCTTAGTGTACATGCACTTAGAAATCAGTGCTCTAAAAGACAAACATGAGCCCCATGACTACGTGTAACCAATGATTACCAGTTATTGCAAAATGGGAAGTTTCAGGCATGACTTTATGGGTCAGCATGAGAAGAAATCTTCAGAGTTTAGATAGTAATTGTTAGCTCCTCGTAATAGATTTCTCCACTTCTAGTAAAAGAAGGCAAGCAGGAGTCCAGGGGAAAGGACTGTGGCCTCATTGTCTACTGCTGAACAAGGTTTTCAAATGGTCTAGGCCTCATCCTCTGCATCTTTAATATGGATGTGTGTGAGGAGATGCCCTCTAAGCCCCTTTCATCCCTCAGTCCGTGCTCTCTTACACTACACTGTAGTATTTCCCTTGAGCTACTATACCTACAGAGAATCAGCAGCACAAGTTACAGACAAATCATCCCTCAAGAATTTTTTGACCATCTATCCTAGAGTACTGCACTGGGCAACTGGAATGGCAGAGAAAGAAAGAAATGGGACACTACCTTACCTCAATGAAAAGACAGCCCAGTGGGGAAAGCCAAGCAAGTAACCAGAGAGCAGAGAGGTAAACAGAGAGAGGTGTGCACGGAAGCCGGAGAAGCAGAAACCAGGGGGCATGTGAAAAGGAGGAAACGCATTGCCAGGTTGGAGTGAGTGACAGTGAACTTTAGATTTGGATGATAAATCTGAGCTGAATACTGGAGGGTCCTATATATGCCAAAAGATACCACATTCTAAATTACCTTACACATTTCAATAATAAAATCAACATTTACTGTAATAAAAATATTTTATCAGGCCATCTCACACACTTTTCAAAGTTTATGAGGAAAAAATTAAGTCAATTTCCTCTTAATAAATATTATTTAATGACTGGAACATTCTGAGGGACATATATGAACACGTCATGAGTAGAGGCAGCACGTCACTCAGGGACAATTATCTAACAGAGAATTCAGACAACCCTGCCCGGGCTAAATACTGTGCAGCACCTGGCAGACAAGGTGGCAAAGCCCCTATAAATAGTGATGATTCACTAACGTGACATAAATCAGGATTTTAACTCACCAAAAGCTAACATTTTGATTTAAAATCCCAAATCAGTGCCATTAAAATTCATCAGGAGACCCTAGCACATGAGTAATGAGATCATATCAACTTCTATCTCGTGACCAAGAGGAAAAGGTGGTTTTCTAAATGGTATTTGAGATTGGACAAATAACACACTGTATCAAGTTTTGTAGCCCCAGGCCATGTTTTGCTAAAAACAAAGGTACATTATGCATGACTAAAGAAAACAGTGAAAATCAGAGCAATTAATTTCCCAGCTATGTTTCCCATAAAAAAAAAAAAACCATCACTACTATGATTTGCTTACAGAACACAAACTTCTTTTGCATCACACAATGATCTAAGTGTGTAATAACTTGCATATTTCACTAAGATGTAATATCCTTCAAAACGTCCTTATAGTGAAAGTTTTCCAAAGAAATTATTGATCTCTGGAATGTCTCATGTTTTAAAATCACTGACAAATCCTTTCCTATTTTCTTTGCAGTTAAAAATAATTCTTCTTGATCACTGGAGTGTAAAGAGGCATAAGAGTACAAAGACCGAATATTTTCTTAAAAACAAATGTCCCGGTTGACAAAGGACATTTCTCATAATTTTCTCAAGACTATAATTAGGCGAGTTGTCCCTAGGATCCTAAAAATATACAGTAAGAAACACAGATATTCGTTGGCATCAGTTTAGAGCAGCAAGAAATTTCCATAAATGCTCTTTTGAGTTATTTTCAAATACTTCGCAGCTGACTCCTCTCATTATTGGAGGCTTTTGTGTTTGTTTCCACAATTCAGAAACATTTCTCAGGTGGTTCTGCTTCACTGCAGATACGTTTAGGTGTTTAGGTTCGTTCTCCTTCTGTGTTGGAGGCCATTAGGCAGCTCTCTTCTTCTGTTTTCTTTCACTGGCACCTCTAGGGCTGCTCAGTCACTGACCTCACCTTGGTGGAAAGGTGACTAAGAAAAGAGCGATTCCTAATAACTCAAGGAAACCACGCAGTTCTCGCTCAGTGAAGAACAAACACGAAGGACCCAGAAGCCAGCGGGAGTGGTCCGGCTCAAAAGGGCAGGACACCGCAGGGGGGCGGCTTCGGAGGGTCCTCTCCGGGCCTGAGACCCTCAACACCGCAAGGGACAGACAGAAAGACGGAGCCCCGACAGACACGGCCACGGGCCGACTGATGCACGCTGCGAGCGAGCGGGGGCGAAGAAAGGGAGACACAGGGAGCCGCGCCGCTGAGAGCCTGCAAGTGAGAGTCCGCGAAAGTGGAGGAAACGGGGACCGGGACGGGGACGGAGACGGGGACGGGGACGGCGACGGGGACCGGGACGGGGAGCGGGAGACGGAGACCGGGGGAGGTCGAGGCGAAGCCACTGGAGACTAGCAGGGGCAGCAGCGGCGACGCGGGGCCAAGTGCGAGCCCCGGGCCGCCCGCCGCGCGCTCTCCCCGCCGCCACGCGGAGTCCCCGGAGGCTGCCGAGGCAGGTGGCTGCGCCCGCGGGTCCCCCCGCCCCCGCCCCCGCCCGCCGCATCCCTCGGGGCGCCGGTGCCCCCGCCGCGGCGCGCGTCCCGCCCGAGCCCCGAGCACGTGTGCCGCCCGCAGCCGCCGGCCGCCCCGCACGAGGTCTCGGCTCCGGCCGCGCGCGCCTCGCGCACAAAGCCCGGGAGCCCCCGCTCCCCGCCCCCCGCCCCCCGCCCCCCGCAGCCGCCCCGGGGCACCGCCGCCGGCTCGGCTGCCTCCCGCTCGCCGAGCCCCGCGCGCCCGCCCGCGCCTTACCCGCCGCCGAGCTCCGGGCCCGGCGTCCCGAGCGCCGCCGTCCCCGCAGCTCCGCCGGGCGCCCCGCGCAGGCCCCGCGCCGACTCCGCGCCCCGCGCCGGGCCGCACCGTCCACCTCTGGCAGCCGCGGCCGCTCTGCCGCTCTGCCCCCGCCGCCGCCGCCGCGGGACTTTTTTTTTTTTTTTTTTTTCCCTCGCTCCTCGGCTGCCTCTGGATTTTTTTTTTTTTTCACTTGCCCTCTCCAGCTCCCACTAGTGATTGGAGACTGAGAGCCAAGTACTTAGCGGAGGGATTACAGCCCGCGACGCACTTGGAGCCGCCCCAGCTGCGCGGCCCGGGGGAGCGGACCCGGGGCCCGCGCTTCACGCCTCCGCGGCCCTGGACGGCGCGCGAGCTCCGCACCACCCCGCGCGCCCCGCACCACCGCGCCCCCCACCCTCGGCCTGCTCACCCCGCACCGCCCCGCACGCCCGCGCGCCCGCACCCCGCTGCACCCCCGCACCACCCCGCGCCCCGCACCAACCCGCACTGCGCCCCGCACCCACCCCGACGCAGCCCGCAGACCCCCCCGCGCCACCCACCACCCGCGCCCCGCACCACCCCCCGCGCCCGCACCGCCCCCGCGCCCAGCCACCCCGCGCCCCCCGCACCCCCGCGGCCCGCGCCCCGCACCGCCCGCGCAGCCCCGCACCACCGCGCCCACACCACACCCCCCGCCCCGCACCCCACGCCGCGCGCGCATCACCCCCGCGCCCCGCACCGCCCGCACCAAGCCCCGCACCACCCCGCGCGCCTGCATCAACCCGCGCCCCGCACCGCCCGCACCAACCCGCACCGCGCCCCGCACCACCCCGCGCGCCCGCATCACCCCGCGCCCCGCACCGCCCCGCACCGCCCCGCGCGCCCCGCACCACCCCCCACGCCCCGCACCGCCCCGTGCGCCCGCATCACCCGCGCCCCGCACCGCCCCGCACCGCGCACCAACCCGCACCGCGCTCCGCACCACCCCGCGCGCCCACATCACCCCCGCGCCCCGCACCACTCCGCGCTCCCGCACCGCACCCCGCACCGCCCCGCACCGCCCCGCGCGTCCACACCACCGCGCCCCGCACCACCCCGCGCCCTGCCCTTCCGCGGGCCGCCCCCCCCCCTCGCTCGGGGCACGCGGCAAGTCTCAAGAAAAAAGGGGGGTAGGTTAGAGGACCGAGGATTCGTGGAGTTACTGGACGTGGGGAGCCGAGCTCCCAAGGATAATCTGGGGCCGTAGATCGGAACCTCTCAGGGCCATTGCCACTTCTGAGAAGTTGATAAAATGCTGACGCACCTCGTAAAAAAAAAAAAAAAAAAAAAAAAAAAAAGAAGAAGGAGGAGGAAGAAGAAGATACACATGCACATCAGGCTGCGTGTCTGCTCGTCTGGGTGGGGGGTTAGAAACTCTGAAACATACAGCTGGATCTCCTCGGAAGAGGAAACCGTTCCTTTCCTCGAATGTTTTGCAACTGGTTAGATAGATAGATAGATAGATAGATAGATAGATAGATAGATAGATAGATAGATAGATAATAAATGTAAATCCTTTGGAAAAAATAAAGCAAGCCTTCCGTTCATATTTGATGAAATTTTACAATTAGTAGTGTTTATTCTGGAAAAGTATGTAACCTCTTTGTGGTCTCCTTGCTAAAATTTGCAGCGTTGAAATATTTTCTAAGGAAGTAAATATAAATTAAGCTAGTCTGCAGTCTTTCAGGAGACTTGGAAAGAAGAGTTAAAACTTTTTAAAATCAGCTGTTTTGCCAACTCTATCTCCCAGGGGGATATCTTGTGATTTTTTTTTTTTTAACCTCCCGATGCCTTTCAGCTGCCTATTCTCAGAATTCATTACTGTTTTTTTTAATCCATTTTCTAAATAAACTGATAACTCCTCCCTAATCACCGAAGGTGTGATTTAAATGACTTAATGCAATTGCACTCTGACCTAGGTTTTTTCCAATGTTCTTCATCTCTGCCTCTATTCCTGATTTAATTCTTGGCCACCCTTTTTCTTTCAACTCCTCCCTTTTCTAAAATTATTCCCATTACTTTTTTTTTCATGTTAAACATTAAATATAATCCTCTGAATTCATCAATAATTCAATTGTGTATAAATTTATGTTGCAAAGCTCCCACTGAAGAACAGGTGGCCCTCCAGGCACTTGTTGATGTGCTTGTGAAATGTGGGCACACTTCCCCCAAAGAAATATTAGGATCCCCAAGAAAGTGTGTTTGCCCCATAATGTGCCTGAACCATAATATTACCGTGACTGAACTGATTTCTGGTGGCCTGGTGCCAGACTGGAAGAAGAAAGTTCTGTTTAACACTAGAAAATATTCAAAACAGGCAGCATTTGTCATTGGCATCATTTTGCCTTCTGTACCCAACCTTCATAACCTAGTCCCTCCAAGTACCATCCTAGTACCCAAGAATCTCCAGGTAGAAACCTCCTCACCTCAAGTTCTCTCTGCCCCTAAATTCCTTTATTCCTGGTCCTCTCTGTCTTATTTCCTATCATCTCCATGCTGATATTAACTACATTTAAGCAGAAAACCAATTTGATTTAATCAATCTCCTGTACTGTGTGAATTACTGATGACTTTTATTTGGCAAAGGTATTTTTTTCTCTTAGAATTTCTGTCCTCTTTGGGGATCCCTGGGTGGCTCAGCGGTTTGGCGCCTGCCTTTGGCCCAGGGCGTGATCCTGGAGACCCGGGATCGAGTCCCACATTGGGCTCCCTGCATGGAGCCTGCTTCTCCTTCTACCTGTGTCTCTGCTTCTCTCTCTCTGTCTCTCATGAATAAATAAATAAAATCTTAAAAAAAAAATTTCTGTCCTCACAAATGGGAGTGAAATAAATCAAACATTATGGGAGCAAACAGTGTTCAGGTCATATGTATCTTTTCAGAAGCTGTGCTCAGAATTGGCTTTCCTTGGCTTAACTCTATTCAGCAAATAATTCTAAGCATCTACTGGACATAAGACAGTGATCCGGGGAATACAAGCATCTCTGGATAGTGAAGACACAAATTCCATTTCAGTTGACCTGAAAAAGACTTTTTAAATTATAAGATATGAAAACAATGCCAAATCAACAGAAATAAAGAAATTTCTAGTTTTTCATTTAAGAAAAAACACTCTGGGTGAGAGAATCAGAGAGTGTGCCATCAAGGAAACTGAAGTGGGT
This sequence comes from Canis lupus familiaris, assembly GCF_011100685.1. Lineage (NCBI taxonomy): Eukaryota > Metazoa > Chordata > Mammalia > Carnivora > Canidae > Canis > Canis lupus. Next base: position 22,336,488 of record NC_049253.1, read on the forward strand.
CTTAGAAGGTAGTGTTTAAATAGTCAGGGATGGGGAATATGAGGTACAAGCCATTCCAGCAACCAACATTACTGAATACCTATGGCATGCCACACACTGATGTTTGAGATTTAGATCCTGTCTGTTCCTTCTTGAAACTCTCAGAAGAAACACACACACACACACACACACACACGCATATATATATATATATAGTGAGAAGCATGGTAATCAATACGTGAACACACTACTAGAGCACAGGAAAAGCAACTATCCCACCTGGGAATGTCAGGAAAAACTGCACAGAGTGGTCAGGGTCCTGAAAGATCTGTAAAGATTAAAGGACAATTGGAAAAAGAATAAGAATTTTAAGCAGAGGAAACAACAGTATGAAAAAAAGAATAGTGCATTTAGAGAACAGCTGGTAGCTCAGTGCTGCTACCCAAGTTGTGAGAAGGCACAACAGATGAATCTCAGACTAAGAAGGGTTCAAGAATGACCTTAGTCAGAAATGTTAATGAAATAGATATTTCCTCTTTAGGTGACAGGGAAGCATTTGAGATTTTTAAAATAAAGAGTTAAGTACTGGAATGGAAGTTTCAGAAGATTGTTTACAGGTACCTTAGAGAGGGAGAAATGAAAGCACGAAACCAGTTAGGAATCGGTTATGCAAAAAGTGAAGATCTGGTGTGGCTGGGTGGCTCAGTTGGTTAAACATCTGTCTTCAGCTCAGGTCATGATCTGAGTCCTGGGATTGAGTCCTGGGACTGAGTCCTGGGATCCAGCCCTGCATTGGGATCCCTGCTCAGTGGGGAATCTACTTTTCCCTCCCTCTTCCTCTGTCAAGTACATAATACCTTTTAAAAAAATTAAAAAGAATGAAGACATGAACCAAGATAGTGACATAGCTACCAAGATCAATAGCTGACTTAAAAGACAGTTCAGACAGTCAGTAGAAGCTGATTCGCAGCCCAGGATGATGGTGCTTTTAAAGGCAAGAGAGACCATGGGATGGCGGAAGAGGAGAGGGGTTTTCAGTTTCACAGAATGACAAATTTGAACAAAAACACTTTCTTTTTTCATCTAATTGTAAAAGTAAATCATGTAAAAGTTCCAGGTACTCTCTCCTGAGAGGAGAGAACACCAGGGCAGCAAAGGCCAAGGACTCACAAAGAATTCACAGGCTTATCTCCCATTAAGGAAAACATTTGCCCAGCTCTGCTGGACTCAAACTAGTTGGGGAACTTACATGCAGCTAAATAGAACAGACCTGAGAAACAAAATAACACAGCGAGCTTGCTTCTGTGCTTTCAGCTTCCCTTCTCCAACTGTTTCCTCTTCATTGGTATCCTAGCTCTCACATTGTTCCCTTTTCCATCTCCCCTCTTTCAAAACTATAAAGGATCTGGGCAGCCCATGTGGCTCAGCAGCTTAGCACGGCCTTTGGCCCAGGGTATGATCCTGGAGACTGGGGATCGAGTCCTGCGTCAGGCTCCCTGCATGGAGCCTGCTTCTCCCTCTGCCTGTGTCTCTGCCCCTCTCTCTCTCTCTGTCTCTCATGAATAAATAAATAAAATCTTAAAAAAAAAAAAAACTATAAAGGATCTGACAACCATTAATATATTATCATAAATCAATGTATACTATGTTAAGTAGCATTCCAGGGCATGTGCTTTTAAATCACTTTTCTCTAAATACAGAATAAAATGTCTCATTTTTTAGGTATTTGGGGAATCAGATTAAAGAAATATTTCAGCAGAAGCAAGCAATCTTTCTTTCTCCGCAATTCATATAGCTGTGGCTGTCTTTTGACCCGCTGCTAATGTATTGACTGCATACACACAAAAAAAAGAGATTAAATCTCTCAACAATTGGAATATTTAAATCTTCACTTGTTAATATAAGAATATATAAGTATTGGTGAAATATGTAGCTTCTATAATAAAAGCCATATTGAACAATCAATCACCTTGTGCTAGGCACACTACTAAGTACCTCGAACATATTAACATACTGAGGTCTCATAATAAAGTAGGTACTACTTTCTTCCCATTTTATGGATGAGGACTGAAGAACAGAGAAGTTAGCTAAAATCTTCAAGGCCATGCACCAAAGTAGAAGCAGCAGGATATGAACTTAGGCAGTATGGCTATAGACCTCAGCCTTTTCCAGTGTACTAAACTACTCTGTAGTAGTAAGAATATTTTTCAGTACCCAACAAACAGATACTAGAGAAAAATACCTTAATATTTTGAATCTATAGATGCCTGGGCAGCCAAGTCAGTGAAGAAGCTGACTCTTGATTTCAGCTCAGGTCATGATCTCAGGGTCCTGGGGTATAGCCTGCTTCAGGATTCTCTCTCTCCCTCTTCCTCTGCCCTTCTCGTCTCCCTAAAATAAGTAAATCTTTAAAAAAAAAAAAAAAGATTTTGAATCTAATATTTGAGCCTAATCCTAGAAAGTATGAAAAGGCAGAATACTTGAGTCCTTTCTATTTTGTTATGTGGTTTCCTGAGCTCCTTGGAAAGGTGGCAGCTGGGGGAAATCTGGTGATGCCAGGTACATGGGAAGCAATAGGGTTCATGGCTTTTAAACTTTCCCTCTCTGGTCAGCATTTAAAACCCTTGGCTAGGCCCTCTGCCAAGTTGTGAACTTCCTAAAGATCACTTTTCTGTCTTTTATTACTCTGCCCAACCCACTTTTTCTTTTAAATACAACCACTTTTATTAGATAGAAATGAGTGAGTTTAGCTTAAAATCATATTTTTTCATGTCATATAGTGGATTGATCATAAAGTCGTGAGATTTCCATCACAAATATTCAATCAGAGGTAATGATTGACTATTATGGAAGGTATTCCTACAAGTGGGTGGGAGGGCAGACCAGAAATCTCTACCCTATCTGCTTCCTGAATCTACATTCAACATAGCTAATGTGAATAATTCAAAATAGTAACAGAAATATCAACATTAATATAATTTATTTAAACATAAATATTAATATATAATTAAATATATTTAATAAACAAATATGAATATATGTCTAGCAATTCAGTCTGGTCCATAACATGTCAGTCATAATCTCACAACTAAAATACACATCAAATTACTCCCAAACTCTTAACCTAAAACTTCTACTCTATTTCTAATGTTCTCTATTTTATATAAAGCAACTGTGACTATAAATAGTTATATAAATACAACTTTCCCTGTATACAGGGAAAACTAACACAGATTCTAGTTCAATAACAAACTAATTTTGTTCAATACGAAAGTTCAAGAAAAACAGAATTCCTCAACTGAAACAGGAACAAGCCATGAAATAAATCTGAAGTAAAAATGCTAAAATGATTTTTGCTTTCTTGTGTCATCAACATTGTTCCAGTTTTCTTAATAAAACCAGATATTAAGCAGATATTAATATCTATCTATTTATATGCCGCCAAATTATCCAGGTTGTAACATAAATTAATCCCTTTGAAATCGAATTTGACGGCAATGTCATTTCACTTCAATATTTAAAATTTTTTCTAAATTTCTGAGGTCCACACATCGTTTTTTTTCTGAACTGTCCTGATCCATACACCTACATATTTTCTAAAACTGGAAAATTAGGAAAAAATTTTGCAACACAACTTATAAAAAGCAAGTCTTACATCTGTTTCTTTGGAGTTTCTTGTTCCTGATGACTTTTTCCTTCTAAAATGATTTGCCAACCTTGGAACTTCTCTGTGTTTTCCTGCCTCAGTATATTTACAGTGTGGGCCTCGGGAAGAAATATATGGCAACTATTTCTTTCTGTACTAGAAAAAGAACAGAAAAGTTAAAAGAGCAAAAACACATGAAGAACAAGTCTTCAATTAAACTATTTGGGGAAAAAATGGGTTTGACTCTTATTAAAAGCCTATTCTTCCCATCATCTGTTCTTAAGTTATAGAATTGTTTTAAACTAGTGAAGAAAAGGAGTGTAACTTCTGTTCCATGAATTCAGAGACTGTGCCTTATGTAAACCATAAAGATTTGACACTGTTCATGCTAGAAATAATTTTGACTATAACTAAAAAGACATCTTAGGAATTCCTTGTTGATGTTTCTAATTATAAAAATATTGTATGTATTGAAGCCTAGAGAAAATATTCATACTAGAACATTGAAAGCTATATAAATTTCCATAGTACAAAATACCAATTGATGATCTCTGAGGCATACTGGAGGAGAAAGCCACAGAACTCCTTGGCAATATTCAACAAATCTTGCAAATTTTACACTACTATTAATGGAAAGGAAAGGACAGAATTAAAGTCTAAGGAGGAAAGAACCAAAAGAGAAAACAAGTCCTCCAAGTAACAAAAACAAACAAACAAACAAACAAACAAAAAGCGGGAATGAGGAAGCAAAATATCAAGGAGGAAATTTAAGGAAATTACATTCGAAAATATATTTTTTTCCTGCTGCCAGCAGAATTGTTTAACAAATCAGATTTGTGATTTTTGTTAAGTAACCCTATTCATTAAATGGAGCTGGATATTTATATAGTTAAGTCAAAATAAATGAAATGCTGAAGATCTAATTATAACTCATCTGCCTAAAAGTTTTAAGGCTCTCATTTGCCTACAAAATAAATCCATGCATCCCAGTGGGACCTTAGGGGCCCACGATAATCTGGCTTCAACATCCCTTTCCAGCCAATCTGCCAAACACTCCAGACTAACAGACTGCTTGCCAAACATCCTGACAATTTCTCCTAGCTGGTATGCCATCTGGCCCCCTGACCAGTATCCCTTCATCATCTAACATTCATCTTCTAGACCCTAGTCAAATGTCTTTTCTTTCATAAAATATTGCATTTCTCCAGGCATATTAGTCACTCCCTCCCACACTTCCGCATTGCCACTCTATTTTATGATTTTTATATTCTTAACACATAACACAGTCCCCAGCACATAATAGGTGCTCTATATATCTTTGCTGTTGGAGGATAGAAGTATAAAACTTCACAATTAAGTTAGAACCATCTCTAAATTCACAACTGTATAAACCATTCAAAAAAGGTCTCTTGAAACAACAATTAACATCCTTCATATACGACATATAAGTAGTAGGAGACATGGGGTTTTGTTTAAAATATATAAGAAGAAAGAAAGAAAAAAACAGAAGAAAAATTTTTAATGAAGGGAAAGGCCACACGAGTTTATTTACTATAAGGTCAGGGCAAGCAAGAGCCTAGCACAAAATGGCCAGACCAACCTGAATAGTAATTTCTGTTGGGTATGGGTTAGGGAGGGCCCCGAGGATAGAAGTGCAATCAGGCATGGGAGTCACTGTCTCAGAGGTAAAATTGCTCCATAATTGGCCAGGAATTCAAAAGGCTACTGTCTTAATCCATGCAGGCTATTCTAACAAAAATAGCATAGCCTGGGTAGCTTAAGCAATACATTTATTTCTTGTATTCTAGAGGCTAGGAGTCAGAGATCAGGGTGCCAGCATGATCCAGTTCTGGTGACCACCCTCTTTTAGATTGCAGGTGACTGGCTGCTCACTCTTTCCTCAGGTGGCAGAAAAAGCAACCTCTGATTACTTCATCCCCTTATGAGGGTGCTGATCCCATTCATGACCGAATTATCTGGGAAAGGCCCAAATGTTTGATACTATCACTTGTGGGGTTAGGATTTCAATGTCTGAATTTGGGGGAAAGGAATAGACAAAAACATCCAATTTATAACAGCTATCATGTCTAAACAGTAGAAAAGGATCATCAATTGTATACTGTTAAGATTACTGGTCAGATTTTCAGGGCATCCATATCTGAATACAGAGTATTTCAAGATGTTTTCTGATGCAAATGAAAGCATGAGGACAGGAGCACCTGAGTAGCTCAGTGGTTGAGCCTCTGCCTTCTGCTCTGGGCATGTGATCCCAGGGTCCTGGGATTGAGTCCCACATTGTCTCCCTGCAAGGAGCCAGCTTCTCCCTCTGCCTAGGTCTCTGCCTCTCTCTGTGTGTCTCTCATAAATAAATAAATAAATAAACAAATAAATAAAATCTTAAAAAAAAGAAAAAAAAAGGAAAGCTTCTTGAGGACAAAAACACAAAATTAATAATCTGTCACCTGGCACTTACTAAGGATTTGATAAACCTAGAGGAATGAATGAATAACGTAATGTGACTCTGTATTTCTATTTTATAGCATTACTGTTTCACCCACCAAGTACTAATAAAGCAAAATAAGGACTAATTGATTCTTCTCACACACATTCCTATTATAGATCAAATTAATAAAATTTAGGGAGAACTGAAGTAAGAACAATAAAATGCTAGAATTCATGGCTGCTAATTGTTCATTGCTTATTATGTACCAGGTACCAGAGCATTTACTTTGTTGCCTAATTTAATCATGGATGCTATTAATATCATCATTTTACAGATGAAAAATATGAGGTTTTCAGAAATTAAGATTTCTCAAAATTTGAGAAATTAACTTGCTAAAGTACAGAGCTAATACATGATGGAGTAGACACTTAAGCTCAGGATATCAGCTCACATTCTTGATCAGAACATCCTCCTAGATCTTCCGAATACTACCATATGTTACCTACAGTTAAAAGTGTAAGCGAATGCATGAATTAACTTATGTACTTCTAACCAAATTTATCATTTTGTTCTTTCCACTGTTAGTAATAGATCTTTCTTGAACCATGAACTTACCTTAGACAGTTGTTCTTTTGTGAAAGAAAACGAGAAACAGATAATGATTAAAGATACTGTACCATTTGTTTCACTGCCTTAAAGTTATTTCGTTGTGACTATCTATGTACATAATGCCACAGACTGAAATGTCGATGACAAAGCTATCACTCACAGAGGATACCACAGAGGACTTTCAAAATCACTTGCTGTTAAAGATAAAATTTTTATGCTTGACTGAAATTCCAGAATTAACAAGGAGTGAGTAAATAGGCAGAGGAAGAAGCAGGCTCCATGCAGGGAGCCCAGTGTGGGACTGGATCCAAGAACCCCGGGATCACGACCTGGGCCGAAGGCAGACGCTGAACAACTGAGCCACCCAGGCATCCCTCCTTTTTCTTCTATTGAAGGTTTTAAAGCTTTGTAATTATTTTTTTAAAAAAAGATCTTGCTTATTTATTCATGAGAGACACACACAGAGAGAGAGGCAGAGACACAGGCAGAGGGAGAAGCAGGCTCCGTGCAGGGAGCTGGACGCAGGACCCGATCCCAGGTCTCCAGGATCATTCCCTGGGTCAAAGGCAGGCACCAAAACGCTGAGCCACCCAGGCTGCCCCTTAAAGCATTGAAATTATATTGACTTTTAAGCTTTTATTTAATCTTTCTCTTCTACTTGCTGCAAAACCTCTTTAGGTTGAAACTACATATTCACCTTTTTGTTTCCCCAGCATTCAGCACATTCTATAGCATATTAATTGACATTAATACCTGTTTAATGAATAGTTATATCATGTGATTCTTATCCCATTTTGATTCATACTATGTTTTTCTGACCTATATGTATTAGAAATAGATAGATGTCAGAATTAAGGAATTAATGAAATTAAATCATGTTGATACTCTTACATGAGTCCTGAAATAGGGGCAGATCATTCTTCAGATTCCAAGTTTCAGCTCTGTTAAGAGAGAGAGGTTTCAAAGCTAAGAAGCCTGGTACATTGGTGACTATAGTCTACTGCATACATTATACAGAAACCAGAGGCAGTATTTTGAATCATGCTAGCAAGCCAAAGGACACTGATTCAACATGAAGAATATTCTCTTGGCAGCGAGAAATCTACTTGGAGAAAGACAACTTTTGCATTTGAACATTTGATCATAAAGTTGCTGCCTTATGCTGCCCACATCACTGTACTCCTTTTTTTTTTTTAAAGATTTTATTTATTTATTTGAGCGAGAAAGAAAGAGATAGCGAGAGAGGGCCATGAGAAGGGAGGAGAGGTAGAAGCAGACTCCCCACTGAGCAGGGAGCCTGATACGGGGTTCAATGTGGGGCTCAATCCCAAGACTGCAGGACCATGACCTGAGTTGAAGGCAGATGCCCAACCAATTGAGCCACCCAGTCACCCCCATCACTCTTTTGAGGAGAAAGCAATTGAGACAACTGACCAAAAAGTTAATGACTGTGAGGGCTTTGAATGATTTTCAAATCATTCAACAGAATATTTCACATGAATTGTCACTGTATTTGCTACTCAATTTCAAAATCACTGACAATTGTATTTTTACATTTAGCCATCTAACAATTTTGTGTTTAGAGCACAGAACTTGTGAAAACTCGTAAGCGTATAACATACATAAAATTAATATAGAAATGTCCAAGGTAAAAAAAAAAAGAAATGTCCAAGGTATCAACCAAGATATTGTTTTTGTGGCTATTGCTGTTATTTTAATGACCTTCACTTTCCAGGATGACATCCTGTTAGGAGTGTGATAGAATAGTGTATGTGTGTGGTGCTCATGGGGAGCTGCCAAGGTTAGCAATCTAAGTACCTACAAGCTTTACCACCTGCTACCCCAAAAGGAGATGTACCTTAGCATTCCCACCCATTCTATTATCACTTTACTTCCCAATTAATAAATAACAGTTTAAAGGCTTTAATCTCGGTTCACCCATGAGTGAATTGAGTTCTGAATTGAAGATTCCTAAATTCTGCTATGTTGTTAAAAAGCAGCATTCATTTCTATCTAACTGTAGCAGTTGGAACAGCCTGATGTCCAGATTTCCATTTCTTTAAAATTAATTCCCAGAATATTATTTAGGTCCTCTGTCTGAGTGATCATGTCATGTAGAACTAGAATATGTCAATAAAAATATAACAGATTTGGAAGTGAAAGGAGATTCAGAAAGCTGACGTCCCCATAGCTTAGCGATGTGGCTCTATAAATAGAGGGAATTCATTAAACAGCAATTCCAAGACTTTTGTAGCATCTTACTTACCTGTTTTTGTTTTCTTGTAAAGCAAGGTCTTACCAAATCCTTTAGACATGGCCTATTTCATTGTAGTCATATGGGTGTTACTGTGAAGGTGAAAAACTCATGACTGCAGCAGGAAAAAGAACTGATGTGTCATGAATTATGGCCCTGTTTACACTCCTACTTTAGCCATAATCATTTGTTTAAACAAAAAGTTCTGCATTTGAACTTCCACAATTGTTTGCATATTATAAACATCTTGTCTTTCATCCAGGCTCAACCAATACATGAATGTGTTGACACTCATGATGAAAGAAAATCTTGTACTAACAAATAATTATTCATCATAAAGGAATGTCAACAGAATCCTGGTTTGTTAATTTACTAATTAACACTTTTAGTTGCATGTATTAACTAACAGTTCTGCTAAAATCAGTAAACCTTCATGGCATGCGAATCATTTACAACTTTCTCCATTAACTCAAAGGATTATCTCCTCATGTTTACCTTAGGTGGTTGATATTATTGATTTTTTTTATATTTAAAAAAAAGTTCATATCCCTCACCTATGGCATGCCAATACACCCGTTAAGTATACGTTACATATCTTTTCCTAGATCATATTCTAGTTCATGTAATTTCCTCCTCCATGTTTTTTTTTCTCCAAGGGATTTATAAGATTTAGGATTCACTTTAATGTACAGCATATTATTTCACTTTGGTTTTCCTATTGAAACCAGTGTATTTTCATAGAAAACACATTAGTAACTCTACCTTGCTATGCACTACATCTGGAATGCAGCCTCCTTCTGAATGAGCACCATAATTACTTCATTGCCTGGACTTTATCAGAACTCATGAGCAAGCAAAACTGTTAAAGGCAGCTCCGCCAATAGTCAAGCCCAATAGGATAATCGGCAAAAATTTTTAAGGGAAGTCAGAGTGTTTTCCTCATTCCCTAATAATGATAATTTATTCCCATCCTTTATTATTGGCTTCCCCTCTTAATCTTTTGAAGAAGTTGCATTTTTACTGTGGTGTCACTTACACCAAAAGGAATAACCTAGAATTTCATGGTACAAATTTACTTTAGTAACTATGCCTGAAAAGATGAACAGAGAAGAGTGATTAATATGCCTAATGAACTGAAGCTGAAGAACATTCATTTCCAAGTTAATTCTCACAAGGTCTTTGTCCACCTGATTTACCAGGTGAAGAACATATTCAATTGATTATCTAAATGTTCAGCTTTTCCCAATTATTTTTGGCCTCATTAATTCAGCACAAGTTACTAAACATTGCAGTTATTTATGATTTATTAGCCACTGTGTTAGGTGTTAGTTATACAGCAGTGAGCAAGATAGGCTTCTGCCCTGATAGAGGGTGTGTGTTGAGTTCTAAGATAGCATCAAACATCAGATCCTATCACACAGGGAGTACTTAAACCAGCATTTAGAGGATAAGGAAGTCATTCTGGAGGCAGTGACAGCTTAGCTGAGACCCAAAAGGTAAACAACACTTAGCCAGACAAAGAGCAAGGAAAGGCTGAGCGTTCTGGTGCACGTGTATGAATGTCAGAAAGATCATCTCAGAGCCAGAGCACTAGAGGGAGTTCAGGATGGCTGAGGTAGGGGGTGCAGCACAGATATCTGAGAAAGCAGAGGTAAGCAAAGTAATCAGAAACCAAATCGTGAAGGTTGGTTGTAAAGTTGGCTCTTACAGAATCTGAGGCAGTCTGCTTTGGTTCAAATCCCAGTTTGGGCACTCACAAGCTGTGTCTTAGGTGTGCTGAATCATTCTAGTAGCAACTTGGTTAACTTGAGAATCATGTTTCATATTCTCTTTCCCTGGATTGTTCTATTAGCATTAGCCAGATAAGGAAATTGTATAAGGTGTAGTCAGTGGAAGTAAAGCAGCATCCATACTCTCTGAAGTTCACCTTGGTGGAAAGTGATGGAAAGACCCACAGGTGCCTGGAGGGAATCAGCTTGTCTTCACTCTCCTTTGTTCACATCCAGCTCCTCTCCACCTCAACTTTGCTTCCTCTGACCAAAAGCAGCCCTAGGACCATCACCAGATGGCTTGACTACAAACTTACAAGGATAGTACCTCCCACAAACTTATCTGCCAGCCACCCTTATAGTCCCACCTGGGTAGCTAGATGTGCTTGGCTTTTCTTATGGACTAGCCAGTGATTCCTCTGATCTCCCAGTTTCTCCTTTATGATCTTCCTTTCAAATATAATACTGTATACACACACACACACACACACACACACACATATATATACTCATAATAAATCCCTTATCTAGTAACTCACAGTGGCTCTGTTTCCCTAATACATTGGGCATGTTATATAACCTCTCCACACCTCAGTTTATCTTTAAAAAGGATGATATCAGTATAATAGTATATGCTTTATGGAATTGTCTTGAGGAAATAACGTATGCTCACTAAATGATAGTTATCTTAAGGAGTTTATACTTTCCTTTGAGGTAAGTCGAAAGTCAGTAAAAGATTTTTGGATGAGGAAGTGACATGACCACACTTGTTTCAGAACATTCAATTGGAGTGAGATTTATAATACAGATTTGAAGGTTGCAAAGAGACACTTGGAGGTCTTATACAGTAATCTGAGTTTGAGATGTTAGTGGTCTTAATTAAGGTAGTGACACTGGGATTGGAGGTCAGTGGACAGATTCCAAAGCCACTAAGAAACTAGAAATGTCTTTCTCTGGCTTATTTACCAGCATAATATCATCAAACCCCATTCATGTTGTCACAAATGGTAAGATTTCTGCTGTATAATATCACTTATATGTGGAATCTAAAAAAGCTAAATCCATGAAAACAGTAAAATGGTGGTGGTTACCAGGGAATGAGATGGGGGAAGGGAACAGGAGAGATAGGGTATAAACTTGCAACTAGTAGAGTCCTAAAGATCTCATGTATCCCACAGTGATTATAGATAACAATATTGTATTATAAACATCAAACTGCTAAGAGACTAGATCTTAATTATTCCCACCACAAAAAAATGCTAATTATGTGACATGAGTTGTTAGCTAATGCTATAAGGGCAGTCACATCACAATATATAAATCAATCAACCTGCTATATACCTTAAACTTACACAACAGTATATATCAAAAATAAATTAATTTAAAATAAAAATTTCAAGCTGAAAAAAGGTGAACACCAAAAAACAAGATATATGACCAATCTATCAAATTATGAAACTTGGTAAATTATTAATATGGGAACAGAGGAAAGAAAGTCATGAGGGATTACTTTCATGTTTCCAGCTTAAGACATTGGGTGAATCATGATACCATTTTTTGAAATGGTAAAAGTGGAGGAAGAACTTGTTTGATGAGAAAGTGATGAGATTTTGCTTTGACATGATAAGCCTAAAGGGCCCATGACATATCTAATTGGAAATATTAAGAAGGAGTTGCTACCATCTGTCACCATACAAGGCTATTGCTATACCTTTGACTATATTGTCTGTACTGTACCTTAATAACTACATTTGTGGCGTGCATAGCATAACATATAGAGTTGCTGAATTACTATGTCATACATCTGAAACTAAGGTATGTTGTGTATCACCTGTACTTTAATTGTTTTTTTAAATATTTTATCTATTTATTTGAGAGAGAGAGAGAGAGCATGGAGGAGAGGGAGAGGGAGAGAGAATTTGAAGTAGATTCCCACTGAGCACAGAGCCTGACATGGGGCTCAATCCTACAACTTCGAAATCATGACCTGAGCTGAAACCAAGTCAGATGCTTAACCAACTGAGCCACACAGGCAGGCACCCCTAAATTTTTAAAATTTTTATATATATAATATATATTTAATATAATTAATATAATTTAATATAATTAATATAATATACTTATATATATGCATAAAACAAACAAGGAAGTTGCTAATGATAGACAGTTTAACATGGAGTTCAGACATGAATTGTTGCCTTTTGTTCATCCATTATACCTACAGGGAGATGTGCTTTCCATAAAGGCAAAGAGCTAGAGGCTGAGATATTGGATTCTTGTTTTTGTCTCCCTCAGCATTTCTGAAGCCTTTTGGTCTCAGGAAACCTTTACACTCGTAAACTCTGAGGTTCCTAAATAGATTTTGTTCATGTATTTATGGGTAAGAAATTTAAACTAGAGATTTTAATTCAAAATATGTATATTAATTCATTTCCAAATAATAAACCATTACATATTAACATAAAGAACATATTCTTGTGAAAAAATAATTTTTCTAAAACAAAAAAAATTAGAAATTAAAGTGCTATCATTGCGGCACCTGGGTGCAATCAGACTCTTGGTTCTGGCTCAGGTCGTGATCTCAGGGTCATGGGATCGAGTTCAGCAGGGAATCTGCTTGAGATTCTTTCTCTCTGCCCCCACCCCCCAATTTCTCTCTCAAAAAAATAAATAAATCTTTTTTTAAAGTGCCATCATTTACTTTTTATAAATCTCTAATCTCTGTCCTAATAGGAAACAGCTGGAGTCTCATCTGCTTCTACATTCAATCTGTTGAAATATCACACATCATGTAGCCTATGGAAAGCTCTACTGCATACTTGTGAGTGAATGATAGTGAAAAGGGAAAGTAACTTCTTTAGAAGTATTACAAAAGTAATTTTGACTTCATGGACTGCCTGGAAAAGTTGTCTCTGAGAAATACAGAAACTCGGGATCACACTGTGAAAAACACTGTTTGTTGTAAACACTAAGTCAAAAGGTTTGATGCTCAGGATGGGAGTGGAGAGGAAGATTCAGAAATTCAAATTTTCAATGGAGAAAGCAAGGGGATTAGGAAACTGGCAGTTGACAGTGACAGGGAGGAAGTATGATGTGGCTAAACAGTGTATGGCTCAAGTGGACAAAAAGCTCTTAGAATAAAAGGGAGAATTAATGAATGAGTAGTCTTGAAATAGTTTTGGGAAATGAGAGCAACTCAGGTCATACCTCCACTACCTCAGTGGGTGGCACTTGGAAGAGAAAGCAGCATTTATGTGAGAAGATTGTTGGACAACCAGTGTCTACCTGAAGAGCCGAGTTTTAGCTAGCAAGTAATAGAGATATAAACGTCATGTTAACAAGGGGAGGAATTTCTGCACTACATTTAACAAGCGTACTAGTTGCCTTGATTAGTGTCTAATCCCTCTTTCTTCCTCAGAAATAAAAATTCCAATTCCTAAGTGGGCATACTACCACCCAGACAAATCCTGTATCTTCCAGCTTCCTGTAAGATGTGATTAATTCCTGGCCACTGAGATATAAGTGCAAGTGTTGTGTGAGGCTAGCGAGACCTCAGAAAAGCAACTAAGTTTGGAGAAACCCTCTTTTTACTTTTCTCCTCACTGTTCCTGGAATGTGTGACCACTTGAAAGTATGATCGGAGCATATATGGAACTTTGCACTCAACAAACATACTATATACATTATTTTCAAGCACACAGAAAAGATTGCCAACATTTTACTACTTAATGCAAATATTAATTCACTTCAAAGAATTGGTATCAACCAGACCATGATGAGTTTGAACACACTGTCTGCTAAATATCCCCAGCATTTCCTTGGTGAAAAAAGGAAGGGAATGTTTTCAGGCCTCTCTAAAAGGATCATCTACATCCTGGACTGACAGTGCTCCTAAAGAAAATCCTTGCCCTTTAAGCAGGGAAACAAAAGCTTTTACCTAACTTCCAGGACATTAAGCCTATATGACAGATTGGGTGCAGAGCGACTGGATGCAGCAGGATTTCCAAGCCTTTTACAATCGGGTACAGCCTAAAAAGCCTTAAACTCTTGAAAAGATCCTAAGTCAGGCAACTCCATAGGCATCACAGAGAGCAAGGCTTCCCACACAAATGTGCACACATACCATCTGAGGAGTATTGTTAAAATGCAAATTCAATAGTTCTGAGTTCTTGAGATTCCGCATTTCCTTTTTTGTATTTTTAAGATTTTATTTATTTATTCATGAGAGACACAGAGAGAGGCAGAGACATAGGCGGAGGGAGAAGCAGGCTCCCTGTGGGCACCCCATATGGGACTCTATCCCAGGATCCTGGATCACCACCTGAGACGAAAGGCAGATGCTCAACCTACTGAGCCACCCAGGCAACTGGAGATTCTGCATTTCTAATGAGCTCCAAGATGGTGGTGGTAACTGTTGGCCCAGAGACTTCATCTGAGTTGTACAGATATAAGTAGTAGGATACATCTACGGCATTCATGTAGGCCACAAAGCCAAACATCTAATTATCAGCCTCAAAAATGACTTCTTGCATACACTACTTTATCCATTTAATGAATATTTTTTAGAGGTTTATTATGTGCCAGATACATCTAGAGTCTGGAGAAGTCAATGATGAACAAAACAGAAGCAGAATTGAAAAATCTCAGAAGTAGGGAAGGACAGGACAAATCAAGGAAGCATATTAATTTTTAAAAATACATTAAAGACATATTTTAGTCAAATGAGTTTTATTAGAAGTGAATTTTAAATTATGTCAACCTTTTCTGAATTTGCAAAACATAAGAGACTTTACGTGGTTTTTGAGCTATGTCTAATTTTATTTACCATATTCTCTTTAGATAGGGACCGCCAAATTAATAGGATAATTCTGAAATCAGATTCAGAAATCAGAAATCACAGTTCAATGATTTCATGTAATCACACTTTAAATTTTAGATATTTACATGAGAGGTAAAAATTTTTAATTTTTAAAATTAAAAACTTTTTTGCATACTTCTAAGAGGTCCAAGCCAGCAGAATAAAGCAATAGAAAAGAAAAGAAAAAAAAAAAAGAATGAGTTGGAAAGAAAGAAAAACGTGGTTATTCATAGATGCTATGATTACCTACATTTAAAAATTGCAAAAGAATCTTCAGATCAGTTATTAGAAGTTTTCAACTAGTGAGGCTGGTGGATACGAAGCAAATATAAAAAAGCCAATTATATTTCTATATGCCAGCAACAAACAGAAATGTAATTTTTTAAAGAAGCCAGTTACAGTACCATCAGGGAAATAAAGTACCTAGAAATGAATCTTTGAAAATTTTTACAAAATATACTATAAAGTTTCCAAAAAAAAGATTTTAAAATTATACCATGACCATGGATTGCTTCAGTTATCATAAAGATGTTAATTTCTCCCAAGCTGACCTATAGATTAAACACAAATCTAATCAAAACTTAAAATATTATAGGTTATGTGGAATTTACATACCATTTCTAAATTTATATGAATAAATTAGAAAAAGGCCATGTTGCTACAAAAAAGAACAAGTGGAAAGAATGGAGCAGGGCATGGGGGTTCGTCCACCAGGTAATATTAATAGAGTCACAATAACTTTTATTGTCTCGTACTGAGGCAAGGGTAGACCAACTGACCCGTGGAACATAATGAAAGAATCCATAAGTAAACCTGTACATCTATGAAAGCTTGATTTTATGAAAGCAATTATGAAAGCAATAAAAAATGAGCCCCACCCAATGTTTACCTGCAGTGGCCACAATCCCTGTGATCTAGGGTAGTGGGCCAGGGGCTGCAGCCTCAAGGAAGCCTGGGGGGAGTCGGCTCACTCTGGGTTTCCTTCCCCTCCACCGCTTATATAGGTAACTGCTCTTTCCTTACGTTGCAAAAACAAACAAAAAACTACACTGTAAACCAAAATGGTCATATTTGCTCTGGAGAAAGGACAGAAGCACAGGCTCTCGGGATTGAAGGCACAGGACAATTGGTGGCTTCAGTGCATATTCACACTGGAGGCAGAGACCACCAGCCCTCTTCTCTACTCAGGTGCTTTATGCTGACCTGAGGCTTGGACCTTCTGGGTAGGACACTGAAGGACCTGGGCCATTTACCCATCCTCAGGAAGCTTCCTGCCCCTCCCTTAAAAATCTTGCCATTTGCAAGGACATGGATGGAACCAGAGTGTATTATGCTAAGCAACATGAATCAGTCAGAGAAAGACAAGTACCATAGGATTTCACTCATATATGGAATTTAGGAAACAAAATAGATGAACATAGGGGAAAGGAAACAATTTTTAGAAATGAGAAGGAAGTAAACCATAAAACAGACTCTTTTTTTTATAATAAATTTATTTTTTATTGGTGTTCAATTTACCAACATACAGAATAACACCCAGTGCTCATCCCGTCAAGTGCCCCCCTCAGTGCCCGTCACCCATTCATTTCTTTTATTAAAATATTTTATTTATTTATTCATGATAGAGAGAGAGAGAGAGAGAGAGGCAGAGACACAGGCAGATGGAGAAGCAGGCTCCATGCAGGGAGCCCAAAGTGGGACTCGATCCAGGGTCTCCAGGATCACGCCCTGGGCCGAAGGCAGGTGCTGAACCGCTGAGCCACCCAGGGATCCCCCCAGACTCTTAACTATAGAACAAACTGAGGGTTGCTGGAGGGACATGGGTAGGGGATGGGCTAGATGAGGGATAGGCATTAAGGAGGGGACTTGTTGGGATGAGCACTGGTTGTTATATGTAAGTGATGAATCACTAAATTCTATCCCTGAAACTAATCTACACTACATGTTAAGTAGAATTTAAATAAAAACTTGAAATAAAACAAAAAAGTGGGTATAATAGTACTTAGAGAGTTTGGGGAAGACTAAACAAGGCATATGAATATTAGCATCGTCCCTGGAATGTACAGTAATTAAATGAATGGGTGACAAAAATATTTCCTATAATAATTTTATAATAAAGTAAAATTTAATAATTGATCTGTTTACATATTTATATTGACCCCTGCTCGAAGTTTCATGAGAGTAGGGTACACTTACCATTCACTATTTTATTCTCAATGCTTTTAGGAGTTCTCAACACTCTTAAAATTGTACTCCACAATAGGAGTGCATTAAGTATGTGCTCACAGTTGAACGGGTGAATGCTCACCTGATGACTTCAAAATCCATGGGACCTGTACTACGTATTAGAAGGAGAAATGCAGTAGAATGTAGGAGTTCTAAATTCCAGATCTGGTTCTTCCAGATAACTTTGAACAAATCACCACAACCTTTCTGGACCTCAGTCTCGTTTTCTATTACCTGTACTCGGTAGGCAAATTTGTAAAGCTTCTTCCGGCTATAACTCTCACCTTCATTTGGAAGAATTGCCTTTGTGGCCTTCAACAGGCCTAATGGCTAGCCTTGATATAACACTGAACAGCATATTTTGTTCACCTGCAGTCAGTGTGCAGGCATTCACTGATTGCTAGCCACTCTAATAGGGCTAAAAAAACAAAGATTCGGGCAGCCTGGGTGGCTCAGCAGTTTAGCACCTGCCTTCGGCCTGGGGTGTGATCCCGGGGTCCTGGGATCGAGTCCCACATTGGGCTCCCTGCATGGAGCCTGCTTCTCCCTCTGCCTGTGTCTCTGCCTCTCTCTCTCTGTGTCTCTCATGAATAAATAAATAAAATCTAAAAAAAAAAAAAAAAAAGGATGCAAGGTATTTAGTTCTGTTGCTTAAAAACAAACTTGAGAATCAATTCCAATAAACCAATAATTTGGTACATGATACATCATTTATTGGCCTACATTATTTTAGCAGAGTTATATCTAAAATCTTATTACTATAAATTTCTGGAAAAAGCCAATAAAGTGTTTTATCTTATTATTAGCAAGATTTCAAACACCAAGAGGAATTAGTACTCTAGAAAACCAAGTTAAGGTGCTCTTGCATATTCAAAACTTTCAAAATTTATTCCCATAGTTGATTATTTTAACTATAGGTCTTTTTGTATTTCCAAACCAAATGACATGATTTTAAGTGATATTATCTGTAGCTATAACATAAAATTAACATTTAGGGTTTGACGACTTAAGAAAATAAATATACGCATTTACTTATTGAAATCAGTCCCCAACCTTCAGAAAATAAAAGATAATAAGAGTATTATCTAAAGGAGTATTCCAGACTTCATATCATTAATGCAGAACTTCTTCCTGTGTGAACATGCCCGATTGGGTTTGCCTGCGTATGATTACTTTGGATTATAAAACACTGCTGTATCCTGTCCATTGTGCTTTGTGGATGTGGACCATATAAAAGTGCTATTGGAGTTCAATTTCCTAGAAAACTTTGTAAATCATGTTTAAAATTAATATTAAAATTTACTCAAAGTATTCTCAAAATAACAGAAGCAACAGAGAGGAAACAATATGTCAATTAAAGAAACACTAAACCCAAGTTGTTATATTATCTTGGTTGAACCAGAAACTTAATCTTTCTGCAATGGAGGACCTAATTGTACTACCAGAATCCCCTCCTAGTGATAGAAAAGTCCTCTCAGCATGCCATTGGGATTAAATATAGGGAGCTTCTTTTTCATTTCTCTAAAAGGTGAAACTATTTTTTAATCAGCTTTATTGAAGAATTCACATACAATAAAATTTACCTATTTAAATATATAATACAGTACGTTTTGGACAAATATGTATAGTAGTGTTGCCATTATCACAATCATGTTATGGTCATTTATTCTTTCATTTTTTAATAAATGTTTTTGAACATCTATGTTACAGTATGAGTACAATTTAGGAATACAGTGCATGAATAAAACACATGGGCTCTGGTCTCAAGTGCTCATGATGACATATTATACGAAGCCTTTGAGAATGGGGTCCAAAGACCAGTCTAGACAAGACAATTCCAGAAATCCAGCCAAGAAGAAATTGGAAGAAATTAGCACTTATTGAATGCCTACTTTGTGGTAGGCACTCTACATCCTTGAGTTCTTTTATTATTTTTAAAGATTTATTTATTTATTTGAGAGAGAGGGAGAGCGAGAGTGCACAAGTGGGAGGGGGGTTGGAGGGAAAGGGAGATACAGACTCCCCACTGAGCAGGAAGCCTGATGTGGGGACTTCCATCCCAGAACCCCAAGATGATAACCTGAGCCGAAGGCAGATGCCCAATCAGCTGAGCCATCCAAGCACCCCATATCTAAGTTCTCTTAATAAAATATTTTACTTAAAGAAATCAAAGCAATCCAGAATAATAGTTAAAGGCCAATGTTGTGGGGACAACTGTGTGGGGTTCAAATCCCCAATTTATTGGCTTTAAAGTCTGGGCCAAGGTATTGAACATCTTTGCATTTCCATTTTGTTCTATGTGAAATAGCTAGTAATAATCCCTCCCTCACAGGGTTAGTACATGTAAATGAGTTGGTACATGTGAATCACTGAGAAGACTACCTAATACATAGTAAAAACTCAATAAACTATTCATCAATCTTTATGATAATGCCATTAAAAGTATTCTTAGCCTATTTTACCAATAAAAATGCTAAAATATAAGTTTAAATATCATGTCTAGGGATCCCTGGGTGGCGCAGCGGTTTGGTGCCTGCCTTTGGCCCAGGGCGCGATCCTGGAGACCCGGGATCGAATCCCACGTCGGGCTCCCGGTGCATGGAGCCTGCTTCTCCCTCTGCCTGTGTCTCTGCGCCTCTCTCTCTCTCTCTGTGACAATCATAAATAAATAAAAATTAAAAAAATTTTTTTAAAAAAATAAATAAATATCATGTCTAGGGGCCCACAGCTAGCAAATTTCAGACCATAATTTGAAGACAGGTGTGACTTCAAAACTCGTGCTTCCTCCACTATATCTGGATGATTCCAGAGGTGGGATACAAAAGCCCCAAGCATAGCGTAGCAATGCAATTGTTCAACAGTGTCATGAACAGTGCAGGATGTTGGCTGAAGGGAATGTTATCTACGGCATTTGCAAAGTATGTAGTTGGTAGTGATTATAAGGATAATGGAATTATTAATTTTTAAGATTATTTATTTATTTATTTATTTATTTATTTATTTATTCATGAGAGACACAGAGAGAGCAAGAGAGAGTCAGAGACACAGGCAGAGGGCGAAGCAGGTTCCACACAGGGAACCTGATGTGGGACTCGATCCTGGGTCTCCAGGATGAGGCCCTGGGCTGAAGGTGGTGCTAAACCTCTGAGCCACCGGGGCTGCCCAAGATCATGGAATTAGATGGCTATGCTAGGGTATTATCAATGCATTAGGAAAACAAGGAAGACTATGGTGGTTGGTCACCAATTTAAAAGTATGAGTTAGGGCACCCCGGGTGGCTCAGCGGTTTAGTGCCACCTTCAGCCCAGGGCCTCATCCTGGAGTCTCTGTATCGAGTCCCACGTCAGGCTCCCTGCACGGAGCCTGCTTCTCCCTCAGCCTGTGCCTCTGCCTCTCTCTCTCTCTCTCTCTCTCTGTGTCTCTCATGAATAAATAAATAAATAAATAAATAAATAAATAAATAAATAAATCTAAAAAAACTAAATACATAAAAAATAAAAGTATGAGTTACTGAGCCTGGGTGGCTCAGTCAGTTAAGCATTGGACTCTTGGTTTCAACTCAGGTCATGATCTCAGGGTCGTGGGATTGAGCCCTACCAGGCTCCAAACTCAGGGTGAAGTCTGCTTAAGACTCTTGCTCCCTCTCCCTCTGCCCCTGCACAACCCCCTACTCTCTCTCTTTTAAATAAATAAATCTTACAAATAAACAAATATATGAATTAGAGACCATCCATGACAGCATGTGAAAAGATTGAGCTCCTCCAGCTGGAGGGCAGAAAAAGATGAGGATCAGGCTTTAGACTTAGAGAGTGAAGTCCAGAAGCTGTATCCTCAAGTGTGACAAGCAGCTTGATTTTAGCACCCTGTTAGGGAAAGCCCTGAGACTTGGGATAGAAACATCTCAGTCGGTGAACTCAAGAACTTTGAACCCTCAGATTCTGCTGCACTCCTAACCTTCATTAAAGATGATACAGAAGCCTCTGCCATGCATGATACACGTGCTACAGAGAATGGGAGATGATCCCAGTGAAGGTTTGGGAGTCTGCAACATCAGGGACATTTTTTTTTTACAGCATCCAGAGAAATCCACTAATGAATAAAGGACAAATTGTCGTATCTCATATCTGCTGCCACTGAGAAAGAAGCATGGTACTTTGTTGGCTCTTTTGAAATTTAGGAGATAGCTTGTCAACTCTCTTAGCCCTAGTGCCCATTCTTATAATATACATTATCCGATGCTCCATTTAGGAACCTGAAGTTAGATTAATTGCTAATGTATATTCACAACACATGTGTTCAAAATATTCAGTAAAATGTTGTAATATAAGAAGAGAGTAATTTTTAATAAGTTAGTAAATATTTCACTATGTAAATATTTTGATTCAACTATACTAAGACATAGTTCAGTAATTAGATTCTTGAATCCCTGTTTCTAACTACCGATGTGATGACTACAATAGATTGATACTAGTTGTGTGATTCAAATATCATGAATGATGTTGTCATCAACTGTATGAGTTTCTAAAATGGTAAACAACTCTTGGTAAAGTCCCAAGTGTAAGACAGCGCGATTATTTATCAGGTAGTTCTATTTCTGGGGGGAAAAGGTCAATGCATATTGAAACCATAAAAAAATCTTCTGTTTAAAATGGAGTCCGTTTCTGGACCTAGAACAAGCTTCTAGATGCATCAGTGTCCAGCAGGATAGTCAAAAGTCATGCATAATAATATAGCTATATATTGTGTAGAACTCTCCTTTCATTGTAGGACACTACATGCCAACAGGATTTCCAATTATTATAATGACTAAAAATATTCCCCTTTGAGGCAGTATCTGCCTTCTCCTTTGATGAGAACCATGCGTCTGTTGTATGTTTGAGTTTCTCCAATTTCCTCTACCACTCTTTACATGCTGACAACTTCAAATCTGTATCTCCAGCATAGATATCTCTTAAACTCAGGCTCATATCTTCAAACTTCTGCAGGCTATAGACACAGGATATCCCACCTACATCTCTATAGACTCCTGAATATCTTCCTTATGTCTCAAAGTCAACACATCCAAATCATTCTGTTAATTCTTATCTAAATGTATTGCTTTTTCTATGGTCTTAATCAGAGGCACTATCATATATATCCAATCAACAAACTAGCATATGGGTCTCATCTCCGTTTCTTCCCTTCCTTACCAACAATCCAATCACTAAGACCTTCCGATTTTACCTCCTTTCTATTCTATGACCATTGCACAAGATCAGGCCCTCATCATACATAAAATAGCCATCTTACAACCAGAGTGAAGTACCTGGGATGTGCATGAGACATGTCATTCTCCTGATTTATATTCTTTTTTTTTAATGATTTTATTTATTTATTCATGAAAGACACACAGAGAGAGAGAGAGAGAGAGAGAGAGGCAGAGACACAGGCAGAGGGAGAAGCAGGCTCCATGCAGGGAGCCTGACGTGGGACTCTATCCTGGGTCTCCAGGATCAGGCCCTAGACTGAAAGTGGCACTAAACTGCTGAGCCACCTGAGCTGCCCTTGATTTATATTCCTCATGCTGAACTAATGCTTTTGTGTTTATATATAATGCCCTGTGTGTAACTCAATCATGGCCTGCATTGCACTGTGTTTTAATTACCTGTTTACACCTCTGTTCAATTAAGCTTTAAGATTGTTGGTGATAGGGATTGTGTTTTATTTATCTCTATGTTCCCCAGTTGGTTTAGACAGTCAATAAATATTTGCTGAATGAAATATTCATATGCAATCATAATATTGATGATTAACTTAATGTGAGTAAAGTAAGAAATAACTTGATTATATCAGATGCAGAGTTTGGTACTGATCTTTAAAAATTATTAATAAAATGATTGATTTCACCCTTTGTAATTATTTTTGGACAAAATAGACATTTAAATTTAATATGTTGTTGACTTTATCTTTTTTTTTTTTTTTAAGATTTCATTCATTTATTTGACAGAAGGAGCAAGAGAGCAAAAGCAGAGGGAGCAGCAGAGGGAGAAGGAGAAGCAGGCTCCCTGTGGAGCAGGAAGCCTGGTGTAGGGTTCAATTTCAGGACACCAGGATCATGGCCAGAGCCAAAGGCAGATGCTCAACCAACTAAGCCACCGAGGCACCCTTATTGTTGACTTTAAATGAACAACAACAAAAATGCATGGGCTGATAACTTGATGAGTTTATTTTCTCTGAATGCTATTAAAAGAAAAAAAAACTCAAGACCCTCTTTTAATCATAAGAGGCAAGTGGGTTTCCTGCCATCCTTTTTCTCATTTAAAAATACTCATTAAGTATCAACCATATGCCAAGCAGTATGCTAGAAAATGGGAAAAGGTGGAAAGCAAGAGAAGATAATAATCAAGATGAAGATATGGTGTTTCCCTTGGGGTGTTCAAAGTATGACTGTCACATAAACAAAGCCACCTGCAGTGTGGCAAATGTAATAACCAAGTTATGTGCAAAGCATTGTGGAAGCACCAGGGGAGTTATGATTAATGTGCCTTTGCAGGAGACGTGTAGAATAGGTTCTAGACACAAGAATTGAACCCAGTTCAAATGTTAGTTTATCAGGGTAGGTGAAGTTAAGCCATGGTAACAAACTAACTCCCCCCCAAATTTCTGTTGATTCCACACAGACACAAAGGTTACTATCCTACTTGCATTAGCTATCTAGTTCCGGTTAGCTGGGAACTGCTGCTCAGCACAGCCTCTCCGTGATCAGATGAGAGACTGCATCTTAATACATGCTTTCCTGGTATATGCAACAGGGGAGGGAACACCAGAATGCTCATTCCTCTCAATATCTCTTCCATGGAATTTCTTGTGCAATACACAGCACATGGGCTCACACATTTTGGAAAAAGCAAGTCATGTGACCTCATTTCTAAGCTAGGATGGAGGGAGAACAATCCTCCAAGTGCCTGAAAGCAGAAGAAAGGGATCATCCATAAACGGCCCTAAAGACTGCCAGTTATTAAGGATTAATGAGATTATCTTACACGGAGAAGAGAAAGCAGATGGTTCTAGACAGAAGGAATGGCAGACACGATGTCACAGAAGTGTGCTGTTTGATGTACGTGAGCAACAACATTAAGCTCAATGTTGGCCAAGCCATAGACTATCCAGCCCAAGAGGTTCAAACAAACAGTGGAATGGTAGGCTGAAGTCATATTATTAGGGGCCTTGTTAACAGGTTAAGCATTTTAGACTTTTCAGTAATAGTACCTATCAAAAGCTTTCAATCAACTCAGTGTATTCCACAGTAAGCTGGGAGACGTTAAAGAAATGGTAGACTGGTTAGAACCACTATGCTCACAAGAGAGACTACATGAGAGAGCAAAATACTTCATATCCTCCATAACCTGCTTCCACTGACTTCCTGGATGCAAGACGTCAGGCTGGATACCTGTGTGCATATAGATCACTGCATTCTGGCGACAAGCTCTGGTCCTTCCTTCCCGTCAGGGAGCCCCTGGAAAAAGGGTGTTTTGAATTGTTAATTCGCTCTCCAATAAAAACACCACAGGGGCGCCTGGCTGGCTCAGTCCCTGCAGCTTGCAACTCTTGATGTCAGGATTGTAAACTCGAGTCCCGTGTTGGGCATAGAGATTACTAAAAAATAAAATCTTGGGCAGCCTGGGTGGCTCAGCGGTTTAGTGCTGCCTTTGGCCTGTGGCCTGGTCCAGGAGACCCAGGATCAAGTCCCACATTGGGCTCCCTGCATGGAGCCTGCTTCTCTCTCTGCCTCTCTCTCTGTCTCTCTTTCTGTGTCTCTCATGAATAAATAAATAAAAACTTTAACAAAAATAAATAAAATAAAATCTTAAACAACAAAACAAAAACCCCACAAAATTCTCCCTGTGGCCTAGAGGTAATCAAAGTTTTGTTTAAAAATGAGAGGTGAATTACTTATGCTAAAGATGCCCTAAAGACCAGTAGGTATCCATCATTTAAAGCAAACCAAACAGAACACTGAAATTAGCAAAATTCCTCTAGAGAGTATGTGTGGTTGTCTCCTATTGTCCATTTAATGGCTTATTTGTTAGAAAATTGTTAGGATTCTATAGCAAACTCAAAACTTCTTCCATTCAATCATACAGAGATGGTCTAAATAAATAGAAAACACAGGAATAATTATCTTTCCAACAGACATTAATGAGAGAACTCAGGTTCAAACTCCACTATAGCAACTAACTACAGATAGGCTTTATTCTTCTTACATCACACCAAGTTTAATAACTAAATTGAGATATATAGATCTAGATCTAGATCTCTCTCTTCTCTCTCTCTCTCTCTCCATATATATATATATATATATATATATCAGGGTAGGTGGTATCTATATCTATATCTATCTATATATATATATAATATATATATATAGAGAGAGAGAGAGACCAAAATCTAGTCACTTATTCTTTTTTTTTTTTTTTTTTTTTTTTTTTTTTTTAAATGCAAGGGTCCAAGCTTGGTCTCAAATAAGAAATTGAACATGAGGGATGCTGCCTGGGTAGCTCAGCAGTTGAGTGGCTGCATTTAGCTCAGGTTGTGATCCCCAGGTCCTGGGACTGAGTCCCCCAATGGGCTCTCTGCAGGGAGCCTGCTTCTCCCTTTATGTATCTGTCTCTCTTTCTGTGTCTCTCATGAGTAGATAATAAATGAAATCTTAAAAAAAAAAAGAAAGAAAGAAAGAAATTGAGCATTGCAAGCTTGCCTAATAAATTGATGTGTTAGGGGCCTTCAGAGTTGTGTGAAGGTTTTTTATGGGCACATGGCGTTAGAACAAGGAAAGGGGTCAGGGATCTACCCTCATGATGCCTCAGTCCCACTGCCCTTGAATGGGCCTTGTGCACAGAGAGGCTGTAGGCAGAAGCTGAAGCTGTTTTCAGAAGGGACAGGATGCAAGCAGTGCCCTTTCAGTGGTCAGGTGTCCAAGGGAGTCAGAGCACAGGGGCAAAGAGCATGAGCACACTTGCTGTGGGCACATCATGGACTCCAAGGAACACAGAACCATTTTTTTTTTCATATCCAAGGGATGTGTAAGCAAAGGCACCTTGTAGCACAGTTCCAGCAAGTGCCATTTACATTGGAGTTACGGAAACGGTGCTCCATCAGGCTGTACTGGGCCTCACCTTTAGGGTCCTACAGGGAGGGACCCACGGGCAGCCCTGTTCAGAAGATGGGTAGGCTGGAGCTTAGCGTAATTATTAGCATTGCCATTTTGAGCCTCTCAAGCAGTTTCCAATGGGCAGAAATCAAGAAGGGGGCTGGAGTAGAGAACATGACAGACTTACTTTTTGGCTCAAATAAGATGTTCCTTTCCAGAGACCACCAGGTGAGACAAAGTCAATGTGGTTCACCCTGGAACTTTGTCTGCAATCCTCAATTCCCTCTACGCGGCATCCCATCCTGTGCTCCCCTCATTCTGTAAAACAGCCACTTCTGAAGGGTTGAGGGGACTGATCACACACAGAAATATACATTCAGGTTTTTCTTGCTCTAGTTTTAATTTAAACAGGAATACTACAATCCCCATGGGTGCTCTCTTTTTTCCTGACTACATCCAGTGTAAGTGATAAAACAGAAAATATTTTCTCTTTCCTCCCAAATTCCGAGTGGTATTAAAAAAAAAAAAGTTCCCATAAACATTGGTCGTGTGGCCAGGTTTTGTGGAGGAATGATCCTTCCTTTTGTGTTCCAATTTATTGACTACCCCTAATTTGGTCTACCCGCAAGTCACTGCCAGAAAGGTGGTGTTGAGAATGGAGGAACTAATTAAGATACATTTTGCCCTCAAAATAACTCTCCCCCTAAATATCGAGATCATTTTAAAAAGTGTCATCTCCACTTAACTGTTCTTATTTTGCCCATGGACTTTGATCACTTGCATGAATATAACTAAACCTGTGAAAATGCCTCATAGAAATCATTTACTGTCCACATATGTAAAATCTCCACTTTGGTTTGATGTCCAACCTCAGTGCTACACATCAATACAACATAAAAACAAGAAGAAAAAAACCCCGGGAAACTCTGCCAGCAAAGTCAACTATCCCCGACAAGATCCAAATATTCCAGGTTCACAGTACACATAAAACCTTTCATCCTCTTGCATCGGAAAGGATATTTCCAGTGATCCACCCATCTATTTTTTTTTTTAACCTTTAAATATCTTAATCCCTTGGTTCTTGCTTCACACCATGGTTCTCACCCTGGACATGAAACTGTTAAGCTCTATGTGACAGATTTTTATTTAAGGAAAAGCAGCTCACTACTTAACAAAATAAATGAATTTCCTCGTATAGATTAAAGTTTGAAAATTGCCCCTCCCTCCCCAAGTCTCAGTCTCTTGACTAAGCTAATGTTTAAGCAGCAGTTTACCTGGTCCTCTGACAAAAGTTACATCAGAGGGCCTTTGTTAAATGTCCTTTCAGAGGTGATAAATGAGAAAGCACTTTACCAGAAATTGATTTAAGCAGAACTCTTGGCCCACTTAAAGCTTTTTCTCACACATTCTCTCAACTGATGTAAAGTCCAGGTGTACGACTGAGGACAGGGACATTTTAGACGCAAAAATATTTCTTACAAAAGTAATAAAGATGATCATGAGAATTGAGATTTTCACTAAAATTAAAACAGATTCTCTTGATCTAATGATCAAATAGGACTATTTCGGAATGGATTCTAACCATTAGTAGGCTTCCTGTTTTAGTCATATTAGAACTTATTCACCTTCATGAAAATGACTTCATATATCTATTTGAGGTAACCATATATTTTTAATGAGTGGGCTGGTATACTTTTGAGATAGTGGAAGTCATTTTTTTTTTTTTTTGGTTTAATGTGAAGAATATATTTTGATATATTAGTGACACTGCCACCTTTAAAAAAAAAAATTCAATGCTTATTTGACACCTGAATTGAGTGAACCCTCAATTTTAAACCATCAATTTTCTGATGGAAAAGCAATTACATTTTAAGTAATATTTCAATTGTGTTTTCCATGATTCCCATGCAGTATATTTGAGGTCTTCTTGTTTCTTAACACCTACTACCAACATAGATTTAATGAAGAAATGAATATCATAATATTGTGCCCAAATATTGGAGGTGAAAAACAGCAACCATGTTTCTGGCTTCAACTACATGAACCACATAAACAGTTTTACTCTTTATGATTAAACTGGATGGTCAGTTTAATACAAAAAGCAACTGTGGTCAGATTACTTAAAACAATCAAACTGTTTAACAGTATCATCTACATTTATATTAATTAACGTTCCCAAAACTCTAACTTAAAAATCTTTCTTTTACCAGTTAATGAACAAAATTTGCAATCTTAACCGGACAAGAAATGAGCAGTCATTGAAAGTAACAGCAAAAAACTGAGAAATCGATGCTTGATGTTGTACAAGAACAGAGGGGTTACATCACTGTGGCTGATAATTATGACCTGATTTAGGCAGCATAAAAAACATAGTATGAATATTTTTAGTAGAAAACATGTAAATAGGCTATGTATTTTCATGGAAACTGACATAAATATACTTTTATGTTTTATGAAAGGTAAGTGCCAGGATCCAAACAGCAACTTGTAGTAGGTGTAGGATTCATAGCCAGTTTTGTGGTTTATCACATCTGCCCTTACAGGGAATGAAAATGGTCAGAGGTGGGAGAGGGGGGCAGAAACTGTCATTATGGTCAAGGGCAATTGATGCTTATAAGCACATACTTAACTTTCCAGGTTAGCATTTTACAATCTTGCCTGCATCATAGCAAACTGAAAAATCACTTCTACAGACAGTTTTGTTATAAGATGGTGACAGAGTCCTATCCTTATGTAGGAGCATGGTCACAGACACACAGCAGGGATGAGAAACCCAGCCCAATGTAATACAACATGTACAGAAAAGCTGAGGAAGTAAAGTTTCTAATTCTCAGGTATACATAAGCAATTTAAACTGAAAGTTAGACAGGGCCATTCTTTCATGGTTCAAATGAGAAGAAAAACCAGGTCTGCTTTCATGAGAAGAAAAAGATAAATTTACGGTTTAGTTCAGGGAACAAAACAAAACACAACCAGCCCTCTCAACAGGGCCAGGGAGTGTGATTGTGCAGGTTGTGGCTTGTGCAAGTGCACCCAGCCCTGGAGGCAAGGCTGAACTGAAATCCAGCAGCCATGTTACATTGGAAGGGTTCTGTGCCTCTCAGAGATGGGGCCATCTTTTTCTAGTTCTGACAAAGGCAACCTTTGAAAAAAACAGTGGCCATGCTTTGTAGAAAACGCTCGGTGTTTTATAGGGCTCAGGAAAATAAAAATCACATATACTGCTGGAGAGAGTAAAATTAGTGTAAAGTACCTAAATGGAAAATCAGGAATATATATAAGCCTGAACATGTTCCAAATCCCTTGATCCTTCAAGTCTTATCTTTAAGAATTTATTTTAAGGTCAGTTGTGGTGGTTTTTCAAATGTGTCCACAGAAACTTTTAACACTCCTCCCTTCAAAGGATGGAACCTAATTCCTCACCTCAAAGGTGAACCAGATTTAGTGAGGACTCACTTCTTAACAAACAAGGTGGCAGAAGAACTGCTATATGAATTCTAAGACTAAACCATAAGAACAGCTTCTGTCTGGCTCGCTCTTGGGTGGAAGCAGCTGTCATGTTGTAAGAACACTCAAGCCTTTAGAGGGGGCCGCATGAGGAGGAGCTGAGGTCTATGGCCAAATTCCAACACTGAAACTTGCCATCCATGAGAGTAAGCCGTTGAAGTCAAGCCTTCAGCCTCTAACAATAAATGGTGACTCTTCAATAAATGGTGTTGGGAAAACTAGACAGCCACATGCAAAAAAAAAAAAAAAAAAAAAGGTAACTGGGCCCCTATCTGACACCACACACAACAGTCAATTCAACTTGGGTTAAAGGGTTTAACATAAGAACTGAAACCATAAACCTAGAGGAAAGCATGGGTGTAGGCTCTTGACATCAGTCTTGGTGATGATTATTTTGGATTGATCACCAAAAGCAAAAACAACAAAGAGAAAAGAAGCAAATGGGACTATATTAAACTGAAAAGCTTCTGCACAAAGTAAAGAGTCAACAAAATAACCTCCCAGTGCCAGGAAATATTTTCCAGGCATGTATCTGCTAATATCCAAAACATATCAAGAATTCATACAACTCAATAGCAAAGACCAAACAATCTAATTTTAAAAAGGGCAGAGGATCTGAATAGACATTCTTCTAAAGAAGACAAATAAATGGCCAACAGCTACATAAAAAGGTGTTCAACATTACTGATCATTAGGGAAATGCAAATCAAAACCATGATGAGATACCACCTCACACCTATTAAAATGGCTATCATCGAAAGATGAGTGGGCAGCCCAGGTGGCTCAGCGGTTTAGCGCCGCCTTCGGCCCAGGGCCTGATCCTGGAGACCTGGGATTGATTCCCACACCAGGCTCCCTGTGCTGGGCTTGCTTCTCTCTCTGCCTGTGTCTCTGCCTCTCTCTCTCTCTCTCTCTCTCTCTCTCTCTCTGTGTGTGTGTCTCATGAATAAATAAATAAAAATCTTAAAAAAAAAAAAGATGAGGAGTAAGTGTTGGTGACGATGTAGAGAAAAGGTATGCGTTGTGACTCTTGATCTTGGTGTTGTGAGTTCAAGCCCCATGTTGGGTACAGAAATTACTTAAATAATTTTTTTTAAGTTAAAAAAATAAATGGAAAAAAAAAAAAAGGCAGTGCTTGTGCACTGTTGATGAGAATGTAACTCACCATAGGTGCAACTGCTATGGAAGACAAGAAGTTAAAAATAGAGCTACCAGGGCAGCCGGGGTGGCTTGGCGGTTTAGCCCTGCCTTTGGCCCAGGGCATGATTCTGGAGATCCAGGATCTAGTCCCACATCAGGC
Organism: Canis lupus familiaris; assembly: GCF_011100685.1. Classification (NCBI taxonomy): domain Eukaryota; kingdom Metazoa; phylum Chordata; class Mammalia; order Carnivora; family Canidae; genus Canis; species Canis lupus. Next base: position 22,368,209 of record NC_049253.1, read on the forward strand.
TCCCTGCATGGAGCCTGCTTCTCCCTCTGACCGTGTCTCTGCCCCTCTCTCTGTGTGTGTCTCTCATGAATAAATAAATAAAATCTTTAAAAAAAAAATAGAGCTACCATATGATCCAGCAATCCCACTTCTGGATACATATCCAAAGGATCACAAAGAGATATCTGCCCTTCCATGTTTGTTGCAGCAGAGTTCACAATAGCAAGATGGAAGCAACTTCAATGTCCATCGATGGATGAATGAGTAAAGAAAAAGAATATGCTAAAAATATAAAAACAAATAAAAAAATAAATTAAAAAAATTGAAAAAAAGAAAAAGAATATGCATACACAATGGAATATTATTTAACTATGAGAAAGATAGACATTTTGCCGTGTGTGACAGCATGGAGAGAACTTTAAGGCCTTATGCTAAGTGAGGTCAAACAGAGAAAGACAAATACCATATGATCACACTTATATGGGGAATCTAAAAAGCCAAACTCAGAAAAACAGACTAGAATGGTGGTTACCAGGGGTTAGAAATGTGGGGGAAACAGGGAGATGTTTGTCAAAGAGTACAAAATTCAGTTATAAGATGAATAAATTCTGATGTACAGTGTAGTGACTATAGTTAATACTGTATCATATACTACTACTATTACTACTACTACTACTACTAATAATAATAAAAGACTTCACATTACTACAGCTCTGGCTGACATCTTGACTACAACCTAAGTGAGATCTCCAGCCAAAACCATCCAGCTATACCTCTAATTCCTTGACCCATAGAAAATATGAGGATTAATTAGTATTTATTGTTGTTAAAAGCCATTAAGTGTGGAGTAATTTGTTAATGCAGCAATAGACAATACAGATATATACAAAACTTCAATTACATGGACATGTAGAGCAATATAGTCTGTAATAATGAGTATGAAAAAATTTAAACATTTACTATCAGAGAATGATTAGACTATTATCATAGGACTACTCATAAGATGAAATAAGAGACATTGGGGATCCCTGGGTGGCTCAGCAGTTTAGCGCCTGCCTTTGGCCCAGGGCGTGATCCTGGAGACCTGGGATCGAGTCCCACATCAGGCTCCCTGCATGGAGCCTGCTTCTTCCTCTGCCTGTGTGTCTGCCTCTCTCTCTCTCTCTCTCTCTCTCTGTGTGTCTCTCATGAATAAATAAATAAAATATTTTTAAAAAAGAAATAAGAGACATTAAAATTACATTCTAAGTAAGATTTACTAACATTGGATATTTTTATTAACATGAAATGAGAAGGTAATTTATAGACTATTAGTCACAGCACAATTATATTTTCTAAAACAATTCTATATATTTATATGTCTATAAAAAAGTCTGGAAGACTCAAATAAAATGCTAGTAGCATAGTCTACGAGTAGCATAGAACTAAAGTTGTTTTATCCTTTTCTTTCCCCTGCTGGCCTATATTTTTCAAATTTTCTGCAATAAGCTGGTGTTACTTTTATCAAATAAAGACATTTAAAACAATCAGGGTGGAAGGGCAAGTTAAATTATTGCAGCAGTGGAATCCTAATACTTCTGATATTTGGATCTCCTTTACAGTCTTCCTAGAAGTGAATCTGCTCCTCATGTTCAACCCCTCCAGCGAGATGCAAAATTACCCTTCTCCAAAACGACCAGTTCCATCATTAAGCAGCTTTGAGAGAAAATTATTCTTTGTATGATATGAAATTAGCTTTTCTATAACTTTCATTCAAAGTTTCTGAGAGGGAACACAACCTATGTGTGATATAATTTGTGAAGAACAAAAGGAAATTTATATCTTCTTTCCTCACTTAAACTTACCAGTGAAGCATAAGATCTTATTAACTTCTGGTCAGGTCTTTATATTATCAATATATTCAGAGATTACTGTCAAATACTAACCATAAATTCTTCCCAATTTTGCTACAAGCACTGCCTCTAAGCTTACCTTAGAAATAATTAACATATGTACAGAAAAAAACTCAAATATTTTGTACACAAGGAAAGGATTTTACTTTGGTCATTTTAAAGAATTTAACATTCAGGGGTGCCTGGGTGGCTCAGTGTTGAGTGTCTGCCTTCAACTCAGGGTGTGATCTTGGAGTCCCAGGATCAAGTCCCACATCGGGCTCCCTGTATGGAGCCTGCTTCTCCCTCTGCCCGTGTCTCTGCCTTTCTCTGTGTCTCTCATGAATAAATAAATAAAATCTTTTAAAAAATAAACAATTTAATATTCAGGAAGATGTGTCCTGGGAACCCATAGTGTTAATAACACCCTTTTAGGATGATTCCTAATCTGAAATTGCACTTTAGAAAACACTGTTTTTGAGGCTTTTGTAGACATTATAGAGCCTTGCCTCAAATACTCACAAACTTGGCACATAGTTTTAGGGGCTTTGTGGACCTTTTGAAACCCATCATTTGTCTTCTAGGATGATGGTGCATGGGCCCATTTAGGGGGTCCTACTCTTCACCATAATTTACCTCTTCGCATAGATTCATTCTTCCTAAATTATTCAATATCATGGCATATACAGAATATGTTCATTCTTGCTGTGCTAATCAGTGAAGGCCAGAGAGCAGGTTGTTTTAGCTTCTAAGACTTGGCCCAGCTGCTAGGAGAAATCGATATTACTGCCTATGTATAAATGGTTTGTGGCACATTTGCAGGGCCTACTATTTAGGAACCATTGGCAGAGGTCAGGTATTTTGAAATATAGAGCCAAAATAAATATTTTTAAATATATCATGTTAACTTATGCAACAATGAAAGATGATGTCTAGATGACTAGTTAAACTGGTTCTTTTCATTATGCACAATACATAAAAAATGGCAAGGAGTCTCAGATGACACTTAAAAGAGCATAAAACACCCCACTGTGGAGCAATTCTTACATATCTTTATTCACCAAACATTGATTGGTGCCCATCACACCTCAGATATTGTTAAGTGTTTAATAAACTCCAAAAGTCATAGATTTCTTCACTCCTGAAATTTGACAAAGTTTTTAAGAAAAGGCCAAGATAAAGAGAAAAAATGGGCATATTTATAAGATTTGAGTTTATAGATAAAAAAATCTGGACCAATTGGTATGATCTCTGAGTAACCTCATTGAGTAATTCAGTCAAGCTACATGTGTATCAGGGATTTTTAAAAAAAAGATTTTATTTATTTATTCATGAAAGACAGAGAGGCAGAGATGTAGGCAGAGGAAGAAATAGGCTCCCTGTGGGGAGTCTGATATAGGACTCGATCCCGGGACCCCAGGATCACAACCTGAGCCAAAGGCAGACACTCAACCACTGAGCCACCCAGGCATCCCTGTATCAGAGATTTAAGAAGTCAGAAGTATTGACCCAAAGAATAGAATCAGAAACTTCTGGTCTAAGGTGGTACATTGAAAAGAATTTCCCACTGCTTGAGTACTCAACAAAGTTAGCCATAATACAAATAAAAAGATTATCTGGCATTCATTACACATTTGCCATAAGCCAGAAACTGTTCTACAAGCTTGACTACAATATTAACTGATTAAACTGAATCACAACCATTTCAGAAAGGTACTTGACAGTCTGGGAAACTAACACACTAAAGCAAACATCTGACCCCAAGTCTCAGAGCAAGCAAGTGGCAGAGACTTGAAGCCAGGCAGTGTGGTTCAGGAGTTCATACTCCATCTGCCTTTGTAGTTTAAGAGAAATGTAAAAAGTCAACAAAAAGAAAAATTCATCAAACCACCAAATAAGGGAAGAGGCATAATCTATTGCAACAAGAAACAGCTGATTTTGGAATGAAGCAATGATAAAGGACATAGCTTGGCTCAGAATCCAGCCCGCAGCTTTCCAGAAATCATGATGGTAGGTTCACAAAAATCTGAGAATTCTTGCAAAAACTTCCAAATATGGAAGAAAGGAAATTGAGTTGGTTTTGTTCTCTAATTCCTCTCCTGACTAAGGGACAGTGGAAAAGTGGAAAAAGGCTGAAAAGGAGGAACGAAACCGAAAACAATTTAAAGTGCAGAAGTACTCTTCAATGTGAATGGTATTGAGTCCTGATGAGTTGGAGTGAATTCTTTGTATAGAAGATGTAATAAAATTTCAGGACCTCGGGTCATCTAACAGAGCCCCCACACTTCTCTCCTCTCCACCCTCCCTTTTGGGTACAGTAGAAAAGGATGAGAACATATAGAACCTCAAGCTTAGATGGGATGTGAAAAAAAAACGTCCTCGGATACTGTGGAAATAGGTAGGAAATTACTCATGCATTATCAGAGCAAATAGAATAGAGCACACTGAGGCATGAACAATACAAAAAGAAACAGCACAGTAACTCTGCAACATGCAAATGTGAAAAGGGAAGAAAAAAACCCAAAACAACACCACAATGAAGGAAAAGGAAAGGAACAAACCACCCAAAAGGAAAAAAAACAAAACAAAACCACTCAGCCAGAAAAAAATATTCACATAGCATTTCTTTTTTAAGTTTATTTAAGTACTCTCTGCACCCAACATGGGGCTCAAACTCATGACACAAGATCAAGAGTTGCACGCTTTTCCAACTGAGCCAGCTAGGTGCCCCAGAAAGAAATTCAAAACACAAGATTCAAGCACACACACATACACACACACCACCCCAAAACACAGCAGATTCCTCCCAAGCACTTTGCATTGTCTACCTTAATAAGAATATCAGAACAGTAATAAAAAAAGAGCTTAAGGATGGGATTACATAACAAAGTGAGATGAAAAGAAACAGCAGCTAAAATGAAACAGATTTAATATCTTAGGGAAATGAAGACAGTTTCCAAATAAGGATGATTCAGGTCTCTGAAGCAGGCCCCAGGAAAAGAATAGAACATCTATTCAATGGTAATATAATACAAGAAAATTTCTCCAAAATAAAGGGGGGGAAAAGATATTTGCCAGAGACAGACTGTACTTCAGGAAAGTCTGATACAGAAATCTTTAGCCCGATCCACACCCCAGTTAAGTTATGGAGCTTCAGGTTACAAACCAGCCTCACCCCCCCTCCCCACCCCAACACACAAATCTTCTCAGAAAAATCAGTCTAGACTCAGTCTAATTTACAGCAAAGTTAAATGTTACAAGTCAACGAAGCAACGCTTGGCAAGTTCTGAGGAAGAGAAAAGCGTGACATAATTATTACAGCCGGTCAAGATGTTCAAATACAAATGCAGGGGGCAGGATTCTCGAAGGTAGAGACACGAACTTAAGCATACAGCCATATGCGCCCTCCTGAAAAAAAAGTACTTGACAAATGGAATCAGCCTTGTAAGAGTTGATTCAAAACAGAGAATATAGAAATAAGAAAGTTATGATAAGAAAGTATAGTACTAGGTACATGTAAACATAGAATATATAAAAATAGGTGTTAAAAATAGGCATATGTTTTATAGAGCACAACATTAATATTATAAATCCGGGCAATATAAAAATAATACACAAGAAAAATCAGAATGTGAAGGAGAGAAAAAGAGGTCCTATGGGATGCTTATGTTCCATCTTTCATAACCAAGGATCAGTTCCTACTATTTAAAAAGTCTGAAAAAATCATGACCATGTCAACCTTTAAAAAGTTATTTGCAAGTTACTTTTCAGAGTTAGCATAGTTTAGAAAATAGGATCTCCTGAGGTGTGTGTGTATTGAACAGTTCATTCTCTTCCACTTCAGCTTTTCTTTTTTTCTTCACATTCAAGTAAAATAAAATGCTGTTATGTTAAAAAACAGCATCTTCCGTATGATTCCAGTTTTATTAAGGGACTTGTATATATCCGCATGGGTAGGAAGATACTGCAACTGATACTCCCCTAATGTTGGTGATAGGTGTTTCTGGGATGGGGTTTGGATTTCTCACTTTCACTTTTGTACTTTTCTGTACCATTTGAGCTCTTTATCATGACTTTTGAATCATTTCTTTTAAAAACGAAAGAGTGACGAAAATGAAGGAAGAAAAATCGGAATGAAAAAAAGAAGGAAATTTGTGAAGATTTGTTAATCCTCAGTGGTAAAAATGTGAAACAATATATCCTTGTGCACTTTTATCTTTATTAAATTTCCAATAAAAAATAAAAGTACCATATGTAAGACTGAAGTTCTCACACGTACACATAAAGTCAAAGGATTATGCGTAAGATGTACTTGGTTGGAATTAACTGCTTATATTTTAGAATGTCAGGGACTGAAGACCTAATTCAATCCCTGTGCTTTTACATATTGTTGTTTAACCATCCCCACATGATTGCCTGCTTCTCCTACCACCTGTCACAGCTCCATGGCTCCCACAAATACCCCTGGAAAGTACTGAAACTTTGACCCTAGGGAATCCTTCCTTCCAAGGTATTGGGAATGAAACAAGACAATGAAACCCTCGATTCGTTTGCCGTTTTCTCTGAGTTAATTGACCAATGCAAATGAGCAAGAACACGTTCTATTAAACTAAAATCAGGCATGAAAAAACAACCAGCAAACAAAAACACAAAGCTCATCATTTCTCTCTCCCTACTCTGGCTTGGGTTGAGAGTCACACAAGCGCTGTTTGAGAAGACCAAATTTTCTTCTCTGTTCTCCCTGGGGATTCTTAAGACACGTCTCATTGCCCCCCTCATGTAAGCTGCTGCTATGAAAATGGTTAATAGGGCACCAGGGTGGCTCAGCTGTTGAGCATCTGCCTTCAACTCAGGTCATGATCCCCAGGTCCTGGGTCAAGTCCCCGCATTGGGCTCCCTGCACGGAGCCCGCTTCTCCCTCTGCCTCTGTCTCTGCCTCTCTCTCTCTGTGTCTCTCATGAATAAATAAATACAATCTTTTTTAAAAAAGAAAATGGTTAATATCCTTTGGAAAACCCTTGAAACAACTCAGCAGGCAGAGCAATTCCCCTGAAGCTAATGGTTCATCCTTCAGTGGAGAGTCAGAGTCGAGACACAGATTGAGTGAATCACTTCTGGGCTCCTAACATTTCTTTCTTTCTAACTATTCATCATATGTCCTCTGATTTTCCTATGGCACTTGCGGAGGCTGGAACTCCATGCTATGCTAATGCTCAAAGGGACTAGAAAAGCAGAATGATAAGTCACCACAGGACCTACTTGGTTTTTTAAAAAACTGTCAGCAATAAAGTCATACTTTGGTTTAGTTTGAAATAACTTTCAGGTAAAAGTACTTTTGCTTACCAAAACCTAATATGCTATTCTTTGACACTAAATACTTGACAACTGTAGACGCACAATTGGCGCAGTCATGATTGAACAGTCATGGCACAGTCACAAGTGAACTTGGGCAAAAATATTTAATTGTATATGCTACTAAATGTATGTACCTTCGACCTACAGCTGACCTCGTTATCTGTTTAGTGGGAGAAAGTACATTGCTTGGGACTAGAAATAATCACATGAAGAGAAGCTAAATTATATTTGAAAGATATGTGTCCCAAGAATGAATAGAGCTCCAGTGAAGAGTGGAACTCTTATGGAATGAGTGATGTATACAAATTATTCCCTTTTCTCACTGAGGAGTAGACAAGAGGAATTAATATTCTTTTTTTCATTCATTCAATAAATATGTATTGAGGACTAGTACATCTCTAGTTTTTTTTCCTCTCTGCTTTTTAAATAATGGCAGCTTTATGTTCCTGTAGGAAATAATCTCTTTCCCTTTTCCACTTGCAGTCTACTTGTTTCCACTGGTGTGTTTCCTTTCCTGCATATTACCCAAGATTGGTCCATTAGTGTTTTCTATCCCTTTGGCCATAATGATTGGTTCAAAGATGTCACAGACCCAAAGACAGGTCCATGGGACCTAGTTTGGGACTTTTCCTGGAAATATTGGCAAATAAAACTTTTCTTTCATTGGGTTGGCTAGGTTGGAAAAAAAAAAAGTGAATCTGAGGCCACCAGCAGCCATTTTCTTACCCCAGTTTCATTCATTTGGCAGCTGGGATCCCCCAACCTCATGAATTTAGGCCCTTTCTTAAGAGATCATGACTGGTGCTTTAGGTAATAGTTGTCAACCTCAGCTACACATTTCCTATCACCTGGGAAACTTAAATCTGATGACAGGCCATACTCCAGAACAATTTCATCAGAATCTCTGGAAGGGAGACTTAGGAATCAGTATATAAGCCTCCCAGGGTGATTTCAATGTGCAGTGACGTTAGAGACATGTTGGCCTAGGTCAGTTATGGTAATGGCAATCCCTTTCCTTTTCTTACTGAGTGGTCTGGGGTAGGCATGTGGCCCAGTTTTGGCAAATTGGATGGACCCAGTTCTAGTCAAAGGGATGTTAGAGATAGCTCACTGCTTCTAGAAATCTGGTTTTCTTCTCAGGTGAAAAGACTGAGCCTTATAAGGCAAAGGCCTTCAACTGCCACACTCTCATCCTGCTTTGAGCTGGATGAAGAACAGGGACAGACAAATTGTTGCCATGACAAAAAGGTGGTAGGATAGGAAGGGAGAAAGAACCCGGGTGTTTGGGGATATAGTCACCTTGTCATGAAAACTGTAACTGCCTACCTTCACTTTTCCTGTTGTGTGAAATAATCAAATGTATTTACTATTTAAGCCACAGCTAGTTGGGTATTCTGTTACTTCTTGTTGAAAGATGCCTAACAAAACCAACAAATATGGTTTTATAAGGGAAAGAGGTCTTAGAAACAGTCCAAAAGGGCTTAGGACGTGGTCTTTGTATCTATCAAGCATTTACAACACATGAAAGGTAGAAATGAGAAGCGAATTCGGGAGATGTGTGGAATGCAATGCTAAGAAATGTGAAGGCATTTACCTAACAGAATGGAATCACCAAAGCAGGACTTTTCTGACTCTTGTGTGACCTCCAACACCCCTGGCTTCCTTAGCCCTCCCCCAAATGATATGCCCATTTCACACCCTTAATTCTAATATCAATGCGGATTTGAAGCAGGTAGTAAATACTTAAACAACACTAGCCATATTCTTCCTTCCCCTCTGATGAAGCTAAATATTGAGGTGCTTCCCTTTTTTACCCGAAGCAGGGCCAGTGTCCCTCTTCCAGAGCTCCAGGCCACTTTCTGCCCTTAGCGTGCCAATTGGGTTCCTTTGGCTCTCCACTTTTAGGTTTTGCCAAATCAAATTACAAAAAATATGTTAACCTCTTTGTCTAGTGTTTTACTGTAATAGTTCAGCATCACATATTCCTACATTTATTTCTAGGTCTGGGTTTCCTTGTGTGGGTTTTCCTTCCCCTGCCTGCTTTAGTCTATGTAACTGGGGTTTTCTCATGATCCTTCTTTAAGTAACACCTGATACCCTATGTAATATTTCAGCACATTCCTAGTACTGAAGTCCTATCTTAATCTTCTCAGTCATCTTCCCTAGGATAAAATTTCGTCCTTATACCCCTGAGCAGGGTCTGATTTCTCCTTATGGCTAGCCATGTCTTATATAAACTTCCAAGAATACCCTGTCTCGAGTTCTTGGTTACTGGGAATTCACCTCTTGCAAGATCTCAACTTCTTATTGGAGTCCTGTCCACTTCATAGTTCATCGGTAGGTCTAAACCTCTTGCCAGAAACTGTGAAGGGTCTAATACTTTGCTCTACTTGCAAGCTACCTAGTTAGCCTGCCTCAGTGTCATGGATGCCAGCAAAAGACATGAGAATTTTGTGTTAAAGACCGAGGAGTTTATTACTCAATAACTATAGCTGGAATATTAGCATATTCTTTCCTTTTTAAAAAAATACTTTATTTATTTATTCATGAGAGACACAGAGAGAGAGAGGCAGAGACATAGCAGGGGGAGAAGCAAACTCCCTGCCAGGAGCCCAATGTGGGACTCGATCCCAGGACCCCGGGCTGACAACCAGAGCCAAAGGCAAATGCTCAACCACTGAGCCACCCAGGTGTCCCAATATTAGTATTTTCTTATACCAAGCTGCAGTTCCTATAGAGCCCTGCAACGAGGCCCAGATAACACTTGCATACATGGTGGGTTGCTTTCCAGAAGAAGAAATCTCCTCTAATGGCTTATTATAAGCATGCCTGTCCTTTGCTCCAGAGGAAGACACTATCTCTGTTCTCCAAGATTTTTCCCTATATAGAGGAATATAGTTTAGAAAAGGTAGCTCCAAACAAAAAGCACCAGTGACTCTTTCTGCAAGACATGCAGAAATATGAGACTCCTATAGAGAAGTGTCTCCCACTTCTCTGCCATCAACTACATATTCAAATATTTACCTTCTACTTTAATCAGTACTGCCCTCCTCTCTCCTGGAGAGAATAGAATTGCAATAGAATTCTAAATGGTCTTCCTGTTTCCTCTATCATCCCCTTATAATCCAATCTACCCACAAATATAGTCAGAATGCCATTCTTAAAATGCAATTCAGACTCTGTCTTAAAATCTCTTCTCCAGTGGTTTCCATCGCGTTGTTTATAATATCCCTCTCCATAGAGCAGGAGGCCCGCTGGACACACAAAGTCTTTATGTGTTTGCCTCTTCCTCCTTGGGCTTCTACCACTTGCTTCCTCCCCTTTACTATGCTCCAGTGCCTGGGCCTTCTTTCTGTCCTCTAACACGAAAGCTTCTTCCCTCCTCAGGTTGCTCTTCTAGTCCAACCCCTCTGCCTGAAATACCCTTGTCCTGGATCTGAGCAAATTCTGCTTCTTCCCAGGGCCCTCCTTCACCTCTACTTTGCTAATTATGACCTCAACTGTGCTTGCAGTTACAACTGTCTACTGAGTTTTTAGTTTTGGTTATAATTTGTTTAGCTCTGTTTGGTTCATTTTAAAAAGCTGCGAAGATATTTAAAAAACAGTTTTTGTTCTGTGCAGGCATTTTCAAGTTTGTCTTTTTCACAGATAGAACTTGTTTTATTTTTTTTAAATTTTTTATTTATTTATGATAGTCACACAGAGAGAGAGAGAGAGGCAGAGACACAGGCAGAGGGAGAAGCAGGCTCCATGCACCGGGAGCCCGACGTGGGACTCGATCCCGGGTCTCCAGGACCGCGCCCTGGGCCAAAGACAGGCGCCAAACCGCTGCGCCACCCAGGGATCCCTGGAACTTGTTTTAAACATAAATTTATACGTAAAAATTTATACTAAATAGGAATCTCAAATGAACATTTCAAATGTGTATAAGTCTGTTTCTGCGGCCTGTTGTTTCGGGTTTCTGCCCATGGTACCTTGTTTCCTGTGTACTTGATTTTCTTTGACTGTGAACTACATTTTTTCCCTGAAAAATTCAATGTGGGAAATCTGTGAGGCGTGGGCTGTAGGTGAAGGTGCTCTATAGGAAGCCAGCATGTACTCCTGCAGGTCTACAGGGGTAGTACCAGTCCTGGAATGCTTCAGGTTAAAATCAAGGCTTGAACTTTTGGGGACCTCCCATAAGGTGTGGATTTTGCCTATAAAATTCTTTTAGAACAAGGCTTGTGGTCGCAGCTTCTCAGGGATCGCTTTATTGTTTTTCCCCTATATCCTGCTTTGCTCAATAACTTTCTAGGCAAGTCTCACAATCTCCTGAGGCTGGAGGAATGGAAGGAGCAGAATGAGCTTGTTATTACTTTACTCGTACATCCTTACACACACGGCATGACCTTTTGAGATCCCAGGAATATTCGGAATTTATTTGTTTGACGGCCTGGCTTTACCTTAGAAGGGCTGCGTCTTCTGCCCTTCACAACTGCACAGAGCCTTGATAAATTAAGCGAGCTTCAGCATAACAGCTCTGCTTACCTTTCTGCTTACTGTCTTTTAGGTGGATTTTGGCCTGATATTTCCTTACCATTTTTTCAGCATGTCGATGCTTAAAGAAACATTATTCACGTGCATAAGCATTTTGTAGTGCTTTCCAGCAAGGAGGTTAGTATAAATACTTTGATAGCCATATTATAGATGTGAAACCCTAGAGGCTACCGTAGTTCCAGAATATTTATAGAATCCCTCTATTCCTATGGCTCTTGCTCTAGTTGAAATCATCGCTTCTTACCTAAATCATTTGAGTGTCTTTTAGACTGTTTTCTCAACCTCTGGTCATTCCCCATTAATTTCATTTTAATTTTCTACCTAGGTAACAAATATTTTGTAAAACTTTGATCTATCATGTGACTATTTTACTTACAAATATTCAATGGCTTCTTGTTGCCTACAAAGGTCAAACTCTAGTCTTGTTTCAACTTTACTTGACTCATTTTCAACCACTTTCCTCTCCACACACTAAAGTATAATGCTCATTCCTAAATCACCACGTACATGCATGCTTCCAAGCCTTTGTTCAAACCAACTCTTCTACCTGCTATGTGCTATTCTCTGCTAGGTAGGTTTCTTCTCACTCTTCTTGGGCCAGGTCTCGTATCTTCACTTCTCTGAGGGCAGCCTTTACTATGCATAGAGAACTACCCCTCTTTCCCCCTACTCCACCATATTACATATTAATCCTTTGTTTACCTGGTCATCTGTCAAAATAGAATATAAGGCTGAAGTAAGCCCAGGAACGAGTGCTATATATTTGGTTTCTTAAAAACTTCTAGGCTTGGGGTTCCTGGCTGGCTCAGTCACTGGAGCGTGTGACTCTTGATCTCAGGGTTGTGAGTTCGAGCCCCACATTGTGTATAGAGATTTGCTTAAAAATAAAATCTTACCCGACTCCACTTCCCAAATTTCTAGCCTTTAGCGTAGTGCCTGTTACATAGCCAGTATTTAGTAAGTAAATGAAGGCAGCCGGGCCAGGCTTTATAAAAATTCAGTGTGCAGTTTTGTGTTTTAAATTCCCCGCCTGTAGCAATGCAGTCATAGCATTTCGGTTAAAAGGCACTTCAGAAGTCATTAGTGTAATTGCTTTTATGAGTATAAAAAACTAAGGCCCAAAATGGTGAAGTGTAAAACTCCATGAAAACTCAATGGATGTTTGTTGTGAAAATGAATACTATTGATTCACTGTTTACTGGATACCAGCCATCACGAAGTATGCTTTCTTTTATTTCGTTTTCCCCATGACCCTATAAATCAGGAATATTTTCTTCATTTTAAGTACAGTGTTTATCAGTTATACCAACTAAACTTTGTGATCTGAAATAATGCCACAGGTTCAAGTTATTGGGCCTTTTCATGGCCCCTGGCACCTTCTCTTTCAGCTAGTTGCTGGCTGCCATGCAGAGGAAAAGGTTTTATTGCCTCCTTAACACCTCCTGGTTACTCTAGGCTCTTAATTTTTCTCCCCCAGGGCTGTTCCTCACTTAGAGGCTAGAGCTCAGAGCCTCTGTGCACTTTGTGCTTTTATCAAAATGGTGGCAAATGATTTCTTAAGGAGCCAATCCTTTCTGCAACAATCCTACGTTTGGCACTCTCTGGTTTATTAAAGGGACCCATTTATTTTATTTAAAATTTTTTTGCCAACACCATGTCAACCATTCTGAACACTTAGCTATTTAAACAAGCATCATCTGATTTAATCAGGATTCCTTCAGTTATAACAGTTTTCTAATTCTGTGGTTTTTATCTCATTTACCAAATTACACTGGCTCTGTAAGTCTTTTAATTGTCACAAAATAGTTTTGTAATTTTTCCAGCTTCTATATGATTTTTTAAATGAAATCTCATAAGGCTAAAGCAGTTGGAGGCGTTCAGTAAATTAGTAGATTAGACACTAATTGGGAGCAATTAACTGTAGGAAGCCTCAGTAATTCAGCCTGGATTTCCGTTACCAAGTTGTTTTTAGTAAAAATATTTTCCTGAATATCACTCTCCAGGTCCAAGTATTGATTAAGAAATTATGGACTTCTTAGTAAATGGAGAAGGAAGGAGACAAATAGAAAATCAGCATAGGCAAACATTGTTTTAAAGCAAGAAACGTCGATGGATATCCAATTTAGTGAGCAAACACGCAATGAAAAACAGCATATTTGCCTTGTCTGAAAGTATCTCCTCACAAGATAGGTTTTTAATAACCAGGAGAAAAACTCTAACTTTATAATGGAGAAGCCTGGCCGACGCCACATTAACCAAATGAGCAAAGTCAACATCACCAGTAAGAAGATGCGCTGATGTTACATAAACTGACGCGATGCACCCACAAGGCACGACATGACTTGCCAGCAGAGCATAACTTCAAGCTCATCCTAGAAAATTGGGAGGCATTCTACAAAATAGTTGACCATTATTCTTCAAAAGTGTCATGGTCACAAAAGACCAGAAAGGACTGAAAAAAACGTGGCCGAGTGGCGGAGCCGGAGGAAACATGACAGTGTGTGCAATGTGGGGGAGAAATAAAGCACATTAAGGGGAAAACTTGTGAAACCCAGAGAAGGTCTGCAGTTTGGTTTATAGTATTGTACTCATGACAGTTTCTTGCTCTTGGAAACTGCACCCTGGTTACAGCAGATGCTCACATGGGGGAAGCAGAGTGAAGGGTAGATAGAAACTGACTATACTAATTGAATAACTTTCCTGTAAGTCTAAATTATTTCAAAATAAAAAGTTAAAAGTAATAATGAAATTCCCGCAAGTAAGATCTCTGGTCTATTTCTTCTTTTCCATGTATTCTAAAATGGAAGGAAGAAGAGCCTGCGCAGGGCCAGTGTCCTACAGGGTCGCCTCTATTGGTGCCCTGAAGCGTCTCTCCAGTCCTTCTTGCAACAAGACCTGAGCCTTCAGTTTTTCCTTAGATGTTTGTTGGCTGTTCATTGTCTTTTCAATAAATGTTTTTTTCAAGATTGTCAGAGGTGTATTTTTTTTTTAAATCTAAGACTTCAAGCATTATAAAACCAGTAGACCCGATTAAATACCTGTCCATGCAAGGGGAAGCAAAAAGATAGACTCCTGTTTTAGGACTTCCTAACATGTCTGCTGTCTGCGCAGCCCTTACAGATCCTCACCCCTCGCTCCCAGCCTCACACTCCTAGCCCCTCACTGCTATTGCCTTCCCTTACCCTAGTTTTGTTGTTTGTACCCAGACAACATGTAGAAAGATGGCACTGGAGCTCACCTCACATTTCTGACTTCTTGTCTGCCTTTCTTCCCCTTTATTTTCTCTTTTGTTTTAGTCTTACCCTCTCTTAGCTTTCTTTAATACCGGTCCTGTGCTCATGAGACTCCCCTCCTCTTTCTCCTTCTAACCCTCCCTCAAACTTCTAAGCACATCTCATCAACCGGCAGTTCACAAATTAAAATACCTTCATACCTCAATTTCTACTTTTAAAAGTACATTTATATACATTTACCTGGCTCTGTGATTTACCCTGTGTTCAAATAAAGAAATGGAGTCCGAAAGGTGCTGACAGGTCAGAGAAGCAAATAAAGCCTGGAAGTTCCCAAGCACTGAGCCCCTGTCGCATTGAGACTTGGAGGGCTCTATTAGCACCTGGGGCCAGGGCTGGGAGTGGGGGGCTGTCCACAGGGTTGGGGCACCTGAGGGGCCACACCCATGTGACCTATATGATACAGACATGGGAGAGCACTGTGTGGGAGCACAGCAAGACGCCCTTCCAGGTTCTCCCAGAAATACTCCTGGCTGCAAGGACTCTCAGGCTACCGAGGCCCAGGAGCCTCAGGACTATGAGAAACAGGGACCTGTGCCTTTCTTTGGCATTCCGGACAAGAAAGCGTAGCTTCAGAGCCCTCCCAGTCATTGCTCTTTCCAACACAGAAAATGTTCACAACTGTCATAGTTCCTATTTTTCAAAATGTAAAAATAAAGGAAAAAAAGTTTCGTTATTCCAGCGCATTTGCTTTCAAAATATACAGTGATTAGAGCGAGCTATGTCATTTGGCAATGAACATTGGACCACCCTTTGGTTTTGTCTGTTCCACTCTTGAAGGCCATGGGAATTCTTGGCGTTCAGCTTTCTGTTTTCACAGCTTTGCCCCAGCACCTGTTCCAAAAGCAATTGAAAGGACTTGACTGGATCCTGATTCTTAATTTTCAGCTCACAAGCAAGAATGTTTAGGATTTTAGGAATAATACCATATTTTACAGTGTCAGAATTGAAGCTTTTATGTGGAATTAGACCATAAAACGTCTTTCACAATTTAGTAAAAACAGTATATTTAAAAAGGATTTTGTCCTTACTACAAGAATATAAATAGAAGCATGCATGATAACCACATGAGAATGAATACATATTTAATGAATACAAAAGAAGAAATATATTTGTATGAACTTGTATTATTTTGAGCTGTTCATTAGATTACAAACTTTCCTCTAATGGGATCTCATAAAGCATAAATGCTTTATGAGTGTTTCATTCAACAATGAAAGAATAAATTAAGAAATAGTTATTCTGATATGTTCAAGATATTTGCCCACCTACAGAAGTCAAAGACCCTTCCTAACTTACAATTGTAAGAATGAAGGCATCAATAATAAAAATATTAAGCACTAATTAGTTCAGTATATACATAAAATCATGTCCCAAACTATTATCCAAGCATTGGTCAGATTCATCTGAAGAGGACTTGTATCAAATGGTTATGGTAAAGCAAACTTTTACAGCATTTTAGTGGACTTGGACACCAGCAGGGAAAAAAAGGAAATAATCTTGAGTGGGATTCTTCCATTCTTCTTTAGACTAAGAGAATTCTAGCCTAAACCAGTATAAAAGGACTTGAAAATAAAACTGCTTTTCATTTAGAATTCATTTCATTTAGAACTCAACTTTGAAGCAAAAGGTGGGCATTCATTGTTTCTAACGGCTGAGTAATATTCCATTGTATACATAGACCACATCTTCTTTATCCATTCATCTTTTGATGGACACCGAGGCTCCTTCCACAGTTTGGCTATTGTGGACATTGCTGCTATAAACATCGGGGTGTAGGTGTCCCATCATTTCACTGCATCTATATCTTTGGGTATTATGCTGAGTGATGTAAGTCAATCAGAGAAGGACAGTCATTATATGGTTTCACTCATTCGGGGAATATAAGAAATAGTGAAAGGGATTATAGGGGAAAGGAGGGGAACTGAGTGGGAAAAATCAGAGAGGGAGACAGAACATGAGAGACTCCTAACTCTGGGAAATGAACAAGGGGTGGTGGAGGGGAGGTAGGCAGAGGGATGGGGTGATGGGATGAGCACTGGGTATTATATTATATATGCTGGCAAATCAAACTCCAACAAAAAAATATGCCAAAAAAAGAGAACTCATTCAATTAAAAAAATGCCATAACTATAAGTGGTGTGATTCAGTGGGACACTGGACTTCCATGGGGACTCCCTTCCTGGGTAGGGAGCTGCCAGGGCAGGTATGGAGCTGCTTCTGCAGGGTCAGATCAAGGGCAAGATAGTGGTCAGGAGGCCTGGGCAAGTGGAGCCTGAGCCAAGGGTTGGATCTACAGAGCATTGCTCAAAACAAAGCAAGGAACAAAAGTAGGCCTGAAACGTCCAATGCAACGGAGTAGACACCAAAACCTCAGAAGTTTTGCTACAAAATTGAGAACAAGAGAGGTGAGTACAGAGGCTTAGTAGTAAAATCCTGAATAGATCTCCCAGGCAACTTGCCCTGGGGTTGAGGGAGCTGTGGACTTCCTGCTGGGAGTGGCTGCAGGGGCAAGGGTTGAGGCTAGGGCTAGTGTGCCAAAAAGGAAATACCCGGTGACATGAGTGAGTGCTGTTCACAACTAAAGTTCAGAGAATGAGAACAGAAAGATAAAGTGGACATTCACATGTAACATCCCAGAATGTCATTCTGTCTCTTAACAGTAGGTTTGGACTTAGGCATGAAATGGTTTGTCTGAAGTCAACTGTGATATGCAGTTAGGTTGCTCCAGAGCATTTCCCAAAGGACAAAAGAAGAGACACTAATGAACTTTCTCATGTATGGAATTTAAGAAAATACTTGTGTTTTCTCACTTTATGTAAATTGTAGAAACCAGATTAAAAGCTTTTTTCCAGTATCACCACTCAGGATTATTCTCATTTAAAGTATGAACATTTGAACATTGCCTCTTTAAAAACGTTTACTAAACTGTTAATATAGTATTACCCAGAGTTATAGAAAGGTTTCATCAGTCTATCTTCGAAAGTTAAAGTTACTTCCTAAGCTTATAGTTTTTGTGCTTGTAAATTAAATACCCATGAGAAGCAAACTAATTATCTCAAACGATTGAAAAAAAATCTTTCTCCAGTTTCATAAGGATTCAAGAAAACTATGTATTCTAGAATTGTGAGTTAACTAAATAAAAATAATGTATTCCACTCTTTTCCAGATGGTGTTCTGATTTTCATTTTGTAAGATTTTGATTAGACTGTTAGCCTTAAAAAATTTGGAAATCTCCGACCTCGTCCAAACTGAGGCTCAGGATCACAGAGCAACTAAATGAACGGCAGTGTTATGACTAGAATTTGAATTTCCTGACTTCCATCCTGGTGCCATTTCCATTAGAACATACTTAGGCAAGTAAAACAAAGTTGATCAAACTGATGCTGAACTTTAAAAAATTACAATAAAATGTAGTTTCAGATTTTGCCAATGTATTTGTAATATATATCTGACAATATATTTGACAAATAAAAGGAATCTATGATCTTATTAATTTAATAAAAAAAGTTTAATTTGTAATAGTGATCTAAATATAAACTTTATGGATCAAAAAAAAAAAAAACTTTATGGATCAAGGCTGTTTTGCACTGTTAAGTTCATATTTTAGCCCCTAGACATAAGAGTATAGTGGAAGTATAAGCTACAACGTGCAGGAAGAATTGTGCCAATGTCATAAAATTCAATACCATAAGTTTTCAATTTTATACCAAAAATGTAAAAAAGTAAACAAATAAGAAATTGAGAAATTATGCGGCAAGCCTATTAAATGTTTAAGGGGCAATAAAACTGCCATCAACCTATTAAATATTCTCTTGTAAGCATTAGATCAGGAGTCAATAGTACCGAAGTTCGCAAAATTAAATGGGAAAATTCTAAAGGACAAACTTACTGAAAAATTGTAAAAATGGCTTATAGATGAGAAAATAAATGTATTTAGTATTCTAAACATTATACCTACTTTTACTATTGTGCACCATAAGCAAAATAATAGTTGCAAGAAGATGAAGGTTGAAGATAGGATGTTTTAATTCAGGAAAAAATTAAGAATTAGGAAAAATCTTCCTTAACAGAAGCCTAAGAAAATATAAACCTAAGAATACGATGCAAAGTTTATTTGCTTTAGACAAAGTTAGAAAGGGAACACATATTTTGTTCTTAGTGAGGCAAAGAAAATGAAATCACTTTCAAATATAGCATGTTATATGGAATATGATTGTACTTTGTGAATCAAAATGTTAATTTGTGATACGCTTATGTAATGTTAAAAAGAACATGTCATTTGTTCAAATGTTTACTGACAATATGAAAGATTTCTCTAATATTTGTGAGTTGTTTTAATCAGACTTGAATTTCAAAAAAGAGAATTCAATTAAGGAGAGCTTTATTGTTAGGACAGATGTAGAATCTTGATTTTCTAACCAGCATTCTCAGAATGGGCACATGCTATGTAGAAATATAGCCATGACCTACCGGCAGGAGGGAGAAGCCTTGCTTCAATTACTTCAATTAACTTTCCTTTGTATCTACCCAACTTATATAAGCTCTGGAGTCAGGTTGTCTGAATTTGAATCCTGAGCTCACCACATGCTAGCAACACAAAATATTTGTATTAAAAGATTGTGTAGCTATAGTTAGGAAACAGCACCGTATTCTTTGTTTTCGTCTGCTATTCTTCCAACTACTTCCAAATAAAATTCACAAGTTAAATAGCACTTCGACCTCTATATAGTTTTGGGTATATGGGTAATGCCTCTTCCTTTAAGAGTTTCCCATCTACCAATGTTTCTTTAATGGCCTTACCAGACGAAGGGAGACCTGAGTCCACACAGAATAGAGAATTGTTCATAGGAAATCCTCCCCACAACAAGCTAGGGTACGAATGGGCCACATCTTTGGAATAAAGTTGAACCACAGGTAAACCAGCCATTGTCTGGATTTGCAGTCCAAGTTCACACCACCTGGATTGTATAGGGAATTAAGGTGGCTCTATATTTGCAGTGTTCCCAGGATGATGTAACTGTACAATGCATTAAGAAAAAAGAAAAAAAGAAGAAAAAAAAAAGGAAGAAGCAGTATTAGAAATAGAGACAATAATTTAATAAAGACAAAATATTTAACTCACTGGGAAAATAGAGTAGTTTTAATTTATGGATACCTCATAGCTTCAAAACACATAAAGCAAAATGACAGAATTAAAAGGAAAAATAAAGTCAAAATGACAGTTTTATGAGTAATTTGACAGAATAAATGAACAAAAATTGAAGATTAAGAGAGATTATGCAACCTGATTAACAAATTTGACCTAGTGGAGGTCAGATAGATGTATATATTAAGAACTTGTAGAATGTATATCTTTTTCAAGTATACATGGCACATTTACAAATGCTAAGTATATCTTGGCCATAAGACAAGTCTCAACAAATTTTAATGAATTGAAATCATATAGGGTATGTTCTCAAACCATAAATTCTAGCAATTAAGCTAGAAATAAATAGCACAAAGATAATTAGAATTCTACAATGTTTGAAAATAAATAATTTAGAAGTAGAATTCTTATTTATTGAGGAGAGACACACACAGAGAGAGAGAGAGAGAATGAGAGAGAGAGAGGCAGAGACACAGGCAGAGGGAGAAGCAGGTTCCATGTGGGGAGCCCGATGAGGGACTCCATCCCAGGACTCCAGAATCATGTCCTGGGTGGAAGGCAGGTGCTAAGCCGCTGAGCCACCCAGGGATTCCCCTAAAGAAAATGTCTTCAAGAGTCAAAGAATAAATCAAATTAGGAAGTATCTTGAAAGCCCATAGCTAATATCATACTCAATGCTGAAAAGCTTTCAGCTTTTCCTCTAAGATCAGGGTCAAAATGAGGATGCCCACCCTTGCTACTTTTATTCAACAAAGTGTTTGAAGTCCTAACTAGAGCATTTAGACATATAAATAAAAGCATCCAAATCAGAAAGGAAGAAGCAAAACTGTCTCTATTTGATATATATATATATCAAATATATACAGAAAACCCTAAGGACTCCACCAAAAACCTGTTAGAATAAATGAATTCAGTAAAGTTGCAGGATATAAAAACCATTACATAAAAATCAGTTGCATTTCTTTATACTGATAACAAACAAGCAGAAAGAGAAATTAATTGCATTCACAACTGCATTAAGAATACCCAGAAATAGGGATCCCTGGGTGGTGCAGCGGTTTGCCTTTGGCCCAGGGCGTGATCCTGGAGACCCGGGATCGAATCCCACATCAGGCTCCCAGTGCATGGAGCCTGCTTCTCCCTCTGCCTGTGTCTCTGTCTCTCTCTCTCTGTGACTATCATAAATAAATAAAAATTAAAATAAAAAAAAAGCATCTTTTCTAAAAAAAAAAAAAGAATACCCAGGAATAAGTTTAACCAAAGAAGTAAAAGATCTGTACGGTGAAAACTATAAGACATTGATAAAAGAAATTCAAGATGACACAGATGGAAAGATATTCCATACTCATGGATTGGAAGAGTATTGTTAAAAGATCCATACAGCCCAAAGCAATCTACAGATTCAATGCAATCCCTATCAAAATTCCACTGGCATTTTTTACAGAAAGAGAACAATCCTAAAATTTGAAGAGGACTGCAAAAGACCCCAAATAGCCAAAGCAATCTTGAGAAGAACAGGAAGTATCATGCTTCCTGGTTTCAAATTATATTACAAAACAATAGTAATTCAAACAATATAGTATTGGCAGAAAACAGACACACAGATCAGTGGAACAGGATAGAAAACACAGAAGTAAACCCATGCATATACAGTCAATCAATTTACAGTAAAAGAACCAAGAATTCAATGGAAAAAGGACAATGTCTTCAATAAATGGTGTTGGAAAAACTGAATAGCTACACGCAAAAGAATGAAACTGGACCTGAACCATTATGTTACATGATACACAAAAATCAACTCAAAATGTGTTAAAAACCTGAGCATAAGACTTGACACCACAAAACTTTCAGAAGAAAGCATAGGAACAAACTCTTTGACATTAGTCTTGGCAATGATTTTTTTTAGGTGACACCAGAAGCAAAGGCAACAAAAGTAGAACAAGAAAGTGGGACCGTATCAAACTAAAAAAACTGCTGTATGGACAAAGAAACCATCAACATAATGAAAAGGGAACATACAAAATTGAAGAAGTATTTGCATATCTGATAAGGAGTTAATACCCAAAATATATAAAGAACTCATAATTCAATAGCAGAAAAATCCAATTTAAAAATGGGCAGAGAAATGGAGTAGACCTTTTTCCAAAGAAGAAATATAGATGGCTAATGGGTACATGAGAAGGTGTTCAACATCACTAATCATCAAGGATATGCAACTCAAAAACCACAATGAGCTATCATCTCATACCTGTTAGTATGGTTATCACCAAAGAGATAAAACAGTGACAAGGATGTGGTGAAAAGGGAACCTTGTGGAATGTGGAAATGTAAAATAGTGCAGCCTATATGAAAAGCTTTATGGAGATTTCTTAAAAAAATTAAAAATAAAACTACCACATGAGCTAGCAATCCCACTTCTGGTTATGTATCTAAAAGCAACAAAAATACTAACTTGAAAAGATACCTGCATCCCCATGTTTATTGTATTATTACTTACAATAGCCAAGACATGGAAACAACCTAAGTGTCCACTGATAAATGAATGGAGATATGTGTGTGTGTACATATGGGTGTGTGTGTGTATGGAAGGAAACTCTTTTACTTGTGACCACATGAACAGATCTTGAGGGCATTATACTAAGTGAATTAAGTCAGGGGGAGAAAGATAAATACCATACGACCATGACCTCGCTTATATCTGGAATCTAAAAAACAAAACAAAACAAAACACAAAACCAAATTCACAAGGAAAAGAAGGTATCTTGAATGGCAAAATCATTAAAACACTTTGAAATTTTGAAGTTAGACACAGATAGACCAAAAACAAGACCCCCCCCCAAAAAAAACAAGGAAATATGGAGCTTCAAATATATATGTATATATATTTTTCCAATATATATGTATTACAAAAAATAAGAGCTAAAAATTAATGAGATAAATACACATCTCCAGAAGTTAGAAAACAAAGTTATGTAAATCCAAAAGGAGCCACAGAGACAAAAACAAAAGCAAAAATCAATGAAATAGAAAAGTATACAATAGATGCAGCAAAGACAAAAATTTGTTCTTTAAAAATTGATACTGACATACCTCTGATGAGGTTTTGATCAATAGAAGTGAGAGAGGACGCAATTTATAAACTATGAGAAATGAAAATGAAATACTACCACATAGGCTGCAAAAACAAATTAAAGGATACTAAAAACAACTGTATGCTAATAACCTAAAAATATATATGAAATGAATGCATTTATGGAAAAATGTAACCCACAAAATTTACTCAGGAGAAAATAAGCTACCTAAAATATTCTATAATGCTAAGAAATCAAATCATCAAAAATTTTTGCAAAAAAATATGAAAAAAAAGTTAAACCTCTAGGTGGAGATGGATTAACCAGAAATACCTACCAAACATTTAATAAAGAAATCACCCTACCTTACACAAACTATTGCAACAGAAAAAGAATAACACTCTAATCATCTTGTTCTTTTTCACTAGCAAAAAAAAAAAAAAAAAAAAAAAAAGAAAAGAAAAAAGAAAAAAGGTAAGAAAATGTAATTTTAAAGAGTTCTGGAAATGTATATATAATACAATCTATATAAGGACTTTATGTGAAAATCTATAAAACCTTATGGAAAGGCTTTTAAAGAGCCTAAATAAATGGAGAGGTAGTCTATGTTCATAGACTGGGTTGTCTTGACTTAGGTATTGATGAAGCACAGTAATGTGAACATGAGAAGGGAAGTGACTAGAAATACACTTCAGTGTAAGTGGTTGGCCTCCATCTACCACTCTCAGACCCACTAAGTCTAGGAAAGAAGCTTAATCATTAAATGAGCTTAAGCAGAATGCTTTACCAATGGCCCCAGGAGTATTTGGGGACTGAAACCTAGAAGTCTTGAAACCAATATCCTGAGGTGATTTTTATCTGGGAGCCGATGAGGAGGGAGGGATTGGGTCCACTCAATGACTACCAAAAACATATACAGCAAAGTTTCTTGCTACTTGAAGAGAGTTCTCGGTATACAATGTTGGTGGGCTGTCCCCCAAACTTAAGCTTTTTTGTGCTGCTGAATAGGTTTAGTCCTGGCCATCTGAGACAGGGAAAAGTCATCTTACATCATAAGAACTGAAATCTGCTTGATATTCTTGAAATTCTATTCCTCACACTTCACAAAATGGACATTACTTTTTAAAAAGCAAACCTATCTCTAATAAAAAATTTCGCTGTGGATAAGTTTATTAGTCATCAGGGTTCTCCAGAAAAATAGAACTAGTAGGACATATAAGAGGGAGAGAGAGAGATGTATTTCAAGGAACTGGCTCACACAATTTTGGGGGGGCTGGCAAGTCTCAAATCTACAAGGCAGCCTAGTAGGCTGGAAACTCTGGCTATTGCTGATGCAGACTCAAGTCAGAAGGTCAGCTAGAGGTAGAAATCCTTCCTCAACAGGAGACCCCAGGATTTTCTCTTATGGCCTTCAATTGATTGGACGAGGTCTGTCTATAACATGAAGACAAAGTCAACTGATGTAACTGTTAATCACATCTAATAAATACCTTCACAGAAATATGTGGACTATTTTTTGGTCAAACAGGGCACCATAGCCTAGCCAAACTGACACATAAAGTTAAATATCACAGTGAGTGAGCATTTTCATTCACTTGTGAAACTGGGGGCCATTGGAGCCTATTGAAACCTTCAATCAGTAGTTTTGTCTATACCAGGTAGCCCGTCATCCTAGAATGCCACTCCTTTGGTTAGAGATGTTTTACTGTGGAGATGTCTTATTTTTTAAAAAATGATTACACCATAAGAGATGAGGATGGGGAACTAAGGAATTTCCCTAACAACATGGTCTATGATCATCTTACAAAAGTCATGAAAGAATTATTGTCTGGGTATAGTACAGAGATATAACTTTGTGTACATTAGCAAATTGTGTCTTTCCAAGTAAATCAGTTGAGCTAGTAATAAAGATCCTGCTTCTGAGTGGGTCATAGGAAGAAATAGGGAAATGAAAAGGAAGCCACTGTGAATTGCGTTAGTAAATGGAGATCGAACAATGGGGAACGGGAACATTAATGATAAAGGAAATCTTGGTGATTTTACAGTAGCAATATATGAGAACTCTGCACATATATTTATTTATATAGTCATTAATTCCTAATTCAAACCTGCAGTTTACTCCTTTGAATCAATCACCAAATGTAGGGGATATAAGATCAAGGATGGGAGAGGCAAGGGTGCTAACCATATATTTAACAACTCACGGGCACCAACTGATCTGAGTGGATGTTGATGGTAGCTCAGGATCAAAGATTGGGAATACCCTGTATGCCAGTCCTGTGGGTGGCTGGATAGTGGGAAGTTTCGGGGGATCCCCGGGGCAGAGTGAGGCTTCTGTGAAACAGAGGGCACTGAGTCAAAGGGAGGACAGGCAGGCCTTAAGGCCGTGATTACTTTTTCAACCAGTAGGAACTAAACTCGATAATTTAGGAATACATGCCACAACTTGGGGTATGTGAGCTGAGCCTCTGTTCAGGGGAGATTACGTGGAGGATGGAAGGTACTTGGAACTTCTTTCTTCTTCCTCTCATTAAATGAGCCTCTCTTCCTCTTTAAAATGCCCAGTGTCAAAAGAGTCAATTTGATCACCCATGGGAGGAAATCAGGGAAGAGTAGGGTAAGCCATTATCCTTTGCTCTTTTTTGCGGTCAACTTGAGTATTCTGAAACATGAATTTTCTGAGAGAGCTCATCTGTTAATTATTAGTAATTAGTCATCTGAAATTAGAAAGCATGACTTTTACAAATTTTTCTTAATTTTTTTAAAATCAGAAATTCAATGTGTCTCAAGGCCCATCAGCAGTTTTGCAAGGAGGATAAGTCAAATCAAGCCAACAAACTTATGGGGAAGGCAACAGTTAGCTATTCGTACTTCCTTCATTTCAAGATGTCAGAGAATGCAATGATGGGAGTTGATATTTTCTAGACTAAACTTGTTTAAAAAATAAGACTTACTAGATGTTTAATTGCAAGCAAACTTCATAGTTTCTGGGTTTGGTTTTTCCATCAGTAAAGTGGGGTTGTTAAAACCAGTACCTATCTCATAGGTTTGTAAGAAATAAAAAGGATCATCCATATGAAATTCTTAGCACAAAGCTAAGCACATAGAAAGTGATTAAAAACAGCTATTATAGTGCTTAATGGTAAAATTGTGATTTTGAGAACCCTAAATCAGCTTTGTTCAATCTTATATTCAGAAATCAACAGGGGATCCCCGAGTGGGTCAGCAGTTTAGCACCTGCCTTTGGCCCAGGGCATGATCCTGGAGTCCTGGGATCGAGTCCCACATCAGGCTCCCTGCATGGAGCCTGCTTCTACCTCTGCCTGTGTCTCTGTCTCTCTCTCTCTCTCTCTGTGTCTCTTGTGAATGAATAAATAAAACATATATAGAGAAAGAAAGAAAGAAGAAAGAAAGAAAGAAAGAAGAAAGAAAGAAAGAAAGAAAGAAAGAAAGAAAGAAAGAAAGAAAGAAAGAAAGAAAGAAATCAACAGGAAGGAAAAGATGAGGGAGCCTTGAGTCAATAGAAATAATTGAAGCTTATGTAGACAAAACAAGTAGCAGGTAGTAGCAACCATTAGAATTAATTTGTGATTTTTTTCTATGTAATAAATTTGAATTAAATCTCTATTATAAAATGCTTCTCATAACCACAATTTTAAAATCTTCTTATTTCATGTGCAGTGGACCAAGATTTATTTCTCACTTTATTCATATATAAGTCAATTTATGTAGGCCTTTAACACCCATAACCTCTTTTAAAAATATTTAGCCCCTAAAATTGTGTTTTTATAGTATCATATGCATGTTGCTTTTCTATTACATACCTACTCTGTATAAAATATATATTTTTTTCTGATTGATTTGTTGACGTAAGCTTTGCAAACATCTTCACTCAGACTGTGGCTTATCTTTTTATTTTTTTTAAATGGTCTTTGACCAACATAGTTCTTATATTTTTTCCTAGGTTTTATATTTTAATGAAAAAAAATTATCAATATTTTCTTTTGTGTGATATTTTAAAACTCTTTGCTACCTTAGCGAAATTAAAAAAAAAATTCATCCTATATTTTATTCTAGTGCTTATGAAGGTTTACTTTTCACATTTCCATCTTTATACACTTGAAATAAATTTTTGTGTATGAAGCATAAATCCAATTTTCTCCTTCTATAGGCAACCATGTATTGAAACGATGGTTTTCTCCAGCTGATCAGCTAAGCCACTTTGATATAGATCAAAGTTTCATATGTTCTTGGATTTGAATCTAGACCTTCTATTTGTTTCCATTGATCTCTTTGTGTATCCTTGTGTCAATACTCCAATTATTGTTTTAGAACATAGTGGTTATACACAAAGATTTACTGCAAGGAGAATTAAAATGATTAAATCCTATAGGGCATTAACAACTTAAGTGTGAAAATCTAACTCTCATCATATTTCAGGAACCACCTATTCTGTCAAATTCATAAGCTACATTATTGTGTGATCATAGTGTTTAACATTTACTTCTCATGGGTGAAAACTCTGGTCATTTAACAATATCTATTGAACTCGATACCTATTGAGTTCAGTGAATGAATGAATGATCAACAATCATTGGATGTAAATTTCTGGCCATGGTTGTTAGCAATAGCTTCATTACTCCATTGTAGTTCTTATGGCAAAGGTGTGTAAGCTTGTCCAAAGCTCCGAGCTTCTAGGAATGAATGGCCTCAAAGGCGTTAATCCTTTTGTCCTGGCAGTTCACTTCTGCACTGGGCTGCAAGGAATTCTTCATACATTCCTGTGAATGTGTGTGTGTGTGTGTGTGTGTGTGTGTGTGAGAGAGAGAGAGAGAGAGAGAGAGAGAGAGACAGACAGACGGACAGAGAGACAGACAGAGACTATGAGCATGTATGCTGAGGGGTTAAGGTAAGGGTAAATTGCATTTATCATTTTCAGATTTTTTTCCTATTCAGGTTTTTCAAAAGAGGCACACAGACCTAAGTGTGTTGAGACACTCAGTGCCAGTCGTCAGTAAGCAGAGCTCTTGCTACGGGAGGCAGACTACCTCTCAATAAGGAGGAGAAAGGAAATGAAAGGATATAATAGAACCTAGCCCTACGGCAAGTTCAGGCGGCTGTGAAGGATCTTTTTAAAATTTTTATGGCAAATTGGCATCTCATTTTGAATTTATGGGAAATTGATTATTCAAAAGTCAGTTGGGAAAAAAGCAGCAGGAAATGAGTCTTATTCTATGGGAATTTAGTTTTAGAGAGGAGAATAAGGTGTATGCGGTCTAATTTACAATGCTAGCCCTAAATATATCATGATGACTACTAGTAAGGGTCCCGAAGCAATTTCTGCCAAGGCTCAAGGAGAGAGGAAAGTAGATTCCACTAAAAACCCCAAGCACCCAAGGCTGATGAGATCCTTGAACTCATTGAAATTGGAACAACATACTTTTTAAGTATTTCCAAGGGTACACCCAGTCCCCAAATTAAATAAAATTCTGTAGCAATTAAAAAATGTTTTTGAAAATGTGTATGCTCTCACTTACTAATTATGAATTTACTTTCATTAAGCATTTTATAACTTCCTTTTGTGAAAACTATGCGATTTCAGGTTAACAGAAACCTTTAAGAAAATAGTGATGCACCATGGTAGACCTCTGAAAATCCCACCAATTCAAAGAAAATGGTGTGCTGTGAGGGACAGCTGCTCAAGGGGAAGAGTTCGTGGCGAGCACAGCCACCATTGCTGTGTTACCCAGTGCACGTGGTGATATGGGCCGTTGCCTACAGAGGTCATGACTATGCAGGAAGGTTATAACTTTTCCATTTGGCGGATGAGGAAACTGAGGGTGAGACAAGTTAAGTAACCTTCCAAAGGCTGTAGTTCTAGTAAGTGGCAGATATGAACTGGAATTAGGTCTGCTTTGTGTCCAAAACCTGTACCATTTTTTCCAAACTAAATGAGTAGAAACACCATCTGGCAGCTGAGATAGGCAGATGATGGCCCCTAAAGATATCTACATCCTAATCCTCAGGTGGTATCTACGGGAGGCTTTGAAGGTGTGATTAAAATGAGGATCTTGAGATAGAGAGATTATCCTAGGTTAGGAAGGTAGACCCAGTGTAATCACAATGTAATTACAATGACCCCTATGCACAAGAGACGGGAGGCAGCAGAGTGAGGGGTGCATGGATGGAAGTGAGGTCACAGTGATTTGATTGTTGGCAGGGGCCAAGAGCCAAGGAAGCTTGCAGCCTCCAGAAGCTGCAAAAGGCAGGAAGGAAATGCTTCCCTAGAGCTTCCAAAGTATAATACGACTCTGCTAAACCCTTGCTTTTAGCCAAGATCCATTTGGACTTCTATAATT
Organism: Canis lupus familiaris; assembly: GCF_011100685.1. Lineage (NCBI taxonomy): Eukaryota > Metazoa > Chordata > Mammalia > Carnivora > Canidae > Canis > Canis lupus. Next base: position 22,397,819 of record NC_049253.1, read on the forward strand.
GTGGTACCAGTTTAAATTCTGGCATCTGTATGCACGCGTGTGTTTTCCACACCGCTAAGCAATTCAATACCAGCTGAGTCCCCTACCATTGAACTCAATTCTGACCTGGAGATAGTGACAAGTTCCACAGGCTAAAGGTTCCATAATCCTACAAAGCCAGCCCCCTTACCTATTTCACAATGCCAATTGCAAGTCCAGGATGTCATGTGTGCTTCTGATTTCTTGGCTACATATCAGAGATTCCAATGATCTCCCTCCTTGAGTTCAGTTTCTTTACTAGAGAGGTGCACAGAACTCAGAAAAAGTTTACTTACTGGGTTACAAGGCTTTTAATAAAAGGATCTACCTCAGATAATCCAGGAACAGCCAGCTGGAAGATATGGGTAGAGTAAGGTATGGGGAAAGAAGGAGGAGCTTCCATATTCTGGGCATAACGCTCTCCCCAAATCTTCACATATGCACCAACCCAGAAGCCCTCTAAATCCCATCCTTGGTGGGGTTTTATGAAGGCTTCATTACAGAGGGATAATTGATCGAATCATTGGCTATTGGTCACTGAACTCATTCTCCAGCCCCTCCCCACTCCTCAGAGTTTGGGGTAAGGACAGGACTGAAATGTCCAACCCTCCAATCACTTGGTTAATCCCCCTGGCAGCCACCCCTCATCTTTAGGGGCATGACAAAAGACACTTCTGTTCCTCTCCTCAGGAAATTCCAAGAGCTCTGCGCCTAGAAACATTTGAAGAACAATTCTGTGTTTTTTTTTATTATAAGTCCCAGTATAGTAACTTCTGGTATCCAAAACCGAAAGATAATGAAATCACATCATTTTGAACCCCTCAGTTTGTGATCCTTTGTTATAGCTGAAGTAGGAAACTAACACAATGTCCCAAAAGGACTATTGGCTCTTAATTTGGAACCTGATTCAATGCCTAGAAACACATATACTTAGCAAGTGTTGATTGAATCCACAGAGTCCAGTGTAATTTGGTATGAACCCTAAAATATGAGATGTAAAGAGGTGTCAAGATATTGTGGATTGTGAAGACCCCAGTTGTTGGGTCCTCCCAAACTTAGGATGTTGGGCATCCCTCTACCAAAGCCCTAGTTTTCAGTGGTTGATGGGTATCTCTGATAATAGCTGCTTCAGTCATCGTGGGGCTATGAATGGATATAGACACTGAAACTTTGGTGGAAGGTTAGAACATGTTTTTGAGGATGGTTTGAAATTCTTAAAAGCCAGGCAAGATCTTACACAATGTGACTGCGAAGCAAAAGCAGATTCAAAAATCATGGAAACACGACTGCATGAACACAGGCTCGTTCTTTTAGAGGACAAGGTTTCTGAAAGGAAGCCTGAGAGAGGGCGGTTCTGCCTCAAGCCGGCCCGTGGTTTCCCTTCGCCCCAGGATAACGTCTAGAATCCTCGACGCCGCTGTCCACAAGGTCCCTCGTGGTCCAGATCTGCGCCCCACTTCCCTCCCGGTCGCCCCCTCTTCCTCCTGGGCCCGCGCAGCGCTGGCCGCCCCTGAGGTCTCCCCAGCCTGCATCTGGGTCCCGCGGCCCCCCGGCGTGCTCCAGGTTCCCTTCACCTTCCCTCCACCAGCGCGTCCGTGGGCATCCACTGGGGTTAACTGCGTCGGAAACTGGGGTCTTCAGCACGTGCCTCTGTGAAGCAGGTTCAGGCTGGTGGGTCTCCAGGCCTCCGGGCCTCCTGGCCTCCCCGTCTCCGGGTCTCTGGGTCTCCGGGTCTCCTGGCCTCCTGGCCTCTGGGCCTCCGGGTCTTTGGGTCTCCGGACCTCCTGGCCTCCGGGTCTCCTGGCCTCCTGGCCTCCTGGCCTCCAGGCCTCCAGGTCCCCGGGTCTTTGGTCTCCGGGCCTCCTAGCCCCCAGGTCTTTGGGTCTCTGGGCTTCCAGGCCTCCTGGCCTCTGGGCCCCTGGGCCTCCTGGGGTCTCCGGGCCTCCCGGCCTCCTGGCCTCTGGGTCTCCAGGCCTCTGGGCCTCCGGGCCTCTGGGCCTTTGGGTCTTTGGGTCTCCGGGTGTCCCGGCCTCTGCGAGTAGAAACATACACATGGCTCAGCTGCCCGCGGCGGAGGGAAGGACAAGGAGCCAGGCTGCGCTCCTCTGCACAGGTGACACACGCACCTGCCCACTGGGTTGAACCGGGTCCTTTTTTTAAAGATCTTATTTATTCATTTATGAGGCAGTGAGGGTGACAGAGCACAAGCAGGGGGAGCGGCAGAGGGAGAGGAAGTAGCAGGCTCCCCTCTGAGCAGGGAGCTCAATGCGGGCTCCATCCCAGGGTCCTGAGATCATGACCTGAGCGAAGGCAGGTGCTTAACCGGCTGAGCCCCCCAGGCGCCCCTGAACTGGGGGTTAGAGAGGAGTGACAATCGCAGCTGACCGTGTGCCTCCAGAGTCACAGTGTCCGGGTTTGACACCTAGGGCCTCTCTGCCCCGGCCCAGGGCAGTTCTTGTAATGCATCAAAGCCATGGGGTTGGGGGCAGTTAAGCAAGCACTGGAGTTAGAACTGGGCCCACCGCTCACCAAAGCTGCCTGGCACGGGGCTGCGTCTGCTCGGAAGAAGAGGCACCGCTTTCTTGACAAGGATGACATCTACGCTCCTAGAAGGTTTGGCTGAATTTCCCCCTTGGCGGCTATATAGACAGAGAGGGTACCTTTTTATGATTCTTTTCCCAAGGAAGGCCCCTTTCTCTAATTTGTCCACCCTTACTTGGTGCCTTTTTTGGGGTTGGACACAAGGGCCAGGTACAGGACTAGCCTGCCAGGCTGAGATCTCGGGCAAGTCACCAGTCTCTCAATAAACCTCAGCTTTATTATCAGTATCTGTATCTCGTGGGGCTGTCCTGATGCCTCTGTTAGACAGTCCACAGGAGACGCCTAAGCACAGAGGAAGTGTTCAAAACTGGTAGCAATTTTAAGTGTTTAAAACATTCAGGATCCTCTGCCACCATTTTGTCTTAAAAATAAAAAAATAAAAAAAAGTCTTTAGGAAGTGTAACCTTTCCCCAAAACCTTGTGGGAGGTGCCAGATTTTCAGAGATTCTTCTTTGCTTGCTCTGCTTACATTTCTTGTTAAATCTTTCTTTGTGCATTATTCCCTTCTAGGCTCACTTGTAAAACTGCAGGATGCTGATTTCCTTACACATAATATAATTCTCACAATGGATATTTAAAATTTATGGCCAAATCTCCCACATGAAGGTGGTCTGGCAGCCATAATTTTTTCCTTCTGTACATAAATGACTATGAACTTGTTGGCGTTTTGCAGACAGGTTTTGATGAACTATGATATTTTGCTTAAAATCATTCCAAGAATAATGTCAGACTTCGTAATTGCCTTACCCCTGACCACCAGCAAGCAAAATTCACCTCCACTGTGCTGCTTATATTAAAAGGAATCAAACCACAACCACAGACAGAACTCTGAAGTCGAGAACCCAGGGCAGACAGAGCCTTTTCTCCAAGGTTTTGGGAATGTACTCAAAAAAGGCAAAGCTCAGACTTACATATCTACAGGTTGATTTCTACAAGCATAGAAATATGCTGTGAGGATGGCTCCTGTAGCCTCTTTCAGGTGAAAAAACTTGGCAGATGGTTTAGCACGAAAACAAAGCAATAATCAAAATTGAGTCGCGGTGGCAACAAAAATACATCAGCTTGTAGTTGGGTGCTGTTAGAACAAATGTTCCCAAATACCAGGCTATTTTAAAATCTTCATTTTAAAATCTTCATTTGTTCAGAACAGGATCAGGCAAATGTATATATGTAACATTTATGTAAAAACAAATGCGTGTATTATGTCAGAGCTACACTGGCACCATCTTTACTCAGGAAAAATGGTCAGTTATTTTGAGATCACGTCCTTTTAACTTCTTTTTTTTTTTTTTTCCTTTTAACTTCTTTGATGTCGAAGTGTTCTTCTTTTATGTAATGATTTCCATAGCAAATGATAGTTGTCAATCTGCGGAAAACTTAAAAATAGGCACCCTCTTAATTTTGCTTTTTTTGGAAATGTTAAAGCTGACATAAAATCCAAAAGTTTCAGAACCCAAAAGTGACTGTATTTTCTATTTTCTAGGCCATTGGTTTGCTCTCATATAGACTAAGCTGACTTCTCTGTCAAAGAATTGTAGGGGTGGGGGGCGGTGGTGCTAAAACCTTCCACAAATTCTCAGACACCGTCTCAGGGCAAACAGGTTTGCACGGAGAGGCACGGCCCACCACAGAGAAATCCACTGAGGAGGTTTATAAGGCTTTCATGTTTCTTGAATGGAAAATAGATGGAAAAGAACTTCCAAAAAAATTCAAGCTCTACTAAGCAATGCATACTTCCATCAGGACCTTTACTCAAAACCCGATACTTGATGTCACTTCATACCCTTACCAGCAAATGAATAATCTCACGTGTATTCACCAGAGAACAGCTCTATGCCCTGCAACCTTGGGTAAATTGCTTTTCCTAGATGGGCCTTCCTGTTCCCAACTGTAACACAAGGTTTGGACTCAGTTGCTAAAGTACACCCCAACACTAATATTGCATACTTATTGCCTCTTTTAGCTCCCAAATATGACTCTGCTCCCCGGAATAGTTTGTTTAATGGGAAGAGATGAATGGAAGCTAGTGACTGGTCAGGATTACTACCAATTGCAAAAAGCATCATATGCACCAAATTTAATGTATTACTTTGTCCTTTTTCTTGCCTCTTAAAATTCTTCTCTCATCACGTTGTTCTCCGACTGAGAACCCTCTGTACCTCTTCGTTTTAAAATCAGGGGTGTGGTCCTGGACTGTTGGCCCGGTCAGCAGGTGACAAGAGGAGGGAGGGCTCTGCTATGCCCAGGAGGCAACAGGGAAGTTCACGTAGTGAAAGGGGCCGCAGCCACTCAACTCCAGTAGTGCAGGGCCAACCAGAAGGGCAAAGGCTGCAAATCTTGTTGTTGTTGTTGTTTTAAGATTTTATTTATTTATTTTAGATACGGGGGTGGGGGGGTGGGAGCGGGTGACGGGCAGAGGAGGAGGGAGAAGCAGACCCCCTGCTGAGTGCAGAGCCAGTCTAGGGGTGGATCTCAGGATCCTGAGATCATGACCTGGGCCGAAATCAGGAGTCGGCCACCCAGGCGCCCCAAAACTGTGAAATCTTTGAGTCAAGATAGAATTCTGACTTTGAGCATATCATCTTTAGAATTTTTATAGTTGGCAACATATAACATTTTTACAACTTGGTGGCCACAGAACGATTCCAACTGGCAGGTGTATCTACCTTCCAGTTTGAGTGAAAGGATAAAAATTCTGATAGTCAGGATTCTGTCAAATGGCCTGGGCTTATTTTATCATGTTCTTGGAATCAGTAATTGAGTCCAATGCTCCTGCTTTAGAGATGAGGGCATAGGAACACAGGCTTTGAAGACAGAGACCTTGATACAAATTCTGATTCTGTCACTTGCTACCTGGTGACAGCTCCTTAACTATTTTGTATCTCCACTTCCCTGGCTTTAAAATATGGTCACAAATTCCTACCTTCTGGGTTGTTAAATGGTTGGTCCCCCACCCCCAACCCCCGCCCCCACCTTGCTCCGTATTCCTTCTAGGCTGGGAATATCTTTGGACACAGGTCTGTCCTCCCCCACTGCCTTTTTCTCCACAGGTTGCTCTCCTAGATTCTGCAGAAGCTTCCAGGCCCCATGTGCATCCAGCTCCCCGATGCAGCCCTTCCAGATCAGCTTGGTCTGAAGGGACTGCTCGGCCTCAGCCTCTGTAAACATTTGTTTTTGCTATCACCAGGAATTAACTCTTTCTTTCTTTCCCTCTTGTTTCTTGTCTCATTCTGGATCTCAGAGAATGTATTGAAAATGATCAATTTCTGTTTTCAAATTCTAACCTTAGTTGGGAAGGGTGATATTATTTGAAAAGAGAACATGCTCAGAAATTGCATAGGTTTCAATTTTCAATTAGTTTTGAGTACCATGCCATAAAAGAAGCCATAGATGTCCCCCCAGCAGCGATACAAAACTTCCACACAGGATGATTCCAACTCAGATGAAAAGTATGTGTATATATTTTAAAGATTTTATTTATTTATTCATGAGAGACATACACAGAGAGGCAGAAACACAGGCAGAGGGAGAAGCAGGCTTCCCCTGGGGAGCCTGATGTGGGACTCGATCCCAGGACCCCAGGATCACGACCTGAGCCCAAGGCAGATGCTCAACCACTGAGCCACCCAGGCATCCCACAAGGTATAGTTTTAATGGTTGCTTTTTAGATACCCAGATGGAACGATTTCAATAGCCACAACCGGGAAACTCTTCTACTCTGATGGTTAAATAACAACAACAGCATCGATAATACTAACTAGAACAGATGATCACAGCCGCTTCCTCTTGTACCCCAGATCATGGCCCTGGTCCCAGACTGCTAATAAGATCCTGCTCTAATTTTGTTCTGGGCTCTGTCCAGACTCGATGGCAAAATGCTGTAGATACACCACGGTCCGTGGAAGTGGAAGCCCCAGGAGTGTTTTTTGTCAAAGCCTTGCCTTAGTGATAAACCCCCTCTCTAAGGAGATAACTAATGCTGTCCCGCGGCAATCCATTTCAATATCTGTCCGGCATGGGTTTCTCTGGAGATTTATTTGCACTAAGTTCCCATGATGTCACATAGAGGCGGTGATCTGGAAACAGAGTTAGAGAGAAGGGTTTGGCGGATGATTCTGATGAATCATCAGTCGGGGCCAGTGGGAATGGCGAACACAACAGTAGTAGGCTTTTCTTACTTGGGATTAACGATAAATGATCACCTGTTAATTGTTCCTGTGGCTTCTGAAGCCATAAGAACTGGCCATGCAAATTGGCAAGTGCCCAAAACGCACCCTGAGTCCAGAATGAGTAAATACTGTGATGAGAATGAAATCTTCTGTAGGCTTCGAGGGAGCTCATCACGTGGCAGGTCCTGAGAGAAGGAGCTTCCCCTAGATCCAGAAACCGTAAGAAACAAAGAAAGAAAAATTGGAGACTTCTAAATTTTATGTTACGGAAATTAGAGGGAGTCCAGACTTGTGAGATTTCATCAAGATCAGAGCTACATAATTTTTCTTACAAGCCAAAAATAGAGTGTGCAGGAAGCCCTGCCCTGTGAACAAATCACAGGAAAAGCAAAGGTGGTGAGAAACGCTATAGACACACTCAGGCCTTCGTTCATTCCCACAGTGGAATGTGGTCCACCAGATGCCGAAGACCTGCCTCTGAAGTGGGGATTGAGAGAGGCAGAGAGACAGACAGGGACTTACATGCACTGACTTGAAGGACTTAACTATTTACCATTAAAGCCAAAGTCCTTAAAAAGGCCTACCAGGACCTCTGGGGCCTTTTCTATCCTCTTTTACCCCTCTAATCTCTGTCCCTCACTACTCCAGCCATACTGGCATTTCCCTGTTGTCTGAACATACTAGGCTTTTTCCTTTCCCTGGGACAGCCTTCTCCCCAGTACCTACCTGGCTCCTTCCCTCCTCCCCTTCCTGTCTGGTTCACCCACACCCACTGTATTACACTCCATGTACCATCCAGTATTCTCTAGATTCAATTTCTACCTTGTTAATTGTGTCTCTCCTTACTGGAATGTAAGCTTGAGGACTTGAGGACGGTAGAGACCTGTGCTGAATCTCCAGCAAGCATGGTAAATTCTAGGCACTCTGATGCATATTTGTTCAATAAATGAACATATGAAAGAGTGGAGGAGACAGCAAACATAGGTGGACCATATCCTTTCAACTCCCTTGCAGAAATGTTGTCCGGGATGAGATTTAATATTTTAGAAAGAACTTACATAAAATATGACTTCATACAAACGATGCTCTTTCCTACCTGTTCAGAGTGTAAAGACGTGGGCTTTAACTCCTCTTTCACGTGAGCATCAATACAACAAATTCCTTCAAGGATCCAGGGCCAGGGAGGTTTTCCACAGTGACACTTCTCTGCAGCTTTTAAAACTTAGAATGCAGACCACGTGGCACCTTTCTCTTAGCTTCCAGGAAAACAACTTGGTATCACTGTTGTTACTAATATGCAGAGCGTGTGTGTATGTGTGCACATGGGCACACACCCAGGAGGTCATTCTAATTAAAATTATCTGTGCTTTTTGCGAGTACTAGAACTTTTACTTGCTTGTTCTACTTTCTACTGATATAAGAATACATGTATTTTCTTACTCCCTATTATGCTGCATGGCATTAGAAGTAATGTTATTTTACTATTTCTTAGGAGACCTCCTGGGTCTTTAAAATTGCTTCTGAGTCCTCTGAAGTGGAGGGAAGCCTAAAAGAGGGCCAGATATCATCCTACTCGAATAAACCAAAGGAAGAGTCATCTCCCAGAATGTGGGGGGGGGGAGGGCAAGAGGAGATGGGAAATAAAAAGAGAAGGACGGAATAGGAGAGGGGGATCCTGTGCTCTCTTGCCTCCAAACTAACCTAGAGGTATCCTGGAATCTCCATTACTCTGTTGAGAGCAGCGTTCTCGTTGGCAGCCATCCAAGCTGGTTTAGAGGGAAAAGTATTAACACCTGCAAGGTGGTCCCACGGCGAAGTCCCTGAGGACAGAGGTTCCAGTATAGCTGGGGAAAAGCTGTAGGAATAGGCCGATTCCAACACCAAGGTGTCTGTTAAGTGAAAAGGCACCGTATCATGTAACAAACTGAGCTTTAGAATGGCAGGCGGTGGAGTAGTGATGGAAACCTGTACGTCCCACAGATGGACACAAAATGAGCGAGCAGGGCTGTCCTTGGAGAACATAATCTACATACCAGAACAGGCACGGGTTTGTTTAGGTCGAAGCCATGGCAACAAATTTTAGCTTTGCAGCTCTCAGAACAGCTGTACCGAGGGGCCTTGGGCAAGGCGGGCAATGGCGTTCCTGGGCTCCCTACTCCAGCCTCTGTTGTATTAGATCTTCAAACAGCACCTAAGTGCTAAACCTTCAGTTCATTTGCACAGCACAGCTAAGAAAACAAAGCAACCCCCAGACCTCCCTGTGTGGCTGCAGACAACCTTTCCTCTTCCCTTCCCCCTCCCAGACCGAAGTCGTTTTCAATAGTTTGAAGAACACTAAAAAAAAAAAAAAAGAAAGAAAAAAAGGAAAAGACACCCCCCCCCCAAAAAAAAAAGAAAACAACCTCAAACTTGCTTGTTACTTTTAGGGCGGAAAGCACTGAAGAAATGAATTATGATTAAACACAAAACAAAAACCAAACTATTGTTTAGGAGAAGCCAAAGTCATTGCAGGGAATGTGAGTGGATGCTCATCAATCAACGCAGACCCACAAACCCCACAGATGGTTTCATGTCAGACTGGAAGAAATTTCGGCAGCCTTCCAGCTAAGTGATTTACAAATCTCGTTCCTGAGAACCCGAGGAATCCAGAGTTTCGGTGATGGTTTTGCAAGTTAGAAATATTTCTGCTAAAAAATTAAAGTGCCCAAGGCTTAACTTGTGCCTGTTGTAGTGTGAGGTTCTGAAGATGTTTCAAAAGAGTTACCAAAACAAAGTGTACAAACCACTGATCCAGTTTTTATAGAGAAGGAAGGTCTGGTCAGGATTGGTGAAGTGCCGTTTCCAGGGTCAGAGAAATAATTAGCGATCAGCCTGACTAAACACCCAAATCCCCGACTCCTGAGTCACTGCACCAATTCTCCGACTTACTGCAGCTGTGTGCCCCCCACCCCACATCAGAGTTGATTTTTAAAGTTCGGGAAAACTAACACTCCTAATCTGGAATGATGGGGGAGAAAAACACAAATTTACCATCTGAGATTTAGTTACTCAACTTGTAGGGCTGCACATCTATTGCTGGTGTTGGGTGCTCTAGCTCGGGCACCAGCCAGGGCTGTGGGGGTGCCTTATCTTCGCTACTTTCCACAAGTGCCAGAGAAATCCTGGAAAGAGAGAAGGATGAAAGAAACCTGTAAAATTCCCCAAGTAGATTTTTTTTTTAATGTATCTAACTTTCAGAAACTGAAGCACTAGTCTCTGATTTTAGACCCAAGAAGAAGAGAGATGTTGGTTTCTACGTGTGGTCCCTGAAGGCTCACCATCTCTCCTCCAAGTGTGGTTGGTGAACCCACAGCATCAGTGGCATCTACCAGAAGCTTACCAGAAATGCACGTTTATTGGCCCCATCCGGGTCCTACCAAGTCACAATCTCAAGGTCCTGAGCTCATTTGCATATTAAAGTGAGAAGCACTGGTCTAGATCCATGACAGGTGCTTCCCTAAAGGTGATCTCCGGACCAGCAGGATCAGCTTCGCCTTGGAACGTGGTAGAAATGCACGTTCTTCACTCTGCCCCTAAATCAGGGGCCAACTAATTCAGAAACTGTGGGGGGTGGGGCTCAACAATCTAGTTTCAATAGCCCTCCAGAAGATTCTGATGCTCACTAAAGTTTGAGAACCATGGGTCTAAAATGTGAAGACAAGCACAATTCAAGACATTTACCATGAAAAAAGGAGAAAGGGTAAACCAGTATTTCCCAGCTTGTATTATATAGAATAAAATATCCATAGATTTTCTTTAAATAAAGGGGGTCATGCCCGGGATCGAATCCCACGTCGGGCTCCCGGTGCATGGAGCCTGCTTCTCCCTCTGCCTGTGTCTCTGCCTCTCTCTCTCTCTCTGTGACTATCATAAATAAATAAAAATTAAAAAAATAAAATAAAATAAAGGGGGTCATGGCCAAATATATATTTGGGAAATACTTGGTTAAAATTATTTTTATTCTTCATGGCAAGACTCCTCAGCTTAAATGCTGAGTGGACAAGTATGAGGGAGAGCTACGTGGCCAGAGCATTTTAGGAGTGGATCTCTGCTCCCAGGGGTCTGACACCTCCTCTTTGCCTGCCAACAACAGGGTCAGTCTTCCCTCTGCATTAAATGTTGAATAAAAATAACAGAAAATGCAACACCACTGATTTGGAGGTGACCCAAATGATTAGCCTGCCTGTATAACTCCACTGTAAGTTCAGTGGAGACTCACCCTCACACAGGTCTGTCAAAACCAATGCCCGGGGTCCACCTAAGCAGTCTGCTCTCTTTAAGCACACGACATGTGTATTTATATATAATTCATTATAGCCGTTAATGCTCTACTTTGGCAACAGCTTAAGTTGGTCTTGAGATAAACTGTACTCACACATTTTCCATTGGTTTCCCATCATCATTTGTGTGAGAGTGAACTTTATTATAATCCTTTTGAGAGGTTCCTTAGTGATTTCTCCCCCTGTTTTTTATTTTCAGAACACTTCATTACAGCCCGGAAGTCAAGCAAGCACTGTAACCAAGTCGTGGTTCTCAAAGAATCTGAAAGTCAAGTCACACAGGTTTCTGACATAGAATGAATGTAATCGCTGAAAGTCTAAAACACGCTATTTCACCAACATTATTCTAGTTTGAACCAGGTTAAGAGCCTAACCACTTAAGTCTTAAGCCATAAAAACCTATTCACATATTTCATAATATGTCTCATTTTCTGAACAAAGGATTAACAACTTGAATGTAAGAAGCAGGTGTGAGCACTCTTGATAGGTCAAAACCTTAACACCACCCAGACAAGTCTATAATTTCTGGGCATGGTACGTGGCATGCGTGAACTTGGCTTCAATATGTTTTCCATAGTGATAGCTTAGAAAGTCATAGAGCCATATCCTACCCAGACTTCCATCCCTAGTGGCAGAAGTATTTGCTGATGATTGAAAGGTCATGCAAAACAGATGTGAGGGCAGCTGGATTTTCCAGCTACGCTTTAGTGGACTTAGCAGTGGTGCCTGCCATTACCGAGCAGCAGAGAGATTTTGTTTCAATGGAGTGAAAAAAGAATCTTAGGCAACCTTGTCAGAGTAATTGGACATGTGTGCAGTTTCTCACCAAGGCCTCACCTTTTCCATCCTCCGCTCTTCCCACTCACAGCCTGGAACTAACTGCATCACACGGCGAGGAACTGGGTGCCGGCCATCCTTGCTTGCTTTCCAACATCTTATAAATAGGCACTGCTGTGACCTTTGTGGGCAGAAGTCACTTTCACCACATTTCCTACGGCCTTCTCACTTATTTGGTACCACGGTTTTGGTTATCTACACCTTAAACTGACTTTGATTACCCTGGTGCTTCTTTCCAATGTAACAAAAGCACAAAGAACAGTAAATGGTGCGTTGCAGAGAGGATTTACAAATGCCTGCGAGAGGCACACGGTCCCACTGTAGACCTCGCAAATACTGACGTCTGTGCAGCAGGCAACGGTGCAGGTCAGACAGATACGGCTTTTAAGTTGTGCACATTCTATCAAAAATCAGTCCTTTCTAAACTTGTCTTTACTAACTGACCATATGATAATTGTCCCTTATTAATAAGAAGGACTCTAAGATAATGTGGAATGACATAGTAAATGCTCTCTCTAATCTAGCAAAAAGTCCAAGTGTGAGCTTTGCCACTTAATAACTATGCTTTTAGAGAATCCTATCTCTGAGTTTTCATTTTCTCATCTCTAGTATTTGGGTTAAAAACACTGGACTCTTGGGATGCCTGGGTGGCTCAGTGTTTGAGTGTCTGCCTTTGGCTCGGGTCATGATCCTGGGTCCTGGGATCGAATTCCACATTGGGGTTCCTGCAAGAAGCCTGTGTCTGCCTCTGCCTATGTCTCTGCCTCTCTCTGTGTCTCTCATGAATAAATAAATAAAATCTTAAAAGCACTTGACTCTCAGTTTCTCCAAATATTAGAATCTCACAGTGAATTAGTGTGCCCTAGCGTGGCATGTAATACACCACACAAAGTGCAAAGACGGTATCAGAAATATAAGTTATTATAGATCCACTGGGCTTGATCTCTCACAGTTTACTGTGAAGGGGAAATCATTAATCTCTTTGCTTTTCATTACTGAATATGAAAATAATCTATTTTTCTACATGATAGGGTTTAAGGTTTATATCAAAAAACTCCTGTTCACAGTAATCCCAATTAATTCAAACTTTCAATTAAGAATGTCTTACTCATTTTAACCATAGTGGAAAAAAACCCCTTTGGTTATAGCTTAGTAAACATCTGATAAATCTCTTAAATATTCAGAACTTCCATTATACTAGATGTTTAGGTGTAAGGCCTTGAAAAACACAATCGATGGTACATTACATTTACTTTGCATATTGAATTATCAGAGGATTTTTGACAATAAAGGATGAAGTTAGAATAATTTCTTTGGGTTTCCAGTTCACCAAGAATACTGGCAATTCAGGTTCTAGATAAAGGAGGTTTGAATTTAGTTAAGAATATCAAGTTTTCATTTTGTACCCAGATGTGCCTATTACCAATGTATTGATCTTCACTTCCAAATTCATCCTTCAGAATCTGTTCTGTGATAGTGAACTGGACTCTTAAACCATTTCTCCCTTATAGTGAGCCATATGAAACTCTGTCAACTGTCAGCCAGCCAAGGGAAGCAAAGGAATAGTGCAGAAGCCAGAAGTCAGGAGCTTCTCTTCCTGGTCCCAGTGCTACATTTTGCTTTTACTTGCTCCAGCTGCATGGTTCATCCATGGTGCCTTGGGGCGGGGGGGGGGGCTTGTTGTTGGTGGAGCTTGGCCCCAGCTGTGCTTCTAGAACACACAGTCCACTGGTGACTTCTCATCCCTGGCCTGGGCTGGTGACCACCTTGCTGCAGCCCTCTTGATGTGGATATTGTGTATTTTAGGTCACAGCAACACTCCAACTCCCTGTACACACCCATCCACCTAACCTTGGTAATCTAACCTTGGTTCACTTGCATTCTTGAGGGTTGTTTCCTTGTTCCTGGCAACTGAAGAACAGCTCTGGCTGGCCTCAGCAACCAGAGAACTTCTCTGTCATTCAGTGGGTGGCAACCACACTTTGCTCCAACAAAGTCTGACCTCCAGACACGGGAGACGGCACTCATGTAGAGGTTGTTCTTCCTTGGGTCCTCTCTCTCAATCTTAGGTTATCCTGACTTCTCTTTACATTCTCATGGTTATTCTCCTATCATAGCTTAATCATTCTTTAAACCTCTCCTGCTAAGTTAGGTGTGATTTCGTCCTCCCGATTGGACCGGACCGAGACTGATCCACCAGAGTCTAATCAAACACTTTCCCCCCAAGCCCTAATTTATCTAATCAAAAACTTTCCCCCCAAGCCCTAATTTATATTCTCACCACCTATACTATGTTGATATTGTTAAAGATCATTTAGAACTTGCTGGATATTCAGACACAAGCAAACTTATAGATCCACATAATCGATTTATATCTTTTATTGGGAAGAAGTCCTGGGTTCACTTTGGTGCCTCTCAACTTATTAAGTTCCTTTTTTTCTACAGCACTTATAATGGTACCAGCAAAATATTAAGCAATAGTGTAATAATTTCACAGAGCAGAATAAATGGTAAGTTTCAACTGAGAAAGCTAGAATTACTTTAACTTATATTTCAAGGTTCATGCTTGGTCACCTCCAAGAATTTGCCTCCATTTCATTCACATAAAGAGGCTTGAGATTGTCAGGATTCGCAAGCAAATAGGAATAGAGAAAATGTCTGGGGTCAGATGACATCAATAAATGGTCACCTAAGCAAAGACTTCTATTTACACAAAACTAATATTGGTATGATAAGTCCTAAGAGTTCAAGTTACTTTCCTATTTACCAAAGGAAGTTTGGCCTATCAGTGATACACTTGGGAGAAAAAAATTCAAAAGATAGCCTCTGAAGATACTATAGTCTACTAAATTGCTTTAAACAAACACTGGTATTTTTGGGTAAGTGCTCAGAATAGCACCAGCTGTGTGTGCTTTACAAGCAAAGGGAAAAAGGAGGGAAAAAGAAGAAAAAAACCAAACCTAGGTATATTTGAACTAGAGAGCAAATGTGACAATTAGGACATGATGAAAAACTAATTTGGAGCCCAGTTATTGAACAGAAACTTTGTCCTTTGAAACACAGATGCATTAGAGACCATGTCAGTCAATCCATGGACCTGGCGCAGAAGTCATTTTCCTGAGAACATATATATTGCCTGAAGAGAAATTGAAAAATTATACTCTCTGTGAATTATAAATGGTTTTATTTTTCTCCCTGAGGTAGTCATCAGTGGTTTTGTGACATGGAAATGCTTTATTCTTCCACTTTAAGCAATGGCTCCAAGCTTTATTGTGTGTGATTACACGCCATTACAAGGCACAGGGAAAAGAATTGCCTCTTTGGCCAACTTTTATTCATAGCGCTCCCCCAGTGCTCTGCCATTAGTGCCAATCACTAAACACACCTTGCTTTTCCTCAACCCTGGGTTCAATCAAGGTGTGGAAGCCACACCTTTCTTATTAATCATTGATGTAATCTTGCCACCTACTCAGACAGCTTCTAAATCATAGAATAGAGAGTAAAAGTTCAGTAATATAATATTGTAGACAAATGGTTTGTTCTAAATTCTCAGAAAATGAACAGTTGAGTGAATCAGACACTTGTCACGTTAAAAATGCTTTGCAGGGCGGATCCCTGGGTGGCCCAGTGGTTTAGCGTCGCCTTCGGCCCAGTGCCTGATCCTGGAGTCCCGGGATCGAGTCCCACGTTGGGCTCCCTGCATGGAGCCTGCTGCTCCCTCTGCCTGTGTTTCTGCCTCTCTCTCTCTCTCTCTCTCTCTGTGTCTCTCATGAATAAATAAATAAAATCTTTCGAAAAAATGCCTTTGCGTATCTCTTTAGTGTAATAAATATACAGGCTACTTCTGACTTTTGGAGGGAAAGGGATTCTTTCACAAACTTTTGGGCTTGGGGCTTCCCGAGTTAAATGCTCTCATTCATAAGTACAACACAAAACTGTATCAGTCTGAGATTTCTGTTGGGTAGCCATGCGTCCTAGCCCCTTTCCTCTTTTAAATTTTAAATACTGCAAAGGCACCATGTTCCCCGTGAGGCTCCCACACGTGGGATGAAACCTTCTCTGCGGAATTTTGGCACCCTATTAATTAGTGGTTATGAGTGGGAGCTGCTCTCTCTCAGCAACTCCTATTCTGCCATCAGTCAAGTGTGATTCTATAATAAATTCCCACGAAGCAAACTATTTCTGGTAATTCTCCCTAATTAACACCAGGCCCGCTAATAATACATCAGTACCTATGTGTTTCTGATATAATCAAGATCTTGTCTGAGAGTACGCAAAAAGGGAAACCGCCAACCTAAATTAAGCTTTTGCTGGCAAAAAGGATTTTATATGTAGTTCTGTAAGAAAACCTTTGATAATCTTATATTGGGGACATTTTGACCAGAAAACACTGAACGACAGGGAGGCTTGTTTCTGGTTTGAGCACTGAATGGGGATTTATTGTGAACACACACTGTTGAGTCTTAAGCCTATAAATCTTGCACTGGATTACTGTTTCTTAACGAAGGAATGACAGATCTCTTATTTTGTTGGTGCATTTTAATGTGCAATGACGTGATTGATAGAAACCAAACAGCAGCTATTAAAATGTCAAATGCAGACTTGATGCCCTTATAAGTTTGGCTTCTGGAGTTTAATATACTGTGAGCAAATAGACTTGAATTTGTCTTTTATTTCCAATATACAGCCTGCAACAGAAACATTCCTCTTTATACAGTTGGAAAAAAGTCTTATCCAAACCAATAAACAAATGAGGAATAGATGAGCCTACCTAGTTATAGAAAAGTTAACTAATGAGATCAGGATGAGTTAACTATGAAGTAATGAACCCTGGTTGATTAAAGCATGAAAATGTAGATGGTGACTTAAGTTGTTTTAGTATGATATATGATATAATACAGCTCTTGATATGACAGGTTATTCCAACAAGCAGTTTCAGCAACAAATATTTTCTAAAACAATGGGGCTTATTTATGTATTAATTTACAAAGATGTATTGTATACATGCTACATGCAGAGCATGAAAATAGATTAAAGTAGAATAAATGTGACACTCTTTTCAAATGTTTTGTTTCTGGGATATTTTGATAGGCAAATATCATAAAAGAGGGATTCTCCTGAGAATCATTACTTCTTTTCCTATCCTGTAACACTATTTTATTCCCATGATGCCTTCATTGGAAACCACTTGCCATCCAAAAAAGAAAACCCAGGAGAACTTGTTTGTATCACTGCAGCCATTTATTTATTATGTGCACATTAAGGTATTACTATACTGATTACATTTCTCATACGGTTTTTAATTAGAAAATGTATCCAAAAGCAAAACAGTACAGATGTATACAAACGTAATAATGTGAAGAAACAGAAAATAGAGATGAACAGATAAGGCAAATGATACTCTGAGAATCCAAACCCAATAACCTTAAAACATCTGGAGGAAAAGGATGACAAACTGAAGCTGCATTAGATTTGTGTGAAATTATTCAGTTTTCCCTTCCCTTATGTTTGAAAAGACTCTTTTTTTCAGTAGAGATTATTTAAAAAGCTCTAAACATCACAAAAATGTTAATATAACACTAGATTCGTACTAACAAGAGAGAGGAAGGAATTATTTTCTATAGAAGTGGTCCTATTATACTACCCCTTGAAAATGGCACCATGAAAACATTTTTGTTGTAGATAATTTTTAATCATAGGCTACACTAATATTTTGAAGATTCAAATTCTTATTTCTATTTGTCTTAATACTGTGACCAAATGACTAGGCTTTAGACTCTAAATGTAACCTGAATCAACAAGAAATATGTACGCTACTATAAACATAAGCAGCAGGGACCTCTCTAGGCTGCCTTTCTAGCAGGCAACATTTAGCCTTTGTAAGTCTAGAAAAATGTTATAAACTGGAATCTATCATTAGTATTTTGAATCTGGGAAATACAAGTACGGGATGTTTAAGAGTCATATACTGTAATTTAAATCTGTCTTATACTAAGTACAGCATTCCAAAATATACATCAAGAAAAACTAAAAGTAAATGCTCTACAGTAAAGAGGTAACAATTAAAAAAATGCTACTGATATGGAATATTTATAATCAGAAAAATAAATATTCAGGGAGCTCACCAGAAGAATAAAGTGCTCTGCTTGTTATTAAATGCTGGTGCATTAAATATGGCATTCCCTACTGGAAAATACAGAGATTCTTCTGGGTTATAATCAATATTTACTTCATAGGATTAACTGTTTTAGCAACAGATATAAAGCTTTGCCACAAAGACGAAGGACAAAGCACAAAGACAAAATGATAAATTAGGAAGCAATGTTATCTTTTTAGGGATAAAATTTAGAGGAATGCAACATTATGCTCCATGAATAATGTACACAAAGAAAAGTCTAATAAAAATGATATCCTTACTTAATGTAAGATAACTTAATAAGAAATCCAGGTCAAATAAAATTCTTGAAAGGAAATACCCAAATGCAACTGACTTTTCAAATACTATCTTGGCATAGAATCTATAAAGGTAAAACTAAACAACCAAAAAAAATCTCTATTACATCCAAACAAAACCACCAATTTACTTTATACTGTGTAAAGCAGGAGACCGACACTAAGATATGTGACAATGCACATCAGCCAGCATGAACTCTACAGGTGGTTTCAGCAGCAATGAGAAATAATGCACAATTCAGTTCCAGCACTTTATTTCAAAAATAAAACTTCCTGCCTCCCTACAAATGCAGGGTGAGGAGGTAGTTTGGAGTTGCTACTGGTGAAGCCACTTCATGTCACCCTTCTCATGCTTTTATTCCCAGTTAAATTATTATCTGCATATAATATAAATCTCCTAGACTATAAATTAACAGCTTTCAGGACAGATGCCTTGAAAAGTTCTTAGGGAGGTTAAACAAATATTAGAGCCTAAAGCCTCCCTCTATAACAAACATGCACACAATGGAAATGAAGTCGTTAGTGAGCTACGGGGCAGGAAGGACTTGGAGTTCTGTCTCAACTTTAAAAGCACCTTGCCCCAGACGAACTGATATTTTACCTTAGTGGTATAATGGGCTTCTGTCCATTTTGGAAATAGAGAAAAACTATCTAATGTCATAATCTGTTTTCTCACTGGGTAAATATCAATAGGATTCATAATTTCACCTCAATTTTTGCTCTGCCTTCATGTATTATCTATATAATTTTTCTCCAAATAAAGAAAATAAATAACGAGCCAGTCTGAGTAACTGACCACGTTCCCCTCCTATACTACCAACCTCTGGGAATAAAAGCTTTCTAAGCTTTGTGATCACATTTGGAAGTGGTTCATTTATTATTCAGAGAGAATTACTATAAGGAAAAAAACCCTTAGATTTTATCATATCCCCAAGTTTTACTTTTCTAATGTAGAATTAAAGAAAAAATTATTCTGCAAGGAGAGTTCTCAGCCTTTATCAGTCAGTAGTACAAATTTGAAACTGATCTAATGGCTTCAAGGTCTGAAAAGGGGGGAAATTTTTAAAAATTTTGGATACAGTCCTCTGATTTACTCTGATTCTCAAATACATTCTTTTCTACTTACTCTCTTAAGTATGAGGGAAGGGGAAAAAATGGGAGTTTGACTAATACAAGTGATACAACATATACAATGAATAGAAACGGTTGTATTGTAATAAAAGGCAAAAATTTGAAACATAAGCTATGTGGTGGCTTTTTGGTGGGGCAAATGAGAGAAATATATAACATCTTTTTTTGGCATGGCACATTTTGATGGAAAATCTCATTGGTCTTTCCTGACTGGAATGGTCAGGTGTAAGACAAAAAAAGTACATACAGTTTTTTAAAAACAGACACCTACTACTGATAAAATTCTGTTTAAACTACTTCCTATTTTAAAGATAAGCACTATTAAAAATACATTTTATTCATTGATAGAGTGTAGGGGCAATTTTCATTGTCTTTGACAGATTTACTCAGAACTACCTAACAAGGAAAGAAAGTATAATTAACTCAGCATAGATGTTAGAGGCTTTTATTCTAAAATTTAATTCTTCACTAATTTATTCTATGATGAATTTAATAGTCAACCAGGAAATTGGTTTTTATAAAAGTTATTTTATGAGCAGAAAATACAGGAAAAAAGTAATCATAAATGCCAAACTGTCTCTTTACTTTATGAAGCCAAATATTTCTTCATTGACTTGGTTTTTAAAGCTGGAATTTATCCCTTCAGGGCCACTATTATTTTTCAAAATTCCTATAAATATTAAATCTAAAAATTAATTGGTAATTCTAATTCTCCTCTTTCTCTTCAAATTTCTTCTCCTCCCCTGAACTGCTGACTTTCAAAAATTCACAGAATGAGCATGTTTCTTGCAAAGCGGCTTGTCCTTCTTGGAGAAAAATGTCTGACCTTCCAAACTTTCACAACATACCTGAAAAAGAAGCATTATTTAAAGAATATCATTATTTTATCAAATATGCCTGAAAAAGGAAAATGATTTTTCACTTGATGGATAAGACAAAGCACTTTAGTTGGCTGTATTAGACACTGACATTTAATGATTACTGATACTTCATGTAATTTTCAAAAGCATTAAAGAATGACTTTTTCCTAGAATGCATTCTAATTTATTTAAATCATTGATCATTATTTTTTTTACTAGGCCCTAATAAAAAAAATAGACACATGAAGAGGTCACATTAAATGTAACTTCTCTCGCCTATTGATGCTTTAAATTTGCCTCCTGTTGTAGGAAATCAAAGTACTCACAACGAAAATACCATTCAATTGCTGTACCAAACATTCCCAAGCCCCCAAACACATAGGCATAGCATACCTGAGAATTCTTTTTAATTCTTAATTTTAATCTGGCTATTGGATGATTATATAGTCTGTTTATTAACCGCATTTATGTCTTGTCTTTCCTATTGCCTTTCTTAAATATAATAGCATAATACAGCAGCTCTACCAGAGAACAGGAGAAGGTAAAACCCTAAAAGTTGTTGCATTTTATAGATATCATGAAGTCTAAGAGGTGGATGACATAAACAAGATGAATTTAATGGTTAATCAGCTAATGCTTGGGGAAATAATTTGATTTCAATTAATGTTACTTTTTCCCCTTCATACAACATGTATTGAAAATTATTAGATATATTAAATCTAATTTAAAAATTCAAATATCTGAACAAAATATCTTTATTGGATATATACTTTCTCAATTAAAAAAAGTCTTAGGGTAAATGTGAATCTCTTCAACTATCCTCACTGTTAAAAATAAAACCAAAAATATTAAAATATCAAACAACATAGGTAAATCACTACATGTTTATTATAGTCTCAAAAAAAATTCATGTATTACTGCTAAGGAAGTGAAATCAACATGTAGTCTGCTTCCATTCTTAATTCAACAATAGATTTTTAGAATTGTTTATTTCTACTTCAGGCACCCAATGTTTCAAAAAATTACTAAAAATACTCCAATAAAATAGAATTTTTAAGAAATGTAAAGGACTCTTACTATTTTAAGAAATACATAGTTTGGGCAGCCTGGGTGGCTCAGTGGTTTAGCACCGCCTTCAGCCCAGAGTGCGATCCTGGAGACCAGGGACTGAGTCCCACATTGGGCTCCCTGCATGGAGCCTGCCTTTCTGCCTGTGTCTCTGCCTCTCTCTCTCTCTCTCTCTCTCTCTCTGTGTCTCTCATGAATAAATAAAATCTTAAAAAGAAAAAAAAAGAAATACATAGTTTCTCCTTACAAAACACAAATTTATTGAAAACAGGATTTTCTCTAAAGGGGTAAGCATCTTATTTTGTGCCAAATAATTCAAAAAATGCCAAAAATTTTAATGAACAATTTTCAAAATCACCATAAAAATACTTTTAGGTGTGAAGGATTGAAAGACACAAGAACTGTTATTTCCATTTAGTGCTTAGGCTAAAACTGGCCATATTGTGCTCTTCTAATTTGGAAATAAGAGTTAACTTACTGAGCATACAAAGCAAGTGTCATGCCAGGTATAGCCCAGAGCTTCCAGGAACATGTCGCCAGCTTCTATGGGAAATTCACATCCATGGCATATGGTACCAAAAAGGGCATAATAATCTGTATTGGGGCGGGGATGGGGGGTGGGGAGACATAATTTAAACATGAGAAAGCTTTAGAATAATAGTTCCTAGAAAGCACCAACAAAATTGGAATTAAATGAGAAGATGAAGATAAAGTTATAGTAACTGGAAAATGTTCAGAAGGCATGTTTGGCTTGAGGTATATGTGTAGCATGTTTCAGTTTACCTTTGGGGTAAATATTATTTACATAACTTAACGTCCTTTATTCCATTTTTCCACATAATACTCCTCACTTATCTCCAGCTGCTTAAATGTCCAAATATGTATCAAGAACAACTCTGTTCCCTGAGAAGTTATCAATAGACATGACTGTTTTAGCAAAAGACAAGAAAACTTCCAAAAACTAGCAACAGTTAAGACTAAAGAACGTTAAGTCAAGAAGAAATATCTGATATTAGCACATTTCATAGAGTATCTGACTTGGTAGGGAAGAAAAAAAGTCACAAGAAACTTCCATGAGTAAGTGCCATGACTAAGTTTCTAGCTGGACTCTATCATAATGGTATTAAGCCACTATTCTTTTGCTGCCATTTCCTTTCAATTTTATGACTTCAGGCTGAAAATCCTTAGCCAGAGCACACCATTTACTTGACAGAGATTACAGTTGTAAAATACTAATAGAATTTCCCTCTAAAGAAAGCAGTTTTAATGAGAAGTTTCTTTATTATTACTAAATTAGAACTTATTAACAATTTTCTTTTATGTAGCTATTCTTACTACTTGTGTTTATTCCACAATAGAAAGATTTTCATTTCCAACTTGATTTATCTTTCTTAAAAATCTTCAATATTTCTCAGCACCACTTGCTCAACATATATACATAGAGTCCTAATATGTGCCAGGCACTGATGGGGGATACAGTGGTGAAGACAGATGTGCCTACTCTCTTTACGGTGCTTACATTCTCATTGGGAGCAAGTGTTGTCATTTATTGTATTTTTAAAATAAGTCATAATAAATAATTTCAAATTGTGACAAGAACCATGAAGAAAACAGTCATGTGATACAGAATAGTTGGGTGTAAGTATGTAACAAACACTCCATTAAACAGGTGAGTTAGGAAATGCTTCTCTAAGGAGGTAACAGTTGTTCTGAGATTTGACTAAAAAAAGGCAAATATCACCACAGAAAAGCTGAGGAAGAGCATATCAGTAGAAACAGCAAGTACAAAAGCCCTGAGGCGGGAGGGATCTTAGTGTGTTTAGAAAAGCAAAAGGGCCAGGTATAACTAGAATCCAGTGACAGAAGGTAAGGTGGTAGAAGATAAGGTTGGCAAAGCAGGCCTAGTAAGGAGAATAGTACTCAAGTGGAAGCTGAGAGGTATCAAGCATAATCTGAGTCACATTGAAACAAAATATTATCATAGCTGCTATTTGAGGGTCGGGGAAAAGAAGATGGACCATTTTAGTTGGTGATTCGAGCCATTCAGCAAAGAGTGAGTTGGATTTAGTTGTGACTATTGAGGTGGAGAGAAATGAATGAATAAATATACACTGGGGTTTGGGATAATGGATAGTGGGGCATTTGAGATGGGAAAGGCTGAGTAATAAATA
The DNA here is from genome assembly GCF_011100685.1 of Canis lupus familiaris. Lineage (NCBI taxonomy): Eukaryota > Metazoa > Chordata > Mammalia > Carnivora > Canidae > Canis > Canis lupus. Next base: position 22,421,446 of record NC_049253.1, read on the forward strand.
TAGGAAGTTAAAGAAATACAACAAAAATAGATGAAGTTGATTAGAAGTGACATTTAAATAAATCTACAATAATATTTTTCCTTTTCTGTAAGCAATATTTGAGTTTAAAGAATCTGACTTCTTAGACTACACTAAATATGATATTAAAGCTAGATAGTTTTATATGTATTTACTAGATAGGGACCATCTGCCAGTTAGTCAAAATGCAAATGTTAGACAGTTGCACAGCTTAATTTTAAAACAAACAAGCTCTTTCTTCAGAAGAATTAGGTGAAATTACAAAATGTGAAATACTCTGATTGAATCAAGGTAGGTGCTTTGTAGCCATCTTGTCCCAAAATAGCCCATAGATGGGATAAGTTCACTGGAATTTTCATAGAGCTTTCTGGTTAATAGTCTGGCATAGATCTGGACTGGTCTTAGCTAGGAGCTAAAAGGAATTGAGTGAGCAATAAAGGGTGAAGTGATGTTGACTAGCCTCAAATCAGAAGGTGACTGCTCCTTTAATAGTGTGCTGTATTCCTTTCCTCCAGCACCACACTTGGAATTTCAAGGTAGATCAACAATAAAACTCCATATGGAAGTGCTGTGGTAGTGAATGTAGGCATGACAAAGGGAAAATATTTTATTTTTTGAAACATATGTATGTAAGTAAGAGTAATGTTAATAAATGTTATGAAGTTCACTTTATATAGTCTCTGGGAAAGAAAAGAAGTGTTCAGAGCTCAGGTAATTAAGATAAATGTAGTAGACTGGTCCTTAGAGCCCAGTTTATTAAAAATAATTTTACTAGAGAACAATCCAAGTCAAGGTTACCCTCCCATTCAGTAACAGAAACAAAGGACTTCCAATTTATTGTCAAGACAGTTGCCTTAAAGAGCAAATCAGTATCACATTCAAAAGTTGATAATTTCTTTTTCTTTTTTTTTTTAAAGTTGATCATTTCTAATGTTTATAACCACTCAAAATTCACTGTTACAGTGTAAGAGGTGGCTTTAAGCTACACAACTTGGTAGCATTCATATCCATAAGTAAGATATTTCCTACTAGGTCGTGCTTATATGCTCATTTCTCTTAAAGAAGTCGAGAATATCTGTTTTGATGAAGTCACATAAAAATTTTACATAATTTTTTGCTATATATTTAGAGTAGCTTTAAATGTCCCTTAAAAATAGTTAGGAAATCTATTTTGCCCAGTATTTCCTTTCAGCTTTATAGTAATATAAGGGCTAAAGTTTTATCTTTATTCAAAACTTAAGAACTAGTGGCTTTAGGATCTTACCAGTCTCACAGTATGGTTCACCATCCTCCAAATGAAAAACATTATTACGAATGGGTTTTCCACAGGCCACACACACAAAACAGGAAACGTGCCAAGTTTGTTTCAAAGCATTGATGACTTCCTGTTAGAGAAAGGTATTTGGATGTAAAGAAAGATGACAATACAAAAATGCTTATTTTACTAGTTGTACCAACATAGCCCTTTTAAACCGGCCCAAAGTAGATACATGCTTTTGTCTTTACTATGAGCTTTTCCTCTAAGTAACAGATGATACTTAAGGACACACTCACAAATCATCTAAACTGATACACTATATAATACGTGTGTTTCCCATAAATACACATCAATAAACTTAAAGAATGATAATTGTGTTTTTTAAACATTACACATGTGATGAATAAAGTAATAAGCATTTCCTAAGTGCTTGCTAAGAAACATTCTGCTTTCTTTCAAAAGGGTGTCAGGGAACATTAACTTACAAAGGTTTCAAGTATTATCTTGAAAATGTCATGGAGGAAAAAAAAGAAAATGTCACGGAGGAAGGGCAAAACATTTAAAAATTAAAACAAACCTATGCTTTGGTGCATTATGGAAGCAATAACATAATCAGTGTAATCCAATCAGTTTAGCACATGTTTAGGATTCTGGAAATCAGCTATGACTACGCTAAGCACATACTCAAATGAGTGTCTAAAATTTGAATTATAAAGTGTGGATTCTAGTCAACAATGGCACTAGGGTTAAAAATAGCAATATCGAAGACTTGGGCCAGATTTTAATTAGTAAAAGAAGTCTTGAGAAACTGGTTTTGCAAGGAATCATTTCTTTGAATTGAAAGAGATAGAGTCCGTTTAACATTATTTTTGAAGAATAGTTAACAAAATGGGAATGTACTATTTCCATAATATTTATCACAAAAAAGAGGATGCTACACATAAAGTATGGTTACAGCTTTGTAAATGAATTACTTACAAAGAGCAAACGGGAAGAAAATATATCCTAAGGTAATAAGAATTGCCTAGGATTCGTAAATATATAGGCCATTTAAATTTTCTTTTTTACATTTTCTGGTATTTTCTAACTGCTATAGACTGAAATATTTTTCATAATAAAAAATTGTTAAAATTATACAGTAAATTATTAGCCTTAGAAAATGCCATACCAAAATTCACACTGAAGGATACTGAGGAGAAATGATGGTTTAGCTCCAAAAAAGATCACCATGAACATGTACAACAAATTACACTGAACCAAATCATTTCTCAAGGTTTTTGGCATTTATTTCCCTTTCTATCCTTGAGACAGATTACTATTCCTTCTTTAATAGGAAATCAAATAACTAAAACACAATCCAGAGAATCTGTCTCTGTGGTGAATTTCTGACCCATCTCTAAGGCAATGAGGGTAAGATTTCCATTTCCTAGAACCTCATCTGGTTCAAAGACTGCTACCTGACTTTGTGTTATTATTCTAAAATTTATAGAATATATTTATATACTAAAAGAATATTAATATATATTCAACTTATTACTTGTCATTTGGGAAGTTACAGCCTATATCATTCTATTCTTTTGTTCCCAATATATTGTACAAATTAATAATATAGAAGTATTTCATGTATTATATTTACAATTTAAATGTTCTCAAAGATTTAGACCCATTTAAAGATATAATCTGAAATTCTATGTATTCAAAATTCTACTAGCTTTTCTCTCAAGATATGAATTAAAATTTCATTATTATATTTTTATAGAGAGAATATTAGAATTCAGCAATGCCATTTCTATCCTTTGTATTAGCTGTATGAGCTTCATATGACATCAGGCACCTTGGATGCTTCTAAAATAAAATTCCAACTCCTGGTCACCCATAGGAAATGATGGACCCTTTATTTGTAAATTGCAAATAGGGTATTCTAGAGCAGGAAATTCATTCATTCATTATTTATTATATATCTGACTCCTAAATTACTCCTTTTTTGAAAAGAAAAAAAAGATGCTTATTTTTCTATCACATGTATATGCTCATAAAATAATAGGTTATATTTTTAAACATTATATGCATTTAAGAAAAATATATCATTTATAAGCTTCATGTTTTATGTATTTCACGAGATCTGTGCCCTGTGCTTGAACCCTGACAAACGGGGAAATGCTGCTCTTATAAAAGCTATGGAATTTAATTTAAAACAGTGAAGGTGTCAGTTCTGAGAACTCTGATGTGTGTGGTCCTGTGCGACCTCTTCATTCCTGAGCAAACAGGGTCCTGTTGAGGTAGCACACCCACAGTAAATTATTTTTTCCCCACAGTGGCTAGACTTTCACTAGACAAGCGAGCACTCAGTAAGACAAAACCAAAGACAACTTAACTCCTTGAGTCTGATACACTTCTACAGAGGTCTATTTAGTTTTACTTTACAATAATAAACAGTGATGAAAACAGAGAGGGGATCAAGCAAGAAGAAAATAAAAAGGAAAACTGATGGAAGGGTTTCAAAACAAAAAAATTATTATGCTTTAAAGTTCACTCAGAATAAACAGGTTTCTGATAACTTACTCCAAGGATCTTCCTTTGGCATCGACCACATTCAGGAGCAAAGAATTTCTCATAGCACAGCTCACAATACAGGGCTCCCTTTTCCTCTACAAATCCAATGTAGGCCATTGTATTTTTGCAGTGAGAACAGTTAAATTCTTCTGGATGCCAAGATTTCCCCAGTGCCACTAGGAATGGTCCCCTGCCAGAAGAAAGAAAGAGATCAAGTTGGCTTAGGAATAAAAGTTTCTAAAGTTAGCTTGAATAGAACCTCTTTTAGGAATGTCCAAACAATTAAATACTTGCTCAATTATCCTTCTCAAGGGTTGAAAACATGGGTGCTGTAAATTTACATAGCAAATCTCTGAGTATTTATGTGAAGAGAAAAAGAGGGAGCATTAAAAAGCACTTAAGGAATTCTTTCGAAAAAGGCCTTTTCCCCCACTTTTTTCCATCTTCAAGAGATTTGGTGGTTATGTTTTTTGAGCTGCAATGAGTGGCTCTGTGTATTATGATTATGAGTGAGAATGAGGATGTTAACTCTAACAGAAAATGAAGTAACCAGAAAAAAATATATGGTTTAGGCAGAGACAAGAATTTGACATTTCTATAAAATAAACAAAAGAGAAATCTTAATTTGGTAATGCCAGAGTCTTAAAAATGGTAATAATTATTACCTGAGGAAACACCGCAATTTCTATTCCCCACACTTTGTTTCGTTACTTATTTCTTAACTCTATTAAGCATATCAAATGTTTATAACCCCTCCAAATAGACTATGGAAACTGTCAACTGGATATTAAGAGACTGCTTTGAAGCTACTTAGAAAGGTTTTATTTAATTAAAACATGAATGATTTTTAATGCACATTTGTATCAAGGTAACAAATGTTTGTAAAGAGATTTTTTCCATTAAATATTATACAGTCATGAACTGATAAGATGGGTTTGGTTTGCTTGACAGGAATCCATTATGAAGCCTTATCTACTCATGAAGCCTGCAGAAACGAACCATTCTAACCTCTGCAACATACTTTTCAGTAGCTCCATCACACTAATTTTTATTCACAGAGTGGCTTTACCTCCAAGGCACTTTTACACTTATCCAATTTGTCCATGCAACATTCCTGTGAGATAGACCAGGGCAGTTATTACAAACTCAGTTTAACAGATGGAGAAGCTGAGATACAAAATGTTCAAAAGATATGACAAATATCATAAAATCACTGACTGAGTGAAGGTCAGAAGCTGAATTTCCTGATTTCTAGTGCTGGTGTAGTCAACTGATATTCTGCTTTTCATCTCATTACCATCAATTATCATCACCGAGTGACCACAGAGTAATTGTCAGTAAGCAAGGATACCTGACTTCTAGGCAGATTATTAATAGGAAAAGTCAGAGTAATGAGCATCACAAAATCGAAGCATTTTTTTGTCTTTGACAATAACATAAACTTTAGTATTCTGTAACTATTTCCCATTGGGAAATTCTTTGGATATACACTGATCTTTACTCAGAACCAGCACCTAATTCTGCAAGTCAAAAAAGTAAGAAGGCTCTTGATGAATGATAAAAATGTGTTCTGTGAGGTATAAGAGAGTATTTTCTAGCCTCATTTTGGGTTAACTTGTTTTTTTGTTTTTGTTTTTTTATTAATAACATGCCAAGTTTTATTGGCTAGAGCATGCAATTCTCAGCATTTGAGACAAGTAGTTTATTATTATTTTTTCCAGCTTTAGGGCATCATAAGTTTTGTTTTGTTATCACTAACAAGGAACGTCTTTGTTAACTGTTTCCTGCCAGAAGAAAAGGGCTACAGATCATTTATTCTGTCACCAAACTTTGGGTAGGTTGTCCCTCAATTTTTAGCTGGATTATAAATAACAGTCCAATACTCAGTGAGTTCTTCCCCCTCATTTTCTCCATATGTATTTGGCAAGTAGATTTAAAAATAAACCAAGGCGTCACAATGCCCAAAGTTAGATAAAGTTTTATGACTGTGCAAAGCTTTTCTACCAATTGGGCATCTAGTTAAATAAGCTTGAAAAATCTGCCAGGTTAAATTTACTCTGACCACAAGATAGGGTGTGATAGAACTCTGTTACCACTTGTTTGAACACTAAAGCAGAGTCCAAAGAATTTGTTAGGTTGAATTTTTTTATTAGGGCACATCTTCAGCTCTTCCATAGGCTGGATGGTCCCTTGAGGCCAGTACCCTTATTTAGCTTTCCAGATTGCAAAAGAAGTCAATCCAACCTCACACTGTGCACTCCACAAAAGTATGGTATCCACTTGGGAGTAAAAAAAGTTTACTCCTGGAACATGGCCATCAGTGCCACCAAATATTTAACAGAATTCATCTGAGGAAAAAAAAAAACATTTAGGAACAACTGATTGATGAACATATAATCCATTTTCTAGATTTTCTAAAATATGTGTTGAAATGAAGTCAGACTAGCTGAGAAGGAGGATCTGCAACTTACAGCATACCGGGCCCAACATAGTCCACAGAATTAGTCCCTTAACAACCAGTGCTCCACATGATACCATCAGTCTGTGCTGACACGTGTCATAGGAAACAGCTCTGTAATAGTCGCCCTCGCTTTTTCTCTAAGTTGCTATTGAGAGTGCTACTTGTTAGATCACACAGGGTCATTTTCACATGGACTCCTTGGAGAAAGTCCTTTCAGGTTCTTGTAACAAGAACAGTTTCGCTTCTTCTGAGCAATAGTTCTTTTACTCATTTAATAGTAAGTTTAAAAATTCACTTTCTTTTTTCGTTGACCATTAGAAGGCTTAAAGCCAAATTTAGTCTAACCCCAGGCAAGCATGTAGGTCATTACGATAGGTTTTGTCCAGGCTTGATGGCAAATTTTTGTCCAGTCTTCATTTTTAATGGTCCCATTCATGATTTTCATTCTTCATTTGCCTATTTTGGAATTTAGGAGATTTTCTTATATTTCATGTATTCTTAAAAGTGTTTTAAAAGGTTTCTAGAATAGTGTCTACTACAACAAATTGATTAAATTTAATTGAATCATCCATTAAAGGAATAACTTCAAGATATTTCCTTAGTTCCTTATCAAATTTGAATACTGAAATGTCTTAACAGTAAAGAAACTCCCTCTGCACCTTTAAAAACTGAACTGAAAATGACCCTTGCTCCTGCCAGATCTCCTTTCTTAAACATGCTCAGTGCAGGTAGTGGCCTAGCTGGATATTCCCTGGTCCAGTTGAAAGAGCATCTTTCCCATAACAGCCTTGAAGTTATGTATAGATTAAGTAATGAAATCTCTGACATATAACAAAGTACTCTCTTCTCTGTCTTAGCAGAGACTGATTTAACAAAATCATTAACACAGGATTAATACTGTAGAAGTTCTTCCTGTTCCAGGTAGGACTGGTTTTCCATTTGTGAACTGGAACAACAGGCATGGGTAACTGCAACGTGGAATTAAGTCTGCTTCTACCTCTTACTATATTCTTCCCAAGTACTCCTTGGTTGACAAAAGAGGGGACAACAAGAGTTAAAGCACTGATTGGCTGAGAGAGAAAAGTTACTCTACTTTGAAGAAAAAAAAAAAAAAGAGAAAAGTTACTCTACTTATGAAACTTCTACTCTGTTTATCTTCTGTGAGACTCATGCCAAAGAGAGAGAGAGAGAAAAAAAAAAAGGAAGTAACAAAGGCAGAAAAAGATGTCAAAAGGAACAGGAAAAGGAACACTAATAACAAATTTATTATTAAAAAAAAGAAAAAAGAACTGAATATTTACTAAATACAATGATATATGCCAGACACTGCTCTAGGTATAGACAATACGGCAGGAAACAAAGCCACGAAAGGCCTTGCTCACATAGAACTTATGTTCTAGCATGAGGGACAAACAAAAAACAACAAATTTAAGGGAGGGAAGATAGAGAGACTGTGTCAGGTGGTAGGGGGAGTAGAATTTAAGCAGGGTGGCCAGGGATACCCTGATATTTGACCTGAAGGAGACAAAGGTGAGCTATGCAAATATCCAGGGGAAGAGAATCCAGGCAAGGTAAACAGTAAATGCAAAGGGCCTGATAAAGGCACCTGAGGAGTCCGAGAAACAGCCAGAGATAATGAGATGGTGGTGGGGTGGGGGTGACTGTGTAGGGTCTTTAGGCCATTGTAAGGATTCTGGCTTCTACCCAAAGGGGAATCATTATGGGGTTTCAGCAAAAGAGTGACATGATCTGATTTATGTTTAATCAGGATTTACTCTAGTTACTGTGTTGAGAACAGACCGGTAAAGGGCAAGGGCAAAAGCAAAAAGGTTAATTAGAAAACAAATTTATTATCCCAGGTGAGAAAGGATAGTGGCTTGGATCAGGGCATTAACAGTAGTATAAACAGTAAGAAAGGTTCAGATTCTGGGTACCTTTAGAAGTCAAAGTCAAAAGGATGTGCTGATAGATCATGTGAGGTCTGGGCAACTGAGAGAAGAGAGCTGAAGAGGAGAGGAAGACTGGAGAAGGGATGGTATGTTAGGTAGAATTCTAATATGGCCCCCAAGATACCCGCCTTCTGGTATACATGACATGTATGATCTCCTTCTTTAGAGTGTGGGTGGAACCTATGAATACGATGGGACATCACTCTTATGACTAGTTTATTTTATATGGCAAAAAGGATTATGCAGATGTAATGTAAGTTCCCTAAGTTGACATTGAGTTAATCAAGAGATTGTTGTTTAGAAGTGCATTTATTTCCACGTATTTATGAATTTCCCAAATTTTCTCCTGTTATACATTTCTAATTTCACTCTATTCTGGTCAGAGAATATACTCTGTATGACATCAGTCCTTTTACAAGTATTGAAATTTGTTTTATGGGTTAACATGTGGTCTATCCTGGAGAATGTTCTATGTGGGCTTGCAAAGAATTTCTACCCTCCTGTTGTCAGCTGGAACATTCTATAGAGGTCTGTTGAGTCTAGTACATAGTGTGGCTCAAGGCTTCTTGTTGACTTTCTGTGCAGTTGTTATATACATTATTGAAACTGGGATACCAAAGTTTCTAACTATTATTGTTAAATTGTTTATCATCATTCCCTTCTATTCTGACAGTTTTTGCTTCATGTATGTTGGGGCTTTACTATTAGATGAATACATATTTATAATTGTACCTTCTTGATGGATTGAACTTTTTATCATTATAAAATGTCCTGAATTTCTCTGTCAACACCTTTTTTCTTAATGCCTATTTTACCTAATAGTAGTACATACAGTTACTCCAGCTCTCATTTGGTTACAATGTTTGCATAATGTATCTTCCTGTACACTTTTATTTTAAATTTATTTGTGTCTTTTAACCTGAAGTGTGTCTGTTATAGGCAGCATATAGCCAGATCATGATTTTATCTACTCTACAATTCTTTTTTTTTTTTTTTTTTTAATATTCAGAGAGAGAGAGGGGGCAGAGACACAGGCAGAGGGAAAAGCAGACTCCTTGCAGGGAGCCCAATGTGGGACTCGATCTCTGGACCCCGGGATCATGCCCTGAGCCGAAGGCAGACGCTCAACCCTGAGCCAGGCATCCCTATTCTACAATTCTTTTAACTGGAGTGTTTTTAATCTATTTACATTTAATGTAATTGCTGATAAATTAGGAATTATGAATGCCATTCTGTTATCTTTTTCTCTATGGCCTACATTTCTGTCACATTTCCTACATAAAAGAATGAAAGAGGAATCAAGGTCATCAGCTGACACTGAAAATGGGAAATAAGTTATTAGAGGCTTAAAGAGAAAAAAGAAGATATAAGTGGCTTTCTGGGAAAGTGGAAAAGTAAACACACTAGAAAAATACAGCAGATTTTTGTCATTATTAAGAATACATCTGAAATTAATAGTCATGAATTTAAAGTGACACTGATTAGTATGGTTGCGGGTTTTCTTCCAGTCACATCCACCTTCAGGTGTAGGCACAGAGTAAATCAATAGATTTATCCAAACTAGTGGTTTCAGTTAAGTGAATATGATGAAATGAGATGAACAAAGAAACTGAGGGTATATAAAGGATACTGACTAATAACTGACTAAGGAATTCAGACTAGATAAGAAGGGAAGTAACGATATTGGGACCCAAAGGACAGTGAAAAGGTATTTGGATCAATGAATTTGAGATTGCTGGGAGATAGGTAGGGAGTAAAGGATTGATGGAATTGAGGTAGTAGGGAGAGAGTGGAGATAAAGGCAGTGGTTCTTGAAGTAGAGTGAGGTGCTTAGAAACAAGATTGTGAAGGAAATGTAGTTAATGGCAAGGTCTAGGACACGAATGAAAATTGGTGGCTTAAGTTAACTAGAGGAATCGCTAAAGTAGAAAATGTCAGAGAATCAAGAGACCTGGATATCAGAAGGACCATATATAGAGATAATGAAACCACCAAGAGAGATTTCCATTGTTAATATATTTTCCTGAGGCAAGATTAATTTTTCAATTTTACAACTGTGACAATTTAGAACACTATAGATATCTCATGATTTTCCTAGGTACTATGATTCAGGACTCCTTACTATGGATATAAAGGCAGTACACATATATTTCTTGTATTACTGTAACGGTATGATGTACCTCTCACAATGCTTATATTACTACATTATGGCTATCGGTGCCAGGGCTTTGGCTTTTCTATCAGATGATAAAATATATGAAAACAGGAACTGTTTCTTAATTTTTATATACTCTAGTGCCAGTATGGAAACTTGCATATGAGCTTTAATTTTTTTAATATTTATTTTTTAAAATTGGGACATAAATGACATATAACATTGTGTAAACTTAAGATGTACAATGTAGTGGCTTGATATGCTTATATATTCTAATATGATTACTACACTAACAACAGCTAACACTTCACAAGTTTTCAATAGATATTTCTTGTATAACACTATTGATTTTATAAGCAGACTACTGAATCTTATTGCTTGTCATTCCTTTCAAATAAAAGAAATTGGCTGTGGAAGCTAGATAATCCTCACCACTCCTCTTTGTACCAAAAGGATTCTGGATGTGTTTCTCTATTAAACTTAATACCACACCAATATGGTTGTTGATTTGCTTGTTTGCATTTTTTTACTAAAATAGAACTGTAATAGGACCGCCTTAAAGTAACACAAATTGGGTGGCTTAAAACAACTCAAATTTATTTTTTCAAATTTGGGAAGTTAGAAGTCACACAGATAATAAATGGCACAACCTAAATTTGAGCCCAGATTTATTCAACTAGTGTTAGACAGACAATCAAGGTGTTGGCAGGGTTCCTCTTTTCTAAGGTCTTTCTCCTTGGCTTATAGATGGCCATATTCTCCACATGTCTTCGCATGGTCTTCCCCCATATATCTCTCTGTGTTCAAATCTCTTCTTATAAGAACACCAATCATACTGGATTTCGGCCCACTGTAATGACCTCATTTTACCTCCTAAAAGACCCTATCTCCAAAGATAATCACATTCTGAGATATTAGGGGTTATGATTTCAACATGTGAATTTGGTGGGGATACAATCTGGTCTGTAACAGTAACTTCCTTAAGGGAAGGGACTATGTCTTTACTTCTGTATCACTGGTGCTGAAAGGGGATGGTACACAAAATACTTAATGAGTGTTACTTATAGAATGACTACATTTCTACATTAGATAAGAAACTGGAAAAGTGAACCCTGGGTCATCCATGAGTCTAAGAATGCATGTATGTGGTACAAAGTCATTCTGATGGGGAGGTAAGATTTTTTATTATTTTTTTTATTTTATTTATTTATTTATTTATTTATTTATTTTTTATTTTTTATTTTTATTTTTTTGAATTTTTAATTATTCAATCTATTATTTACTCCCTTCTGTCTCACTTATATACTAAAACACTATGAAGAAGTACACTGCTGCACTCCAGTTATGGCAGATCTGCTTAAGCTGTTTTTCTCTTGATTTAATACAGTAACATATATGACTATATGTATATGTATTCATAACAGTTATATATTCATATATTAACATACCTTGAAGTATATTTTATTTATACAAAATTAGAATCATACTTAAGAATATATTTCTTTTTTAGTCTTTATAAAATACTACAAACATTTTCCTAAATAACAGTTAAAACATGAATAAAATTCAAAGTTAGATCAGAGCTCAAATTTAGGTCTTACCATTTATCAACCATATAACTTCAGGCAAATATGTGACTTCTCTGTGCCTCAGTTTTCTCTTCTACAAAATTGAGGCAATTTTAGTAACTGTCTCACAAGCTTATAAAGAATTAAATGGGAATTCAGTAAAATTCTTAGCCAATACTTGACATATGCTAGGAACACATTAAAATTAAACAATTATTATCATCCAAAACCAGGATCTTAATGGCACCATAGTATTAGATGCTGAACATCCATGTTCATACCAATTTTTCACTATAGTAAATCTGAAATCTTGGTCTATATTGTCTTGCTCATAAAACTTGGTCTTATCTTTGGCTATTTCCTTAAATTCAGGGGCTAATGCATTACAACCAGGAAACTTTCTATTTTCAAGTGAAATTTTAACCAAAAGGGAGAATGAATAAAATCTATTAATAAGGGACCACTAAGAGATTGAAATGCACAGTGAAACAAGCAAAAACCCCTGCTGACCTCTCCTTGGGGTGACTGAGATGGCTTGGTATGAGGAAAGTTTGAAAATCACTGAGCAAGAATCAGACCAGTAATGTTAAAAACCTCTCTCTCACTGGATTAAACAATGGGTTGCCTTAACGTGATTGTTCTGGTGCTATATTGCAGGCAAATACAGAACAATAGCACTGTGGCTATTTCTTTTAAGCATTTCATAACTAAGAAGAAATTCAAGCACTATAAATCCTATACTTCTTTCACAAAGATGATAAGCTAAAAGTGAATGGTTTAGTCAACTCCAGGTAATACAAGTAGTGAACAGATTTTAATGCCACCAAATATAATAGTCAAGAAATAAACTATAGAGTTTTCATAAACTCCTTCTATCAGAAAAACTAAAATGTGGTTTTGGCTACATTAACCGATTTTCTGTTTCCTTAATATACCAGCACCCAACTGTCAATCAATTCACGAGTATAAGAATCAAAGAAATGGTACTTCTATCATAAATGGATTGCAAATATTCCAGGGCAAACTTAATCAAAGCCTCAGCAGAATTTCTTATCCAAGTGTAAAAGGCCATTAACTAATCAAAGTAATGTCTATTTAGGTACAACATTCATAACTCTTTTCAAAGTTCAAATAAACCAAAAAATGTTAAGCATTACATCCAAATAAAATGTTCTATGGGGTTTTAAGGTATATATGTTCTATAAGAGATAACTAGTTCAGTACTAACATTCTGTAATTTTTCTGAGGTTTTCCAAAAACAATTAACTTTGCTAAAAAAAATTAAAATAAGATAAAATTTACCTTAGTTTGCTTTTACTTAAAAATGTTTCTTAAAATTCAAGATGTTTAGAAAAGATATTAAAAAACAATACAAATTATAAACAAATAATATAAATTATACTGTAGAAAATAAGAAATATAAAACAATCCTAAACTTCCCAAAACTCATCAGGTTACAATACTCTGTATTCAAGATATCAAGTCTGGAACTTCAGCTTGTTTTTGAAACAGGTGTCTAAGAGAATGTCACTTGATCTAACGAGTCTTTGCTTGGGTAAGTGATACTGACACTGAGGCCAAGAACAAGAATTATGCTTTGACTAGGTCTCTGAACTGACCACAGTATATTCAAGCTAGGTTAGCATTTGAACACCAAGCAAATGTGCTATGTTAATTACTGTTATATGATCTTGACATGAACTAATCCCTGTTCCTATTAACTTCCCCAGTAAATGAAGCTTTAATGCCTAACTGATAACAGCGCTGGGATAATCCAGAGCAATACAAAATTTAACAGATGAGGGAACAATAAGTGATGGCCACTTATCTTATTAACATAATATATATTTATTTCACATCACAGAAAGATTGCACATTAAAATTATATCCTGGCCTAGCATTAAAACTGAAACCAAGGCAGGTTGGGAGGGGTGGGAATGTAAATTCTTGGTTAGATCTTTGTATTTTCTCCATACTAAGTTTTCACATGCATTGGTACTTTTGATTATAGGATATCACAGAATTTGATAATCGGACAATATGAACCAACAACTGATAGGATTTGACAGTTTGTTAGCCTATCCAGTAACTGCTTACAACAGCGTACAAACAGCAGTGACTCTTGTCTCCATTATTGGTGTTTTTATCCAGAATATAGTATCCCTAACCACCTTACTAATATTAGTCCTAAAAAACTACTAAGTACAGTTAATTAAAAACATACTTTTAATTATTAGAACAAAGCAGTACCACTCTAGAGTTCATTATGTATGTATTTCTGTAAGGTAGTAACTTTATAGTACCACTGTTAGGAAAGTGACTTTAACCAAACTGATATTATGGTTTGACTACTTGGGTCTAGAGTCACGCATGATCTGTTCAGGTAAAACATTCACAAATGCCTTCTGTATATTGGTTACTGTCTAGACTTAGAAAACTTCTACTAATTTTCTTACTACTACCACTGCTACTGGCTAATTCTTATTAAATGGGTATTCACTGTGGACAACACATTTAAGTGAAAAATAAAGCTTACAAAATACTGTTATATTTTATAATATACTTTATATCTATAATATATAAATAATAATATGTTTTTATATATAATATATATAACATATAATATATAATTATACAAAATCTACTGATATATAATATAATATATAATTCCATTTCTGTAAAATAACATCAGTCCTTATATGCATGGGTTTTATTTTATTTTATTTTTTTTAATTTTTATTTATTTATGATAGTCATCAGAGAGAGAGAGAGAGAGAGAGGCAGAGACATAGGCCGAGGGAGAAGCAGGCTCCATGCACCGGGAGCCCGACGTGGGATTCGATCCCGGGTCTCCAGGATCGCGCCCTGGGCCAAAGGCAGGCGCCAAACCACTGCGCCACCCAGGGATCCCTGCATGGGTTTAAAGGTGTGAACTCAGATATTCTTAGTGGTTATCTTGGAAGGTAGAATTATGTATGAATTTTTATTTTTGCTTTCTGTTTTACTATATTTTTGAAATGTTATAAATGAACATTTATTTATTAATTTTTGATTTTATTTATTTATTCATGAGAGACACAGAGAGAGGTAGGCAGAGACACAGGCAGAGGGAGAAGAAAACTCTGCATAGGGAGCCCGATGTGGGACTCGATCCCAGGACCCCGGGATCATGACCCAAGCCAAGGGAGACGCTCAACCACTGAGCCATCCAGGCATCCCACAAATGAACATTTAAAATAAATAAGCTGTTTTATTTTTAATCATGTACTGTGTGCTGTATCCTTGACACATTTATTATTTAATAGTAGGTCAGAGAAAAGAGTATTTATATTTGTTTTTTTAAATAAAGTACTGAGGCTTTTTGGGCTTCATTTTAAGTATTAAGTAGAAACATTATCCTAAGTAATAACTACATAATAGAGTAGGGGAAATGCAAGTAAGCCTTAATCTTATTCAACTTTAAAGAAGCCACTGTTTCAACTATTTCAAAACAGGATAAATTAATAAAAGTAAGAAGAGCGCCTAAGCAATCATTTCAAACTATCATTGTGAGTTGCCAACACGGCAACTCACAGAGGAGGCAATAAGGTTCAGTTGGTGGAATCCCTGCAATCAACATTCTTATCTATACCTCCTAATATTTTAAAAACCACTTATTAAGAAATGCTCAGAGGTTTATTAAGAGTCAATATAGAGCACTCACTTAAGATCTCTGGCCTTTTTTCCCCTCTTAGAACTTAAGAGACAATAAAACAGATTTGGATAAAAGATATTTTAAAGAAGCAGGTTATGACCTAATCTAAAATTAAAAGTATTTATGAATATATCTGAAGGTAATTATATCTTTCAGTGCTTTGGTATTCAAAAATCCAATCTTCTTTTCTCTAGGGCTCAAAGTTCTTTATTTTATATCACTATTTTTCATCTAAATGAAAAGTCCTCACTTTTACAATTTGTAAAAGATTAAAGTTCAGATAAATGATCTTCAGGGTCCCTCTAAGTCTTAAATTTTATTATTCTCTGAAAGGCCACATTAATAATTATTTTTCTTAGTTCTAGTAAGAATTAATAACTCAGAAAATTGGTATTTTTAGTTTTATTTTCACCGAGTCCAGAATTACTTTTCATTGTGATAGATTCTAATATATATATTCCAATTTATCTACTTCAATAACTATTACATAGAAATATACTAAGAATAATCTCACTAATAAAATTTCAAATCTTTCAGAATACTAAAAAAAATCAACATTGGTATTAAGTACTTTCAAAAAAATTTCAAAAATGAATAACCAACCTGATGACCTGGTTACAATGGGCACACATTGGAGTTCGTTTCCCTGCTGGAATGTGCTCAGCTCTTTGCACTAAAGTATCCTGGTCACCTGGCTGGGGCTGTCCCCCAGCTGAGTTGGCTGGTGTTACCGCTCCTGAGGAAGCTGCACTGTTTGAGATTCTTCCAGGGGAAAGCACTAGGAGTTAAGACATAGAAGAATTAGATGGGGAATAAGCCAAATATAGACTTTTTCTAATAACCAAATAATACGTTGGTTATTAGAAATAATAGCCAAACAAAATCTACTGATTTATTTGCTCACATATATGGAGAGGTTATGTATCAAACACTGGACTGTGACTACAGAAATAAACAGAAAAGAAAATCAAGGATTACAACACAGTGAAAGAGTTATGACAGATGAATGCATTTAAAGAGCTATGAATACACAGGGTATTTATTGTAGGAAAAGTAGAAGTCGCCCCTGCTTCCAAGAGGAGATACAGTTAAGGTGAATATTGACAGCGAGGTAGTTCTAGTCATCTAGACATCTCTGCTAACCATCAATAGATTTAATTCCAAATACATCAGAGGAGTATTAAAAATCTTAATGTGTTGAAGATAACAAAAATAAAAATGAACTCACTGTATCCTCTCTCTCCCTGTATTTTCTAATTACCCAGTAGTATATGGTAACTACCTAAAAACCATCCTAGGACCTTTCCGCTATATTGAGTACTGCTGATTTTATATAACAAATACTTCTTGATTTTGCCCACTCATCTCTACTCCTACAATACTGTCCTGATTGAGGTCCTAACTGTCTTGCTAATTGCCAAAATGTCTTGTATCTTTTCTTTTTTAAAGATTTTATTTATTTATTTATTTATTTATTTATTTATTTATTTATTTATTTATTTATGTATAAGATTTACTTATTTATTTATTCATGACAGAGAGAGAGAGAGAGAGAGAGAGGCAGAGACACAGGCAGAGGGAGAAGCAGGTTCCATGCCGGGAGCCTAATGTGGGACTCGATCCCGGGACTCCAGGATTGCACCCTGGGCCAAAGGCAGGCGCCAAACCACTGAGCCTCACCCAGGAATCCCCTAAGATTTTATTTATTTATTCACGAGGGACAGAGAGAATAGAGAGGCAGACACAGACAGAGGGAGAAGCAGGCTCCATGCAGGGAGCCTGATGTGGGACTTGATCCTGGGATTCCGGGATCACACCCTGAGCCAAATGAAGTCGCTCAACCACTAAGCCACCCATGTATCCCCGTCTTGTCTTTCTTAAAGGCTCTTCCCAACTGCCACCCAGAACTGAAATCTTATCAGATCACAATGCTGTATAGGCCACATCAAGGATCCCCCTCATTTCTGACCACTGACTGTATTCCATGCTTCTAAGCACTGCATCCAGATCCCTCCAGGGCTTTATGCCTGCTCTACAGCCTCACCTCTCATCACTCTCTGCCTCTGTTTTCATGCTGCAGCAATATCAAAGGCTTCACATTTTCCTGTGAGTCTAATAAGCACAGGCTGTCTTCACTATCATTTCTCTCCTCTTCTGTGTACCTAGTAACCACCATATATCATTTAAGATTTAGCCCAGAAATCAACTGCTCCAAAAATCTTCCCTGAAGTACCTCTCCCCCACTGCCTATGCCACATAATCCAGATTGAATGTTTCTCTTTCACGTTACCATAATTTTCTGTGAATGACTTTATTATTGTTTCTACTTCATATATCTATGTCTTTTCTTCCCCAACTAAATAATTAAGCTCCCTAAGAGCAGGAACTATGCCTTATTCCTCACCCTAGCAACTAATACAGTATCTAGAATGAAGGAACAAATGAATAAATTAATGAACTGGAATCAATACATAAATGAATGAATGCGATATCTGTGAGGGAATGAAATGAACAGGCAGCCTGCTCCTTACCCACAGGCAATTACAATGCAGTAGAAAAGAAAGGACAGGGGATCCCTGGGTGGCTCAGCAGTTTAGCACCTGCCTTCGGTGCAGGGTGTGATTCTGGAGTCCCGGGATCGAGTCCCACGTCGGGCTCCCTGCATGGAGCCTGCTTCTCCCTCTGCCTGTGTCTCTACCCCTCTCTCTCTGTGTCTCACATGAATAAATAAATAAAATCTTAAGAAAGATTTATTTTTTATTTTTTATTTTTTATGAAAGATTTTATTTATTTATCAGATAAAGGGCTAGTTTCCAAGATCTATAAAGAACTTATTAAACTCAACACCAAAGAAACAAACAATCCAATCATGAAATGGGCAAAAGACATGAAGAGAAATCTCAGAGAGGAAGACATAGACATGGCCAACATGCATATGAGAAAATGCTCTGCATCACTTGCCATCAGGGAAATACAAATCAAAACCACAATGAGATACCACCTCACACCAGTGAGAATGGGGCAAATTAACAAGGCAGGAAACAACAAATGTTGGAGAGGATGCGGAGAAAAGGGAACCCTCTTACACTGTTGGTGGGAATGTGAACTGGTGCAGCCACTCTGGAAAACTGTGTGGAGGTTCCTCAAAGAGTTAAAAATATACCTGCCCTACGACCCAGCAATTGCACTGTTGGGGATTTACCCCAAAGATACAAATGCAATGAAACGCTGGGACACCTGCACCCCGATGTTTATAGCAGCAATGGCCACGATAGCCAAACTGTGGAAGGAGCCTCGGTGTCCAACGAAAGATGAATGGATAAAGAAGATGTGGTCTATGTATACAATGGAATATTACTCAGCTATTAGAAATGACAAATACCCACCATTTGCTTCAACGTGGATGGAACTGGAGGGTATTATGCTGAGTGAAGTAAGTCAGTCGGAGAAGGACAAACATTATATGTTCTCATTCATTTGGGGAATATAAATAATAGTGAAAGGGAATATAAGGGAAGGGAGAAGAAATGTGTGGGAAATATCAGAAAGGGAGACAGAACGTAAAGACTGCTAACTCTGGGAAACGAACTAGGGGTGGTAGAAGGGGAGGAGGGCAGGGGGTGGGAGTGAATGGGTGACGGGCACTGGGGGTTATTCTGTATGTTAGTAAATTGAACACCAATAAAAAATAAATTAAAAAAAATAAAATAAATTAACATTAAAAAAATAAAAAATAAAAAAATAATAAAAGGATCCCTCACAAAAAAAAAATCTTAAGAAAGGACAACTTTTGTTTATAATAAATAATAATATAAATTAACTGCATGTATCTGTATTGACAGGATTCATACTACAGGTGTGGTTAGAATTAGATGGTTAATTAGGATAACTGAAAGGATTACTCTCCCTTACCAGAATAAAGCTTGTTTGCAATGATGTGCAATTACAGATCCAGAAACCCAGCTTTTATTTTTTTTTAATTTTTTTTATTTATTTATTTATTTTTTTTTTTTATTTATGATAGTTACAGAGAGAGAGAGAGGCAGAGACACAGGCAGAGGGAGAAGCAGGCTCCATGCACCGGGAGCCCGATGTGGGATTCGATCCCGGGTCTCCAGGATCGCGCCCTGGGCCAAAGGCAGGCACCAAACCGCTGCGCCACCCAGGGATCCCCAGAAACCCAGCTTAAATAATACTTAGCACATCTGCATCTGGCACTTGAGCTGTGAAATGGCACTTTATAGGACAGCAAGCTTTACTATTGCCCTTGTTTCAAGTGACTCAACTGGGATAGAACATGTTTTCATTCCCTTAGATTCACACTTTATATTATAGAAATGGGAAAGAAAATTACTGTATACATGCTCTTCCTTGTTACCTCATTCACTTGCACAATTTGCTCTTCTGTGGGTCTTCCATTTCTATATCCAGACCCTACTTCCCTTAGATCAACAGATAAGCATTTTCAATGCCAAATCCTGTTCTTGTCTTTAAATTCAAGACATTCAAAATGGGTTTGATCTTTTTACACCCATTACCAGCTCTTCCTAAGAAGTCCTTCCTGTATGTTTGAATTCCCCATTTACTCAGGCACACCCCTCTGTCTCCTGTGTGCCTGACAGTCCTCAGACCTTAACAAGTGTTTGTAAATGCTCCCAAGGTCTGTCCCTTCTTTTCAATCCAAACCCCTGGGCTATCATGTGAGTCCCAGTATTGAATCCCTCAAGTCTGGACAATCACAAATCTCCTAACCAGACTCTCTGCTGCCAATCTCTTTTCAACCTTCTCTGCTAGACTATTTTTCCAAATATACTACTTTCATCATGGTTTCTTGCTTATTCAGTCTTGTTAGTCCAGTCCTTCAAGGAACTCACTCCAATCTTCTTTACAACCTTATCATCTATGCCCACTCACATCCCTGTCTGTCATCATACCTATTATACTTATTTAATATTTAATTTGAACCATCACTATTTGAAGGCACTCTTGTCAAATCTTAAAACAGCTCCATGAGTTCAGGCAAGATTAGCATAATTTTAAAAATTCTATTTGAGGCAAAGAATAATTAAGAAACTGGCCCAAGGCCATGTAGCAAATAAAGGTCAATCCTGAACCCAGGCAGTTTGGCTCCAGAGTCAGTCCTCTTAGGCACTATGCTATACGTTACTCACTGTCCCCTCATCATGCCAGGCAAGACCCTGCTTCTATGACCATCAACCAGTGAAATGTCTCTTTCTTCAGTCTTACTCATAGTTTTCTCAGTCTACAAGGCTCATGGAAGTTCCATTTCCTGAGTCCCCCTCCACCCCGCTGCCCAATATTCCCAGAGAATCCCAGCTAGAAGTCTTCTCTTAACATCTGCAACATCCCTGCCTGTATAATTTATTAGTATTTTATAATACTTTTTCCTTCCTAAGTCAACAATAAAATCTTAAACAAAGAGGAAAAACTATAATTTTTCTACCCACTATCAGAAAATTGCCTCATAAATAGAAGGCAAAAAAATAATATTTAATCAAGCAAATATTGAAGGTTCCAAATCACTTTCATTTTGCCTTTTTAGAAAAAATATTGAGATAGATATTTTTAAAATGTGGATTAGGTTCAGGATTTCAAACCATGGGAAAGTTACCAATTGAAAAATCTGAAAATCAGACCTCAAAGAGAGTGAAACCCTTTCATCTACCATATGCCTTTATTTTATCACATTATCTATGCATAAGCCCTAAAGTACTGAGTCACTGAGACATTTTTAGCAATAAAAGAGTGTAGTAATTCTCCATCAGTCATTGTAAAATGGGACATAATCCATCTGGCCCATGCCTCAAGGAGAAGGTACATAGGGAACTAACTTATTTAACATGAGAAACCATTCTTAAACATGAAACATGTGACTGTGTCTTAAACACATATAATTAAGCTCTAAGCTCACTGCCATTCCTTGCTTGGAAATAAAAGCCTTGTTTTCTGTTACTGCCCTATTTTAACCACTTTGGATAAGACTGAAATTCTCACACCTCTGTTTTGTTGCTGTGTTGCTAGTACATTGGCCCGCACACAAAGCTACACAAGCTTTGCTAATTATTAAGTCCTGAACATTTCCAAGGCATAGTTACTTCCTGTATGAATAAAGTGATGTTTCATTTCTTCAGATTGGATTTTTCACTACTTTAGATCAGAAATGGGCAACTTTTGAGCCATCAAGTGCCAAGCCCTGGCCTCTGCTCACTTGGCTTAATGGGGAGAGGGAGGTGTAAGAAGGTGAGGTCTTGAGACAGGGAAGGCACCACAAAATGAGCCCCATTTCCTCAATAATTCTGTAGAGAACTGCACTACTGTGCAGAGAAAAACAATCTTCCATGGGTGGTACAGAGACCAAAATACTTCGCATTTATTGAACCTGTCATAAAAACCACTTTTATGTAGAAAAAAAAATATACATCGCTTCAGAGTTAGTAGTTTAAAGATGACAATCTACTTATTTGGAATAAAAACAACTATTTCTTTTAAGTTCTACTAGAGCTATTAAATAGGATCATTAAATTAGCCCCATTTCATAATCTATGAATCTAAGTCACAAAAAATTTAAGTGACTTACTCAAACTGAATAATGAATGAATGAGTCAGTAGTGTCACAATGAGAACATTAGGAAGAAGTTAGTTCTTGACTCAAGTTTGCCTTTTTAACTTTAATCTTAAGCAACTGTCATTAAATTTGGCTTCTTTGTGGCTAATCTCTACCCCACAGGGACCATGTTGGAAAGTTAATTTTTATTCTTTTGTATAAAATACAGCACTACAAAATGCATCCAGAAATTTAAAGCTACTAGCTACTCTCTAAACCAATAGTATTAGTGAGAATATCTTATTAACTTTAGAATGGTTATTTATGAATCAACTAAAGGTTTAGAATGACATACATTCATACCTATTCCATGTTTTTGTTTCTCAGCACTACAGGATTATAAAGAATATTATTAAATAAACATAAATTAGTATATAAAACTAGCAGCACACTAGAATACTTTTTCAGTATATAGGATGGAAAGCTGTCAAATATGCTAAGTTGCTAGTTTTCCAAACAATGGAGAAATCTAAGAAACAATACATTTTTAAAAAGCAAACAGATCCCTGACTTACTAAACATGAATTTAACTTACAACAAGGAAATAAAGTCACCTCTTTTGGACTACAGACTATAAATTGGAGATGAACAATTTTTAAAAATTGAGTCATTAATTTAGGTAGGATACCTACCTCCTGTTGTTAGGAAAATCTTTGTAATATTTGGAAAAGATATAATGAAAATTCTTCACCCTAGAAAGATCTTAGCTGCATTATTTCCCAAACAGGTGATTCAGGTTTGTGTTGTTCAGCAAATTAGTTAACACAAGTTTTAGGCAATTTTAGATAATTATAATAATATGTGTAACATGTATAATATTATAATTACATACTATATAATATTATAAAATACATAAGGGATTCAAAATTATCTATTTACTGTGTTTCAAAAATAGCTCAGCTTGTTTATACAAATAGTTTTTGGAGAGAAAACAAGAGATTAAGACCAATACAACAGTTGGTAGTACAGTGTGTGAATTATCTGAAATCAGATGTTTTCTAACTGTATTAAAAATAAAGTGGGTTATTTGATATTTTTGCTTTCTATCCCTGCTCAAAAAAGGCTATTAATTCTAAACCAATACATAAAAAAATAGTGAAAATTATAATGTATACATTAAACACCTGGCCAGACTGTACTTAAATTAAATAGGCATGAAATTGATTGGTTAATTCTTTTTTTTTTTTTAAGATTTTATTTATTTATTCATGAGAGACCCAGAGAGAGAGAGGCAGAGACACACACAGGCAGAGGGAGAAGCAGGCTCCATGCAGGGCGCCCGACGTGGGACTAGATCCCAGGACTCCAGGATCACGTCCTGGGCCAAACGCAGGCGCCAAACCGCTGAGCCACCCAGGTGTCCCAAACATTATTATTACTGATATGTAATAGGTGAAAAAAACACTACATCATGTCAAACCTTACTTGGAAACTTAACTTAAGCCAGTTGGGGCTGGGGTGGGATGATTGGTTAATTCTTTTGGTTCAAGTCAAATTTTTCAACTACCAATAAAATATTCCTTTTTTTTTTTTTTAAAGATTTTATGTATTTATTCATGAGAGACAGACAGAGAGAGGCAGAGACATAGGCAGAGGGAGAAGCAGGCTCCTTCCAGGGAGCCCGATGTGGGACTCAATCCCAGGACTCTAGGATCATGCCTCAAGCCACAGGCAAACGCTCAACCACTGAGCCACCCAGGTGTCCCAAATATTCTTATTACTGATATGTAATAGATGAAAAAAACACTACATCATGTTAAACCTTACTTGGAAACTTAACTTAAGCCAGTTGGGGCTGGGGTGGGATGATAACCCAAAATAGAAACTAAAGTAACAACAGATGTAGCTAGCTAGTATCTTCTAAGGTAGATTAAGACGTTGTGCTTTTGAATTGATGAATATATCATTCAGTAAAAGAGCAAGTTTGGTGTTAGAAGATGAACTGCTCACAACAATATGAGAAATATGTAACCTAATGATTTCTTACCATCTCCATAGTACATCTATCCTTAGTCTAAGCCACCAACATCCCTTGCTTGACTTACTACAGTGACTGCCTAGAGATCTTGCTTCTACTCTTGTCAACAATACAGAGGCTGGAAAAACCTAAGTCAAACCCATGCTCAAAACCCTCCAACAGCTCCCTTCTAACTAATGATCCTCTAGAATCTGATTCCTACTACCTCTTTGACCTGATCTGCCACTTTCCCTTTGCCCATTACATGAAAGGCTCACTGGCTTCTTCACCACTTCTCTAAATGGCCAGTATGCTTCTGATTCAGTGCCTTTGTACTTCCTCTTCCCTCCTCCTGGAAATACTATTCCTAGTTATTTGCATGGTTTTCTTTCTCATTTCCTTCAGATTGTCTTTTTTTTAATTTTTATTTATTTATGATAGTCATACAGAGAGAGAGAAAGAGAGGCAGAGACACAGGCAGAGGGAGAAGCAGGCTCCATGCACCGGGAGCCCGATGTGGGATTCGATCCCGGGTCTCCAGGATCGCGCCCTGGGCCAAAGGCAGGCGCTAAACCGCTGCGCCACCCAGGGATCCCCCAGATTGTCTTCTTAAAGGCTATTTTATTAATGTTGCTTTCTCTCACCATCCTATATGAAATAGCAACCCCCTACCACAAACCAGCATTCCCTATAGTCCTTCACTGGTTTATCTTTTTCCACAGTGCTCATCCCCATCTAGCAAATTTTCTATTCTTTCTATTTTTTCTATTCTCTATCTCTCCACACGTTGAGGCCAGGGACACTGTTTTGTTCACTGAAATATCTCCAGCACCTAGAACCATCCCTGGCATATTGCTTAATATATCTTTATTCAGAGAATGAATTGACTCCAGTACCAAAATTATCAACTTCCCATTAAAAGGAACCAGACTTCTTAAAGAACCACTAATTCTAGGATTAGGACAGAAAATAAACAGGGGAAGTCTAGAATATCTTATCATATTAGAAAAGGAAGAAAGAAAAAAAAAAAGAAAAGGAAGAAAGCTATCAAAGACTACTATGGCTGTATCAAATGGACTTCGAAGAAGTAGATGAGATGGTTTGAGCGTTAATAAGGATAATAACCATGGACTAAAATACTTCAAATATGTTTAGCCCCATGAGCTCACAATGATTCCGAAAATTTAAAAACAAAAACCAAAAAATCATTAGCATTAACCATCTTTAGAGGATGCTAAGGAAACAATTATTTTAAAAACCAGTAAAATTTAATAAAGAAAAAGAAGCAAGTTTTAACAATTTATCAGTTTATAGCTGATATGTTTTATTTACATGCCATTCACTCCCTGCCACTTCCCAACCATTCTGAAGCAAATTCAAGGTCACTTAATCCTTAATATTTCAGTATCATTTCTAAAAGAACATTCTTTTTTAAAAACCTAACTAAAAAAAAACTAAAAAAAAAAAAAAAAAAAAAACCTAACTATATCTCCATTATCACACCTAAAATAAAGGAATTTTCCTAAACATGATCAAATAACCAATTTTCCATTTTTCATGATTAACGCCTGTATTAGTATTCTATTGTTGCTATGTAAAAACAACACAAGTGTACTGCTTTACAGTTCTCCTACACGGCTATTGCTGGGCCAAAGTCAAGGTGTTGGCAGGGCAATCTCTTTCTGGAGGCTCTAGGGAAAACTCCTTTCCTTGCCTTTTCCAGCTTCTAGAGGCTCCCAAATTCTGTGGTTCATAGCCCTCTTCTGCCACCTCAAAGCCAGCAACACGTTCTGCATTACTTTATCACTCCTCTCTTCCATTTTCTAGTTCTAAAGATCCTTGTGATTATGCTGGGCTCCCCAGGATAAGACAGGATAATATCCCCATTTTAAGGTCAGCTGAGAGCATTCAGAATTCCATCTTCATCCCTAGCTCACCTGAGACATGTAATATAACATATTCATAGATTCTAGGTATAAGGACATGACCATCTTCGGGGAGGGCATTATTCTGCCTACTGCATACACTCCAGCCCAATATTAATCAGGATCCAAGTAAGGTCCACTTGCTACATTTGGTTATATGCCTCTTAAATTGCTTTTAGCCTATAATCCCTTTCATCTCCCCACCATTTTCAACATATCTATAGAAGAAACCAAGTCTCTAGTTATATATGTGTGTGTGTATTTGAACTTTTTTCTATAGTAATAAGTTAAAGAGGGTAGCCCAGATGGCTCAGCGGTTTAGTACTGCCTTTAGCCCAGGCTGTGATCCTGGAGTCCCAGGATCAAGTCCCACATTGGGCAACTGAATTGTTTGATCTTTACAAGGTTATAAGGCATTAATATTACTATTTAATAGATCAAGAATATAAAGCTCAGAGAGGATAAGTGACTTGACCAAGGACATGTAGAGCAACAAAATGAGCAAAATGTTTTTTGAACAACTACTACATACCAAATAATTTGCTAGGCTTTACCACCCTGAATAACAGAAACAAAATTTCTGCCCTCATGAAGTTTAAAGAAAGTTATGGATCACTAAACAGTGCCAGAATGATGGAAAGATAATGAGTGTAATTATAGATCTTCATTTAGTCAAGTATATACTGAGAACCTAACAACGTGGCAGGCACTATATTATGCATGAGTACACAGCAGGTAACAAAACATGAATAACCCTTGCCTTCACAGAGCTCATAGCTTTTCTGCCTCTCCTTTTTTTTTTTTTTTTTTTTTTTTTTGAGTGGAAGGTGCTTGTGGTTCATCTAAGTACAGACCGTCTATTGTATATAGGAACTCTGAAAAAAGATCAAGGCTGCAAGAATTGATTCAAGAGTCATTAGCATATTGATGACATTTGAGGCTGTGGGAGTTAATGAGATTGTTCAGGGAAAGTGAGAATGAAAACAGAAGAGTTCATAGGGTAAAGCAAATAATCTAAGTACTTCGGGAACACAGAGAAGTAGGAGAAAAACCAGAAGAGTGCATGATGTAAGCCAAAGGAGGAAAGTGGAAAATTTAGGTTTCAAAACCATTTTTTTTTTAAAAAAAAGATTGTACTCATTTATTCATGAGAGACACAAAGAGAGAGAGAGAGAGAGAGAGAGAGGCAGAGACATAGGCAGAGGGAGAAGCAGGCTCCCTGCATGGAACCCAATGCGGGACTTGATCCTAGGACTCTGGGATCATACCTTGAGCCGAAGGCAGACACTCAACCACTGAGCCACTCATGCGTCCCCCAAAAACTTTTGTATCTGACTCCAAAATCTATGTCCTTATGCATTCATTCATCAAATATTTATTATGTGCCCACAGTGTCAAATTCTTTGCCAGTCAGTGATGACCTATGAAACTATGAAGGCAGATCTCTGCAAATGTGGTCTAAACCTGGAAGTTCTCATTCTGGATTAGTTTAGAAGGACAGGATAGTGATAACTTGAGATTATTAATTTCTGCTACTTTTATTTCCTTAACGAGCCTGCCAGGATCAATTTAGGAACAATGTATGAAAGTACTGTTTTTTATTTGCCCTGCTGTGCCTAACAGCTTATATTATCACTTTAAAGCCCTTCACATATTCTATAAAAGATGAGTTTCCTATAGAGATCTAACTTTCCTTAAATCTAGCTGCCCATACTTTTCAGCCATTATAATTAATGGCTACAAAGTTCTTGAAATAAACATATGAATAAAAGGCTAGGTTCTTCATGTTTTGAGAGATATACATTTAAGAGGATGTATATAAATGCTTCAGAAAGAAAAATAAAATTATAGATCTAGTACTTTTGCTAATGACAAATAGGCTTGAGCATTTGAAGGTTAAATTCATTTTTTGTTGTACAAACTCTACATTGCTGTGAATCTTTCAACTACTACATTTGAATTAAGATAAAGCAACAGAGAAAGTTATGCCAATAAATCTAGGAATAAGCATAAAATATTTTTCTAAACCCTGTTAATAGTTCATTCTTATTAAGTCAGAAATAGGCTTATATCAAGAATACTAATGTTCCCTCCCCAAGAGAAAAAAGACAAATGTTTACAGCTTCAACAAGACAGAAGTCATATGTGAGGTTTATGGTGTGAAAAACAACTGGCTCAGATGCAAGGGGTGTTCCAGTTATAAACACCAAGGCTAATGTTGTACTCATATAAATAACTGGGCTACATCAAAGTGACATTCTGGCACCCCTGAGGAGATAAAGTATTGTAATTCTACATCTCAGAGAATTTGTTCACAAAGGTATGGTAGAAATTTTACACATACTAAATCGGGTAGCAGTGATGGCAACACACTTGCATATTATCGTGTGTAGCAAGTGCTTTCTTCTCTGCCCCTTCACCAATCATCTTGAACAGATGGTGGCCAAGAGAAGCATAGAATCCATGCATTTTGTCTGTCAAGCTCCTTGTGTTGAAAGCATAACCAACAGTCTCCTCTTCATTATCCAGGGATGAAATCATAACCAGTACAAATAGAAAAGGTTTAAAGTTAAGCCAAGATCTAGGATCAGAGGAAAGTACATTCTAGACAGGTTTCTGCAAAATTTATTAAATGGAATCAACGATTTTTTTATTCAATGATTAAAAGCAAAATACACAGATTAAACTATTATCAGTTCTCTAAGCAGTGGAGAATGCTGGTATGTATGCCATAAAGAATTGGAACAGGTGTGCCCAAGGCTAAGTATCAAATATTTCCACAACTTCAGGAGGTTAGTTTCTTCCATTAGCAACCAGCCTTTCAACTCTAAGAACCCAGATTAAACTGGATATAGAGTGTCTTAATTAAAAGTGAGCATGGGGACTTGGATTAGGTTCAGTTCTCTTTCTTAATTTGTTGCATCACACATCATTAAAATTTGGGATATATGTGCTTGCCTTTTTCTCCTGACTAGCTGACCTTACACAGAAAACTTCCATATGATCAGTTACAAGCAAAAGAAAGCTAGTGTGTACCTTGCAGATAAAGATATGAGATCTTAAAATATTCTGGCTTTGCCATCATTCAATTAGAAATCAACATTTTATCAGTTATACATAGAATTTTCTAAATAATCTAGTATCACTGTTACAATTTCTAATTTTACAATGGGAAGACAAAACCTGCTCTGTGGGTGGTCAATGTGTTTCATGTTAAAGAAAAGGCAGGGGGAAGAAAGGAGGAGAGGAGAGGAATAATAAAAAGAAACAAAAAAGAAAAATGCAGATAAATTATTTTTAAAAAATGAAAAATCTGAGGCATCATTTACAACCTCAGGAATACTAAAGAGGATCACTGCTGAACTCATACAGAATCTAAACTAAGAATTTATTTAAAATATTAAATTTGTAAAATTTTGCTTTTATTTTGATGAGAGAACTGTAAAGGACATATATTAAAATTAATTATACTCACCTTACACCTAGAGTTTTGACATATCTTATTTCCAAAGTAACACAAAATCCAAATGGGCTTGGCTTTTACCATTTTCCCACAAATTTTCATCTATTTATATAAGTGAGAAAGCAGCCTAGTCTCAGAAATAAAAGAGAAAGTTGCCTCAGGTTTGAGTTGCTCATATAAATAGAATTCTTTTAATGTACATAAAAAAAACCCTGCAAAATCACAAACTGAAGCAGAAAGGGGAATAAAATTTAAGGAGTGTTTCTCATGTCAAACAATATCAACAATGTCTCACATGATGAATACAATTTACTGGAAAATTGAAAACTTGGAATACTCCTTACATTTCTCTTACTACTACCACTAATTCTCTAAGATAGCTCTCTCAGTTAAAGCCATTAGATCTCTGAAATAGATAACAGTTTATTATCATTACCCAAAATTATGTTTGAATTTCTCATCTTTTAAAAGCAGAGAACACTGCTCAGCTATTTTATGCTGGAGGAAGCAATAGATCTAACATAATGATAATTTTAAGATAACACTTGGGCTCCTTGTTCTGCTAATTCCTAGCTCCATGAATGCAGAAATGTTTTACATTTCCTCACCTGTAAAACAGCAACTACCTCAAAGTGTGGGAGGCTTAAATGAGGTGGTATAAGTAAAATGTTTTCTTGAATGTATAAGAAATGCTTCGTAAATGTCAATTGTTACTACACTCTGACATAAGATCTTACATGATTAAAAAAATAAATTATCAATTAGTTCAACAACTACTTAGAGAACACATACAATGTTTTAGATACAGGAACTCTTGGTATGAAAGAATAAGATACCTGGCCCGAAGAGTTTATCTTCTCACAGGTGATGTTCACAAACAAATAGGCAACAGAGTGCCTTCAGATTACTGCTGTCAAGAGTGCTCTGGACTCTGAGAAAAGTCTGCATCTACTGTAAAGAATTATCAAGCAAAATTTTTCTTATTCCTGTGGTTATACCTAGATTTGGCAATTTTTTTTCTGTAAATGGCCAGAGAGTAATTATTTTAGGTTTTGTGGGACATACAGTGTATGTGGCAATTACTCGACTCTGCCATTGCAGTAGTAGTGGAGCCACAGACATCAAGTAACAAATGTAAAGAAATGACAATGTCAGTGATCCAATAAAACTTTATTTACAAAAACAGGTGGAGGGCCAGATGTGACCAAGGGCCATAGTTTGCCAATTCCTGGTTTAAACCATATGCATCAATTAATAAATAAAAACTTTATGAAAATCATATAGGAATAAGTCCAGGTATCTTCACTCAGAGAAGATTTAATATTTTAATCTCAGAATGAAAGAAAAATGGGGAGAAAGAAGAGCTTTCATAACTATGCTCCTGTATCAGCATGGGAAAGCTTCCAACACAAATAAA
Source organism: Canis lupus familiaris (assembly GCF_011100685.1). Taxonomy (NCBI): domain Eukaryota; kingdom Metazoa; phylum Chordata; class Mammalia; order Carnivora; family Canidae; genus Canis; species Canis lupus. Next base: position 22,452,489 of record NC_049253.1, read on the forward strand.
TTCCAGTTTAGGAAAAAAGAAAAATAAGGTAATTAATAGTTGTCTTATTTTTTCCTTAGAATCATGATTGCAAACCAAAATCTACTTGTTATATAAAAAGACAAGCATATTTACATGCTTCACACTTCAGTTTTGACAATGGACAGCTCCAGTCCGGCCTTTATGGCAAGTGGACTATTTAGTTTAATGATGTCAAAATGCAGGGAGCAGATGGCAGTAAAACATTATTAGAAGAGATGAAACATATGCAACTGGTAGCAGTTTACTTATTCATATAAAAATTTTAAAATGGAACCAATAAATCTATCCATCTTAGCTAAGCAAATCTAGTTATCTCGATTTATTACTGTAACGTAAAGCCTACAATGAAATTTGGGATGGTTGTAGAAACTGTAATTTCCTTTTTCACCCCTATCTTCTTTAGACTTCAAATAAAAGATAAAATTTATATCCACTTATAACTGAGATGCACATCATTCAATCTTTGATCTAATCAGATCTTATAAATACATCTGAGTCTTTCTGGGGGAAAAAAAAAAATCAGATCTCTCCAAAGCTCTGTCCATAATGAATAAATAAGCTTTTCTTTATTGCTAAAATGCAGCAGAGGCAGGGCACAATAAAGGTCATGTTGACTAGAATCTTAGCTAAAATTTTAAAAATGGAGTTTAGATGCAAAGAAAATGTTATTTAAAGCAGACCGTAGTAGTTGCCACTCCCTGGTTTATCCACCCTGTTCAAAGCCAGACCCTTTTCTACAGAGTGGATTTAGTCCTCTTTAAATATAGTCATTGATATTATCTTGTGATACAAGAAAATGTACTACTTAGTCAAAATAGCTGAATTTAACTCAGTTCTGAACAACTCCTTTGACTTCTCTCAGGTTCTCTTACCTCATTTGTAAAATGATGCCCATTTAAAATTTTAATGACATTGCCTTATTGTACACCCTGAGTAAAAAGATATTTAAAAAGTTCTATTATTACTAATCAATGATACCCACAATTTTACTGTTAAGCAAGGTTTTTTTGCTTCCTTCAAGATTACTCATTATATTTCTGAGTTCTAAATACCCAAATGGGGATGGTGATTATTCTCCAAGAAAGGATTCAACGGAAGCTAAAATTAACTAAATATTCATTTTTAAAAGGTGTGTTTTTTTCCCTTTTTCATTTGACCAAAAGAAATTTACTGTGGCCCTAAAAAGGCTTCAAATGATCCTAACTTTTCTATTTACAGCTTCCTTGCACTGTGTTCTTCAAAACATAATTCATGTTTTTAAGAAGAATTAGCAATTTTTATAAATCTCACTGTAAATTATGAGGTCTTGCCTTACCTACATATATTAAAACTGTTTCAAAAATATAAAAAGAAATTCACTAGTAAAAGGATTATATACATATAATATGACACATTTGTTCAATAGGAGTATCAGATTATAAATACCTAATACTAAATGATAAAATACTGCTAGCGTATTATGTCACCATCAACTAAACACCATTTCTTTCATCAATAGCATGTCTGCCTCCATTGATATATTTAATAAGAAAAGTAAAAAAAAAAAAAGAAATTCAATAATTTCTTGCCAATATCAGGGGACATAAGAATAAACAGGGACTTGTGTGTACAAACAATAAAAGCACCAAAGTGGCATTATTCCAACAAGCTGTAAGAGCTGCTAATGAAAACAGCAAAAGGCAAAATCCCAGCACAACTAGACAATACTACTTACTATAAGAGAAAACACAACAGAGTTTTTTATTTTCAATGGCTTTATGAAATAGTCAGTTTTCTACAGAAAATGGTGATTACAATATTAGCGAATATTATATAGCTAAATGATTTTCTGAGTAAGAAATTCTAAGTTATTTATTACTTAACATAATATAATTAAGAATCATCACAAATGCTCTTAAAAGCTACCTATTTTGAAAGTGGGAAAGAAGAAAATCCTATAATTAATGAAAAAAATTTAAGCATATCTATGGATTTAAAGCTTTCTGAATTTTCTATACACATATATACAACATGAGTATTTAATTTAATTTTTAATTTTTGACTGGTGGGACTCAATAGAATTTTTCTTCTTCTGTCTTATAAGAAAACCCTTTTCCACCATCTCATAATGTTTATTTCCATGACAACATGTAACACAAGTCCTTCTTGCAAAGGCAAGGAATGCTAATGTCAAAGCTACCAATCTCATAATTGCAACTATAAAGAACTGAAAAAGAGTCAACATTTAGAAGATGATGATTTAGGGGAAATTAATGTTCTTGCCTATGGAAATACTGTACAAATAGACTATAAAAGTATGTTATGTTATAAAAGTAAATTTTAACTTATTTCTCAAATATAATGCAAGAAGCAACCCACTCAGATTTATATTTTGTAACTAGACACATTACATTAAAAAAACTCTAGACATATTCAACCAATCTATTCCATAATAGGACTTACTCAAAACCAAGTATAGTTTCTGGAAGCCAAATATGATCCCTACTAGTGTTTTAACAATGGATAAATAAATGCTTTCTAGGGAATAAAGCTCCCTGGAAAAGCATTGGTTAGAACTTGCCTCCCAGTCAGGTTAAAGTGTGAAGCTGCATTCTCTTGTCCTTGGAATTCTCTCCATTCCCATGCCATTGTTCCATAGCAATATTCATTATCATCATCACTATCCTGAATTTCCTCAATGACCTCTTAATTTAGTCTCCAGGACTCCAATCTTAATCTTTATGCTGAGGTCATAATGATCTTTTAAATACACTAACGCTATAATGATCTTTTAATAATGCAAACCTGATTGTCACTTTCAAGTTTACAAATCTGTCAAAGGCTTCCTTTCTGCATCAATCCACATTCTTACTTTCAAAGCCCTTCTTTCTGACCAGGCCTCCATTAACCCATGTAATTTCTTTCTGGCTACTATATAGTCCTGAACATACTGAATGACTTGTTCTCCCTCCAAGAAGCCAAGTTCTCTGAGAGCTTTTGCCATCTTGTTCCCTTTCCAACTTGGCTTCTTCCTAAAAGTATTCAAAGGACATTAGCTACATATGATTTTACTGTAGGCCTAAGTATTAACACTTTATTCCTGCATAAAATATGACTCCACTATAAACCCTAATATAAACAAATATTCTCTCTCAAGATTGTATCATTGGAACTTTATTGGTCTTTTTCTTTCCATTGATCCAGACCTTCCTGTCTTCTGACCTGGATTTGTAATCTGCCTTAAGTCTTTGCACTTTCTTTGCTGATTTCTGTTATTTACTGGTGCTTTAATTTGCATCCACATTAATATGTCCACATTGACAAAATGAGTGGCTATCCCTAATATTTCCTCTGCATTCCACTGCTTGGTTCTTTATAGGCCATATATTCCCATATTTTTAAAGAAATAAATTCCTACCATAGGGCTTCAGATCTATTACAAACTTTTTTAATTACTAGAGATAAATAATATAGTACTGGTCATAGTACTGCTGATGTTCACAACTTTTAAATCTTATGGCAGTTTAATGCTTCAAGAAGAGTGGAATTCTCTGCTCCCTTAAGCAATGTGTGTAGTTTTTAAATGTCAGCCTTTAGCAGACAGCACATCTATGTTTATTCAATGACTTTTGTGGGAATTTCAAGTCTGGCAGGAGGAAAGAACAATGTCTTGTGAATCCCTCAAATCATATGAAGAAGATATCCAAAATACAACAAACTGACCTATCCACCCACTCACTTACTCAGGCTTTGTCATTTACTGAAGGCCTATAATCTGTGCCAGGTATTATTTAGGTAGTGTAAAACAAAAGATTAGTAAGACTCAGTCGTAGTCCTTAAGGGGATCTAAAAACAGCAGTAAAAGACACATATGTAAACAATTACAATGAATATGATGAATGCTATAATAAAGCCATCATCAACATTTTGTAGGGACACAGAGAAAGGATAGCAATTATTCGAGGGCTCGAGAAAGGTTCACCAAGGAGATAACATTTGGTCTTGAAGAGTGAATAGAAATTTTTCAGGGGTGGAAGAGTGGAAAAGCATTTCAAATAAAAGGGGTAGCTTTACAAAGCACAGAGGTGTGTGCCCAAGGAATGGTATGGACTCTTGAACTTTAGTGTGACAGGACTGCAGAGAACATGAAAAACTGTATTACAAAATAGGCTGGAGAAGAAGGTTGGTACAAGGTAATAAAGGGACCTTCACCTCTGCTAAGAAGCCAAACATTTAATGTGTGGGAAGCAGAGAACCCAAAACATTTTCAATCAGAGAAGTCACATGAGAACTGTTCTGCTGGATGTTAGCTGTGTAAGTTATTAATGCTGTCACTAAAATAAATAGGTATAAACTTAACTTAACCTTCCTTGAGTATCATCTATGTGCCACACACTTCAAAATGTTACATCCTAGGCATGTATGCATGCAGACCTACTTATATATATACATACATAACAACAATGTTACAGGGGACTTCTTCAGACCCTTATTTTAACAGATAAAGAAATTAAAGGTTCAAATGCTCCCTTTAGGGAACATCTCTGGCCTTCTGAAATTCATGCCAAAAGGGCAGGTACTACTATTCTTCATAGCCACCCACTGTCAGCAAAGCTAGTTGGATGAACAATAGGCCTGGTCTAGCAAAGCACTGCTTATATTCTAATTAATTAGTCATTCTCATTTTGTATATAATTAAACAAGTTGGAAAACTGATGTGCTTCCAACATCTAATGGCTCTTCATAACTTTTAAGACTGAGTTTGTGAAGAACATCTGACTATTTTTGGTAAAATAGAGATTTTTAAAAATATTTTATTTATTTATTCATGAGAGACACACACAGAGAGAGAGAGAGAGAGAGAGAGAGAGAGAGAGAGAGAGGCAGAGGCATAGGCAGAGGGAGAAGCAGGCTCCATGCAAGGAGCCTGATATGGGACTCGATCCCAGGACTCCAGGACCACACCCTGAACCAAAGGCAGATGCTTGATCATTGAGCCATCTAGGAGTCCCAAAATAGAAATATTTTATATCTGCATCAAATGAACTAAATTTACCCAATCTGGAATCTTTAACCTAAAGAAAATCTAGGGAAAACATTACACAATAAATTAGATCATAAACATAAATGTAAACATAGGAACATATTTGTAACATACCATAAAATTTAAGTTGGTTTTGAAAATATCTAGCTACTTATTAATTATATACAACATGAAGAATTCAAGCAATAAAACATCTATTAGACATACAAATATAGTGAATTAAAATGTTTTAAGAAGTACAAATACCCAATTCTGAAAACTAACGAAACTAACAAAAGTATCACCTTTTATGTATCTTTCTAGATCAAGTCAACACTTTTTTTAAGGTTTGATTATTTATAGTTATTTGACAGAGAGGGAGAAACACAAGCAGAGGGAACAGCAGGCAGAGGGAGAGGGAGAAGCAGGCTCCCCGCTGAGCAGGGAGCCCAATGTGAGGCTCTATCTCAGAACCCTGGGATCATGATCTGAGCCAAAGGCAGATGCTTAACCTACTGAGCCCACCCAGGTGCCCCCACGTCAACATTTCTAAAAGAACTACTATATCTGAATTATTAAAGTACTAAAGGCACAGCGCAAATAGAACATAGTATTGCTAACTTACACAAAATTCAAGCTTGGATTATTGCTTCTTTTGTATCTTAATACTTTCATGCAGACTATGAACTTTTCAATCTTGCATTATAACATAGGTCTTTGCTAGCCACTGATAAACTTGTGTATGTATGTGTGCTGGTGCATGTTAAACTACATGCCTGAGAAAAAGATAATCCAATCTAAATGATGATGCTGTTAACATGCACACCTAGTTCTTCTTTATCAACTGGTAGCATTACTATATTCTTGAAAGACTTCTGGGTAACATAAGCTATGTAACACCACAAATGAAATGTTCTAAGATTCAAAGTCAGAACTTCAGTGGAGGTAATGGAAACCCATGACAGATTCAGAATACACTAGTAGGTCTTAAAATTTCAATCAGCCTTTCAATGCAGGGGTTATTTTTGTGGGCGGGGGGAGGGGGGCGTGGTGGCTATCATTTCAAAACCATATTAGTCATCCCAATAGACAAAAGTATGTCTAAAATACTTATTTGAAAAAATGACTTCCAAATCTTTTCTTAACTACTAAAACATAGTAAGAAATACTATGACACAAAATACTTGTTTACCTGCTGATTCCAAATATGTGTGATTGTACTTACATACATACATGTATAAATTAAAACCACATTTTCGTAGCATGATACCTACATACTCTTACTATGTTAAAATACTTAATATAGTAAAATATTCTTATATCTTCTCTTTTATTTTTATTCATTCATTCATTCATTCATTCATTCATTCATTCATGAGACACACACACACACACACACACACACACACACACACAGAGGCAGAGACACAGGCAGAGGGAAAAGCAGGCTCCAAGCAGGAGCCCGATGTGGGACTCGATTCCAGGTCTCCAGGGTCATGCCCTGGGCTGAAGGCAGCGCTAAACCGCTGAGCCACCCGGGCTGCCCTTATTTCATTTTTTTAAATGAAAATACTGGCTACAATCCATTCAATTGATTTCAGGATCAACTGAATAGGTTACAGACTGCAACTTAGTAATTTTTATCTCATCCTTCTCACCCAACTTTAGGAATTATTTTAAAATGACATCACTGATAATAGTCACTCTTTGATGATGTTGGTGGGGGTGTCTTTTTTCACCTACATTAGAACACAGCTGTGAAGTATCAAAGGAAAGAAACCTGAAGTTCTTGGTGTGGGAGAACTCAATACTTTATTGGAGTTGGCTAGCCAGCAACTGGCCTTTCTAGTTTTTACCTCTCCTGCTCTGGCACTGTAGTTTCACAGGTGAATTGTGAAGAGCCTAAAAACTCGTAATGAGACAGCCATCCCCTTCTAAATCAAAAAATCTTTTTATTTGCATTAGAAAACTCTTAAAACTACATATCAAAGTGGAAGAGTAGATTCTGAGATGTTTTTGTTTCATTTTGTTTTTAAATACGGTACACTAAAGGTAGAGTAGAACAAAATATTTCCCATGGCTGGGGATTTTCTATTTATTTTACAATTCTTACAAAATGGTGTAAAATAAGTAACTTTTACATTATATAATACACACTAAATGCGTTTGTAGCACACCTAGAGCAAAATAAACAGAAGTTCTGCAAATATCTTTTTCTTTTTTTAAAGATTTTATTTATTTGACGGGGGGGGGCGGGAGAGAGAGAGAGAGAGAGAGAGAGAGAGAGAGAAAGGGCACATGTGCACAAGTAGGCAGAGTGGCAAGCAGAGGGAGAGGGAGAAGCAGACTTTCGGCAGAACAGAGCCCAGTGTAAGGCTTGAGCTCAGGACCCTGGTATCATGACTTGAGCCAAAGGCAGACACTTAACCAACTGAGCCACCCAGGTGCCCTTGCAAATATTTTCTAATTTGAGCTAAGCATGATGATGTAATTCAACAATGATTCACAATGGTAAAACATTTTTTATGATATTAATGCTTTATAATGTCATATAATGTGCAATGGTTTATACTCTTATAGTTTTGTTCAAATTAAATTCACTTATATTTTCTGTAAAAAGTATAATATTTTAAATATTAACCATATGAATCATGATTATAGTTGTGTTGACTGCTTTGATAATAACAAAATACATTTAAAGAAGACAGGATTCTGTTGCCCTCTTGTGGTAATTTTGCTGTACTGTATTCTCCAGGAATTCTGCCTCCATTTTTTTCTTCTCATTTTAAGAGTGGTATTTTGACCATAGTTTCTGAATTTCCAAAAGCAATACATAGACTTTCTGCCCTCTGCAGCGCACATCCTTAATGTCCTCCCATCAGTTTCTACCTCAGATAGTTTTTCCCTCACTTTTAAAAAACATTCTCCTATTCCTTTTCAATTACTACACCAAGGAGATTTTTCTTAAAGTTACTTTCTATAGTCTATATGCACATACAGAATAATTAGAGCCAATCTCCACCATCATACATAAGCTTCAAGTAAATGGAAAACAACTAAAAACCTAGGGGGCTGATCCGTTGACATTTTCTCCCAAGAAAACAGGTCTTGCTAAGTTAACAGTCCAGAAATTTCAGAAGCTCAAGATATTAATCTAAATATTTTAAGTTGGGATGCCTGGGTGGTTCAGCAGTTGAGCGCCTGCCTCTGGCCCAGGGCGTGATCCCAGGGTCCAGGATCAAGTCCCACATCAGGCTCCCTGCATGGAGCTGCTTCCCCCTCTGCCTGTGTCTCTGCCTCTCTCTCTCTCTCTCTCTCTTCTCTCTCTGTGTCTCTATGAATAAATAAAATCTTTAAAAAATAAAAAAATATTTTAAATTTTCTAAAGTGATAAAGTAGTCTTTAAAATAGTCTAGGTCATATGCAATGGCTTATCTCTTGACTCCCAACAAAATATTTTAGTTTCTCTGTAAAATTAGTAACACATAATGGTAATTCAAAACTATTCAAAATGACACTATGAAATAATTTTAACTGTAAATAATTAGTATTTTTCTAAAGATAACATTAATAATAAAATTGTTTAGTGTCTATTATATTTAAATACTATGGATAATGCAAAGCAAAAGATGGATTCCTAAATTAAATTAACTAAATATCCATTCTAACAACTATAAAAATTCTTAAATACTAATAAATGATCAATCCTTAAAGCAATTCTTGAAATAAATATATATTACATATATATTTAAATATAATATATATACATATATTTAAAAGTAGTCCCTCGTGTATTCAATCAATATCCCAACACTGATGGGAAAAGACTAGAATTCTATAGTGGTCAAGGTGAAAAAAAAAAAAAAAAGGCGCATTCTATGAAGAAGGACCAGAACATTCTAAAGCCAAGTAACATGGCATGTCTCAGTAACTTAAGATGCTTTAATAAGGCTATGCCACAGATTACAATTTGGAATCAGTGGGAGATGACATTGAGAAGTTAGTGAGAGCCAGAGTGAAAACAGACTTCAATGAGAAGTTAGGGAATGGAGAAATACAGTTAAGCATCTGTAGCAGGAGAGTCAAATGGGCAAATTAAGAGTTTTAGAAAGATACTTGCTGCAGTGAGTAGGACAGATTGATAGGGGGTGAGGAGACAGTGAAAATTACTTAGAAGTTGTTTATAATGACAAAGGCCTGAACCAAGGCAATGGCTCTGACCACAGAGAAAAGAAACTTGAGAAATGCACAGAAGTGAAATCATTAGATATTAGTTACGGTGAGAACATAAGGGTAGAGGTGGGAGGTTCTCAAGCTTACACTGGAGATTTGGTGACTGGATGGATGTACCATTCCCAGAGATATGTAATAGTATTTTTGGACATGCTGTAGTTGGGGTGCCACTTGGAAAACAGCAAGTAGGTCAACGGTGTTGAGGATATGGAGTTCAGGACAGAGAGGACTCTAAATTACCAGTGGCGAGGCTGTACAAGGTCTCTGGATGACAGATCAGAGAGTGTAAAGAGTGAGAAGAGATGAAAGTTGAGGATGAGACTGGAAACACTTAAGTATACAGTCCCATCTTCTTGTTAAGAGAAGTCCTTTAGTCCTATAACCATCACCTTATTTCATGTTGGGAGAAACAGGAGGATCAATTAATCTGTCTTTATTTTACAGATCAGAAGACAGAGGGTCAAAAGTTAAGTGACTGTACCTAAAGCTATTTATCTGTAGAAGTGAATGAAAACTCAGGTTTCCATATTGAGCCCAAGTTGTTTCATCTTACTATTCAAATATTCTCTATTACAAAATGAGGGATAAAAACCATATAGGATCATCTCATTAGATGCAGGAAAAGCATCTAACAAAATTCAACATCTGTTCATGATAAAAACTCTCAACAAAGTAGGTTTATAGGGAACATACCTCAACATAATAAAGGCTACATATGACAAACCCACAGCTAACATCATATTCAATGATGAAAAGCTGACAGCTTTTTCCCTAAGATCAAGAACAAGGCAAGAATGTCCACCCTGGTCACTTTGATTCAACACAGTACATAGTCCTGATCACAGCAATTAGACAACAAAAAAGACATAAAAGGCATCCAAATAGGTAAGGAAGAAGTAAAACTCACTATCTGTAGATGACATGATAGTATATGTAGAAAACCCTAACGACTCCACCAAAAAGCTCTCAGAACTAATAAATTTAGGTAAGTTGCAGTATACAAAAGCAATGCACAAAAATCTGTTGCATTTTTATACACTAACAAACTACCAGAAAGAGAAATAAAGAAAATAATCCCATTTACAATTGCACCAAAAATAATAAAATACCTAGGAAAAAACAAAGGAGGTGAAAGACCCATACTCTGAAAAATTATAAAACATTGATGAAAGAAATTGAAGATGGCACAAATAAGTGGAAAGGTATTCCATGCTCATGGATTGGAAGAATATTGTTAAAATATCCCTACTACCCAAAGCAATCAACAGATTCAATGCAATCCCTATTAAAATGCCAATAGCATTTTTCACAAAACTAGAACAAACAATCCTAAAATTTGTATGGAACCATAAAAGACCCTGAATAGACCGAGCAATCTTGAGAAAAAAGAACAAAGCTGGAGGTATCACAGTCCCAGATTTCAAACTATGCAACAAAGCTACAGTACTTAAAACAGTATGCTACTGGCACAAACACAGAAACATAGATCAATAGAACAGGATACAGAACCCAGAAATAAATCCATGCTTACATGGTCAATTAATCTATGACAGAGAAGGCAAGAACATTCCAACAGGGAAAAAAGATAGTCTCTTCAATAAATGTTCCTGGAAAAACTGGACAATTAAATGCAAAATAATGAAATGGGACCACTTTCTTACATCACACACAAAAATAAGCTAAAAATGAATTTAAGGCCAGCTTTGAAATCTGAAACCATAATAAAACTCCTTAAAAAACGTATGCAGTAATCTATTTGACATTGGCCTTAGTAACATATTCCTAAATATGTTTTCTCAGGCAAGGAAAACAAAAGCAAAAATAAACTATTGGGACTACTGCAAAATCAAAGAAAGAATTTGTTAACAAAAATTCTCCCTACTGAATGGGAGAAGATACTTGCAAATGATATATCTGGTAAGAGGTTAATATCCAAAATATAAAGAACTTATATTGGTGGTTGCCAGACTAGGAGGTGGCAGGATGGGTGAAATAGGTGAACAGGATTAAGGCAACATCCAAAACCCCCAAATCATCTGATTAAAAAATGGGCAGAGGATAAAAAAAATAAACATTTTTCCAAGGAAGACATATCAATGGCCAACAGACACATGAAAAGATGCTCAACATCACTAATTATCAGGCAAATGCAAATCAAAACCACAATGAGATATCAACTTCTACCTGTCAGAATGGCTAAAATTAAAAGACGAAATAATAAGTGTTGGCAAGGATGTGGAGAAAAGGGAACTCTTGTGCACTATTAGTGGGAATCGTAGTGGGAATATAATTTGGTGTAACTGCTGTGGAAAAGAGTATAGAAATTCCTCAAAAACTTAAAATTGGAAATGTAATAGGATCTAGTAATTCCACTACTGGGTATTTACCCAAATAAAAAACCCAGAAATACTAATACAACAAAATATATGCAATCCCTATATTTATTGTAGCATTATTTACAAATAGCTAAGATAGTGAAGCAACCCAATTGTCCACTGACAGATGAATGGATAAAGAAGTTGTGGTATAAATATACAATGGAATATTACTCAGCCATAACAAAGAATGAGATCATTCCTTTGGTGGACAACATGGATGGACCTAGAGGGTATTAGGCTAAGTAAAATAAGTCAGAGAAAGACAAATACCAGATGATTTAATTTATATGTGGAATCTAAAAAACCACACAGATGAATAAACAAATAAGTAAAACAAACAGAATCGTTAAGTACAGAGAACTAAGTGGTGGTTGCCAGAGGGTAAAGGGCCAGTGGAATGGGTAAAATAGGTAAAAGGGATTAAGAGGTATAAACTTCCAGTTATAAAATAAGTAAGTCACAAGGATGAAAAGTACAGCATAGGGAATATATAGTCAATAATATAATAATGTTGTATGGTGACAGATGGCAACTACATTTGATGTGGTGAGCATAGTATAATGTACAGAATTGTCAAAATACTATGTTATAGAGCTGAAACTAATATTTTATGTCAATTATACTTAAATAAAACAAAACAGAATAAATATGTTCTTTCTGGTACTGTAACCTTCTTCTACTTCTGCCTCATAAATTTTCAGAGGATAAGAAGCCAAAGATTCTTTCTTCAGTAATTGATGACAATAAATGCTTCTGTTGTTATTTTGTATATATTATCAAAACTAAAATGTATTTCCAAGGCTAATCTTCCAACAATATAGTTCATTAATAAGACCCCAAGTTTACAATTCACACATGCTTCTTGAATGATCTGGGAAACAAAGAAATTCCCAATTCTTTAATTATGAATAGCAAATGGCAATTGTATCAAACATACACACACAGAATGCTTATGAGATACTTCAGAGAAAAATAGCTATAGCTGTTCCTTGCAGACCTTTTTATTTTTTATTTTATTTTTTTCTTGCAGACCTTTTTAAAGCTTACTTAGAGAATGGGTTTCACCAGTGAATTCTATCAAACATCCTTGAAGACATTTTCATAAGTACACTTAAGAAAAACAAAAAGCAAGAGATTGCCTTGGCATACCTGCTTGGTTTGGCTGTTGCCAGCTTGGTGACTTGATAACGTTGGGAGATCCTGGGGGCTTGAAGGCGGCAGCAGTTGTGAGACCAGCCACCCCTGGTCTGGTGGTGGCTGGGTTCTCCCGCCTCTCAGGCATGCTCCGTGCTGAAGCTACTGATGGTGCCAACTGCTGAGAAGTCTCCTGGGTGTGGCTAGAAAGAAAAAAAGGAAACATTTTTGGTGAAGTGGTAATAACCTAACTTAGCAATGATCCTCTCTTTCCTCAATCTATTAAATCTCTAAAGGAAAACAAAGATATTAATTAAACATTTTTAAAAAAGTAAAACTTGAAAACCACAACTGAAGGACTGTCTTTTTGAAATGAACAAACAAAAACAAAAACAGAAAGGAAAGGAGATTATATTTGTCTAGTACTTTGAAAATTGTCTTTAAAAGGTCTATCATGAGAAATTAGGCTATTGGAACAATGCAGCCAACCCTTTCAAATAATAAGCTAATTTCTTCTTCCTATTCTTGTCTATTTCAATGTTTCAGAAAAATCATTTAAACAACTAATTATTAGAGAATCCCTGATAATCTCTATGAAATGATAGAGATATTTTTTCCCTTTCTTTTTCACTTTCTGGTATTTTGTCAACTAAATTTTCCTGACATCTTACCAGTCTTTTCACTCACATACTCTCAGTCACTCATTCATTAAACGAATATTTGAGCAACTACTACATGGTAGACATTGTGCTATGCATTGGCCACATAATGGTTAAGTAAGAGACAACATCCCCAGCTTAATAGAACATCTAGTGTTCTGTGTTCACAGTACAGGAAAACAAGAGACAAGACTGCCATTGTCCTCACTCAGAGTTACTCTACTTGCTTAACAGGAGACCTTATCTGTGCTGATTCCAGTTTGATTTAGAAGATCACAAAGCTTTTTATTATTACATCCTGTCATTTGTCACATGTTGTCATTTAAAAAAAATAATTTTAGTTGGCTCAAATAATAAAATCTGCACTTTGGAATGATATAATTACTATAGCAATTTCTCTCAGGTAAAGCATAATAATAATAATTGTTATAACAACAATAAGAATAATACATCCTGCTAACTTTTGAACAGAAATCAAAGTGCTCCTTGCTTAAATAATTCCAGGCACAGAAACACAAGTCCTTCAATAACTGAGACCAACAGCTGGAGGAGTAGATCAGAAAAGACAGGTTACTAATTAATGACCAGTAAAATAAATGGCCCTTAATAATATACTGGTTAGGCTGAGATTATTTCAATGAAAAGAAATTTCAATTTTTTTCTTAAGATTTTATTTATTTATTCATGGGAGATACACAGAGAGAGGCAGAGACATAGGCAGAGGGAGAAGCAGACTCCCTGTGGGGAGCCCAATGAGGAACTCAATCCCAGGACCCCAGGATCACGACCTGAGCCAAATGCAGATGCTCAATCACTGAGCCACCCAAGTGTCCCCCTAAGCAAAATTCTTTAACTTAGACATTCTGTACCAAAATTCAAAATGCTAAATATAATAAATGGAAAGAAACAAGTTTGGTATTACACTATAATATAATTTTAAAGCTTACTGTCTTACAAAAACAAAGATCAGAGATAAAATATTTGACATTGTCCCAACTACTCTTTTTGGTACCCTTATCACTTGGGTTTAGCAAGGTCTCCTCAGAAAATCCAGCATCCCTGCTTTCCAGAATGCCAATTCACTTACCCTGTTGAAAATCATTTCCCTTTCCCAAATACCAAAATATATTTAGTTTGGGCCTACTGCTATTAATAAAAGTAACGATAATGGCTACTAATATCTATTCTATAAGCAGGTCCATGCATAAGGTCAATCAGTCCACAACAGCATGCATGCTTTTTTTTTAAACAAGAAGTTTATTTAAACATTTGATTTGAAGGAAACACTCTCTAGGATTCATTTTTTTTTTTCAGAGTAATTTATCTCTACTTAAAGACAGACTGCTCTGCATGTAAGGGTTATGTACAAAAATGTAAAATTGTCCCTGGTTTTACAATGATAAATGACAAACATTAAAATTCTCCAATCAAGCAAGGTTTGTGAGAATTTTAATGTTGCTCCTTTTTTTATTAAATACTGAGTACAAAATAGCTTACTGGAATATAATAAGAGCGTGCCACTAACAGAGATGGGGTAGTCTCACACAACTAGTATTTTTCTCCATCCTATTTACATTTGTTCCTATCCTATCTCCATTTGATATCCATCAAAACACACCACTGGCCATTTAAAGTTTTTTAAAAAATGAAATAGATACTGGAGAGAAGATGTAAGTATTGCATTAGGTCCTCAAAGAGATTTTTTTTTTCCAAATGTGGTCAGTAACCTGTCTCTGTATAGACTTCGCTCTGATGATGAAAGATTTCTGCTCAATTAACACTCACAATTCCACAAATATAAAATGATTTTTTTATAAAATGATTTTGAATGTTTTTTCCTTAGAGAAAAATGTACACTGATCTCTTTTTCTGTTTAAACATTTCCTTTAAAAATTACTCAGAATTATAACTTAAGTATATTGAAAAGTTCCATAACAGTGGATAGAAGATAAACACGTGATCAAGAGATAGCCTATGTCATATCAGGCTTTCACTAATTATAGTCATAGTTATACACTCTGCCATTAATTTTATGTTCCATCAGAAATAATTTTATTTTTTTATCTTTTTTTAAAGATTTCATTTATTTATTCATGAGAGACACAGAGAAAGAGAGACAGAGGTAGAAGGAGAAGCAGGCTCCACGCAGGGAGCCCGATGTGGGACTCAATCCAAGGATCCCAGGATCACGTCGTGAGCTGAAGGCAGACACGTTCAACCACTGAGTCACCCAGGCACCACCAGAAATGACTTTAAACAGTTATTTCATTAAGATTATACCTTTCATGAACAGTTGGGATATTTTTATTTTTATATTATGCCTAATAATTTTTGGCATATTTGTTAACTTTAGGAGAAAAATTAATTTTGTTTCAAAATTTCCCACATATGGCGAAAATTAAGTTGTTTGCCCAGGTAAAACCCTCATATTTGAGAACTATAAGATAGTAGTAGCCAATCAAAACAAATTATTTTATTATTCTTTTTCATTTTTCAGAAGGTATAATGGTATATCTTACTAAATATTTGACTCTTCTAGTATAGCTACCATCCATGCAATGAAACAGTTATACTATAATTTAAGTACTTGCACAATTACTCATAATTTCATATTAAACATCAAGTGTGCTAATAAAAGATATCACAAAGAGTTAAAAGGGGGAATTAATGATCATATAAAATAACATGCTTGAGTATTAGCATTGCATGGAATTTACAGTTAATTTAAAACTGAACACAAATCCACTCTAGGACTTTCTCATCTGGGTTGTTAATATGGTGGTGAGGTGTCACAGAAAGCAGTATCATTTACAGCAAAACACCACTATGGTATCTGCTCCCACAGTACCTTATTTTTTTAACATGGATAGAGCCAGTTGACTTCCTCGAGGACTGGAGGTACGAAAAAGCTAAAGGCTTGGAAACAGGACTGATGCAAAGTGCATCCAGGAGTAAGTGATATTTATCAGGACTGGAGAGCCTGGTGAGCATTTAGAAAGATTTTTAAATCGAAAAATCACATGACCAATAGCAGAAAGTTGTTTTTACAGTCTATGATTTGAAACATTTCCAGAAAGAGACAGAGATAGATGAGACAGAGACTTTATAGACAGGCAGGAAGAACAAAGCAGTAGAAAGAGAATAAAAGAAGATCTGAGTATTCTATTATTTACTCATTAATGTATAATGACTCATTATTTTACTCACTAATATAGAATGACTAAATTTTCACCAAAATTGGTCAAGACAATATTTTAGAAAGTATATAAAGCTTTATAAAGACTACCAAAAATTATATAAAAACAAAATCTCACAAAAATAAAAAGTTATTATTCTTTTTTGGGTAGGGATATAGTTAGACTTTAGATTACCCTCAAATACAATCAGTTTGTGAGAGAAGAAAATACCAATAGGAACTTAAAATATCTATTGATAGTTGATTCTGTTTCAGATATAAAAACTAAAAATGATAAACCCCAAAACTCAATAAGTACACAACAGGCAATAATCCATGTAACCGAGAAGTATCATGGATAAATGGTAGTAATGGAAACAGATGAAAGGATGATTTAAAGAAAAACCAGTAATAAATATTGTGGGATATGTCAACAACTTAGGTAAAATGTCCACAGCACAATCAGGATCTCATATAGATCTGTGACTCTTTCACATGGTTATGCTTGCCTTGAGGGGACTTGTAAGGCAGTGAAAAGTGTTGGAATCACACAAGACACACATTGTACGTAAAGTTCTACCTGGTTTTCGCAGCAAGAACAGCAGACACAGTAGCAGCTGCACTGCTAAGAACTGCAGCACTATATCTAGCAGAACAGAAGGTAGAAAAGTTTCGAAAACCTTCCAAAGAACTTGTCACCACATTTCTTGTGGAGCTGCTTAAATTGATACAAAGGGAAAGAAAAAAAGAGGAAAGGAACAAAAAGCAAAGTGAGAAGAGGCAGCATAATACAGATAAGATAGTAACCATCTTATATTAATATTTAGACATTATAAAGGTATGATACAGAAGTATAATAAGAGTTCAGGTCGTTTATTTACTGTTGCTAAGATTTCTCTCAGAGATTGAAATTTGATATATAATCCTCCATAAAACTGATTTTTGAGACATAATGGCTTTTGAATGTATTTAACTTCAGTCTCTAATCCTATTTAAAGTTAAATCAATAACATGTAACACACATGTGAAGATTGATTTGTCTGCATCTAAGTAGAAAATAAATCTAAACATGAAGTTTGAATTTCTGTAATCAGAGAAAGGAAGGTTATGTCGATTTTTCTAAAAAGACTCCATCTACATAAAGAGCTTTACCTTAGAGATGATATATACATCCAGAGCCTGACATTTTAATGAAACTTGTGCTTTCAGGAGAAGCAGGTACAACCAACTGCCTATGCAGAAGCAGCAATACATATTAAAAAGAACAAGAAATAACTTTAAAATATTGAGAATAAATGTATGTGGGAAAGGAAAGCACCTTTAAAATAAACAGCAATTAAACTGACTGTAACTAAAACACCCTCTCTGCTGATATTCTACACTTCTATTTTCAGTTAGCTCTATAAAGACTCAAAAAATGCTCAAAAAATGAAATTCTATTTTCAGAACTCTTATGACTTAAAATAATAAATATTTTCCTTTGGTCTTTTAGAAAAGGTCAAACACCTGGACAGGAATTAACATTCCATCATTAGGAGTGTAAGGATTTTCAAGTTAATTACCAACTTGAATTTGAGAAATTTTTTTATTAAGTTAAAATAAAGTCTAAAATGTACAGCATAAAACCTATAGTTTCTTCTCATTTATGCATACAAGTTATTAATAAACATCCTTACCATTCTAGGACCATTTTTTTTTTTCATAATTTGTGACGGTGGTCACCTCCAACACAAAGTAATTATGTGCCAAAATCAACCCAGGTTAATGAGAACTCGGATGTCTGAAATTGTGAGTATGAACATAAGTCTTTTCTCCTTCTCAGAAGAATTTGATAAATTGTTATTTCTAGTTCCTTTGGCTATAATTTTACAAACCATTAGAAAGCATATTAAAGAAACAGTGGCAAGCCATTTTTAAAACTCATACAGAAATAAGTATAGTTTTTTTTGCAAGCCTAAAATTTAATTGAACTGTATGGCTATGTTTTAGTAACCATTGTGAATGGCTAGAAAAGAAAGAATAGGGCTGGAAAGAGAAAAGAAAGATGCTATCAGTGGCAGAGCAGGGCAATATGAGTGTCATGCAATATGGAAGAATAAAGTTACCAAGGATTCAACTTTGAATTCCTCAATTACTCTGCACCTTTCAAGCAATGGCTACTATTTGAGGAAATAATGGTGAATAATAAATAGAAACTTAAGACTATAAAAAAGTCAGCTAAAAATAAATCAGCTAAATTATCTTTCTCCTATAAAAAGAAAAGGAAACTGTGTGAATTTATTAACTTATATTGTATCACAAATAATAGCATAAAAGGATGTAGCATCAGCGGAGTCCTGCAAAATCTTTTAAGTAACCTGAATATTTTTAGAATACATGTAGGGACTTGGAATGCATGATCTCTATCACTCCTTTTTTTGGGGTGAATGCTCCAACTCAGTAAAGTAGACTTACAACAAACTCAAGAAAGATGATTTTCCAAATCACAGTGAATAAAGAGAAGGCATGGATTTCCTGACGTTATATTAGAACTCTGAATCTGAACAAAAAGAGAGAGAGACAGAAATATATAAAAGCAGTGTAAAGCGGTGTTCCACAGCTGAGTGCCAAAGTTTCTTGTCTACATATTAATGATGTCAGTTCTTAATCTATGATCATTTGTTCCTTTTTAGTCAAACAGTTTTAGTATTTAATTTCACCACTGGCATTACAATTTCGACATACCAAGAAGGAAAAAACTCTACCTAGAACACGTAGTTACTTTAGAAAGTGTGGCTACTTGGCTACCAAAATGTAAAACCTGAGAAGTTGCAGGTGGGTGAGGTCCACTCTTAGGTAGGTCTTCCAGAGAACTGTCAAACCTAAGTTTTCAGAGGCAAAATAAACAAGGCAAAGGAAATATTAATGAAAAGTACAGACATTTATCATCTATACTCCCTTTTAGGTGTACACTGTTTACTTTTGGGAAATACTCTAGTTTTTTGGGGGTTTTTTCTTGTTGTTTTTTTACTTCATAATTACAGTAAGGTTAAAACCAAAACCAATACCCTCACTACCACCAAATATAAGCTATCCCCTCCCCCAATTTTGTAACATGGCTACCTTCATGTGAGGGAAGAAAGGTGGATGAAAATTTCCACATGCATAGTCCAATACAAAGGACTATGTATTTTGCATGCTACAGGAAGTTAGGCTCTAAGAAATTAATTCACCTGTCCAATATCATACACCTAGTAAGAGTCAGATGGAATTTGAGCCTGGTCTACCTGTGTTATTTCCACTACATAATGCTTTCCAACATCTTGTGGGGCAGCTGTCTGAATAGTGATCTGCCAGAAAGCAACTAAAAATCTCCTTTCAAGTCAGAATGCTGTGTTTGCGGATCTGAAATAATATGGATGTTGTTTATCTTGATGTAAACAAAGTATTTTATCCAGTCCCACAACAAATGTTTACATGCAATTGTGTTGCTTTACTTTTTACTTTGTTTCTCTGATGTCTGTACTATTTTTTCTTCTGAATGCCAGAATTAAATTTTAGAACTATCACTAGGTGAAAAAAATTTGAAAACTTTAGTGTGAGTTTTGAAAGAAGAAAGCACCAAGTATAACACTTTGGGAAGAAAAAGTAAATAGGAGAAATACAAAATTGCCCGCTATTAAAAAAAAAAAAAAACTCTGCAGATAAAAATAAAATATATCAGTCATGTTATACTGATTTTCAGAATAGACAATGTAACACTAAGATAAAGAAATAGAAAAGTAGAAGTCATATTCCCATTTCTTATTTAGCACCGATCAGACCTTTACCAGAGTATTGAAAAAAAAAAAAAAAAAGGCAGACAACTTAAGAAAACTGTCATGGTAGAATTAAGATATCATTTAAGAGGTAGAGTAGAAAATGTTAAAAGAATAAGAACTGTAAGTCCTATAACAGGGGTCAGCAAACCCTAACCATCAGGTCAAATTTAGCCCACCATTTGGTTTTGTATGGCCTATGAACTAAGAGCGGTTTTAAATGGTTTTCTTAACAATGAAAAGAAGAATAATATTTCATGACACATGAAAATTATATGAAATTCAAATTTCAGCCATAAAGTGTTAATAACTTTTAAATCAAGCTTTTTGGAACACAACCAGGTTTGTTCATTTACACAAGTCTTATGGCTATTTTCAGACTACACATAGAGATGAGTAGTTGTGACAGGTCTTATGGCTCACAAAACCTAACATATTTACTATCTAGATCCTTACAAAAAAAGTTTGCTGACCCCTGTCTTGAGAAAAACCTCTCCACACAGCCACCAGAGTAAACTTTAATACAAATCTGATCTTGTTGTTGAGACTTCCAGCACTGCTTTAAGGACAACTGTGGTCCTGGGTTCCCTACTCTCCAGCTTTTTCTTATGGAACTCTTCTTTCTCTCTGGCTTGCTCAGTCCATCTGGTTTTCCATCTCTTCCTGAACAGGCCAAGTTTCTTCCCATCTCAAGACCTCTGCATAGTCTGCTTCTCTCATTTTGTATGCCTACATCTCTACCAAACACCTTCATTGGGCTAATTCTAAGTGTCCTTCTGCCCTTGAGGCAGAGACATAGGCAGAGGGAGAAGCAGGCTTCCTACAGAGAGCCCAATGTGGGACTCGATCCCAGGATCCCAGGATCACAACCTGAGCCAAAGGCAGACACTCAACCACTGAGCCACCCTGAGGTGTCCCTGCCTTCAGTTTAAACGGGAGGCCTCCCCACAATTCCCCAAATCACCCTAGGCTGCACATATCATATTCTTTCAAAGTCTCTGCACCTTTTCTTCACAAAACTTATTTGTCATTAATGTAATCAAATAGTTTGTGTGGTTAGTTGTTTAAAGCTGGACTCCCTCAACTAAATTAGAAGCTCCAGGAGGTCAGGGACCATGACATTTACTGGTACAAATGAGGTGTAACAAAGTGCTTACCATAAAGTGAATAATAAATATTTGTTGGATAAATGCATGAATGAAACATTGTTTTCAAATACAGAAGTCACTCACAATATACATATATTTCTTAGAAAATATTTGTACCTTCTACAGACTATAGCAATTCAGGTTAAACAGGTTCTATATTACTGCCTAAGCAAGAAGGGACACATCATCAACCTCTAAGAAATTACTAGACCTCCAAAAATACCTTTAAAAATGTCTTTAACAACATAGTTATCAATATTCTAGAAAAAAAGAAAATTTAGTTATACAGAATTATTAATGTCTACATACTAAACATATTATAAGGACAGGTAGGAAAAGGGAATAAGCTGGAGTTCAGTCTTCCAATACCTCCATGCACTATGTTGATTAGAAAAATGAGTGCCACTTGGAAATAAAGTTCATATAACTCATAAAATACCTCCTAAAGCCAGATTTCCACGTTTCCAAACAAATGCATTTGGCATGTTTCCCGTGTGTTACACACACTGATTACCTATCCCTTTGCTTATTAGCCAACCTCTAAAAATACTAGACTTAAGAAAATTTTAAACTATTTCATTTAATACAGAACAGATATCAATATCTAATCTAATTCTGTAATTCCCTAATATTTATTCCTTTTAGGATTGTAAGAAGCTCTAATTAATAGCACCTCTGCAGCAGCCAAACTTTGTGCTTTCTCTGTTAACTTAAGTCAGTGTTTATTTCTTACCAGAGAGAGGTATGAAGACTTTATCCTTCCCAGATATGTCTGGAGAGTTGAGCTTGCAGCCTTTTGGCCTGCTTTTCTCAGGAAAAAATGAACAAAGAGCTATTTGTGTATTATCTTTCTCAGCAATTATGTCTTTCTACGCTTTCCAACGGGGATCCACGCTAGCAATCTGTCCAGGCAAAGCAGGTGTGAGGTTGCTCATCTAACAATTTGCCATCCTATAGGAACAGGGAATGGAACTCTCTTTTCTATGCCTCAGGCCTGACAACTGTCAAAAAAAAAAAAAAAAAAAAAAAAAGCAAGATTCTTATGCTGTGGGCTGCCTCTCCTCCCTTTTCCTCTGGGGCCTCAACTGATCTATCTCCTTTGCGTTTTCTACTTCTCCTTCTCCGTTGCGTGCTCTGGGTTCTCATTAAAAAATACTATAGTATAGTTTCTCTTAAAAAAAAAAAAAAAAACACCAAAAATATAAAACAAAACAAAAACTGCCTTCCCTTTCTATTTTCCTATCCCCACTAACAGCCAAAGGGAATAATAGTTTTACTCTAGAAATACTGTGTTTCCTTACCTGCCTGTCGCTCTTCAGCCAGCCAGCTCAAGAGGGCCTCATCTTTCAACTTTGATGAAACCATATTCCTGCTAAAGTCACTAGTGATCTCTTTGCGGCTAAATTCAAGTGATGATTTGCAGTCCTCATTTTCTTTTTATTGTGGTAAAAAACACATATAAAACTTGCCATCTTAACCACTTTTAAGTGTACGGTTTAGTAGTATTAGGTATATTCACTGCTGTGAAACAGACCTCCGAAACTTTCTTATCTTGCAAATCTTAAACTGCACCCATTAAGCAACTCCTCTTTTTCCCCATTGCCCACTCCCTGGCAACCCCATCCTACTTTCTATTCGATGAATTTTACTTCCTTAATATCTCATATAGGTGGAATCATACTGTTTGTCTTTTTGAGTACATCCCTCATTTTACTTAGTCTTGGTATAAGACCTAACTGACCACTCCTTTTCTCCCGTCTTCTATGCCTTAATTCTACACACTTGTGCGTTTTTAGCACCATTTTACTGGCTATTCCTGATTGTGGGATGTGGAAGTTCTCCATTAGTAACACAATTTCAAAATGCTAATCTGGCTCATCCATATTGAGATTATATGTAAACTATGTAAATTTGTCACAAAGGCTAATCTTTAAAGTAACTGCGAATGAATGCAGAAACTTTCTTTTGCAGCAAAAAAAACCTTCAAATTTCCAACTAAAAACTTCATTGCCTCCTCACTTTCTTTATAAATATCACAAAATAACCAAGGAGAGTGACTTATTATATCCCCACATGGCAATGAGAGGAGAAATTCAATATATTAAAATATGTATTTTATACCAGGTAAAGGAGTAAAATGACAATTGTCCTTTGAATTTTCTCTCTTCCACAAAGCAAATATTCACAGAATAATACTGCTAAGCAGAAAATTGAATATACGAGGATCACGCCTGCCTTCTGTGCTTTCAGGGTTCACTGGCAAAGCTACTCATTTTAGTCAAGGAGACCAGTAGTTTGGAAAACTGAGTATCTTCCACTGGCTTCTTGACAATAAAAATGGTGAGTGTATTCACCTGTAACTGAGATTACCCTTCTGGAAAATTAAATCAACTAAACTTCAGCTGGAAATTTCTGGCACTCTTAGTCACAAGCTAAATTTATTAATTGATTTCATTAGCTTTTGTCTTGCAGCAACCTAAAAAGATTATTTAAGCCTGCTAATAATTCTACATTATGGATGGCACTTTATAGAGAACTTAAATTTTAGCAAGTAGGGGCATCCTTGCTTTTGTACACATGGGGAAGCTTATTAAGTAAATGACCAAACATGAAAATACCACCCAAAATTATATTTACTTTTTGTGAGAGCAAAGATAAAAGACTGACTCATTATTTTTCTTGGTGGTTTCCACTTTACTAAAGGAAAAGAGAGAAAGAATAAGAGAGATCTCTGATGCAAATGGAACTTATTACTTGTGTTAGGGGAAGAGTCTGCTCTTTATCAATATATATATATAGTCTATTTTATTTATACCTTTCACATTCTGCCTTAACTCTTACATATTTCTCTACTGTTGCTTTCTCTAATGGACTATTATTGAATAATCCCCTTAGTATTATATGAACTCCTTAGGTTAACTCTACAGTACTCCTTGATCTTTTCAAAGAAATTTTTCTTTTTAAAAAATTTATTTGAGACAGAGAAAGAGAGAAAGAAAGAGAGAAAGAGCATGAGCGCACACAGGTGGGAAGGGGTGGGTGCAAAAGGAGAGGGAGAAGCAAATTCCCTGCTGAGCAGGGAGCCCAATGAGGGGCTTGATCCCAGGACCCTGAGATCATGACCTGAGCTGAAGGCAGATGCGTGTGTAACCAAATGAGCCTCTAGAGAAATTTTTCTATACGATCTGAAGATAAGATTGAGCATATAAAATATATATTCTAAAAACCCAATATAATATAAAGATTTTAAAGGTAACACCAATTTTAAAATAATCTGGAACAATCCCCTGATAAATCCCCTACATCCTTCAGTAACAGTTAGGTACTAATCACTAATCGTAGCCCCTCTCACTCTGCATCATCAACTTCTTGATAGTTCCCATTATTGATTTCAAATAGCTAGAAACAGCTTCCTCTATGGGGCAGAAACCTGCCATTTTGCAGCATTAATGTACTCCTAACATATGAAAAATTATAAATGATAAAGGTATTAGTAGATTCAGAATAAAAAAGATGTAATATTTAATAAGCAACACTGCATCAATCTGCTACCTGTTTGAAAATACACATGAATCTGACTGAATGCCTACTATGCAACAGCCACACACTGTGAGTCCTTAGAGAAGTAAGGTGTCTTGAGAATCCCACCAAGGCATCTTATGCTCCACTGAGTATGCTACCAACATTAGGGAACAAAAGTGAAGGGTCACACACTCTCTAGCTAAATCTTCTGGATCACACATTATCCTGAGTTCTCCCATTCAATTGCTGCATTTACTCATTCAATCAATGATGACATCTGGATTCCACTTCATGCCAAGCATCCTCACATATTCTACTGTCCACTTTAATTTCCTGCCTCTGTGGAGCTTACATTCTAGTGCCCAATTTCCTCTAACAGAGCATGAGGATCAAACTAATCATACTCTCCATACATTTACCTGCCACAATCAGAAGTGCAAACCCTTTGGGTCATCCACTCCTGGATTCTTGTTTCTTTAGTATTTTATATATCTCCTAATCTGATCAATTTACCCATCCTTCTCAGCCTGCATAAATCTTGTTAGTCTATTGTATCTTCTATTGTTCTGCATCTTCTGTGCAGTCCCTTCAAAAAGAAGTTCCTTTTCTCTCATACCTTGTACATTTATACACTTGGTACAGAGATAATGCCTTCCTCAATATTGCTTCTAACATCAGTCATCTTAGATCATTCAAAATCCCAAATCTCTCAAGGCTCATTCCTCAGGTTATACCATTATACACTTATCTCTTTTTCTTCCCTTTACCTCACCCACTATTTGCACTTCAGGCCCCAAGTCACTGTCTTCTTCTTCACCCACATTCCAACAGTTGTTCTTGATGACTTCAGTGTTGGCATGTTGAATCACTGAATAATCTAACTGCTAAATTCTTTGACTTCTTCACTTCAATGATAATTCCTCCAAGGCTAAAAAGTTTCAGGCCTGGAACATCTTAGCCATGCACTCCAGAATTCATAACTTTTACTTGTTCATCAGTACCTCTAAAATCTGGATGTTAAGCATCTCCTTTTTTTGTAACTCATTCACCCTCTACATCTTGGTTCTAATAACTTTTTGCTGAACTGACCTTTACCAATTTGACTGACTCTTACCAACTGAATTAACTCTTACCAAATTCATGGATTCTTAGCAGAGAATTTCCTTATCCATCAACCCCTACCCCTCAATATTTCTAGACTACTGTCAGCAGTTCCTCTAAAACAAACCCATCCAATTACTTCCCTCTGCATCAGTACCTCCTTGGCTTAACTTCTTATCTCTTGCCTAAGCTAAGGGAATACACATAACTAATCTCCTGTGTTCATTATTTCTTCCCCACAATCAATTTTACATAATATTCAGAGAGATCTTTTAAAATATATATATCAGATGTTACTCTCATGATTAAAATCCTGTATTGGGTTTTCTAATTAATTGGGATAAGAATCTAAATCTCTTAACACAACTTACAAGGCAAAAAATGATCTGGCTCCTAACTACTTCACATAATCTTTTATTACTCTCTTCTTCATTTACTATGCTTCAGTCATAGTGGATTCTTTCAGTTCGTTAAACATAGCAAGGTGAATCCTATCTCAGGACCTTTGCACTTGCTATTCCCTCTGCCTAGAGAGCCTATCTTCTGCGTTATTGCATAGTTAACTCCTTCAGGTCATTCATGCTACAGCTCAAAGATCTTCTTTTCCCCTAACTGATGTCTAATGACTTCATTCCTCCTCTCCCCTCATTATACTTATATTGTCCTATATTATTTCTTTATAGAATAACCTCATAGCATAAAACTATATTATTTGCTTTTTTATTGAATGTCTGCTCCACTAGACTGTAAATCCATGACAGAACCTTGCCTCTGTTATAAAGCAAGCATCAACAACATCTACAACAACATCTACAAGTAGCACATTGTACTTCATAAGCACTTCCTGGGTTTATTTATTATATGCATATACAATAAACATGAGCAGGGATCACTAAAACCTGGAGACTAAGGGAGAATGGGGAAAAAGAAAACATAGCTATTGATTTCGGTTAAGGAACTACTATCCCCTGTTACCAGCTGAAATCAATTACTCATATAAATGCCTCTGACCCAGACAGCGTAACTGTTCTATGATTTTTGAGTTGATTTTCTTGGGATTACCTACATAATTGTCAGATATTAATGTCAAGGATTAATTATAATATGCTAGGTGAGATTTTACAAGTTTAGAATCAAACTATTGCTTGCCTTATAATTTCAAGAGTCATATGACATGGCTAACTTATATTGTCTTACTTTTTTCTAAAATCTCTAATTTTTTTATATTTATTTTTGCTAACTTTATCCACACCACTACCACCAAATATGTTCCAGAACACTAAAATTATTTGACCCAAACTACACATAACCATATTAATTTTTTTTTATTTTCCCTACTACATTTGGTCCATTTTTCTAGACTCCTAATATATGTTTGAAGGATGTTCTGCTTATGAAACATATATACCATACCGCCCCACTTCAGGAAAGCCACAAATTTAGGAAGCAAACTATAGAAGTCCTCATCCAAGTCACTAATTGATCCTTTAAAACAATATCCTTTGGTTAAATTCAACTTATTATTAATCTAAAAATTTGATAATCATAACCTCATTTCATTATTAAATTCAATGGGATATTAAGAGTCTTTCTTTGATGACTTCTTAAAATTAACATTTCCCCCAATTTACCAAAAATGTGTTAAGCTGGGTGTGATTTGTTTCTTGAGAACTTACTCCTAGGTCTTGGCAATTCTGTTCTTTTCTCACCAAGCAAGGCTTTAAAAATACCTTCTAGATTCTTTTCCAGGTAACCTTAAGTTCAAACTAGTTTACAGTTTAGAAGTTTTTTTTCTTCTTTGAAAAACAGTACTAGGTTTACCTATTCCAAGTCTTCTATTTTCTTTGTCATTCTCCAGGATTTTTTTTTTTAAATGCATATAGTGTTACTTACCAAATCTCATCTGTAAGTTCTCTAAATACTTGGGTTACAAATCACTGAGGAAAATAAGACTACTGAGAGCTCATCTAGGATCCCTTTCTATCTGGGACTTTAATTTCCTCCAGAATGTAAACCATCCAAAACTTCTTCAGTATTTATCTCTGGGTTCCGGTAACTTTTGTTTGCTTGTTTATACCTTTTGACAATGAGCATATGGACTATGAAAGTCAATTTTTGCATATTACAAAAACTGATTTTTATTTTTAAAAAATACTTATACGCAGTTTTCCCAGATTAATTTGGGCAAAGTAAACAAGTATTTCCATAGTTAACCACAGTAATGAACAATCTGTGTGAAAATACAGAGAGTAGATAGGAATTATGTTTTTTGCTTCAATGATTTTAAAGTACTATTCTCACAAGGAACTGAAATGTAGTAATTACTTATGATCAATAGATGGCGATCTTTACATTATACAGTGGTCACCAAACCAGTATTTGTATAGGACACTATACTCCGCCAGCAGAAAATGAAAATAAATTACAAATGTTGCGTATTTTCAATAGACAAAAACCAGTGCTTGGTTACATACCCATTTTTTTTGACTTACGGACTTTTTTCTAGGTTGATGCACATACTTTGCAGTAATGATGGTGTCAGCTAAGATTCTATCTGGATGTTATTTTTATTTTTTAAAATTAGACTCTGTTGTGAAAGCCTTTCTGTCGTGTATTTCTGAGCAAATTCCCTTCTTTTTACACTTCATAAAAATATGTGGGAATATGAGACTGAGGAATGATTCCTGATTTCTTTGCATAGCTTATGAAGAATAATAGTTTTAGGTAATTTATTAAAATGGCACATGTCTATAAAAGGATAAACAAGAGTCTAGCATATTTGAAAAATAGCAATTGAAAGAAGACATGGCTCAGGTCAGCAAACTGTTTCTTCATTAAACTATTTTATGTGGGTTACAGGAACATCTGTGAATAAACTAAAATATTTTAAAAACTTGCTATAACAAGAGTATGTTTAGAAATATTTATGAAATTTCTGCTTTCTAAATTTTCAATGAATGCACAAAGTTGATAGGTTTCTATTCAAGAAGTATCTTAAAATCTGTTTTGACAACCTTCAGCTAGAAAGTATGTGGACATTGCTTAGTGCCATGAGACAGCTTACACATAGAGAACTTTTTCCCCCTACTACTCTTATAGTTTTGTGTAATGTAACAGGTGACTAGAGTTTGAACTGTTTTCCTACCAAAGAGAGAGGCAGTTACTCCTCCCTTCAGGAGCATTTTAAGTCTTTGAAAATTAGAAATCCATATCATACATTATTCTTAACCGTAATATATGAAAAATAAGAACCTATCATTACTTGAACAAGAGAGAAAGAAGATTGATAAAACTGTGTTTTGATCATGATAATTTTATATATTTTTTTGCTAACTAAAATGCTTTTTACTTATTCATATGGACCTATTTAAGCGTGAAAATTTTAAAACTGCTTATTAAATAAATATTTTACTATGTAGTAGAAAATGAAATGGTGAGATCAAGAAATCACCTTTTAACTTAAGATAAATTGTATGGTGCCTGACACAATGATGTATTTTAGGTATATAGGTTTTTTTTTTTTTTTTAAGTTATCTTTCAATGAAATTTCCTATAGCCTCCCATAATTCTCTACTCTGGTAAATCACATACTATTATGAGCTTTTTCATTATTAATATGTGTTAATAATGTAGCTATTGCTTCTTTTCAGTCAAATGTTGTAGACTAGACTCTTCAAACTTCTTCATTTCCTTAGGAATGATAAAATTATTCCATTGGTTTTTCTTTTTTTTTTAAGATTTTATTTATTCATTTGTGAGAGACACACAGGGAGAGGCAAAGACATAGGCAGGGGGAGAAGCAGGCTCCCTGTGGGGAACCTGATGCAGTACTGGGTCCCAGGACCCCAGGATCACTCCCTGAGCCTAAGGCAGACACTCAATCACTAAGGGACCCAGGCATCCTTCTACTGGTTTTTCTAATCAAAGATCTAAGCATTTCATATACCCATTTCTAAAATTAGTCAGGTAGTGTATTATCACAGGAGTCACTGAGCTATTCATGTTGAAACAGATCAAAAACACAAAGGAAGATGGATTAAGAAACAAATTTTTCATTTAATTTGAAGAAGTGTCTTCCACAGCCATTTAACAAGCAGATAATACCAGGAAGAAAGCATCACCACTTTTGCCAATTAGGTTGCCAAAGCACAACAATTCTCCTTTAAAGCAATTTAGATATGGTTCCACTTTATCTACTGTACAAATATTAATGTCTTTTTATAAAAATTTGACTTCTATTGAATTTATATTCAATTAAAAGTTGTTTACTATGCTGTTAACAATTTCCCTAAAATTCAACAATTAAGAAACTGGAGAAATATTCATTGATAAGCAATTAGAAACCATTAGTTAGTGCTAACTAGTGCCAAATATGAGGATACCAAAATTCTTGTGTTCAAAGAACTTATACTCTAGTTAGGGATATAGGCCATGGAGACAAACACCTGTTATCCAAAAGAGAAAAAGAGGTACCACAACAGAGAATATGAACAATCCTTCTAACTGAGTCCAAGTCAGTGACTCTCCTTAAGAATAACTTTTAGATACTACTCTGTCAAACTGATATTAGTACAGAAAGGCCGCTGGTATATATTATGGACTGAATGGCTTCCCCTCAAAATTCATATGTTGAAAACCTAACCCTCCAGTGTGACAGTATTTTGATACAGGCTTATAAGAAGTTAATTCAAGTTAAATGAGGTCATAACAGAGAGACCCTAATCTAAGAAGACTGATATTCTTATAAAAAGGGGAGATACCAGAGCTCTCTCTGTGTGTCCATAGGGGAAAGGCCATGTGAGGACACATTAAGAAGGTGGTCATCTGCAAGCCAGATAGAAAAGACCTATCAGAAAGCTATCCTGACAGCACGTTAGTCTGGAACTTCTAACTTCTAGAACTATTAGAAAATAAATTTGTCATTTATCTAGTTACCTAGTTTTGGTATGTAGGTGGAAGCCTGAGCTGACTAATACAGTGTATTTCTAACTGAAGAATCAGTTCACCAGTGATGAATCTTAGAGTCCTAACATCTACTTTCAAATTACACTTGTATGTTACTTTTTCTTAAAGACTTATTTATTTATTTATTTGAGAGACAGCAAGAGTGAGAGAGGGAGGGGGAGAATGAGCACAGAGAGAGCGAGGGAGAAACAGACTCCCGCTGAGCAGAGAGCCCAATGTGGGACCCTGAGATCATGACCTGAGCCAAAGGCAGATGCTTAACCAACTGAGCCACACAGGCGCCCATTCGTATGTTTTTATACTGTATACTTAAGTATTTATTGTATTTATATATATATTTATATTAAATGCCCATTTATATATTGAATGTATAGATCTTTATTTACAGTTACAGCTGCATCCAGAAAGAAATACTATGCCTGTTAGAATGCCTTTTCCTTCTAATTTATATTATATTAAGACTCTTGTCTTCAAAGAGCCCATACTCTAGTTGAAAATTTATGACATATAGACAAATATCTATGATACAAATTAGGTAAGAAGTAGTAGAAATTATATAGTATATTACTTCAGACGTAAGATTATTGCCACTGTGGAAGATGGAGGTGCACACTGTGGGTGAGTCTACATGGTTGGAATTGTAGAAAGGAATAAGAAAATCGTGGAAGAGGGAGGATTTGCCTTCAGCCCAGTCATTCTCACTAGAACACCATGGGCATTTGGAGCAGGATCATACTTCATTCTGTGAAGTGATTCAGAGCATTACAAGACATACAGGTATCCTCCTGGCCTACATGTTTCCAAAAGCTACTCAGCAGCAACATCTCCCCCAGGAGGAAATAGAAAGTAAACTTTTATGGATGTGAAGAAAACAGTAGATGTGTTCAAACAAAATGTATTAAGTGACTGGTTAAATGGCTAATATATTTTATTCTAAAATGCTGCATATGGAAAAGTGTTAACATACAAAATCATAATAATATTAAGTAGTGCTTGTGATTTACAAGAGTTTATTACATCTACTCAGAGTTCATCCTAATTTTCCACTTTGAAGCTTTTCACTGATTCATTCATATAATCTTGACTGTATTTGATTTCTAAATTGCTTTACCAACTCATTACTCCTAGAATGCTTCTGATGTAATCACCAAATAAACATCCTTTACTTAAGGCAAAAATAAGTCATGTATCTTCTTTTTGACCTCCATACACCTTGTAGGTTGCCCTAACCTCATCTTTCATTTTAATGGTTTCCCTAAACGCTGTTTAGAATCTGGGCTGAAAATTCAAGAAGACGGGATCAGAGGTGACAAAGACCGAGAGAATGAAGGGAAGATGAAGAAACAAGAAGAATTCATGCAACTGAGGTTCAAGCCAGATCAACAAAAGCTAGAATGACCCTCCCAGGTTGTCCCTACCTAGGCTGAAATGACTAGGCTTTTCATTTCAACCCCATACCCCTCCAGTCAGCTCACTGCATATGCACAGCCTCCACAAAGCTGTGGCTTTGGAGTAAAGGGCATCTGCTGTTGAGGTGACATGTGGAGGGACTGACCTGTGAAGGCTATGTGCCCCCTACATGCGCGCGCATGCACACACTCACGCACACATACACATACACAAACATAGCAACAGGCATCAGTACTCTACTGAGGTGGTATTTGGAGGGGCTTCACAGTGTCCACCACTAAGTCTAAATTCCTATCTTTAAAAAGTGGGAAAGTCAGGGGCAGAAACTTTAGAGTTACAAATCTGAGTCTCAAACTCAGAATTTATCATTCCTTGCTGGGGCAACTGGGTGGCTCAGTGGTTGAGCATCTCTGCCTTTGGTTCAGGTTGTGTTGTGATCCTGGGATCCTGGGACTGAGTTCCACATCAGGCTCCCCACAGGAAACCTGCTTCTCCCTCTGCCTATGTCTCTGCCCCTCTGTGTATCCTGTGAATAAATAAAATCTTTTAAAAAAATTTATCATTCCTTGCTTACTTATTCTGTAGTAATGATGTCTATTTTGGAGAGAACGAGCAAGGAAATATTTACTTGCTTTAAGTAATTTTCTTCAATAGGATAAACAAAAAGGAATGAGTTCAAAGAATTCTTGATGTTTTTATAGACAGAACTGAATTGTCAAAGCCTTCACTAAATTATGAATAAGGCATCATATGTCTAGTTTCTATACATTTTAAGTGTTATTTTTAAATGTCTTTATGTTGTTTTACAGGGCATTCTGATCCCTACAAATGCATTACCAACATACCAACATACCAACGTATACTCCCTAATAATGCTTCCTTTTCCTAAGTCTTCAATGGGTCTAGTGGGAAAAGCATTGAACTGGTAACTATGCCAAGAGCAACACTAAGTAGGTGAATGTACTTTATTTAGCTTTGATAAAACTTTGATAAACCTCTTTGGTTCTTCATTGTTAAATTTTTCTTGAAAGTGGTTAAATATAAGACAACTTCCCATTCAAAATGCTATGGATAATATGGGGAATATGAGTTATGGGTATATGTATTACATTTTTACAGCATGCTTCCTGTCACATACCATACTTTGGCTACACTACCCTTTCTGGTCTGTATACTTGCCACACTCCTTTTTACTTCAGGGTTTCCACACTTGTTTCTTCTGCCTTGAGCAGTAACCCCAAGTCATCTCATGGCTGACTCTTTCCTCTCTCAGGTGATGGCATTAAGATCATCTCCTCAGAGGTCCACACAACTTAAGTAATCCCTCCATGTCTAAGCCAAATGTCCTTTATACTAATTTATTATCTTAGTAACACAATTATCTCAAATCACCTTGTTTATATATTTATCTGTTACTCATTGTTTAACCCCTAGTACATATTTGTACCTGGTATTTAAGTAATTATTTCATGTGAAAGAATAACTCAGGCAATACATGAGTATTTGTGATTTAGATGATTTTAAATACACATCAGAAATGCAAAAATTATTAAATTTTTCATCGGGGGAAATCAATTCACCCACAACTCTGAATAAATCAGAATAAAAGAAGGGACAGTTACTATCTTAATATCACAATTTTTTTTAATATCACAATTTTTATTAAATAGGCTCTCTACCATATTTTTATATGAGTCTTCTCTTCCTAAAGGGTATAAGGATGGACAAAATGAGTGTGTTTCTGTTTCCACAAATAATATATTTTTCAAAGTAACAAAAATATTCACTTTGTGAGAGACTTTCCATCTTCTAACTGGTAAAACCTTGTAAAAATGTTGAAAATTCTTAACTTTCAATTCTGCATTAAAAACAAGCCTATAATAAAGAAGTCTGTATAAGAGAGACAAACAAAAATAAGCTATAAATTAGGTCACTAGACTTATAATAATATTTTTGCAAGGAGCTTTTACAATATTTGGCTAGCTTTTAAGCTAGGAATATAAGATGTCCCAGAAGATTAAATGAACGTAAGAATTCAACCTCTGATAGGGTCAAATGGAATGTCTTTTGTGATTCAGGCTGAACATTTATACTCATACTCAAATATGGATCATTCTACTTATCTCAGTGTACACTTTCAATGAGACATTAAATACTTTATTTTTAATCAGGGAGGTATTATATTCTTATTTTTAACTGTACTTATTTTAAGTTATAAAGTTCTATACATGTTCACTGGTCTTTATTAGGGAGAAATTCTTTTATTTACCTAAAATTCTCATTTTAGTAGCTCTCTCTCTCCACTCCGTAGTTACTCTAGAAATTTGGTGGTTGGTGGGAAATATCTTGTTTACTCTAACCTACCATTTATTTTCATGAGAATTTGATTCCATGCACTTTCAAATATCATCTTTTGAGATAAATGAGATTTATCAGGTATGGGAAAGCCTGGTCTAAGAAAGTGTATTTTCTTACAGAGGCCAGTTAATAATGGATTGATGTCAAGATCATAAAACCACAAGCAGTATCTGATACAGTAAAAGAAAGATTTTACTGTATTATGAAGTATAGTGGAAATGAGCATAGATAAATCCTAGAATTATTTTTAAATAGATTTTGTGTAAAAAGTTTTAAATAGTAATCAATCACTAACTGAAATTAATGTTTCTCCAAATTATCAGGCAGTTGTCCTAGTCTATAGTGACATCAAAGTGTAAAAAACCTGGAAAAATAAAAATGCCTCAAACTGGGGCTCCTGGGTGGCTCAGTCAGTAGAACATGTGACTCTTGATCTCAGGGTTGTGAGTTTGAACTTCACACTCGGTGTAGAGCTTACTTATAAAAAAATTAAAATAAGATAAAATCTTTTTTAAAATGCCTTAAATAAAAAAAAAAATGCCTCAAATATAGGCAAAATCCCTCAGTAATCATTTTCCACAAAGACTAACGCTACGTTGTGCCACAGTCTGTCTGATCTTTTACGTTACTCACATAAGATATTATGTTAAATAACATAATTCAGGAAAAAAATATACAGGCTTTGTCATACTCTACACTCATTTTAGTAGCCTTGCAAAATTAAAAATGTTTTCCAAATGAAATGTCAAGAGAATTATTTATTTTACACAAGTGATAGTGTAACAAGTCTTGGATGACACTGTTACTAGCTTCAGAGAAACAGAAAACAATTACAAAGCTAAGTTAAAGGCAACTTTATTACAGTACTTTCCAAACTTCAAAATGCACTTATTGAATTTAGAACTAATATATAATACATTATATTACAAACAGAAAGCATATCTGGTCAAATTATTAGCTTGCATATATTGCCCAAAATATAGTTTCCTAGGAACAGCAGCCACACACAATAGTTTATATCAGTATATTTCTGATGTCACATAAAGAATCATTTATAATTTATTTTATGTTCATTTAAAAACAAAGCAAAATTATCTTTTCCATTTCTTACTAGTTAATGCCTTGAAGTTGTTTATACCCTAAAAGCATCCACCAGTTTTGAAGGATTTCCTTCAATAGAAAATAGGATTTTTGAAGCTAACCAAATAAAAGAACACTCAATTTCCCCACCGCAAATAGGGGAAGAGTTGTCTTCTTTCCTTTTTAGAAGCCAAATCTGGGCCTCCTTCTCTTCATAGCCATCTTGAAATGGTTCCTGCTTTAAAAAATACCCAAATCTACAAAAAACTCTATTCTAATAAAGTCTTCTCTGTTTTATCTTGCCTCCTCATATTTGTTTATTTAAGGTAATTTACAACCCCCTTTGAACATTATGTAATAATGAATTTAAAAGTAATCTTGCAAAATGTAATAACATAAAGGATATATTTTCCAAATTAGACAAGGGTATTATTTGCTCATCTACCTCTGCTTCACATAACCAACCAAATTCAACTTACAAAAAGAATTCCTTTTCCAACATCAGTACCCTAATAACAAAGGATACAGATATAAAACCACTGAATAGACTGGAGTCTCTTAATTTGCTCTCTTATTTAATATTTGTGAGCTACTGACTAGCACAAAACAATTTCATCTTCCTCTTTTTCATGACAGCAGAAAATGGTTAGAAAAGTATAGAAAAGGTTCTATTTTTTTGTAAGGCAAATTTAATACAGATTTTGCTATGAGGTTGGAAAAAAGAAAAGGTGAATGAAAAGGTATATGCTGGTTGCTTGGGGGGCAAGACTCATAAATCACTGTACGTTAAGAGCACGTGCTGAAACTTCATGGTGCCAGTCACGTAATTTTGTGTATTTGGGACTAAAGACGTGAAGGGGTATCTTTTCCCTGTGGAAATAAAAAAAAAGAAAAGAAAAGAAAAGAAGAGAGAAGTGATAGAAGAGTCATAAGAAAGAGAAAGTTTCTACACTTAGTACATCATGCAGAAAGCATGCTTTAGAACAGCTTAATTTCACTGAGCTATTGTACTTAATAGCAAAGATTTCACGGGTGGAACATTTTTAAAAATACAGAAATTAATCCATAGAGCCCTCCTGGAACATCCATTTCTGTGCCCAAAATAAAATTACTACAAGACAACACAAACTCATTCACAGAGATCTGTAGTGTTAGCAAAAGCATCCCCATATATACTCTTCTGCCCACTTATTTCAATTACAAAAGAAAATTAACCTTATGTGAAATGTAGATAATATCTATTAATATAAAAATCTGTACGTTTTTTAAGTCCCACAGTTAAGTCCTACAAAAGATACCAAAGTTAAATGCTTAGCTTCTAGTTACAAAAACAAAAAGCCATACCATTACACTTGAAAATGTGAAAAAACAAACCGAGACCATTCATGAAAGGAAAGCATTCAATGTACCAAAAAAATGGACAACTTACTTTGCCTTCTTAGTATTTTCAGTGTCCGATTCTTTCACTGAAATATAATAAGCAATATCCAATATTAGTTTACTTTTTTAACTTGAAAAATCACTTAGGTAATTACCTGTACCAATTAATACCATATGGTCAAGCTGCACAGAGCCACTAAAAAACATTCCATATCTTGCAGTCACTGGCTACATACTATAATAAGTACTACTGCTGCTGCTGCTTCTACTGCTACACTTTTCAATACAACTCTCCTGGGCTAGCTTCTTATTTACATTACCCACATTATGCATGGCATAATTTAAGAGCAAACTGACTCAGGAAAATTACTGTTTTCCAATAACTGCCCATCTGTCTAATTGCTATTCTCTATGGCAAAGAACATTCTTAAAATCCTTAGGTATTCACTTACGATGTTCAGTCCCAGTGATCTGGGCAAGGATCCGGAAAGAGCGAGACTGAGTCGTTCCAGTCCTTGGACGCCAATCTTCAGTGTCCTCCATCAGTCTCTTCTTGCTGGCATCACTATGAGTTGGTATGTGATAAAACTCTGTATTGCGCTCCACAATGTGTTTTCTCGGTGGGCTAGGATTAAAAGGAAGGAAAGAATTAAAAAATTTTATATTATATTAAGGATAAAATATCCTCTGCCAAATTACTTATAATATATACACTTAATATCAATGTTCTTTTTTATATCTTTTGCTTGTCCAAGAAAGTGAACTTAGTCTCAATTTTCTTAAAAAGGCATCCTTCTGTAATAGAGTAGACTTGCTTTCTCTTAAACTAGTAAAAAAAAAAAAAGTATTTATATGCTTACATAAAATAATAGTACATATAAGTATCTATTCAAGAGAAAGTTTACCGTTTGGGTGGGGTTTTCCTTTTAATTGACAGAAGAAGGCAGCAGAAGAGAGATTCCACCATAAAAAAAAGGAAAAGAGTAAGACGGAAAATAATGAGAATTGAAAAACTCACAGGGGTTTAAAAATTTTTTGAAATTACTTGTATTGTTCTTCTATCTTATGCCTAACAAAATACAGGTATGGACTATATTCACAACCACTATTAAATATCGGTATGTTGTCAAAATGTATCGTCTTTCACAAAATTAGAAAAAACCTATCTTCACTACACTCAGGAACTAAGGATGGTTTAGTACAGGCTAAGTCAGCAATTTCAAATGCAATTTTGAAAAAGGTCAGAACTGTTACTTTCTATGGTTTTCTCATTCATGTGTATAGATACCCCTCATCCTAAATAAAGTTAGGGTCACAGGGTCAACTGTGTAGGAAATAAGAACTGTGGTATATGAGAAACCAATAAAATGTTTATCAAAACACCAAGATATAAATCCTGGCTCAATGATTTCACAGATCCGTGATTTTGGACAAGTCAACTTCACTGAGCCTGTTTTTTCATTTATAAAATGAGAGTACCACACACAAAGTGGCATTGTTCTAAGCATTAAATGAAATAATTTATGTGAAAAGGATTTGAACTCTGAGTTTGCTAAGAGTTCATTTTTCTGTTAACAAAGAAATATTAAGGAATTTATAATGTATATTAACACTTCAGCCTAAGATCTACTGACCATAACAAATACTCAGTTCTCTCCCACCTCTCCCCAAAACAAGACAAATGCAAACTTTTGGAAGCTATGAGTCTAATTCCGGGAGAGAAAAAGGAGCCTAACTCTGGACCAGCATACTATTGCCATAAGATCCAAGCAGAGAAAGTGCTCAGAGTATCAGATGTGGGTGGCAACATCTCCTGGGTGTAACTCATTGCTAGAAAATCACAGCACTATCAGAATGCCACTGGACTGTTGTCATTTTAATAAGCTACACTACCAAAACTGTCTCAGTATACTAGAAGAGTTTTTGCCCAGTGAAGAACATGATAGGATTAATATTAACCCTGGCTTTAAAAAACAGACATGTAGTAGTTTCAAGCATGACATCCTTTACTTAGTGTGTGTTTCATGCAAGTCATTTAACTACTCCAAATCTCAATTTTACCCATCTGAGAAAAGAGGATTGCATCTACTTTAAAGAATTGTTTTGAGGAATAAATAAGATTTATAACATATGTTAAGT
The DNA here is from genome assembly GCF_011100685.1 of Canis lupus familiaris. Lineage (NCBI taxonomy): Eukaryota > Metazoa > Chordata > Mammalia > Carnivora > Canidae > Canis > Canis lupus. The sequence goes on from NC_049253.1 coordinate 22,491,991, forward strand.
GTTTTCCCCAAAGTATCTAATGCATAGTAATGATCACATAATGTGTTTTTTTAATGATCACTAAAAACATTATTTGTAATGCATTTTCTAAGACTATGGGTCATCCGCATATATAAAGAACAGAATAAGGGGCATCTCAGTGGCTCAATGGTTAAGTGTCTGACTCTTGGTTTTGATTCAGGCTCAGGTCACAATCTTATGGGTTGTGAGACTGAGTCACACTGGGGCTCCATCCTCAGCAGGGAATCAGCTTGAGATTCTCTCCCTCTGTCCTGTCCCCATGCATGTGCATGAGCACTCTTTTTTCTCAAAAAAATAAATCCTTAAAAATAAATAAGGAACAGAATAAATAATATTTATACATAAGATATTTATAGTTTATGGTAAAAATTTAATATTACAGAAGTAAAATATCTAATATTTTACTATTAATTACTTTACTAATTACTTTTACTAAAAACTTAACCCTTTTTAAGAGAATTTTAAATATTAGAATACGTAGACTACTTCATAAACACATTACACTTAGAAGACATAATTTCCTACACAGACAACTCTTTATCTTATGCAATTACTTGAAAAACTTCATATTTAACTACCAAACTTTAAGTTTAAATTTCTCTATAATTAGTGAATCTGGCTTACAATTAAATGGTGCCAATTTCAACTATAAGACTATTGTATTTTCTATAAAAGGTGTGGTCTGTAAAAATACAAAACAGTGGTGGCAAGCTAAGAATAAGTATACTAGGAATAATAAAATGACACCACTTAAGAATGCTTTTTAGCCATGACATTCTTGCAAAAAAGCACAGTACACCTTAGACTCTGTGATAGTCATCACAGCTTAAAGGCTTTGTGGTAAGTGATATGAAATTTCTAAACTTTTACCTTAGCTTTTTGGCTCTGACACTCTAAACTCTGATGACTATGATTTAAAAAGAGAGTAATATCAATGGTTTTCATTTAAAAAATATATTTGAGCTAGAACATAAATTTAACTATCAAAAGCAAATACTTTATTTCAAAATATAGGTATTCACAATTAGCAACTTTATTCAAATTAAAAAAAAGAATACTAACCAAGAGAGGCCCAAACTATGTCTCTAACTCAAGTATACCCTGTCTACAATACTCATCTATCTTCTTGAAGGTTCGGCTTACTAATTTTTTTTCTACTGCAGAAGTGGAAAATACACCCACTGATTTATATGACGTTCCCTACCATGAAAAACATGTTTCCTAGGTTCCTTAACATATTTGAAAATTCTTGCATGAAGAAGACACTAACCAGGTTTGCTGGTGGTATTAAATTGAAAGCAAGATGGAAAGTTACAGAGAGACAATGATGAAAATTACAAAAGGAAGCACTGATTAGGTACTTACACGGTGCCAGGGTTACTGAAGGAGGAATAATACACACAAAAAATATGTAATAGAGAAGACATTGATGTTCCCAGGATAATGGAAAATGGACAAATATGAGGCAAAAAAAAAAAAAAAGAGGGGGAGAAGAGAAAAGGAAGAGAAAAAAGAAGAAAACAAAAAATGAAATAATGAAATTCAAAACAATGAATTCACATGAAGATATTACACAAACGTCATGCTTCAAAATAAACATAAACAAACAAAAATGAACAAATGTTAGTCAGAATTCTGTTATACTGTTAACAGAAAAAGATCCACTATTTAAAAATATCTCTAGGTTTATATAAATTTATTTTAGTATGTATCCAAATTCCTATATGTTTCTAATAAAAGGCAGAGAATAAAATAATTGTTAGATGTAATGTGTAGAAACAGAACATTTTAGAATCGCTTAAAATCAGAGGAGAATAGACTGTAATATATGAAGTATATATTAATAGCAAATATAATCTCATAAAAAATTATCCTGAATCCTTAAAATAAAAATATAACTCTCCAAATCACTATTTGTATACCTGAAATTAACGTAACATTGTGTATTAACTAAGATTAAGATAAAAACCTAAAAAGCCAAAAAAATTATCCTGAATCAAATATTATAAAGAAATAACATATTATTTGATTTTGTTCTCATTTTTTTAAAAATGTGATTATAATGGAGAATATAGGAAGTACAGTGGATCATAAATAATGGGCTACCACTCAGTTTTCATGTTCTCCTCTGTCCATCATTACTACTCTTATTCACAAGCAAATCCCAGTAAGTTTAGTGCTGATTTGTAGGAACTCATGCTTTTGTATTATCAGTGACCTAATTATTACCCAAAAAGGCATGTCTGATGTGATATAGTAAAGGCACTACATGAATAATACGACCTGAAGAAGGAAATCTCAAATATAAATTCATTGACACAGCCTGTTAACTGTTCAATCATTAAAAACAAATGTATTTATATACCATTATGATAGAGATGACTGAAGTATAAACTACATAGTTTGCCAACACACTGCTGAATCAATCCTGAAATGAAGTTTAGTCAGAGTAACTAGTAATTCATTATAAACACAGTGACAAAAACTGCCTACCGTTTTAATGCTGAGACTGTTCATTGTAGCCGTATTTCCTACCTATATATCAAAGTCAGTTTCATAAACTCTACAGAGAGCTGAGTTTCACTGAATGGGGGGAGGGATGCAGGAGTAAGTTGATCTCAATATTTACTGATACTTACTCAGTATCATTGTAGCCGTATTTCCTACCTATATATCAAAGTCAGTTTCATAAACTCTACAGAGAGCCGAGTTTCACTGAACGGCGGGGAGGGATGCAGGAGTAAGTTGATCTCAATATTTACTGATACTTACTCTGCTCTAATCACAATGCAAAGCTTTCTGCTTCAATATTTACTGATACTTACTCTGCTCTAATCACAATGCAAAGCTTTCTGCTTCATTGTTATTTTAAATAGCAGAGAATTTTTCAAAATAACCTAACCTAAACAGAATTTTAGATACATATTTAAGCATTTTTAAGTCTAAGGGAAAAGTTTTGAATCAACATGAAGATGGAAGGGAAACATTCTACAGTGTAATGAGTGGCAACAAGTGGATATCTGATTGGTTTCAACCTAAAGATGTCAATTTGTATATATGGAACAAATACTTTCAAGCATTTCAGAAAATGTGCCCAAGTAGAATGGCACATCATACACTGCGAAGGCATTTGTGCCAATGTGACAATGAGAAGACCTGGCCTCATACCCTGGCTATGCTGCCCACATGCCCTATGCCCAGGACAAGGTGCCCAGGCAATCTACAGAAGCCTCTCTTTCCTGAACAGTGAAATGGACTACAATTTCTTTTTCTTTCAGACTTCTGGTAAGGGCATACATTTAATATATTTGAAAGCACTCTGAAAACCATACAAATACAGATTTGTTGTTAGGTTAGATCCCCTAACTTATAAAAAAAAATTACTATCAAACCCAACTGTAGATTATGCACATTATTCATTCATATTGCCTCAACCCATTTAAAAATAAATGCAAATTCAAAGTAACAGAAAAAAGCCAGGGTCACAGTCAGGTGATGCAGAGGAAGGCATGTCAAACTGGCTTCAAAAAATCTAAGCTTGAATCTTAAACACTTACAAGATACATGAGAAAATTAAGTAACCTCTCACTTCAAAGTTCAAATGAGAATTAAATCACATAATGCATTTAGAAACACCTAGGACAATGGATAGTAATAATTAATGTATCTGAACCTTGAATTAAAAAATATATATATATTTAACTTAAAATGCTTAAATTTATTTTTCCAAGGCCCAATTTTTCCTCTTTACAAGCCAAATTGTTTGTTACACTGGAATCTAGTAACTAGCCAAAATCTTTGTGTATAAGAATTTAAACAGGGACGCCTGGGTGGCTCAGCGGTTGAGCGTCTGCCTTCGGCTCAGGGTATGATCCCGGAGTCCCAGGATTGAATCCCACATCGGGCTCTTTGTGTGGAGCCTGCTTCTCCCTCTGCCTGTGTCTCTGCCTCTCTCTCTTTCTGTCATGAATAAATAAATAAAATATTTTAAAAAAAGAATTTAAACAATAAATTAGGGCTTGGAGATCTTTCACTAGTATACTTGGGTGCTATATTCCTACATGTATATAACATGGAACTATTCAATTAGTGGGACCACACCCAGCCTAAAATAAAATTGTTCTAATACCTGATCATTAGTTCTCAGGTGTGTCTAAAACAGTTAAATATTCCATCCATATTTCCAATTCTAACCTACATTGTGATGATAAATTGCAGCACATGCTCATACTGATCATAACACAAAATTAATTTCTTATCTAATGTAATTTTTAACTATTTTTAAGGCTGTTAATCACCAGTCAGTGTACCATCAAGACACACACGCACACACACACACACACACACACACAAAAACAGACACAAAAGCAAGGTTTTAAAGGTATACCACAGTGCTTCCCAATGTCTATGCCAACTACCTATGACATTTAATAAGTCAGTAACTATCTCTCTTAACTAATTTCAGAGGTATGTATATTATCATCCAGTGACACACAACTGTACATGTAGAGGTCTAAAACTTCTAGCAACATTGTTTAAAAAAATAAAAACGGTTCTTCAGAGACTTTACCTGGGAAACACCAGTTTGTTATATGGATTTGGAAAACAATTCAGTTTCATATGTTATTTACTAGTGCCATATATGTTTATGCTTTCTTTTGTATCTTTCTCTTTGTCTCCTAATAGTCTCGACTGACACAAATTGCATTTCCCCAAGCATTATGTCTTATAAACCACTACACAGCAAACCCCACATGTACTTTATGACAAAAGTTAAATACTATTATTTATTACCATAAAGCAATTCATTACAACATAGCAATGCAAACCAAACTTAGTGAAAACACTAATAAATGTTTTTATAAATGACAGCTGCTTTGCAAAATATAACTTAATTTTGCAAAAATGAGACACATTCATGCTGTTTACTCATATATAAATCACCATATTTCCTCTCCAGTAATGTGGATACTAACTTTGTCACTTGTGTTTTCTGTAAAGAGAAAAGCATTTAAAAATATTACTACCATATCATCATATTTTCTATCTCCCAAGGCCAGGTTCTTCAAAAGAACATATTGGAACTGTTAGAAGAAATTGCAGTCCAACAAAATTTAAATTAATAAAGGATACATGAAAGACTTACCTCTTGAAAGCAGTGGCATATTATAATGCAAGGGCATATAGAAAGGGAAAAGGTAAATTATTTAAACTACTTGATGCAAAATAGCTTTCCTTCTGGTTTGGAATATAAAGTCCCATTTTGTTCTAAGTAGAGTAAAGAGGGAGAGGAGTAAGGAAAACAGCAAGTTAAGATCAAGAATTTGTATATGCAGAAGAAAGATTAAAAATTTCATAAAGTGCCTTGTTCATTATTTTTCATAAGAAACAAGATACACTTACGTTGTATCTTTAAGAAATATTCTAAAACTATCAACATAATTATAGATTTCATCATACCTTATAATGAGTTAAAATCTCTCAGTAGTAATGCATAATGAATAAACACTTACTGTGTCTTATGTTTATTAATCCTGTATAAATTTGGGTGAGACACCTATCAATTTGGCAAATTAGCCAGTTACTTTAAATCACGTAAAGACTAATAATCTTGCTGCTTTGAGGAAAAAAACAACTTAAGAATTTAGCTTTATACCCTCTTGAAATCTTAATTTTTAGTTACTGGCATATGTTATTTTTAAAATAAAAATATAATTAATAAAAAGTAACAACTCTCAACTTTGAAAGAGTTTTGTTGTAGATCTTTTGTAATATTATAAAAATATGAAAAATGTACTAATCACGTAATTAGTAAATAGTCTGACAATGATTTCAGAAAACAGTTTGATACCTGATGAAGGAAATGAATTCATCAATACCACAAAACATCTACTCTTCAAAATGACACATTATTAACTAGTAAAGTGTGTGATTTATTTTTGATTTCTTTAATGTAGTAAGAGAAATGGCAACTGCAAATTCATCTTAGAATTTCAAAGGCACCACATTTTGTTTTCAGAGTAATCAAGTTTTCATTGTCCTAACATCTGGACAACATTTGAAAGCAATCTATACCCAGTTTACAAATGTGAAGCCATAACTTTCTTGTTAATGATGCAAAAATGTAATAATCCCTTTTCTCCTCACTCTTGCACAGGTCTGGATACAGGCACATGCCCAGTAATCACATGTCCACTGATTAAAAAACCATCATTGAGGCCCTATTACTACACCACTGCCTACAGTTTCAATTTGAAAACAATAAGCTTTAAATCATTTTAAGTTTAGTCAAAGTTGTACTTATAAAACACAAATTTAAGATTTATATTCATATTTTCATGTTTTAAATGTAATACTTTTCCATAACCTGAATTTACTTTTACCTCTATAAGTTTCTATTAAGAAGACTATCGGGGATCCCTGGGTGGCGCAGCGGTTTAGTGCGTGCCTTGGGCTCAGGGCGTGGTCCTGGTGCCTTGGGCTCAGGGCGTGGTCCTGGAATCCGGGGATCAAGTCCCACATCCGGCTCCCTGCATCCTGCATGGAGCCTGCTTCTCCCTCTGCCTGTGTCTCTGCCTGCCTCTCTCTCTCTCTCTCTCTCTCTCTCTCTGTCTCAAATAAAGAAATAAAATCTTAAAAAAAAAAAAAAGACTACCTTATATGAATCAGTAAAGTAGATGGATTTTTTTTTCTTTAAAAAAAAAAGACAATGATTATCTTATAAAATTTCAAGAAATGTTAGTAAGGAGAAATATGTTTGTTCAGACACTTTTTCCAGTGGACTTTTTAATACTGAAACTGGAGTTTAATAAACATAATAAACTTCTGCTTGTAGTTTTCTATGGGATCAACAAGTTGACAGGCAGCATCTTTCTTTTCAGAATATCTACTTTGATTTCTTTAAAATCTATTATCTTAAAATAGACATATAAAAAAATACAACCAAACACATCTCAACACTACATACTATTTCTCTTCCACAAATAAAAGAAGAAATAACATTCTTTGAAGGACACTAATTTTCCTCAATACATATGTCAAAACTTTAAAAAGCCACCCACAACCACAAAAACCATATGTTCGGACCAGTAGCGGTTCTTCCAGACCTCCTGCTCTTTCTCTCAGCAGCAGCCTGGAGCCCTGCCACCGTCTTTTTCAAAGCCCCAAAGTTGCCATGGCAGCATTGCTACAGAAAGCACAGGCCCTTCATTACATGAATTAAAATTCGGAAGGGATTATCTCAGAAAGGACCTATCCACGCAATTATTTTAATTATATTTTCCTGGGAACTGGCATTACTAAAACCATCATATATGCAGATGATTTCCCTTTGTTTTCCTTTTAAAGTACATTTTTGTAACAATAAATCTGATCAAAATCATATCATAAAAATGACTTTGGCTTCAAGTATAGTCACTGAATTCCAAACAGAGTAAAATGACCATGTATAAATGGAAGCTGCTGAAAATGCACTTCAATTTTTTTAAATGCCTCAAAAAAGAAAAAAATCATAAGGAACAGATTTTCCAAAACTTCCACTGGCATCGTATATTCAGTGTCCACTTCTGTAAATCCATCTATTTTAGAAAAACTTTTACAATGTCTGTGCTTCTGTTTGTGAAGCATCCCTTGATGCTGTTGTTCTGTCATTACTGTTTGCTTTTACAGACTAAATTCTAGCTTAAGCTTATCTGAAAAGAATGTTGCTGGCTATCTGACCTAAGCTAGTGCATCATACATAGACATGAGTCAAAACTAAATTTGCTTTCTGTCTTAAGACTACTTCCTAGAAAAAAAGCTTCTTACAAGCTCCTCATTTCCTCTCTTCTTAGGGTGAGATACATAAGCTGACACAACTCTGTTTAAACTTTTGGTGACTAATAAAAGGATGGAAAAAATGAGAAAGAAAGATTCAAGATCTGCCTTGCATTATAACTGCCAGCTGCTCCATGTTATGCCAGGACTTGGAGAAAGAGGTACAGAGTATGTTACACGGTTCATAACATGTCAAAATACATACTTAGGTTTTGATTAACCTATAATTGCCTTGCAGCAAGTGCTGTATGTATATAATATAAAGCTACATGTTAATGAAGCAAATAAAAACTTCATCTCCCTTCCTTCAAAGAACAGCTGATTTGGGGGGGATGTAAATGATTTCCTGGAAATCGCCTGAAAGAAGAGTTTTTAGAAGAGCAGAAAGCACCCTTGGCCACCTACCCATTTTGCTGTTTACTGTCACCCTGGGATCCTCTTCTCTGCCCCTCTGCTAGCTCCTGAGCAGTCTCGGAACACACGCTGGTGACTGCGGGCTGCCGTGGGACATTAACTGCAGGTTTACCAGCGCTCAGTGCAGATGAATGCTGGTCAGCACTAAGATTGGCATTAGCATGCAGTCCAGATGCAGCAAATGAGGGAGGAGTGACAGCAGCCACGGGTGGAGGGGAAGCATGTGATGAAATGGTCGCATGGGCTGGGGTGAAGGCGGACGATGGTGATGGGATGGATGTAACTTTTGGTGAAGACACAGAACCAAAGGGTCGTGGTGCCTTATTGTAGGCCATGTTGGATGTGGATGTGACTTTGGACACAGCAGGAGATGTAATGGGCACAGGTTTAACTACTTCTTTAGGTTCTCCCTATGTAAAATAAAAATAAACATACACAAAACACACCAAATACATGCAAAATAGATTCATTGAAAAGAACACACAGCTAGTTTTTAAAAAGACAAACACAATCATGTTAGCAGCCCAAACTTTACTTGTTTCTAGATTAAAAAAAAAATGAGTATAACATGCATGCCAACTGGTTCCAACATGCATACCACAGATGCAAACAATGAGCGTATTTTTTTTTAATAAAAATAAAAAAAGTTTCAAAATATTTAGTAACTAGAATAGGAAAACTATCAAAAAGCCTAAATGCCATCATAAGTGTCAACAGACACTTTAATTTTCCAAAAGGAAAAAATTTTAAATACCCCACAATAAACAAAATATCATTAACAAAAACATTTATTTTAAAATATCCAGTCTTGATTACAATTTCATCTTTCAAACAGCTTACTCTACAGAGTACAATTATTTAAATCATGAGGAAAAAACAGCACATTTCCAAGTCTTCCATTTAAAAAAATTTAAAACAGAGAGAATAAAATCATTTTCATCTAACTCAGAAATGTGCACATTCTAATGAATTATTTTGAATGAAGATACAACTTAAAAGTAAAAATCTCAACAATCCACCTGTTTCTCTGGAATGTTTTGAGATATTATTTGGAGATGGAATAAAATTCTTTCCCTTTTCCAAGATAAATAGTTAATAGTTACATAAGGAAAAAAAAAAAAAAACGATCTTAGAGGTTTCTTTATTTCCATTTGTCAAAGAAAATTTAACTAAGAAAAGTCAATTCTTCCTAAAATTAACATAATTTATGTTTGCAAGTCTCTATCCCAAAGAAAGTGTGAAGTTTAAAAAACAAAAACAAGTTAAGCTTCTGTGACATTCAAGAACAAATTCCTACTCATCCTACCATTCCAAAAGAAAAATTCTTTTAAAAACTTACAATGGTGGCCCTATTATGTTTAATTAAAAACAAAAAATAAGTGATCTAAATTAATCTTGTAGAAATAATAAAGCTAATTGAGGGAGACAAAGTAACTTAATGTCTCAGCAAATCAATATAAGTAATTCACTGGAAAGGCACAAACAAAATTAAGGAGAAAATCCCCCAAAGTATAAGCCAGGTGTATATGAAAAACGGTTTGGGACAATTTGAGGATGTATATGAGAGAAAAAACATAGTTGCCAATAACTGAATCCAGGATATTCTGAAAATGTAATTAAAAACTTATTACTATCACTAATAAAATGTTACCAAAGACTTGAGGTACTCATTTTTAGTAACCACTTATTTATTCTCTGTAAAATATGTGAATAAAGATAGGCAATTTGAATGTGAATGTAAAAAAAAAAAAAAAAAGGACATTAGTTAGATACTAAATGGCACTGGAAATCATGTTTTAATAACACTGGTATAATTACAGATGTTAATTATGTATGTGTTGATTTCCATCTCCCCCCTGCACCACCACCAATCTTTAAAAGAAAAGAATCATAAGGAAAACTGTATTGAAACTATTAATTGTCAGTATGTCCTAAGATAAGAATGGAAATGGCAGTGATTCAGGAGGGACTATCAAGTGGTACCTAGTGATACCAGATAAGAAACACACCTTTTGAACGGGAACTGGCTCAGGCTTGGGTGTGGCAGATGCCCTAAAGGGAAAAAAAAATAAAGAAAAAGAGAAAAAAATATAAATTTTTGTAAATATCTTATTAATGGAATTATTAGTATATACCTTAATATATTAAATAATCAGAATTTATAGTTTCATAATTCATAGTCTTGACTATTCATCATCTACTAATTAATTCATGTAACTCAAATGCTACAAGTACCTATACCCTTACACACTGTAAGATACTGTATGAAGATACTGAATAAATTCTGGTTGAACTGAGTCACCAAATGAGTATTTATTTGGAATTTATGTTCTTAAATGCTTATGCCAGGTAATATATTTGTTATGGTAAAACTCAACTGTAAATTCTTCTTTAGGCTATATTTTCAGTGAACGAAATAACCATCTTCCATTTGTCTCTTTGTATCAGTACTGTTGCCTGCATGTAATAGGTCATCAGTAATGAGTGTGGCAAAGGAGAGAACAAGGGAAGAAGGGCAAAATTCCATGAATACAGAACCATTTCCAAATTCAAATTAAGTATTTTCAATATATGCTTTTTTGTATTATCACTGTCCCTTTGGTTAGCATGGACTAATAGTGACAATAATTTATTTGAAGCAATTATTGCATATAACCATGACAAATAACCAAAATAGCAACTACCCTTATCCCCATTTTTTACTTGACGTATTTCAAAGTTTAGAGTAAGTAAATTACTAGGATATAGCTGGCTGACAGTTCTTTATTTTATAATATACTAGCTGCAGCCAAGGATAGTAACTAAATGATTGGGAAAGCTTCTAATAATTTAAAGACTACCCAGTATTAAGGTACATATTATGTTTAATTATGCCAGAAGCAATGTGACTCCTCCTATAACACAAGGCTGCAGATAAGACATCAAGTGCAAAATTTAAGAAATGTAACCTAGTAGGTAAATAATAAGTGTAACAATTTAAAGGTTCAAACCATGAGACTGTTTTACTTAGATAACAGATCGCCAATGGAAGGAAGAAGGTAGCATAGGATATTTGATCTCTGAGAATAACTTAATAATGAACTCTAATCAACATTTTTAACAGCAACCAAATTTTCCAATAACAACTAATTTGATTAGTTAGGGCAAGCACTGACTGAGTAATTGACTAACCTAGTGAGAGGCCACAATGGATGCTAACATTCGGTTACTACAATATAGAATTATATTCTGCAAAGCTGTGTAACTTTCCATGTGTACTCTCAAATAGACAAATTCTCCTTTAGCTTTTAGGATTATTATAATAAGCAAAGGAAACAAGTTCAAGTACAGAACAGTGGAATCTTCCTTTCATTGAAATTTCACAATGAGATGTAATCACAGAGGATCTACTTATTAAAACCACCCAAGACATTATTGGAAGTCTGCCATAATAGGATGGTTTCTTTTTTTCATTTGGACACTTAAAGGTGTATGGAACTCTTCTAGAAACATATAAACAATTTATAAAAAGAACTGGATGTTCAACAGTCACCAAGTTTCCAAACAGAATAGAATGCATATATCCTATGTCTATGAAAACAATCCTTTAGTTTTTTCAGGGTGTTAACACGTTCTTAACCAACGTTAGCAACAATAACAAGAACCTCAGAATGGTTAGTTTACTTAATTTTGGAATCCAACCTCTTTTTTTGTTGAGAAAGCACAGAATAATAATGAGTCCTAAAATACTTTATGTATTGAAAGTCTGCAAAAATACTGCTTTGAAATCTTGAATTCACAAATGAACTTACAACCTGAAACCTGAATCTGTTAGCCCTGCTTGCCTTCTGATAAAATTTCACAAGTGCAACTACCTGAAGTATGACAGAAAAAAAAATGGATAACACATCTTCAAAATTCCAGAATTGGGTCCACTACACATTAAAAACACAAACATCATTTTGTAAGGAAAAAATACTTACTTATAATGAAATGTCAAACAAAGTAGTTGACACTAGATGCAATAAAAATTAGTTCCTTGAGCTTAATTATTTAAATAACCACCAAATGAGTCATAAAATCATTAAAACTTAGATTTCCTTTAAAGTTACTCTGTCACACGACATGCAGGTATTCATTTAAGCCATGTAATTTTTTAACCATTGTACTTAAAATGGCCCTCATTTTAGAGTGTCGTTTTGCTTTTTGGAGTGAAGAGAAGTCAAACTGCTGTCATTAAAAATATTTGGAAAAACATTTTAACACACACAGTATATATGTACCTATAACATGCATTAGTTACATTTTAAAAGATCAATATTTAAGTGTACTTATATTTAAATGTATTTTTTATTTAAGTGTATATTTAAGTATAATTACATACTCTTAGGACACTAAAACTATTGTGGTTTGAAAAATTAAAATACATGACAAATGAAATCTATAAAATTAATGAACAGCAAAATTAATAAACAGCTTTAAAAATCCAATTTTTACTATTATAAAATAACAAAATAAAAAGATATACCACCTTTCCACCTTTTGCTCTCGTGTGTAGAGATTTTTTTTAATGTTAATACATAATGTTTGAGAGACTACACATTGCTGGAAAAACTATATATTAACACAACTCTCTTGAAAAATAATTTGCCATGTATTTGTAAAAAGCCCTGAAGAAAGCCCTGTGCCCTTTGAGATAATGATCAACTTCTGGGAATATATCATAAGGAAATAATCTGATATGTGGAAAGGACTTTATGTATATTTATTAACTACAGTGTAACTTATAATATTGAAAAATTGGAAACAACCAATTAAATAAACAATGAGGAAATGGTTAATTGCAATATAACCATATGGTGAAACATCCAATGAGTAAAATCATTTTTTGAAAGAATCCTGAACTGCATGATAACATGCTTACTTTATGATATTCAGTTGAAAAGAAAAGAGATAAAAAAGCATATCCAGCATGGTCAATGCATGAAAAAAAGCAGATGGAAATAGACTAACATTTTAGTAAAGGCTCTCTACAAATAGTATTTGCTTTTTCTCTTTTGTGTGTTTTCTGTTTTATAAAATGTACATGTGTTTTTTTATGGCAAGTAAGACTATTTCTCAAAGTATATTTCATGGAAAACTACTTTTCAAAGAACAAAACAAAAAAAGAGGTTCTGTTACCAAAGATATCTGGGAAACTTAAAAGTTATATAAGCATGTTAACTGCTGCGGGGCAGAGGCTGTGGAGGGTGGTCGCAGCTCCCTAGTTGATGGTTCATCTTGGTTTCATTTTTTTTTTTTTTTTTTCATCTTGGTTTCAGATAATCCCAGTGACACGTCCCTCCCAACAAGAACAGAAAGGGGATCAGGGGACACTCCCAGCCCCCCAAACAGGTCAGCCCCTATTAAAGTTGATGCCTGCAAAACAAAAAACAAAAAACAAAAAACAAAAAACAAAAACAAACAAAAATAAGCATGTTAATCACAGAACTTCTTAGAGCCTTTAAATGCCTAAAGAAAAAAACTGCAGATTGTTGTCCATACCCCTTTGAAGTATGACATACTCATCTATTTAGAATACTTATTTATTTAGGAAACCTTTTTTCTTAAAACTGGAGTTAGGGGGAAAAACCCTCCAGAAAATGCTATTTTAAAGAAACAGTAAAGAAAGTAAACCTCTGTAAATCTGAAATGTTTACTTAAGTCTCCTACAAGTGGCTGAAATGAAAGAAAATAAATATTTTAATCCATACAATCTTCGAAACTTTTCGTTATATCAAATAGTTTCTTTATCAAACTATTGATTTCTTCAACTGTGTTTAATAAGTAAGATACTCAAAGATTATGAGCATAATCAATGTTTTAGAAAGGAAAATCTCATTTCCCTCACCAAGCTGAAATACGTGTTTCCTATATTCCCATAGGAGAAAATCCTAACAAGTATTTGAATAATATTTTGAATTACTGAATAATAAAAACTATTTCTCAGAATTAAGATTTTTACAGTCATCTTTCAAAAAAAGTAAACACATTATACCCAGCATTTACACCCTTACTTTAGAAATGTCAGAAATTACTTAAAAGTGAATCATTTTTAAAAGATTTTTAAATAGATAAGCAGTTTTTAAAACTAATGTAAAGTTATTAAAAATTACATCTACATTTTCCCCTTTAAATCCTGGGAAATACACAATGGGATAATATATCTCCCTTTCTTTTTTTTTTTATTTTTTTTTATTTTTTATATCTCCCTTTCAACTGCAGTGATCACCACAAGTCACTTTTGTGTAGTGTGTGTTTCAAACCAGCAGAGATCCTGGCAATGGCTTAGTGCCATGGGCTCAACAATTTGCTTATTGTTCTCTGTTCTCTTAGTGTGAAGCCACTGTACAGGAGTAAGCCATGATGGTGAGAGACTGATGCATTGGCCCAATACTATCCTCAGGCTCATGGAATTCAAAGAACAAAGCCATCAGTGTGGCTACAACAATCTATTTTGAAAGGTGATTGATTTTTCTAAGAGCAGCATCCAAAATAAAAATCCTGGGTACACTGCAACCAGTTTCAAAACTTCTGGCTAAACAGTTCAAAGACCTCTATGTTATAATGGATTTTATTAGAGACTAAAATTGTGATGCCCTGGTTATAATGATGTATAGGAAAAATAATGCTATAAATAAGCAATAGCTCTATCAGGAATTAGATTCAAAGGAATCAAACAAAACTGCATCTTATGAACACCCAATGAATGGTATTATATTTAAGTTATATAATGAATTAATGGATTTTTATAATACTGCTTTATAAAATAATGTGCTTTCAGCTTAAAAAGTAGCCAACGAATGCTCACATTGGTATTTAAGAATGAGGAATTAAGCAACAGAACTAGACTGATAAAGATTATTCACATTACTCATAATGTCTTAATGACTCCTTCAACCATATCTAATATACCTAACTCATAAACAATCATACAGAAAACAGAAGGATTTTTAAGTTCCTTTTCTGTGAGATGAGCTCTATCTAAGTTTCCCACAACATGGCCATCTTTGGACTCACTGACCTCAAGACCCGTAAACACTAGGGTACATCATTAATCACTTTAATTGCAAAGTTGTCAATTTGCAATAACAAAGCAACTCCAGAGGGGAAAAAAGTGAGCACTCAACTGTGCAGAGGGATGTCTCCTTAAACAATTCCTCCATATTTTATTGTAGTTCCAGTCAGTCTACTGTAAATTCAAACCTTAAACATTTAAACCACTTAGGGCAATGTATTTATGATTTTTTCTAAAAGACTTGAGAATCTGTAAGGATTAAATTTTCTATAAATAAAAGTACAAAAAAGTTATATCATAACACCTTTTGGCTTATAAAATATTGTGTTCACCACATACACATGCACTCATACATACAGTCTCACTCTCAATTTCTCTCCCGCTCTGCATCTTCTTTATCTTACCATGGGGACTAACATAGTATCTTTTATTCCTATCAAAAGGGAAAAAGAACCCAAAGCTGGACATACTTTGAACAATGAGAAAAAGAAGGTAAGAAAAGAGAAGCAAGGGGATTGCTCTAGTCCATCTGAGTGGCTGGGACCCCCTCTGCTTGGGCTTGGCTTGAGACTGGGAGAGGCTCTGATTCCACACGTAAGGATGAAGGGCTTTTGTTCTAAGATCCTTCTCAGATGGTCATAGCAGTTGATGAGGTTTGAGAAGAAACTCAACCAATTCTAAATCAAGCCACAGAAGAACAGAGGGCAGGAGGAGGAGAGACCAAGACAGGGAGGAAAGAAGGAAAAGACTTCTACTGAGCTTGCCTGACCTGCATGGCACACTATTTGGGGGCACGGCAGGAGTTCAGAGGTGGGGGGAGAATAGACAAGGAAACATTAAGCTAAATTTAAAGTGATAAAATATTTCCCATTATACAAATAATGATAGCATCAGCATTACATTACATTACCATTTACCGGGGTCTTACTAGGAGCTCAACATTGAATTAAGGCCTTATATACAATACAATACTTAATTTCAGAAATAAAGCTCAGAAATGTTAAATAATTTGGACTCCTAATGCCAAGTTTAATGCCAATGTCCCCATTTTTCTCCCTCTAATATATCCATCTCACCCAGCAGGAACCAAGAGATTAACAAATATTTCTTCTTCTCATGCTATGCTGCTTTAATTTTTATGGTTGAAGTTCACAAATTTGATGCTATTAAGATCTTCAGAAATGTAAACTGAATACTGATCAATTTGAATAACTAGTTTTGGTGACAGTTTTATATGTTACATGTCATCTTTCACTTGAGATTATCCTTTCATCTGTCCATTAATCAATATTTATTGAGGCGCAGGCACTGTTCCAGCCAGGGGAATATAGTAGCAAACAAGGCAAAGAAGGTTCCTGCCTCAAATCTACATTCTAATGAAGGAGGTAGATAATAAGTCAATAAATAAGACAGTTTCATATAGTGATAAATGCAAAATTTCACATTATTCTACCTGATTCTAATGGAAGAAATTTATTTTTTCTACTTAACATTTATTACCATAAAAACATTTTTAAACATTTTTCATCTGTCCATTCTGCCTCATGTCCATACTCAAAATAACCTCAGAACACTGAAGGGGAAAAAAACGTATTTTTCTAACTAGTATTTATAAAAGAACTTCTATCAAAAAGACTGTTAAAGAAATTGTGTAATATTTTAGATATGTTCAAGTTTAAATAAAAGGAACTTCAAAGTCCAGGCTAATGTATTCTTATTATAGGTAAAATTCTTTTACAGGGAAAATACTATTTCAGTAGAAATTTTAAATAAGGAATCTATTTTATATGCCCCACTATTAAGAAATGTTAAACTTTACTGTAAGGGGCCAGACGGTCAATACTTTAGTTTTTGTGGGTCATAGGCTCTCAATTTAATGCTTAAAGGTTCTATCATTAGAACAAGAAGAATGACAAGTGTAAATAAGTGGGCATGCCTACGTTCCAATAGAACTTTATTCATAAGAACAGGATGGGGGCTAAATCTGGTCAACCTCTGGTTTAGATCATTTTATGGTTTTCATTATAACAAACCTTCTGGAAATAATCCTATATGAACATGGCTCTTTTGGACTGTAAGCCTCACAATTATTCTGCATAATAAAAAAATCTTAGTTACAATTTCTTCAGACACTGACATGAATAAAAATATGAGAGCTTAGCACCTCATCAATCTTTCTGTGGTTGCTGGGCACTACTTGTCAATTCCTTTTAACCCCTCTATCTCGAACTTTGGTATTACTTGCAACTGAATGACCCAACCTAAACTTCCAAATCACCAGCTCAAATAAAATTCACACCACATGGCATTGATGAAGCTTGGTGAAGAGACGGGGTTAATGTTATTGGATTAAGATGATATTTTAGGCACTATTTTTAACTCCACTACTCAGTACTTCAGTTTATTTGCTAATACATGATAAGGGTTAATAAAAACCTCTCTCATTTTCTGCTATATATTGTGAATGAACTATTAATAATATGTATTTTTTTAATTCTAAGAGAGTTAACTAACAAGGATGAACTATGCATTCTGTGAGAGAAGCAGAAAGGGGTAAATTCCTTCTTTCTCATTCTTGTCCACAAAACTCTATACTTTATTTCATATTAGGAATGGACAGTAATACTTTCAACATTGATATAAACAAGCAATTAATGACAGAGTTGCATTCTCTGAAAACCTACTGGTTTATAGCTTTCTTTGGGCACAATGCTAATCACTTCTATTTAATATATACTTTCTTCTAGCTCCAATCAGTAAGAAAAAAAATATTTTTATCAACATAGTCCTTGATTGCTAATATAAAAATAATAGGATTTGTAAAGTAAATAATCTACTTGTGAAAATTCAGGAGTTCCATTGATACATCTACATCTTTCTGGCTCTTTCAATGATACTATTAAGATACTCTTAAATAACAAATGTGGTTAACATTCATTCATATTAGGAAAGTAGGCATCAATGACAAACTATATGCATAACTGGATTTTCAGAGACTTATAGCCATGCATATAAAACTAATGCTTCAGGAAAACTCTTATGATAAGCACCAGATGATGGAGAGTAGGAGAAAAGTAGTATAAAAGCAGGCACAATTCATAAATTTACTTACTTTTTTCTTCCCTTTAGGAAAAGCTTAGAGCCCTAAAAAGACTGAGAGAACCTATCTTTCATTTCTCTTACCAAGCTCTTTGTTAATAGAGAGGAATTCTTTGAGAAATAGGAGAAATAGGTAAATGAAGGTTGCAAGTCTAGGTTACCAAAAAAATAAATTAGCTAACTCTACAGTTTCTTTGTTGATACAACAAGGATAATAATCTTTCCTTGAGGAATTGTTTTGAGGATAAAATGAGATCACGAATGTCATACACCTTTGTGACTGACACAGAGTCAGCAGTGATAGAGACTACTTTCCTACTCCTTATACAGAAGATCTGACCCTTGAGTTATAGAAATTATTTTTCTTATTATATACTGTTATAATCAAACCAAATTATCTACCAGGATAAGTTTCAAGAGAAAACAACAAACTAGAAATGGATGAAAAAATATCACTTGTTGAGTATATGCCAATCATTTCACTTGGCCCATTATATAAATTATATCACCTATTTTTCTTGAGAGAGTAATACTGTTCTCATTTTAATACAGGAAGAGAAGCTCAAATGAGTTAAATTATTTGACCACAATTTAGAATTTGAAAAAGGCAGAACTGAGAACTGAATGCAAGTTTTCGATATTCTCTATAAGCAGCTCTAAACCTCGGTATTATGGAGCCTTTAATCTATTCTTCCATATTTTTTTCTAGATAAGCAGAGTATCTTCCCCATAGCAATAAGAATTCTAAAATAACTTCATTTTCCAGCAGGTTCCATAATGATTATCATCTATGGTGCTAAACTGAGTGTTTTACTTAAAATTGCAACCAGCTTCTGAAGTTAGTGGCCACGTAGATCCCAAGATACCACATCACAAGACATTCCTGTGTGTATGTTATGAATTACATGTTTCTGTTTCCTCTTCACAATCTTGAGAAAATAAAGGAACAGGTATCATAGTCCCCATTATAGTTATCAAGGGTGATATACTACCAATAATCCAGAATGAATCAGGCTACAGGTTTGATTTGTGCCCTGTGACACACTAGTGCATGCTGAGCATGTAAGATTATAGAAATAATCATGATGGTTCCTTTTAATTAGGTTTTGGCTAGATATTCATATATACTGGGTAACTAAATATATACCTACATCCATAAATATACCCACATACATACCTAAGTCACCTAATAATACATTTTTGATAGTGTTCAATTCTTTTTGAATCAGCTTTATTTTTTTATAAACAAATACACACACACACACACACACACACACACACACGCACCTTTATGTTATGGACAGAATCCAGTTCCCATTAACCACCAGATTTGTTATTAGTATGGCCTTATATATTACCATAAGTTATTTTAACCAAGCACCTTCTCATTCCTGACCAATATGTCTTATACCCAATGTCACTTCAAGTTCAAGGGCAATACCTGCGTTATAATTTCCTTAATTTCATTAATTTATTAATTACTTCTACAGGGACAGCTGGGTGGCTCAGTGGTTTAGCACCTGCCTTTGGCCCAGGTCATGATCCCAGGATCCAGGCTCAAGTCCCGCATCTGGCCCCCTGCGTGGAACCTGCTTCTCCCTCTGCCTATGTCTCTGCGTGTCTCTCTCTCTCTCTCTCTCTCTCTCGCTCTCGCTCTCTCTCTCTGTCTCTGATGAATAAATAAATAAAACCTTAAAAAAAATTCTACAAATACTCACTGAGCCCCTAACACACCAAGTTGTTGTAGGGCAGTGGGGCAAGAGTAATGAATGAAACAAACTACCTACTTTGAGGGGAAGCAGACTAAAAACAAGTATATCACATGGTAATAAGCAAAACAGAGTCTAGTAAAGCAAGACAGGAAAGGGATATGTTATCTTATATAAAAGAGTCAGAGAAGACCTCTCTATTAAGATGAAATCTGAGCAGAGACCTGAAGTAGAGAAATCAAGGTCAACCAAATAGCAAGTGTAAAGTCTCTAAGGTAAGAATGTGCCAGTGAGGCACAGGAGCTAGGAAAGCTGGGAGGTCAGTGAGAGGCACAGCCCAGAGAGAGAAGTGGGAGCTAGAGCACATAAGCTACTTTATGCCAATATAAGAACCTGGTCTTATACTCTAAGTGAGAGGAACAAGTATCCTTAATCACAGCACTTCATTTTTGTAAGAAAGTTAAATCCACATCTGAAATTAAAGAAGATTAAATCTAAATACAGTGTTGAGCAATAAATTACCCTGTATATATGTTTGAACCATATAAGCCTACTTACTAACCATAAAAGAAGGGGAAGAGGGACTGAAACTTGCCTAAAATCTTAAATATATTGAGATAAAACACAAATAGAAGATAGCAAAATACCTAATTTGTTCTTCATACATCCAAAGTGTAAGAGAATGTTTTTTGAAGTTCACATTTATATGCTCTCTGTCCTATACTAATATCAGAGGCACAATTTTGCCAGTAACTTTTTCCAGATACATCTCTTTTTCTATTTTTGTCTAGGCTAAACACATTAAATTACAAACTTTTTTTGTAAAGTGGGTATTTTTAGGTATTTCAATAAAATTCAAAAGGACAAGCATTCCAGTATTTAGCGCAGCCTTATTAGGAAAACAAAGTCAGTCTGCTGTCTGTGGAGAGCACAGGAATGAAAACTTTTCATTCTTTATAGTCTCAACTTATGTTTTTCCACTTATTTAACCCTCAAAAAATAATTTGGGATATGTTTAGGTCTTTTAAAAATCTGGAGGTAGTTACTCAGAGTCCAGGAATTTAAAAATTAATGATCAAATGCGACTATTTTAGCCATAGATAAATCAGTCTATCCTTATTCAATTAAGATGAGACTCTAATTTCACACTTATCAGTTCACTGTAGAATCCTGTCCAATATCATCATCATTGAATCTCGTTAAATTAGGTCAAAGTATTCAATATAATATCTAAATCAAAAAAGGAAAATTTAAAGCCAGAAAACATTAAAATATTTGTTCATTTTGGAGTGCCTGAGTGGCTCAGTTAGTTAAGCATCCAACTCTTGATCTCAGCGCAGGTCTTGATCTCAGGGTCATGAGTTCAAGCCCCACACTAAGTTCCAGGCTGGGTGTGGAGCCTACTTAAAAATAAAATAGGGGCACCTGGGTGGTTCAGTGGTTGAGTGTCTATCTTAGGCTCAGGTTGTGATCCTGGGGTCCTGGGATCAAGTTCCGCATCAGGCCCCCCACAGGGAGCCTGCTTCTCTCTCTGCCTATGTATGTCTCTGCCTCTCTCTCTCTCTGTCTCTCACAAATAAATAAATAAAATCATAAGTAAGTAAACAAATAAATAAATAAATAAAATGAATAAATGAATTTGTTCATTCTTTTATTATTTGTGATTAGCATATAACTACCACAATAGACTATCACATAGAAAGGGCTGAAATGCATTCAATTTTTCCTTTATTAAGAAACTTTTTTTTTAATTTATTTTTTATTGGTGTTCAATTTACTAACATTTATTAAGAAACTTTAGTTTTGTTTATAGATACTGAATTTTGTCTGTAAGGTAAAACAGTATTGCTTCTATTTCTGATTAATTATATAATGGACTTTGTTGTGAAATTTAGGCTACATTAGAATTCCCAATGTTAAAGTATTACTTTTAACAAAGGGATGATATAAAATCTTACAAATTATATTCTCTATCCTAATACCTCTGATATGGAAGGAAGAAAATCCAAAACTGTAGCAAATTAACAACACATTTTACCTATTTTACCAAAAGGCAAGCTTATTGTCCTGAGAGAATTCCCTCCACCACTGTTTGAATCTAATATATTAGAACATGACCCTTGAATACTGCTTCATAACAGCACACAACTCACAACATAGTTGACTCATAATGTAAGTTCAGCAATACCCAAATTGATCTACAGCTTTCCATGGGACAAATCCACTGATCAAATGTCAAATTGCTTCAAAAATTTCTAAATGCTTATTCTCAGTTTCAGCACTTACCTTATTGTAGACCAGGAGCAAATAGTTAAAACTGACACCAGTGTCCAGGGACTGCCAAGTGAGTAGAAGTGGTGTAGACCACCACTGTAAACCATTTAATCACAATACACAGTCAGAAATATATTTTATATCATGACCTACCTAGTACAAATATGAACCAATAAAACATATTTTCATGTGCAATTTGTTAAAATATATTCTGTTCTAGTCTGTTTCATTTAAAAAAACAAAAAAAGTAGGGAGGGGAAATGCTGGTCCTGACTCAAAAAACTAAATGCATAATAAACTTCAGTTTGAGAAACACTAATCTTTACTCAAAGGCAGAGAGCACAGAAAGGTCTGGAAGGTTGGCAGGTGATATAATAAACACAATGGCTATCACACAAATAGTGGTTCACAGAACTGAAACAGCCCATTCATGAAACAATATTAAACTAGTTTTAACTTTTGAAAAACACTGCATCCAATTATATCCTCAAAGGAACAAAATGAACAGACATAACAATAACAATAATTAACACAGGCTTTGGCTAGGGTATGTCTGTAGAGTTCAATCTCACTAAATTTGCTTTTGACAAATTTATAATCACTGAGAAGAACAGAAATGCTAACCATAGGTTACTATATGTAACTTTCCAACAATGACATCCTCTAGCAAGTACTTACTATAAATTGGTGGAGATTTTCCCTATTTGAAAATGTGTGAAAACTTAGAAAAGCCAAACACTAATACCTAAGTCATAAGACAAATAATGTGAAATATATTAGGCTCTTTAGTGAAAGAAAAACACATTGTCTCATCTGATATCTCTCTTATGTTGGTGCTGAAAGATCTCTAAAGAACAGGAATTGGTGATTCCTATATTTACTTCCTCTTTTTATTAGATTCACAGAAGGACCTGGGACCTCATAAAGGATCAGAAATCAGTCAATAGAAAAACACACAATGTACTCAATATTGTGATCTTAAAAAAATGCAAACTATTTACAATAAATGGAAAACTACTTATATAGCTTTGGCATCACAGTTCCTGATTCCTTTTAAGATAACAATGATTCTTTTCTTCCATAACTATTCTGATATTTAACTCTTTGGGCTGCTTTTCTAAAATGTTCTAACTGAACACCAACAGTGAGATTTTAATTAAAAGGACTTTCACTTAATTAGAGCTGTCTAACTGGAATGGGCTGTTTGGTGATGTTCACACAGGAGCTGTATCATTGTTTCAGGGTTCTTTCCTAGGAGAAGGCCAAATTGACTGGCTATATTAGCTAATTCTTTTATTTCTCCTAGGGAATGTATTATTACCTATGACAAGGTGGAAGAGACACAGAAAAGACTGGCAAATAAATCCAACACTAACACTGGCCTCAAAGATTTTAAAATTCATCTAAGGGATCCCTGGGTGGCACAGTGGTTTGGCGCCTGCCTTTGGCCCAGGGCACGATCCTGGAGACCCGGGATGGAGTCCCACGTCAGGCTCCCAGTGCATGGAGCCTGCTTCTCCCTCTGCCTATGTCTCTGCCTCTCTCTCTCTCTCTCTGTGTGACTATCATAAAGAAATAAAAAAATAAAATAAAATAAATAAAATAAAATTCATCTAAGATAGTGTGGTCACTTTGATAAATAGTGTAGTCTTTAGAATGTCCAGTACCTCCCAGAGTTAAGAGCAGATCGCCTAGATTCTAATCCTAGTTCCTCCATTTACTAGTTGTTTAACTTACTAGTAAGTTAAAAGCTAGGCTAAACACATTAAATTACAAAGTAAGCGTATGTTACTTAAGCTCTCTATTTCCTCACTTGTAAAATAAGAACAGTAACAATACTTATCTCTCTTATCAAGGGTAATTATGAAAACTCAATGAAAAAATGCCTGTAAGGTGTTTAGAGCAATGCTTGCCACATGGACACTATTATAGTGTCAGTTATGGTATTTAATATTTCTTATGACATGAAAACTGAACATAAATGACAACTATCATCTTCTTCCAGGCTCCAGGCTTTTATGAGAGAAGAATTTAACATTACACACAATATTGTTTTCTGAAAGCCACCTCACCAGTCTAATTTCAGAAAATGTCAGTTCTTGGCTACCATAAGAATGAGGATGTACTAGGGATAATGGGAAATGGGATAGATAACCCCATTCCAAATCATTCATCCCTAAGTCCCCAGAGTGAAACTAAAGTCTTCTTTTCTTCTAAACACTTCTTTGGCTCAGTGGTTAAGCATCTGCCTTTGGCCCAGGGTGTAGCCCTGGAGTCCCAGAATCCAGTCACACATCAGGCTCCCTGAATGGAGTTTGCTTCTCTCTCTATGTCTCTGCCTCTCTCTCTCTCTCTGTGTCTCTCATGAATAAATAAATAAAATCTTAAAAAAAAAAAATAAAACAGTTCTTTCAACTAGCAACAATCCTAGGCTAGGTGGGCTACATTTGCTTCTGAAAAGTTAATTGAAGGAGAAAGTCATCGAATTACCAAGGGAAAGTCAATGACTCTCTTCTTCTAAATTACCCTCAGGCATTTTACTGAACCCAAGGTACAAAGGCAACAGGTAGGCTCACCATGGTATTGTGTACTTGCCCTCAGAGGTAACATCTGGGGGATAAGTGTGGCCCTTGGATGCCTCTGAAACCATCACAGTCACTGGCAAGGAAGTCTATGTAGATAAGAAACTATATCACAGGCTGTCCAGAGAACAAGCTCTGTTCCCAATCCCAAGAAGAAATCCAGCATATTAAAACTTTCTCCAAAAGTATTGCCAAGTACTGAAGTTCTATAAACAAAAAAAAGTTATGACACAAATAGTCAAAGCCAAAAACATGTATGTCATGGTATAGCCAACACATTTCCTCTCTCATTTTCATCAGTGGTTACAATCTAAAAACCCAGTCATATATGGCAATAAAATATAAAAATTATACATCAGAATTAGCAGCTATGTTCATGGGCCACACCCAAGGCTGTGGGTGAGCTGCATACCTCAATTAATGTTGAGAATCACATAAGGAAATTAAACTTGCATTATAATTTTTGTTCCCGTTTTGACATGCACAACATCTAAGAGTTCGACTACTTTCACACATGGCCTTGTTTTCAGCTGTCTATCACATAAAATTGCAATTTAGCATCTCACTGATCTGTTTTCTAGGGAAACCTACCCCAGAGCAAACACTGACATATGCTTATGCTTTGCTGTTCCTATGAAAACAAGATGTGACATGACTCACTGTTCTTCTTGCTGAATTATGTGTCTTCTGTGAGTTCTGAAGAGACTAGCAGTTAAAATGTGCTGGAATATTGATGAGTATGGCTATTAAAAAAAAGTTATTTAGAAGGAATATTTGTAGAAGTAAAGCAGTCTTGTAAAAATAGCACTAGATAGAAGGTCAGGTTCAGATAATTATAGTTTACCATTTCAGAATCACGAAAAATGTTTGCTATAACCTAAAGATTTGCTGTAGTCTATGTTTGATAAAACTAGACACTAAGAAAACCAGGATGGTGCCTGAAATTGGACAAAATCCTTAGTAAAGTCTTGAGAAACCAAAAAATTACATAGATCTTAAAAGATCATCTAAACTGGCTTTATATATTATCAACATTAAAATCATTAATAAAATCTTTTTTATTCTTTAGGTTTCCTGATAGATAAATAATAACCTGGTTTATGTTAAACTATCACAATTTCCTACTAGTCTATTCAAAATTCCTCACTGTATAATATAAAATTTTTAGTTTACCAAAAATACTAAGCATAACTATCTACACATAGACTCAAATATTGCTACAGCTGAAATGCTTTAGACAAAAAATTTCATCATAACCACTTGCAGAAACCAAACACATGGTTTTATTAAAAACACTCTTCAAGATAAATATACACTTACATAACTTAATTCTCATTACATTATTATACTAGAAAAAAAAGAGACCCTGACACTTCATTTTACAGAAAAACATAATAGAGCAGTGATTTATGACCTCACCTAGAATAAAAGTAAAGCAATGAATCCATGCTGAAAGCCCAAATTTTTATTCCCAAAGTAGGTCAGTATTATAACCCCTGGTGTTATACTTGAATGTATTTCAAGGCCCGATATACAAAACAAAAGCACAGCTTCTCTTGTTGAAGTACAAGTATAGGCAGAAAACTCTGAATGCATTTCACTGGCCATGTGATACCACCAACCATAGTACACTTATGATAGAATTTGATAAAGATGAATCTTCTTTATATATAAACAGGAAAAATGAAGTTCAGAAAGAAAAGGTTGACTACCACTTCATTGTCCTTTCTACCATACTTGAAATCTGAGTCTTTCCTATGCCTCCATTTTTTCATTTGATAAATGGGTATATTTTCTACTCATCTGCTTTATGAAGAGAGAGCATAATATCAAGGAAATTAAAAGCATGAATTTTATTTGAAACCAAGACTTACATCTTTTTTTTTCTTAATCTACTTAACATTGTAACCATCATATGGTACTATCATAGACAAATTCATTATAAGCAGTTTATGTCACTAATTTCGCACTTTAGTAGTAGCTGAAGTAAAGTCAAATGGAAAAGTTTACATACTAAAGTTAAAAACAGGATTCTTCACATTAGTGTTCAATTCTACTAGACCACAATTCTATATCATCTAAAGAAAAATAACATTTGAAACCAATTTTTGGGGATCCCTGGGTGGCGCAGCGGTTTGGTGCCTGCCTTTGGCCCAGGGCGCGATCCTGGAGACCCGGGATCGAATCCCACATCGGGCTCCCGGTGCATGGAGCCTGCTTCTCCCTCTGCCTGTGTCTCTGCGCCTCTCTCTCTCTCTGTGACTATCATAAATAAATAAAAATTAAAAAAAAAATTTAGAAACCAATTTTTGTTTTGTCAATTTTTTAAATAGATGAAATCCGCTCACAAACTTGATAATGCTATTCCCCTTCCTTAAAAGTTTGTATTCTTGGGGCATCTGGGTGGCTCAGTGGTTGAGGGTCTGCCTTTGGCTCAGGTCATGATGCCAGGTCCTGAGATCAAGTCCCAGATCTGGCTCCCCACAGGGAGCCTGCTTCTTCCTCAGCCTATGTCTCTGCTTCACTCTCTGACTCTCATGAATAAATAAATACAATCTTAAAAAAAAAAAAAAACTGTTTGTACTCTTATACCATATGCATTTGTCAAAATTATAATTAAATAATTATATGATTATGCGGACTATCCCCTTTATTAGCTGGTGTAGCAGTTTCATGACAGCAGGTATCACTAGTTCAACTCTGCTTCCTGAAGTATACATTGGAAGGATGTATAATCTGTGTATATATACAGTCAGACAGAAGAACATATATGAGGATGCTTGTTTTCCCTAGATGGCATGAGTTTCTTATTTTCTGTATCTTCCCAATGGTCTTCATTATATGTGTAATTGTTTTACAAACAGACAGTAGCCACTAAATATTTCCTTAGGCAGAAAAGTACTTGAAATAAAAGGTAATAGACAAAAGGAAAACAGCATTAATTTGAAAGCCACTTAAATTCAAATGAATTTGTAATCTATTGATGGAAGATGGCCTCTAAAAGAATTACAGCATATACTCTGGAAAAGGAACACAAAGAAAAACAATTAACTGGTTTAAATAATAAAATGATAAAAACTGTATAAAGATGACAGAAAGATAATAAGGCCAATAACAAAAGGAAGATGAGTGTTTCATTCCTAGCAAAGACAAAGTGATTACAAAGACATTATCTGTGCAGAAAACCTGTACTGTGGCACAATATAAGTAAATATTTGAGGAATGTGAAAGAAGAGATTTTTTTTTAAAGAAATATATTTTCAAAAATACTTTCACATTTCCCACAAGCTTACTTAGGCCATTCATCCCCCAGTGCTATGTCTATATATAGTTTGAAATGCTTAATTTCCTTCTATATAGAAGAATTGGATTTCAAACATGCAGATAAAAACACAACACATGAAGAGCTGTGTAATTTGGCAAGGAGAGAAGTGCTCCAGGTTCCCTGATGCAGTGTGCTTAGCAAATCCATGCAGGGAGAGGGGCAGTGGCTCACACAGGCCTTTAGGGCCCACTTTACCAGCAAGTGCTCTCTATGGGTGTCTGTCGACTCTCTTACTGAATCCCAATATACAGAATTCTCCCAAACTTTGGCTCACACAGAATATTTATATTGCTGTAAGAATTTAAAGACTGAAAATGGTTTTTAAAAATATATTGTTAAATAATCTTTCCAAAATGATGATATTGACAAGCTGGCAAGAGCAGTAGAGCTGTAAAGTAAAAGTCTCACCTACCATAAGTCAGTAAATATAACTAAGACCGAAGATTCAAGAGTTAGAAGATGATTATTATTTAGAAATTACAAAGGTAAATACCATGAGAAATAATTGTTGCTCTGATCAAGTAAAGGAAGGGTTAAAAATGGAACTGCTCAGTTTTCTGTATATAAGCCTTTATATTTCCTTTACTATTTGCATAAAATATTTTGATAAAATAAAATTAACCTAAGAAGTACATTTGGTGATTCAAAATAAGGCAGTAACATTAGTGATACATATTAAAAGAATGCATGGCTAATAATTTCAAATATCACATAAGAAAATGATTTACTGAAAAACAAAACAGGGTCACCTGGTTGACTCAGTTGGTACAGCATGTAACTCTTGATCTTGGGGATGTAAGTTCCAGCCCCACACTGACTATGGAGACTACTTAAAAATAAAATCTTTACAAAAAACAAAATAAAGGAAGCCTACAAAAATGTACATATCTACCAACAACATACATACACTCGCTACATTTCTAGCTCCTCTCCGTCTGCTCCAGGTATACTAATCAAAGCAGGTGACCTAAAGTGACCCAATCTTGCCCTACCCTTTCCAAGCTCTATGACTACGTCATAGATGTGGCCTGATGTTCCCAGAGTGCCTTTTTCTCCATTTCCATGGTATAATACCAATCTTTTTTTTAGTCAATATCAAATATCACTATTTTATGAAGCAAAATTTAAGAGGAAAAGATCTTTCTCTAAGATTCTAGTCTTTCTTTGTTTTTTCCTTTCATATTCTGATATATAAAGTTATATATATATCTATATATAATATTATATATTAAAATGAGATTTTGCCTAAGTAAATTTTCTTATATTTAAGAGATATTTATATCCATTTTCATTCAATTAGTCTATAAATGCTCTACTGAGATCACAGAACGCATACTACTAAATTAATTTTACTATCTCTTTAAGTGACTCCTGTTTAGACAATATTTAAAGAGTTAGAATTTAGTCTGTTCTTATTTTGTTTTTAAAATTATGCAGACTTGGGCAGCCCAGGGGGCTCAGCAGTTTAGCACCACCTTCAGCCCAGGGCATTTTCCTGGAGACCCAGGATCCAGTCCCATGTTGAGCTCCCTGCATGGAGCCTGCTTTGCCCTCTGTCTGTCTGTGTCTCTGCCTCTCTCTCTCCCTCTCTCTCTCATGAATAAATAAATAAAATCTTT
Source organism: Canis lupus familiaris (assembly GCF_011100685.1). Classification (NCBI taxonomy): domain Eukaryota; kingdom Metazoa; phylum Chordata; class Mammalia; order Carnivora; family Canidae; genus Canis; species Canis lupus. Next base: position 22,521,885 of record NC_049253.1, read on the forward strand.
AAAAAAAATAAAATTAAATTAAGCAGACTCTAAGTCTCAGATATAATCCATTTCATAATTCAAGCTTTTAAAACATCTTTCACACAATATTTTCATTTTCTCCCTTTTTTGTCCAATCATAAAAGTGTTGCCCACATTTTTTTTAAGATTTTATTTATTTATTCATGAGAGACAGAGAAAGAGAGAAAGAGAGAGAGAGAGGGGCAGAGACAAAGGCAGAGAGAGAAGCAGGCTCCATGCAGGGAGCCTGATTTGGGACTCGATCCCAAGACTCCAGGATCACGCCCTGGGCCAAAGGGAGGCACCAAACCACTGAGCCACCCAGGCGTCCCTGCCCACATTTCTTTAAACAAATCTCTCAGCCACTCAACCTGACAACTTGTGGATATTTTAAAATTATACTAGAGTATATATTACACCTTCAAGAACAGTTGTCACTAAATGAAATATAAGACTTATAAAGGAGATTAGGCTCCTCAGATTCTGAGAACAGGTAATTGTGATGATACACAAAAAATAATCATCAAAGTATGTTTTATAATTGCAATAAAACACATGTCCATATCCACAGGTCATCTCAGGTAGAGAAGCACACTCTTATTGGGCATTAGGTAGCTCCTCAGAACAATAATTAGCCTGGCATTATAATCATCAGGCAGAGTCAAAATCTCACTCTAACTAAGCAACATCTTTGCCTATTTAACATGTAAGAAATAATTAGTTCACAGAATGGAAAAAAGTTAACCAGTCCTTCTACAGAGAATGAATGACATATTTCCTAAAGTGTAAAGAAAGGGAAGTTCTTCTACTCTCCCAATTTCCTCTAAGAGAACAATTTATACTAAGCGACACAGGAACTTTTGTTTCATGCTGACATCAGTTGCTATCACTTGTATCTTTTATGGGCTGTATAGTGGACACAGGGGCTAGTTCAGTAACTGTTAATGTTGTCCGGATTTAACTCCTCATGTATATTTACTCCTTTATGTATATTTTAGCATCTCTTGTGTGGTATGACTCTGCTCTGAGTTTTGTAGGAAATACCACATAACTGAATAAGATTTCTTAACATTTATCTGGGGAGATGGAATAAACAGGCACTAAGGGCCAGTGGTTGAACTTATGGGCTGTAGAGTGACAAAGACTGGACTCTAAAGTCAAAATCTCTGGGTATAGAACCCTGTACTCTGCTTCAAGCTTCTTAAATTCAATAAAGTTTCAGGGCCTTAATTTTGGAGGACCTCAGGGATATTGCCCTTTGATTGACTACACATAAATTCATTAGGATCCACCTTTGGAACAAGTAATTTATGAGGCTCCTTGCAAACAGTAAATTCACAGTCTTTATCCAGAGTACTAATTTTTCTATCTGTAGCATTTGGCAGAATAGTTGGTATAAAAAACAAAATAAAGGAAGCCTAAGTTTAATAAATAAATGTTAATAAATTAAATAGTTTCACTGAAAAACAAAAAAGTGCTGGATTAAACTGAGCTGGACACAAACTAGCTTGAAAACTGAGATGAAAATGATCTTTTCTAGCAGAAACACTAAAATGATTTTGCAGTCTCAAACCACCCATGTTACACTGCCCTTAACTTTACATTGTGATACATAGGATACATGCTTTACATTGTAAAGCAAGTAGGGTGTGATCCATTGGCTTTATTCTTCAAAATTTTCTAAACTCTTCTGGAGTGTTTACTTTCATCTGAATTTTTAAATTAGCATGTCAAGTTCAAGCTTTTATTATTTTTATCTGGGTTTTTTTTGTTTGTTTGTTTTGCATTTCTTATTCTCTTAGTTCTTTCTGTATCTATTTAATTTTATTCCAATAAGGACCTCAACCTCACAGCTCAGGTAGAGTGTATTCCCAAGAAAGGTTATACACTATTTTTATAAGTTTCTTTCTAAAAATGTTTGTGCAAGTAAGTACTCAAAACATTATGATGGATAATTTTTAATAAGATACATTTAAAAAATCATTAATTACAATAGACAGTGACACAAGATAGCAGCCACCACGGGCTCAGGAGTAAAAGTCCCTCGCAATTTTCAACTATTCAAAGAACTGGAAGGCCAGAAAGTAGTAGGAGATGGCACAGTTAGCTGGGGTCTAGAAGATGACGAAGACATGACACTCACATGATAGACAGGGATGATAACTGGGCCTCCAAGAACAATTTATGAAAACCGAATATACAACCTTAAAATAGAATTTGGACCTAAATACCTAGAAGCACCCCCCCTTTGTAAGATTTGTAACAAAAATTAATATAAATGGAATTAATAGTTCTAATGGAGTGATGGACCCCGAGAGCCATATCAGTGCTAGCAAAATGGCAGAATTCATATACCATCAAAGTTGTCCTGCAAGAGCTCTGGCACCTAATGATGTCTAAAGGAAACATGAAACTCCCTCGGTGGCCCGAAGGACAGTGTTACAGCAATTAATCAAAGAGAAACCACAGGCCCTCCCCTTCCCCCCACCAATTTGATTTAAGCAGTCATTTTCCACAGTAGTACATTTTCTAGACATGTCTTGTAGACCTCAAAAGTACTGGAAAGGAAGCTCCCATTCAAAGGCCATCTATCTTAAGATACTGTAAATGATAGTAATTTTTTGTCCATTTGAAATATATAAGTTGTGCTATAACAAATCATTCCTGTCAAGTGTAACCACTGTCCACATAGTTCAACTTCTGGGATCAAGAAAGTATATTTAAATAGATTCCCATCATAATGGGTGGGGCACATCTAACTCAACTGTGAAAAGACACATCACACAATCACCTTGCTGGTGATTACATGGCCTGGGGTCTCTGCCTTCTTCCCTTCTCCTCCTGCTGGCTCCCTCCCTCTCTCCCTCCCCCCACCCCTTTGTCCCTGAAACAGCCCTCCAGCTTGGGGTGGCTTGCTAGAATAGGCATCAAGGTTTCAGGTTGCAGCCTGTGGGACTACTGCTGGGTGTGCAGGGGTGCTCCAGCTGCACCCCCGGTTTCATTTTTTAAGTCTTAAATGATGCCCTCCCCCCTCCAAGCCATCATCCTTTCTCCACTTCCCATGACCACCCTCGGCTGAAGCATAGATTGTAACCCCCTCTGTTACCCTCTGAAATTGGCCTTTGGTGAGGAATTCAGGGCTTTCCCCATATCTTCTTTCCCACTTTAATAGAGAGGTGTTGCTTTTTCCTTCCTCCTCAAGTCCCTTTTTTGCACCATCACCACCCAATACTTCCTTGCTTTGTCCAGAAGCCATTAGGTAAGGTTGGAAAAAGTCTGACTTCCCTCGTTTAGTTTGGAACCACATTTACTCTTCATTCTCCACCAGCCTGGGAATGAATATTGGGTCCTCAGCCCTGCCACCCTCTGCTGTCATTGTCAGCTGATGCCATTTTTTAGCTCAGGTTTTGATAAAGTGAAAAGAAGTCACCAGGGGTACTCAGACCTGCCATTTCTCAAAGTGCTCGGTGGTAAAACTTGGAGAAAGGCCACAGAAGACACTTGTAAGCACACCACACGATCCCTCTGAATGAATTGTTTTCTTTTCCTGTAATTGCTTTTGCTTTTAACAATTGAAGAAGTTTAAAACAGGGTTCTCATGTGGTCATCTTACAATCCATTTGGGTCTAGGTTGGAATCTGATAACTGGAACAAAAAGAACCTTGGATTCGGTGCATACTTTGGTTTTGGTGCCGCTGCATCTCATGGTCCTCAACAGGGATCGAGAAAGAACTTGGTGTGCATAGCAGATCCCCGAAATTGGTGGGCTTGACTTCCTGGCAAATTGCTGTGGTTTTCTACTTTACTGTTCAGGACCACTAAATGCTGAGATGTTGATGCATACCAAAATAAAAGCAATTCATTGTGTTCTCAGGGTTTTTTGTTGTTGTTGTTGTTGTTGTTTTTAATTTAGTGTTTGTGTAAAACACCTTTTGAAGCAGCAACTATCAAGTCTGAAAAGCAATCGATGTTTCCATTAATCTTTTTCTGGGGGATACCTTAGTTCTAAGGATTTAACATCCTGTAAGTAAAGTTGAACATAACAGTATTCCATAAGCAGCCTTTTTATTGTCAGACCATTGCCTGATTTAATATAATTTTTAAAAAGTATGCATTAAAAAATCATTAATTACAAATATCAGAACTATTCTCATTTACCCCTCAAGAACAGAGAACTACTGTTGGATACTATAGAATTTGAAAATGAGAGTTACAGAATTCCAAACTTTTATAGTTCCAAAATTAGACAATTATGGAACTGCAAGTCATCAAAGTTTAAGTCAATCTGTGGTATCTCTGTGATGGATATTTTGAAGTGGGCCAACTAAGCTAAAACACCACTAAAGATAATACCCCAAAGTTATTCTGAGAAGTGATAAGCTCTAGCCAAAGCCACATTGTTTCCTTACATCTTTCAGTGTGTGACAGCAGACAGAGCTCAAAATAATTTTGCAAGGACAATTGCACATGTTAAAGGCTTATTAACAGGTCTTTTAAATTTCTCATCTTCCATGATTCAAAGTTTTCACAAATTAGAATTGAAATGTTTCTACTAAATAGATAATGCATAAGCCTTTCTGAAATGTTTTAATTTTGATTCCAAATAAATGAAAATACAATGTATTTTATATAGAAAAATAATTTATATGCAATCATAGCTTAGAATAAGAATGATATTTAAAATCACAAAGAGGTCTTGAATCAAACCTTCTGAAATAAAGTAAGAAACTGTATTCAGGTAATAATTCTGTTGAATTATTATATAATTATGTAATATTACACTGTATAATTTTCATATATTTAGTATGTGTGTATTGTGTATATGAGGGATATTTTATCACTGATTCCAGCAGAGAAGCATATGAATAGAAGCTTTATATTCTGCAAACCCTTATACAAATACAAGGTGTTTATATCATTATCATTTCACCAAAGATGTAGGATTCTGAAGATTTACTGAAAAGTTTTAGAGTCATGATATGGATAAGACCTCTGCAGACTCCAAGCCTTCAGATCATGCTACAATTTACCAATCTCAGTTTTCCTAGGAGTTGTATAGAACTTGGCCCAGGGATGCTTACTAAATGTTTAAAAATGCATGAGTAAAAAGTAGCTGGCAAAAAGCCCTTCTTCAATAATAAAGAAGCCACCTCTGACAACCAGAGCAAATAAAACATAGCTGAGAAAAGTGACTCTTAATTTACCAAAAGAGAAGGGTGCTTTAATAGCTTTACAGCTTCTATGCAATGCTGATAAGTAACAGGTGACAAGGATGAAAAAGATTCCAAAATGAAATAGAGCAATACTAGAGGGTAATAAGCTCTGTTGGCAGTGATAAAAGAAAAAGAGCAAGGTGGCAAAAAACAGGCACAGACTTCAGAGAAAAGAACCAGAAAACACAAAAGTGAATCAAAATACTAAATTTACTTAAAATTTAATTAATTAATACTACATTTATACTAAATTTAATCTACATTTAAATTTAATACTACAATAGCAGTTTGACCATAGGGCATTTATGCAAGGTATGTGTGTTTATGTTTGTATGGTGTGAAGGAAGGGGCAGTCAGAAATAGGCAGTAAAAGGGAACTAAACTGACAAGTCATTTAGAGCTCATTTCTTTTTTTTTAAATATTTTATTTATTTATTCATGAGAGACACAGAGAGAGAGAGTGAGAGAGAGAGAGAGACAGAGACACAGGCAGAGGGAGAAGCAGGTTCCATGCTGGGAGCCCGATGCGGGACTCAATCCCAGGTTTCCAGGATCACCCTGGGCTGAAGGCGGCGCTAAACCGCTGAGCCACCCAGGCTGCCTGTCATTTAGATTTCAATAGTCCCTAAGAGCATCAAAATACCACACTAAAGAGGCATGTGTCAAACTAAGGGTACGGTACCATAGAAATTATGGACTCTAGAGCCAGGCCAGGTTCAAAATAAAGAGCTGCGGTTTTACTAAAGGGGTGACTTCAGGCAAGCTATCTAATCTTTCTTTTGTGAAAGAAAAGATTGTTTTTTACTTTGCTGTATAAATGATGAATAACATCATTTACTTCACAGGGAAGATGCTATGAGTATTATATGAGTTGATAAAAATAAATCAGGACAATGATTTAGCTATTATTTTTTAAAGATTTATTTATTTACTAGAGCACATGTAAGCGGGGGTGAGGGGGGAGCACAGGGTAAGAATCTCAAGCAGGTGCCCTGCTCAGCATAGACCTTACATGGGGCTTGAACTAAGGACTCTGAGATCATGACCTGAGCTGAAATCAAGAGTCGGACGCTTAACCAACTGAGCCACCCAGGTGCCCCGATTAAGCTATTATTAATTATGTGACAGATGTTCTAGTACATGGTTCTTGTCCTCATTTTCACCATCTTCCCATGCATCCAGTGGCAATATTATAAGAACGAATATTATAAGAAAAGTTTATTCAAGAACTGATCTACCATACAGATAAAATACAAAACTCTCGAGACTATTATGAATGCCAGTGGGTCTAAGTGTTTAAAATTCAGTTCAAACTAAAAGAAAATTTTTAAAGAAAAACTTTCAAGATTTTTCTGACATGGTCATATGTCCGAAACATAAGAAGCCCAATGAAAACTTGCAAGCACTGGAATAAATAAAGGTCAGTTTAAATTCTTATGCTCATCAAGGACTATCTCTTACTCTTCATGAAAACTTACACTGTGAGACAGAAGAGTAGGATGACAAAAAAAGTGCCTATTTTCCACTCTGCTAGTGTTTTGTTTTGTTTTTTAAATCAAAGATAGTGTTTTCAATCTTGGCCTAACTTGATGACATGTCAAAGACACAAAGTAATTGTGAAGAATTAGACTTTTTGAAGAAAAAGAAAGATATTTTGGAAATGTCTTCATTTCCAAACCACAAACTACTTCTAGAGAAGGGTATCCACGTAACGACATCCAAATGGCTCATTCTATCTTTATGGGCACAGGCAAATTAAAAGAAACAACAATAATGCTGATATTCATAACAGCTGGACTCAAAAGCTGGACTCAAGATGCATTCTGCTGACCCATGCCCTCCAATATCCATATGTGCTACAGGAGGAACAAAAGAGAAACAATGTTAATTGAGTGTACACACAACACTTTATCCAAACAGCCCTCTGACATCAGAAGGTTTGCTCCCCTCTAAAGATGAAGAATGGACATACCCCTGATACTATCAATTCCATTTCTGGATATTTATCCCACAGATCTACTCTCACATGTATAAAATGAAGCATATTTAAAGTAAACCATTATAACATTGTTAAGAGCACACTAACTGACCATCCATAGGAAATGGGTTCAATATATTTTGGTATATTAGTGTAATGGAATGTTATGTACCTATTTTTAAAATGAGCAAGTTGTTATTACTGATATAGAAAGATCCTCAAGGGATGCCTGGGTGGCTCAGCGGTTGAGCTTCTGCCTTAGGCTCAGGGCATGATCCCAGATTCCCAGGGTTCAAGTCTCACATCAGGCTCCTTGCCTGGAGCCTGCTTCTCCCTCTGCCTGTGTCTCTGCCTCTGTGTGTGTGTGTGTGTGTCACATGAATAAATAAAAACAATCTTAAAAAAAAAGAAAAAGAAAAAAAGATCCTCAAGATAAGCTAAATTTTAAAATGTTAAGTTAAAACGGAAAGATACAAGACAGTATGCACAGTATCTACCATTTGTAGGAAAAAGAGACAAATATGTACATATATCTTGCTCTTACGTGCATAATATACCTCTGTAAAAATATAGCAGCATAATGTCTCAATATATGAAAGAGAATTAGCTGACGAGAGACAGGAGGGAGGAAAAAGAATTTTCATTGCAAAATTTAGATTTCAAGCAATATGAATATATAACTCATTCAAAAAATAAACAAAATTTAATTTAAAAAAAAAAAAGAAGAAAAGAATTTTGCCTAATGCCCTCCCAATGGCTAGTAAATAGAAGAGACCTGAATCTTAGACTAACACCCAAATCAAGACTTTTTTCATTATACCATGGTGCCACATATAAACTGCATCTTTGGCACCTTGTAATAAATGTTACCCAAAAAGAATTTTCAGAAATGTTAAATAATACACATTCTAATACAGAAATAAAATGTTACCAGGATATACACTCAGTTCTGTCTGATACTGAAGCCCACGTGCTTTCCATTGTACCAGGTAGTCTCCTTCAGCTAAACAGAAAAATGCATCTAACCAGGAGATTCAGACAGTAATCATTTGCTATAGCCAAGATTTTTTTCAGAATTTAACTGCATTTCCCAGCTCCAAATTATTATATATATAATAATTATATATATATGTGTGTGTGTGTGTGTAGATTTTCAAAACCCTTTTCCTTCATTTAAATATTTTAGACTATCTAGATATGCTAAATCCCTTTAAGTGACTTCAATCATCCTTATGGTTTCATCAATGAGGCATAAAAGATTTCTTGATCTTTATGAAAATGTTGACAATACAGGTGAAGCATGCAAATCCCTGTTTCTAGAATAGTCTCCAATTATGAATCCTGATTTCTACAGAATACTTTTTATGCATTCTTCTCCACAAAAAGAAAAATTCAAAACTAAAGAAATATAAATACATATAGATATAAGTTCCTATTGTCAGAGCTCATGTCCATCCATGGCCTTTTCCAGAAATAATTATAAACTGGCACTCTAACTAGAAAATGAGAATGCATATATTAAAATAGAGATAAAGAAAGAACACAAAGGTCATTTAATAAGTAATCATATACTCTGTAAAAATCTCCTCACTGTACAGAAGAATAAAGCTTGCAAGCATTCTACTGTTTCAAAGTACCACCATGCAAATGAAGGTCAATTATATACATTGCATACAATGTCTTAACCTTTAGGTTAGAGCAAATATGCATAAAACGGATCTTTTCTAGAAATGATCATTTGTGGAAACCAAGAATGTAGGAAACTTAGAGAATTAAAGCAAAATATGAATTAAAAAACAAAGTGACCATCATTATGTACTTAGTGCCTTAGATGTCTTTTTCAAGCCATGAAATATTATCAAGAAAAGGAAAAGTTTAGGACTAGGTAATATATTTGTAAGTCAGGTACTCATTTATATAAGGAAGACAGTGAGACAAAATAAGAAAAGTCTGGCCAGCCATAGAACATCAAATCACCCCTGGGCAAGGTGACTGCACAGCAAAAGTGGTGAAATGAGAAAGACCAATTTATCTGTGAACTATACTAGGCTTAGAGGGAAGTGGGTGTGCCCTGAGGAAGATTAGATGAATTCCTAACATGTTTTTGAAGCAGAATGTGAGTGACTCACAGAGAGTAAACAGGCACTTTATATCTGATGTCTTTCAGTTCACCCCTTTCTTTCCTCTCTTATCTTCCCTTAAAAGAATGTCACAAAAACAGCCCAGTTCCTTACTCCTCCTAAATTGAAAACTGGGTGTATACAAACTCTTCCTAATGATCTACTAAAACATAGGCACTATCTCTCAGACCCCTGTTTTTGTCTTCCAAAGGGTAAGGCAGAGTGAAAATATCATTCCATCTTACTCCTATCCTCCCAGTAATAAATAAATTTATGTTCAATATAACATAATTGCAATGACCTTCTAATTGCAAAGACCTCTTACTTAAAATTTTGTGACAAATGGATTTCAAAAGTAAAGTTCAGAGTTTGGACTGAATGTTGGCTAGGAATTCAGTCGAGTGGTAAACATGGGCTCTCCTGGAATACAAATCTGGGTTCAAACACTGATACACCCATTGATGTTCATGCTTGTGTAAGTTATTCAACTTTCATTTCTTGATCTTTAAAAAGAAAGAAAGAAAGTACTCTTGTACCCACATACAAAATGCAAAAGAACAAATGGTACAGAAGACAGAAAAGACCAGGACACAACTAGAATCTGACAAAAATTAGACATCTCAAAAAAATGGCACTCTAAGTGGCCAGAAGTTTGACATACTATATATGGTAATGGTGAGAAACATAATGATAAGGATGGGAACAGAAATTTTTTTTATAGAAAGTGAACAACTAAAAGATTATTGAATAGCACTGTACTTCCCAGGACTGAGAAGGGGTGTCAAACACCCATTTATATCCTCCCAATAGTGGTCCCCAATGACTCCAGCATAGAAATTTTTTCTGTTGCTAGAAGTGAGGTCCCCTACAAACAGTACTAGTGAGCCACAAAGAAGACCCATCAACCAAGCTGACGTGAAGCCTGGAAGAGACTTCAATGTCACTTCGGAGAAACAGATGATAAAATAAATCATTCAGGCTTCATACCTCATGCAATCCTCACAGTTACAGTCAATTCGGTACACATAATTCAACACTTTAAGAAGGCAAGATGGTAGGCAGAATAATGGCTTTCCCACAATGTCCCTGTCCTAATCTTGAGAACCTGTAAATAATGTTAAATAACATGGCAGTGAAGAATTAAAGTTTCCTTAAACTTTAATTAAAACTGCTAATTAAAACTGCTAATTTTTTTAACTGGAATTAAAACTGCTAATCAGATGACTTTAAAATGGGAAGATTATCCTAGATTATCCAGTAGGCCCAATGTAACAACGAGGGATCCTTACCTGTGGAAGGGGGAGGCCAAAGAGTCAGCATCAAAATGATATGATGTGAGAGACTCCGTAGCCTTTAATGCCTTTGAAGATGAAAAGAATGGGAGCCAAAGAAAGCAAGCAGCCTCTAGAAGCTGGAAAAGGCAAAAGGACAGATTCTCTCCTAAAGCTTCCAGAAAGAAAACACAGCCTGTCAACACCTTAATTTTAGCTCACTGAGACCCATTTTGGTCTTTTGACCTCTATAACTGTAAGATAATAAATTTGTGGGGATTTTTTTTTCTGCCACTAAACTTGCAGTATTTTGTTACATAGCATTAGGAAACTAATACACGAAGAATTAAACTTTTAAAGACTTTTATGAAATGTTTTTAAAGAATTGAGGTATTTAATGTCAATTTATCTAGAAAATCCAGTTATTCAGAATTAGCCATGCCCTGAGGTTTTAGAGGTAACTGAAGTTTTACCACTAACTTTAGATAAATGCTTTTTCCCTTACGTCTAAAAATCACTAACAGTAACTGTAAACCTAGACGTTACGATACTGAGATATAACCACAATATTAACCAGATGAAATTTCTAATATCTTAAATCCATTAAATATTTAGTTTTGAAAAAGGAATGCCCCTGTTTCCAAAAGGAATGCTAGCATTGGATATATTAAGTAAAAACTCTAAGCATTATATATACTAAAACATTAAAGTCTAAAATTTTGATATCCCCCAAAAAAATAAAAATAAAAAATAAAATTAAATAAAATTTTGATATCCCTGTTTTCAATGCCTCTTAAAGATTAAGTGTAGTTTTAGATTTTAAAAGCTACTTCAAATTATGATTGGAAAATATCAGAGAGGGTGACAGAACATGAGAGACTCCTAACTCTGTGAAATGAACAGGGGTAGTGGAAAAGGGAGGTGGGCGGGGGGATGGGGTGACTGGGTGACAGGCACTGAGGGGGGCACTTGACGGGATGAACACTGGGTGTTACACTATATGTTGGCAAATCGAACTCCAATAAAAAAAAAAAAAAAAGCTACTTCGGGATCCCTGGGTGGTGCAGCGTTTTGGTGCCTGCCTTTGGCCCAGGGCGCGATCCTGGAGACCCGGGATCGAATCCCACATCAGGCTCCCGGTGCATGGAGCCTGCTTCTCCCTCTGCCTATGTCTCTGCCTCTCTCTCTCTCTCTCTCTCTGTGACTATCATAAATAAATAAAAAAAAAATTAAAAAAAAAAAAGCTACTTCAAATTATAGATGGGAAAAAAAATTATAGATGGGATGTTATAAAATCAGTAACACCTCCATATGTTTTAAAACATCTTCTGATAACAGAAAATGTGTTAATATTTAATATCAGATTAACAATTAAACACTTTAATGTATTTCTCTAAAAAGTAAGAACATTAGCAAAATGAACATGTCTGGAACCTCTTTAGAGTAAATTCCAAAGATTTCCAAATGCTTTCATATAGTATGAATTTAAAAAGTAAATGCAAAGAGGAAAAATAGTATTTACATATATTTCTCTAAGTGACATGTATCCTCTTTTTCTATATGGTTACTTTCAACGTGAAACAATGCTGCTTTGAATAGAAATGTGGGTGTGTGCACATGGATGTGTATGAGGGTGGGTGTTTAGATAGGTATGGTAGAAACAAACAATTTTCTACTTCAGGAGGAAATTAATAACAGGGGCAGTATTAGTAATACAGTATCATCTGGGTCAAGATATTGTTAAAAATCCATCACTATATTCAGTTCTATGACAATATACTCCTCCTGAAGCAAGCATAATAAATGCTAATGGTGAAAACAAATTTTGCATCCATCAGCCAAATTATCTACACAGAAATAGAAAACAAGTATTTCCAACTCAGTTGGGCTTACAATTTCCTAGGCTTTTGCATTACGTTATCAACAGTTCCATTTAAGAGATTACTTTAAGACTATAGTTTTAGAGTTTTTATAAAATTCCAAGAAATAAGACATATTTTTTAAAAAATACTGTTTTCTAAAACATATGCTTTGAAATTTTTTCACTTGTCAGTAACTTAGGAAGACAAGACAATATTGACAACACAAGGGATCCCTGGGTGGCTCAGCGGTTTAGCACCTGCCTTTGACCCAGGGCGGGATCCTGAAGTCCTGGGATCGAGTCCCGCGTCGGGCTCCCTGCATGGAGCCTGCTTCTCCCTCTGCCAGTGCCTCTGCCTCTCTCTCTCTCTCTCTCTCTGTGTCTCTCATGAATAAATACATAAAATCTTAAAAAAAAAAACACACACAAGCAATCCTTTCATCAAGAAACAGATGAAAAATCTATCTATCTGACCACCATGACCTTATCAAATAGGCTTACACAACTGTGGAAAAATAAACAATAATAAGAATTACTGGGGCAATTTGTTTTATCCAGCATCCAGTATTCTCAACAAACATCTACTAAAAAGGACGACGAAATGAAAGATGGTCATGTTTCCTGTCTAGAAAATATTATTCAGAATTGGAGTAATAGTGCTCTTAAAAAGAAACAATGACCCCCAACCTTAACAAGAATGTCCCCTTAGGAAGGAGCCATCACTCACAGAATGCTGAAAGTGCAATAATTGGATGATGTGATCTAAGCAACATTCTTTCTTACAATTTTTCCCTTTTTGGTATGTGTGTCAGGCACTGGGTAAGAAGAATGATCCTTTAAAAAAATGCATAAACAACAAAACCAAACTGTGCTGAGGAAGATACCACAAAAAGGCAAAACAAATATTACTTGAGTTTTTAAAATGATACCATATATGTACATGGATAATAAAGGATACTGATGTATTAAAATTTTTTTAATTTAAAAGAGCAAGCGCCATCATTTGTGATATAAACTGTTTTAAAAAATGTAACTTTTATTACTAATTAAAGAGGCCTTAAATAAGCATGAAGAAATTCAAAGACATTGGAATTACATTTTCTAAAATATCTGCATGCTTAATTTGAGCAAACTACTTATTAAATGCCCAGGTTTAACTTTTTCAACTAAGGTAACTACTCTATAAAATAGGGATTCCTAATTTATGGGTAAATAAACTGAAGTTCTAAAAACTAAAGTAACAATGCTCATAATCCTAGAGCTAGTAAGTGATGAAGTCAGAATTAGAACTCTGATGTTTCAGATTGGTCTCACTAAACCAGAAAAACAAGTTTTTGCTGCTGTCAAAGTAGTGAGTTGCCTTTTCTCCTGCTGGAGTAACCACAGCAAGGTAACTCCAGTCTTTGCATCGAGAAAATTCTTCAATGAGTCTTATGCATACATTTCCCAAACAGACACTAAGCAACAAGGAGAAAAAATGTACCAGGTGTGAAATCATTCCTAATTAAATAAAGGACTAGATATCATACAGGCAATGCCTCAAAACAGATCATCTACAAACTGAGCAGAATAGATCAGTATGGCATCACAGTGTGATGGTAAAGAAGACAGCTCATAGTCAAAACAAATTCACTACTCACTCAATATCTCCCTGAGAAATGGTGATACTAATAGTATGCACCTAGGGGATCCCTGGGTGGCTCAGCGGTTTAGCGCCTGCCTTTGGCCCAGGGCGTGATCCTGGAGTCCAGGGATCAAGTCTCACATAGGGTTCCCTGAATGGGGCCAGCTCCTCCCTCTGCCTGTGTCTCTGCCTCTGTCTCTCTCTTTCTCTCTCTGTGTGTCTCTCATGAATAAATAAAATCTTAAAAAAAATAAAATAAAAAATAAAAGTATGTACCCGTAGTCTGTTGAATGGTGGTCCCCAAAAAGATATATCCATGTCCTAATACCCAGAACCTGTGAATGTTACCTATTTGGAAAAGGGGTCTTGCAGATAAAATAAGTTAAAGATCTTGAGAGGAGACATCTTAGATTACCTGAACAGACCCCTCAATCCAGTGACAGATCTCCTTGTAAGAGACAGAAGAGAAGAAGACATAGACATACAAAGGAGGAGGTAAGGTGATGATGAAGGCAGAGATGGAAGTAAGGCAGCCATCAGGAACACTGACAGCCACTTGAAGATGAAAGCAGCAAGGAAGAATTTTCCCCCAGAGCTTCCAAAGAGAGTATAGCCCTCCACCATCTTGATTACAGACTTCTAGTGTATTCAAAGTACCCCTGATCTTTAATATAAGTATACAATAAATATTAGCAATTACTATTAGTGAATTAATATATATGAGGGGCAGCCATTCTACACATTCTACGTGCAGACATCCACTTTTGCATTTTTCCAGGGTAGAAAATTAGAAAATGTCACATATTTCTTTCTTCACTGTGAAATGAATTACTAAAATATACTTTGTACTCTACTAAATTTATCTTAAAAATTAGCAACTGTAACCATTAAGCTTTGTTTCTAGGAAGGACAAATGATTTTCTTTTTAATGCTCTTCTCACTTCACTATTTTAGGTTAAAGCTAAATATACTAATAGCCTTGGGAAAGTATCATTCATTACTAACCTTTTAAATAGATTAAATAGGTTTCTCAGATCATTGGAAATAGTTAGAATTATAAAAATAGGGTGAATGGTTTAACAAAAAAAAAAAAAAAGGAAAAAGACTCAATGACCAAACACTGCTTCAGTCAGGGTGTAGCTACAAAGCACAATGAATTTTTCTAATCCAAGGAATGAGCCACTTAAGCAGTACATGTATACTGACCAGGTGCACCGCCAAACCTCCTCTTACCCAAAAGGTTAGATATATCATTGAAACCTCCCACCTCCTTCTCTACAGGACTACTGCCTACCAAATACTGGTAGGCAAATGAGAAATAAATATAAACACTTTCTAAATACAAGCTCCCTTTAAGGCCCAAAATGCAGGGTTTCTAATTTGTGTTCAAGCAAAGAGGAGACTCTCATTTTAAATTCCATCTCTGACTCTATTCATTTACCAAAACAGGAGATAAAACAGGAAGTAAGAGAGAATGGCAGGTCTCTCCCCTCACCAGGGCACCTGCCACGTATGAGGACAGAAGGTGAAGAACTGGAACTTGGAGACTATGACCCTGTAATGGCACAGTTTATGTAACTCATTCGTAATGTGGCCCAATGAGTATCAAGCTAGAGCAATCAGGCACCAACTCTAACTTCCAGGAGAGGAGTTGAACCAAATGGACAGAATTTGTATGCTCCATCAGCTCCCATTCCAAGTAGGCAGAAAAGATGTATGTGGATGTTCTATTCTCACTATGGGCAGAAGCAGTAAAAAGGAGAATGAATTACCTCACTCCCTAACTGGTAGCGGACAAAAGAAGGGGGCTGGATTTATAATCAAGATCTAAAAATGTACACATTAAAGTTATAGCTCCCCAGAGAGGAATATACCATGGGGGGCTGCTACATAAAACTGTTCTTGCCATTCTGTGGCTACAACTCAGTATAGTTTTATTTAGAATCACAAACTTGCACTCATTAGTCTCACTCATTTCTGCACTATTGTTTGCTTTCATCTCCTAATTCTTACAGTAAAAACATTTTTAGGAAATTTTCACCCTCATATGCAGTATTCAGTTCAACAAATGTTTTAGCACAAACCATGAGCAAGTCTATGGGAAAGACGAGAACACACTTCTATAAACAAGACCGGTGAGGCCTTTGCCCTTAGGAACTTATAGTCCAGTAGCAGATGTAAATGAGATTTTATATTCACTAATGAGATTTTTTCCCTCTTAAAACCAAAATGTTGGAAAATTTGGAAGGGGAACACATGTGTATGTTTTAGGGAACATTAAGTGTTCTATACCCTTAAATATAGAATGTATATGAGCTCCACAAGGGGCCCAGCTCTGATATTTAAGGAAACCAGGGAGCTGTAGACCTCACCAGCTCTGATAAATGTTATCTCGAATGGCTCTAGAACTAAAAATGGAAGATGAAGTATACAGTCAAATGAAACTGGCTCTCCCAGAAGTTTTTATCGTTCTGCTCACACTAACTTGAATTACAGGTTCTGTATTTATCTTACCTGTCACACTGCATCAAATGTCCCTTTATGGCCGGGACTATGTCTTTTTTTTTTTTTTTCCCCTGTAAACTGTACAGGAATTAATGAAGACTCACTCCAACTAAAAACCTAACAAATAGTCATTAAAAGAATGAGTACATCAGTTTTACTAACTTGAGAGGAGAAGAAAGAAAAACTAAGCAAAAGGAACAAAGTTTAAAATGGAAGATAAACAACAGAAAGGAGGCAGCGAGACATGGATCAGGACAGCTGCTCCTCAGAAAGTTCCTCAACCAGTTTGGAACTTCCAGCCCTCACCATCAAGGCTCTCACTCCTCCCCCAAACTCTCTTCACACCCAGGCCTCCATTCCTTCCCACCCACTCTTGTGAAATAATCTCCCAACTGGTCTCCCTTCCTTCCCCATCAACATGCCAGAATAGTCTGTAATCCTGGCAGGTGACCCCAGGCATTGTTTTCCTCCATTTCCTTATCTTTAAGAGGAGAATAATAATAACATCCATACCTCACAAAATTCTCCAAAGGATTAAATAAATTATATGTGAAGCATTTAAAAGAATGCCTAACATAGAGTACCTGCTCAAAAAATACTATTATTATTACTATTATTAAATCTATTATTATTGTATTTCAAAACAATTCTTCAATAATTTCCCATTAACCAAGAACCAAAATTCAAAATTTTACTTATGGCAGCTGAGATTCTTATAATAATCTGAACCCTTTAACCTTCTAATCCTCTCCCACTCTTTTGGCACTGACCTGTAACTTGCCCTGTATGTTAATCATGGAATTACTCTCAGGTAAGATCTCTTGTCTCTAGGATCCCAGCAAACTTTCTCACTGCTCTAAATCTAAAAATTCCTTCATTTTCAGAAATTCAAACTTGTAGTGACTGAACAATGCTACTCTGTTCCTTTCTGCCATCATCATTCATGCACTTGTGCGTGTGTGTGTGTGTGTGTGTGTGTGTTGGGGATGAAAGGGGCTATACCTCAATATTTTTAAGGTCTCTATGTCCACTGAAACTAACAATGTTTTTCCTATTTCTTTAATATACATATGGTTCACTCAACCTCCAGAGCATGTAATTAGTGATTTTGACACTTTAGAGAGAAAAGGAGGGATTTTAAGGCTTTAAAGAAGGAAAGAAATGCAGGAAAATGAACACCTTGAAGGAAGTAGTAGAAAAAGTTAGAGAAAACAGGAAGCATGCTGGCTACTTTAAAAGTGATAGCATTAAAAAAAAAAGTGATGGCATTTGGTAAAACCAATTTATTACTAAATCGAGCGTATTTCTCACACACAGCATAAGATACTGATAGGACACCTAAAAAAACACTGTAATCAAAGCACCAAACAGATGGAAGAACAGAGTAGAGCAGGGTAAACAGGCACATGGAGTGATTAAGCTGAGCCCATGGGCTAATATCTGTCTCCTTTTTTTCCTCTGCTACACAACTGTAATCCCAGTGTCACCGCTGTCACAGAGTTGTCACTGCAGGTATTTTGAAAACCGATCAAAAAGAAACCCCGAAGCATTCATAGAGATAAATGGTAAATGTGGACTAAGAGTTTTATGGTTGACAGCTGGAGCTGCATCACTCTAAAATGCTACAAATCTAGGAAGTCTGTTCTCTATACATGAACTTGGCCATGCATTTTAATTTAACTGAAAAACTATTTTACAGATAGAGATATTATTAAAGCTGCTTTAATAAATCCAGAGAATGCATATGTTGGAGCTGCTAAAGGAATGAATGAGGTAATATTACTGCCAGAATATTTTGTGAGCTTCTAAAAAAGCAAATTTTTTAGAGCACTGACTTCTTGTTAATATTTTCCATGGAATTTGAAATTACTGGAATATCAAACAAATGTCTCCATAAATGCCTCTTTCTCTGCCTCATATGAAGCAAACTCAAAAATTCTTATTGTGGTGTATTTGGGAGAATAAAATGCACATTTAGACAACAGGTATTATAATAACTATATAGTAAGAATATTTTCTTAATTCCTTTATTTAAAGGGACAGTGTGATATTGTAGAACAATCATATTAGGAGGGAAACAGACCTGAGCTTGAATTCTGGTTTATTTACATATAAATTGTATGAATTTGAAGTACAGAGCTTAACCTCTCTATATAGTGGGGTGATAATATCTGTCACAATAATTGCTATGAAGATTAAATGACTAAAATATATTAAGCTCCTAGCTCAGTAACTTGTAAAGTTAAGAATTTAAAATGTCAGCTTCTTTAGGGGAGCCTGGGTGACTCATGTTAAGCATCTGACTTGGGTCAGGTCATGATCTCAGGGTCCTGGGATCAGAGCACCACCTTGAACTCCCTGCTCAGTAGGGAGTCGGCTTCTTTTTTTTCCCTCTGTCACTACTCCTCCTCCTCCCCCTGCTCCTGCTCTCTCTCGCAAATAAATAAAAATCTTTAAAAATAAATAAACAGAATAAAATGCTAGCTTCTTTAATATATTTTACTTACCAAATTCCCACTGCGTGCTAAGAAACAAGACTGAAACTGCTTCCCTAGCAACCTTGAAAAAAAAAACTATTATCTAAAGTTCTTGGAAACATGAAAATTGTTATAACCTATTAAGCTTCTTTTAAGGAACAGATAAGAAAGAAACTATCTTCTGTGTAATACTAAAATAACTTCAACTGTAAATATTATATAGCAATAGAAATTACATGCAAAAAAATAAAAAACAGCACACCCAAGTTTCAATAAAGTAGCAATTTGCTTTGATCCCTGGAGGTAATTCTTAGGCTCACTCAGAGCAAACAGGCTTCTCATATGAAAATGAAATCTACATGAATATTATAGAATCGGAAAAATCTGGGAAAGTGATGACTGTATATTTCAGTGTGTCAAAGAAATTAAAATTCTATTTTGAAAGAGGTAATTAACTAGCTTATCTTTCAAATACAAAAATACTGTTCTTAGTTTTCAGAATAATTTGGTAACCAGACATATTCTCAGGATAACAAAAACATTCTGGAATAATAAATAATCCACTATTTCAAAGCAGAGTCTATATAACATAATTCCAGTAAAACAAAAGAATCTGGAAAGTCCCTCATATTCATTGTAACAGTATGAATTACACAGGAAAAGACTGCTATTCAACTTCAGCCAAAAAAGTCAAATAAGGCAGACTCAATTGTAAGAGAGGTTACTGAATTCAGGATTATCATCTATGGATTTTTAGTATAAGACAAAAATAAACTCTTGCTGTATTACTTGAGAAATTAAAATTCATACATACACAAAAATAGATGAATGAAGGACTATTCTTCTTATGCATTTAAGTTGCACAGAAAGAGTGTTAATAAGAGATCGTGGATGGTTTAAAAAAATTATTAGGACTAGTAACATTTAAAAACCTGTGGATCAGGGTACCTGGGTGCCTTAGTTACTTAAGCATTCAACTCTTGATTTCGGCTCAGGACATGATCTCAGGCTTGTGAGATAGAGCCCTGCAGTGGGCTCTACCCTGGGCATGGAGCCTACTTAAGATTCTCTCTCTCCTTCTCTCTGTGCCCCCCGCCCACCTTTTCTCCTAACTCTCTCTCTCAAAAAAAAAACAATGAACAAAAAAAAAAAAAAAGAACCTGTGTATAAAGCTGGTTTACTGTGAAAATGCAAGCTTTAAAATACATTAAAGAAAAACTAGGGTGCAAAGTTTGACAGTATAAGTAATCTGCCACATATGTGTTTTGCACAATCACTCTGGTTTACTTTTCAACTCACATACAGCCCAAGCTATTTCAGTCTTTGAGACCTTAATAGCAACAACAGCCACTGGAAACAGTTGGGAATGACTTGAATTTCAATCCTTTCAAAAGCCCTTGATGCTATGGACAAAAATGTTTATTTGGAACCCCAAGGAGACTGCTGCCATTAAATATACAAGAATGACCAGATTGTCACTCTATCTCACTAACAGCTTAAGAATTATTCCTAAATTTATCAGGCGAAAGTAGCAAAAATTACTGTAACTTTAAAAGCAGCATTCTCTACAATGAAAGGCAATAAATATTTTTTGAGTATCTTCTAAGTCGCCACACTGTGGTTAGGTACTGGAGTATGTAATAAACAGAATTTCATCTCTGTCCTTCAAGAGTTGGGTGTGATCTTCTTGCCACTTAATCAGTATACACATAATATCTTAGCAATTTCTTTTCATACAAAGAAATATTGTATGAAAATTTCTCACTTTAAAACTCTGAAATCAAGCTAATTTCTTTCTTAAAATGATAATGAAGCTTAATTTGGTAGGATCCAATGTGGTAGAATCATTATCCTCATCTGCTAATAAGCTCATGTGACCAGGAGAATCTTTTCAGGTTACTCTGCTCCATCAACTGTTCTACTGTGCATGTCTTTCTGTCTCTGTTTCCCTCCCCATCCTCATGCTATCTCCCCTCACACTCCCTGGATGTCTCTGCTCAGGACTCTAGCTCTACTTTTAGATAGCTAAAAACGTTTTGTTTTGGCCACTGGTTTCCAGTCTATGAATCACACTCGAAGCAGATGGAGGTAACTGGCACCCAGGTGTAAGTCTTCACAAGTGAGACATGAATTCATCAGTGTAACTAAGCACTAAACTTAAAGTTGGCCTAAGTCTTGTATATATTTTGATTTTTAAATAAATGTACATTCTTGTACATATATATAGAAAATCTTTTCATTTAAAACTGTAATGTAATACAAAATCTTCAGTTACTAAGTATATAATTATTTCATAATGTGACAGAGGAAACATCGCCCATAAAATATCTGACATTAAAACTAAAAGTCCTGGGACACCTGGGTGGCTCAGCAGTGGAGTGTCTGCCTTCTGCTCAGGGCATGATCGTGGAATCCCAGGATTGAGTCCATATCGGGCTCCCTGCAAGGAGTCTACTTCTCCCTCTGCCTGTGTCTCTGCCTCTCTCTCTCCCTCTCTCTCTCTCCGTGTGTGTGTGTGTGTCTCATGAATAAATAAATAAAATCTTAAAAAATATATATTTAAAAAAAGTCCTTATTTAAGGTTAGAAACCAGATCCCCACACAGTGCGCTCCTTGAGGGCAGGTATGAGGGCTTCCTTTTTATCCTCGAGATCAGCACAGCAAGTGTTCCATTAGTCTATGCTAAACAAATGGATCTTAAACATTTCCATCTAAGATCTAGGCCTTAAGACTAGGTGCTATGCCTCTGCCACCACCATACCCTGGGGCCATGCTAATTTACTCTACACTATTCACAGTTTGTCTTGAGATATTCACAAATGTGATTCAATAGGTGACTGAGAAGCATGTGGGAGGTTCAGGCAAGGAATGAGTCTTTCTGATCCTGGTAACAGGGTTGATGGTGGGCCTTACGCCAAGATCAGTGCAGCAGGCAATTCAAATTGGTGTAAGATCAGTTCTGACTATGTTAAAAAGTGTGCGGAATCTGTGAGACATCCAAGTGTGAAGTACTTTCAGTGAGTGATGTGACAGAAGCAGAACATAGGCTCCAGTAAACTGAAGAGCAGGGGGAAGGTGAAAGGAGAACAAAGCATGGGTCCAGCAGACTAACAATCTGGACCATAAGCAGCTCTTCCCTCTTTCCTCATATTACACCACTACTGTGACTTTTAAAATGACTCTCTAAGTTCTAATTTCTCTCATTTGTCCTGTTTTACATTTCAAGCCTTCATGTAGCCAAGTTACTGCAATACTTGCCTGACCAGTCTCCCTGTCTGTGTGTCTCCACCTTCTTCCAAGCAGTCTCACTAAATATTACTCTGAAAATGTCACTTTTGGGGTCAAATTTTTTAATTTTGTGTCTAGGACACTGCAAAGCACTATTCTCATCTACTTTTCCTTTTATTTGTATCTCTTATTTCCAACTGGTCAACATGCTCATCTCAATAGATGCCTGAGGAGTGGCTGCCTTCAAACTACCTCAGAGAGTATTCCTCTAGCTGACACACCCTCCTATCTTGAAAGTCTAGCCCAAGTTTCAGCTTTGAATGGGATGCCTATAGTTCTGTACCACTTCCTGTTTCTTCTTATACCAATGAATAGATACAAATTCCTTAACAGCAAAAATCATAAGTCACTCTCTTTATATCTACACTTTATGGCTGCACCTCATAATGCAAACCTGGAGGAAAAGTCCAAATTTTTAAAATCTGGAACATTATGAGATTTTTCATCTGAACTTAATTAACATTTGTGTTAACAAAAAGTTATAAAAAATGATTTCTAAAAGTAACGTTAAAAAATGGTCCAAAAGTTAGTAATTTAACTTGATTTTAATGTTACTCAGGAAATTACAGAGTATCCTGAGTTTGGATGGAAGAGAGGGATTTTAAAAATTCAGTTTTTGTGTCTTTCCGACTTAAGTCACAGTGAAAAGAATTATATCTACACTGCTCCTCTAAGGAGAATAAGAGGAATTAGCAGAATAAATAAAACTAGGTGTGCACTGGTTTCTCTTTGCTGCCATCAATTATTGGTTAAGGCAATAATTTTGAACCGAAGCAGTTGTCAGCTGGCAGTAAGCATGTTTGTATATACTGCACTGTGTTTTTTTTTTTTAAAGATTTATTTATTTATTCATGATAGACACAGAGAGAGAGAGAGAGGCAGAGACACAGGCAGAGGGAGAAGCAGGCTCCATGCCGGGAGCCTGATGTGGGACTCGATCCCAGGACTCCAGGATCGTGCCCTGGGCCAAAGGCAGGCGCTAAACCGCTGAGCCACCCAGGGATCCCCTATACTGCACTGTTTTAAAAAGTTTTAATCATAACTGTAAGATCAAAAATCACTCACTTGACTAAAAAAGGCTTTCTTCTAACTTGTAAGATTATCTTTCTTTCTCACAGAACTACCTACCAGACTGCCCTCTCATTTTCTCCATTTCCCTCCAGTCACACCCATTTAGTTGCTAAGAAACAAAATAAATATGGTCTCCAAGAAGTATCTATAGGATAGATACTATATCATGAGGAAAGGAGGAGGAAGAAAGAAAACTTACCTCTACTGTGCCCTTAGTTCTTTACATATGCTAATTCATTTAACCTTTATAAAAGTCCCCAGAAGGCAGTTATTATTATGCCCATAACAAATGGCTAACTGAAATTCATGCACATTAACTTGCCTAAGATTACATACCTTGAAAGTGGTAAAACTAAGGTTTGCCCCAAGTCTGCCTAATTTCAAAGCCAGTGTTATTACCATTCCCCTTTCTCTTCTGTTTATGACCTTTAAAAAAAAAAATCTGCAAATACAAACAATTCTACATATTAAAATTTTTCCTTTTTTTTTTTTTAAGATTTATTTATTCATGAGACAGAGAGAGAGAGAGAGAGGCAGAGAAACAGAGAAAGAAGCCAGCTCTATGCAGGGAGCCCGATGTGGGACTTGATCCTGGGACTCCAGGATCAGGCCTTGGGCAGAAGGCAGACATTTAACTGCTGAGCCACCCAGGCATCCCTCCAATTCTTTTTCATAGTGAAAAATTTTTTTAAGATTTTATTTATTTATTCATGAGAGACACACAGAGAGAGGCAGAGACATAGGCAAGAGAGAAGCAGGCTCCATGCAGGGAGCCTGACATGGGACTCGATCCCAGGACTCCAGGATCCCACCCTGGGCAGAAGGCAGGCACTTAACCGCCAAGCCACCCAGGCGTCCCTGTGCAGCTCTAATTAAAAAATAATCCAATTAAATGTCTTCTAATTCACAGAAATTCAAATATCCCAATAGAGAACTGAAAAAAAAAATTAATATTTTGTTTATTCAGACAGAGAGAGAGAGAGACAGAGAGAGAGAGAGAGGCAGAGACACAGGCAAAGGGAGAAACAGGCTCCGTTTAGGGAGTCTGACATGGGACTCCATCCCGGGTCTCCAGGATCAGGCGCTGGGCTGCAGGCGGCGCTAAACTGCTGCGCCACCAGGGCTGCCCCAAGAACTGAAAATTTTGACTAAAAATTTTTTTTCTAAAATCCTGCCTCTATGCTATTATTGAAAGAGCAGAGAGGAACCCATAAAGCTAACAGTAATAAAATGTTAAGCAATCTGTTAAAATGAAACAAAAGATGGCTAATAGCTTCGATCTGGTAGAGCAACTACTTTTTCCTTTTTTCTTATAATTCAGTTAGCCTATTAAATTATTCCAATCTGTCATTCACTAGTAGTAGTTACTGGACCTCTGACAATTTTCTTTGTTGTTTGAAAGATGAGGAAGATGGGGGAGGCAGAAACAGCGTACATCAGTATTTTTCAAAACTCAATCCTTCTAGATCTTTCACTTCCAATCATAATAAGCTATACACTAAATGAAGCCTAAGGAGCAAAAAAAAAAAAACAAAACAAATCATAGATCTGTCACTACCAGTAATATAAAAAACAAGGAAGATTTAAAAAGCTATACATATATATATTCTCTGTGATTCTGAGAGGATTAATTTAAAAATATAAAGTAAGGACAAAGATAATACTTTTTATAATTAAATGTTGTTTGAATATCTATCTGACCTACCTTTCACCTTTAAGTCAACAGAATAGTACAAGTCACTTTGTTAACCTGGCACAGTTTAAGATAAGTCCAATGAAGAAAATCCAATTTCCTGATTCTCTCAGCCAAAATAAGCAAACCTAAGTTAGTTTGATCTAACAGCAAGCTCTAGGAAACATATCCATTTACAACTGAAAAATCAGAACAAGAATCAGAATTTAAGGGAACTTAGAAATCACCCATGACCTCATTTTATAGTCAAGAAAATTAAGTACCAGAAGTTAGTTAACAGTTATTTGACATGGAAGCTTCAGGAAGTAATGTTTTGTTGGCTGAAATAGAATTTTTAAAATGATCCACTTTGAGTTGCATAAAAGTATAGGCAAAATGTACTTGATACTTAAAAATGAAAAAAAAAAAACAAACTGCTATTTGCCTAACTTCCCCAAGAGGAAAAATAATTTCAAATAGAATTTTTCATTGTCTAGTTGTACTCAGAATCAGTTCCAGTTGCAGGAGGGCAATAAAAAAAAAAACTTCCAATCCTTTTCTAAGAATAAAAGACAAATTAAAATGAAATTTTCCACACTTCATATTCAGATAACCAAAACACAGTGAATCAACTCTTATTTTTTAAAAATATCACAAAGAGATAATATATTTGCTTTATTAAATGCCTTCAAATTAGACTAGATAGAAAAAAAGCTACAAAGCAACCTTAATCATAAGCAACTATCTTTATCTTGCTTTTTCTTATCTAAATCCTATTTTCAGAAATTGAGGTTAGGTCCAAAGAAATCAAGTAAGAGTATATATTATATATTTATTTAATGAATTGATACATATCATTAATACTTAGTACAAAAAATATTCACAAAGCAAAATTGCTGGCAACTTTCATTTTAAAAACAAAAATGACTTTTCTCTTATATTCTCCCCCTGGAGATTCTTGGGTGGAAGTGAGCAAACCTTTGCAAAGGTGGCAACCATCTGGTGTTTCTGACAGTGCCAGAAGGAAAAGGCAGTCCTTTTTGAGGAGAAGCTTGGTCTGCTCCTCCTTCTAGCCCAACCTTTCAATAATGAAGTTGTTTCTCTCCCAGAACCTGCTGTAGATCTGGCCAGGCAGCTACAACTCTTTAAGTCTTTCTCACAATTTTTTTAGGTCCAGGAAAACTTAAATTTGGTTACAAACATTACAGTGACCCACAAGGCCCATCTCAAGCCACTTCCTGCTGCCTCTCCGATCCCACCTCTTACCCTCACAGACACTGCCTTCATTCCCTCTGCTTCTGGCATACTAGACTCCCTGACAAGGCCGCTGTACCATTTCTTCCCTTTGCCTAGGACACACATGACTTACACATCCAATAACTTTCTTACTGAAGCTTTCCTAACCACTCTATTTTAACTTGCAATTCCCCACCCTTGCACTCCCTATCTCCCTTACATGCTCTATTTTTCCCCAGTAACACTTAACCATCATGTGATATAATATATGCTTTTACTTACTTCTTTATTGTCTATCTCTGCTCACTAAAAGGTCAGTGCTGTGAGGCAGAGATTTTGGTCTGTTTTGCTCACTGCATGTCTCCAGCATCTCTAACAGTACTTGGCATATAGTAAAGGCTCAAAAATTACTTATGGAATAAATAAATGATTCCAAGTTTAGGAATTAATTCTGGTATCTATCAAAGATTAATCAAACATTAAGAACACAAAACTATGCAAGATGTTGTTAAATACAGATGGTACAAAAAACATGGTCTTTGCTTTCAAGTATTCTAGCTGGAGAAGCAGAACTAATATACATGGAGTAATTACTTAAATACATAGACAATATTAAGTATGACTATTAACTAATTAGGTTTATTTGTATGATTCATGGAATGTGCCTTGTTATTCCTGGTTATACACCTAGCATATAATTAAATGCTGAATCAAATGGTATAAACTTGTCATACGAGTTCAGAGAAGAAAAAAAAATGAATGTATTGCAAAAGTAAGAAAGGACTATGGGTAGATGATGAGGTTCAACATGGGCTTTGTGGATACAGAGGCTCAACATGGGCTTTGTGGATATAGAGGCATGGGTCAGCAGTGAAGAGGTAAGCTGGCATGTCAGATGAAGTGAATTTTATAAGAGGACAGCCAGGCAGGTGAGGGACAGTAAGAAACCTATCTTAAGCAAAATGATGTTACTCACTGTGAGTAGTCTGATCTGGGGAAGACAATTTGAGTCTAGATCACAAAGAACCTAATCCTCTGAGCAAATGGACTCAAGTCTGGATGGAATCTCATAGCACATGCTGTACCCAGTCTGAGTGCCCTGGAACCCTTCTACCAGTTTGGTACAGCCAACTTATGAAATGCTAACGGTTCACACCAGCAACTTTCTGTGTAAACAAGAGAAACCATTTCCTACCCCCCACCCTGCATGCACACGCACACACACCCACACACATCCATTTCCAGGAAAACTGGTGGCCAATGACTAACATATCCAAGAGAGAGGGGGAAAAAGCCTTGTTCCCTTGCCTCAAGGCAAGACAGACTCTATGGCACAATTTTGTCCCCAAGTTACCTCCTGGATCAAGCTGAGGCTAGATAACCCCTGAAACCACATCCTTGCTCATCTCAGTTGCTTCTTCTTAATCCTCCTTCACCCACTTCATTGTAACATTTCAAAGACCTCTCTTGATATATTACTTGTACATGATTTCTACCTCAGGTTCTGTTTCTAAGGAAACTGGACTATGACAAGTCTGTAAAGGAAAGTACTACATATTCACAAAGAAAAGTACATGTTTATGAAGAAAAGAGTTACATAGCACAAGTACTGTTGTAGGTCATTCAGTTTGGAAGGAGAATACAAAACAGTCTGGTTGGTAACAGATGGAATAAAGAGGGTAAGGAGACAGGAAATCAATTAAGGATGCTGTTGTCAAATTTAGAAATCAGTGGAAAAAAATATTTGCTTTGATATTACAACTTAGGAAAAGAAGGGACTTAGTATAGGGAAAGATTGAAGCTAACTCTTCACAATTTTGTTCTTTCCTTGAAAGGCAAAAAATATTTCTTCAATAGTACTGTTAATGTTTTGGGTTTTTTGTTTTGTTTTGTTTTGTTTTGTTTGTTTTGAGAGAGAGAGAGAATGCGTGAGCAAGCAGGGGAGACAAGAGGTAAAGGGAAGGACAGAATCTTAAGCAGGCTCCACACACAGCAGACTACAATACAGGACTGGAATAAGATGAGGGGTCTGATCTCATGACCTTAAGATCATGACCTGAGCTGAAATCAAGAATCGGATGCTTAATGGACTAAGCCACCTAGGTGCCCCAGTAGTGACTGTCAATGTTATACCATAAATTCTTTTAAATACAAATCTCAGGGGCACCTGGGTGGCTCAGTAGTTGAGCATCTGCCTTTGGCTCAGGTCGTGATCCTGGGGTCCTGGGATCGAGTCCCACATTGGTCTCCCCATGGGGAGCCTGCTTTTCCCTTGGCCTATGTCTCTGCCTCTCTCTCTTGTGTCTCTCATGAATAAATAAAATCTTTTAAAAGAAATTAAAATAAATAAACACAAATCTCTTTTCAGGTTGACATTATTTAACACAAGAAGTATTCAAAAGTTGAGAATTACAATGAATAACAACAATAATAACAACTCTAAAATTTGTTCTCATGTTTTGGGCCCTGAATATCTATATTCAGAAATACTGAAGATTAAGCAGTATCTCCAAATATATAAAATGACTTCGTTTGTTAAATCCCATAGTCAGGTAGCTTAAAAGAATCTTTATGAAGGTGAGTAAAAGATTACTTAAATTGGAAATGCATGCAAACAAGGTAACATCTGGTTTTCATCTGTTCTTATGGGACCCAGAAGTATTTTCAAAAGAAAATAAGATACTGGGTCCTGGGTCATAACATGTGCAGCACAATGTGAAAATAGGTATGCTGATATGAAAGAAATGATACACAACCCAGGAAAAGAGCTTATACTTTAAATAAACTCTCAACTTTAGAATTTGAGAAACAGCCCATCATCATCATCTATATTTATTTTATTTTGTTAATATCTCAAATTACGCTTCTTGACTTCATGGTACCCTTTCAAAATTCATATTTAGTAAAAACGACTATAAATAAAAATGACTACTTTTCATTTAGTTAGTAAAAATAATTTTGTGTTAAATGTCTCAGTACTTAGAACATAATGGACATTTAAAAAAACAGAACTTTTTAGTAAGGTTATTTTTTTTCTTATTGACTACTTTATATGCATTAAAATGTACATCTAACAGCTATCAAAATTTAAATACAAATAACCTTTGAACAAACAGTCTCACTGACAGGAATTTCTCCCACACAAAAAAAAGGGGGAGGGATGGGAGGGGCTGCTTACATCAAAGTAATTCTGTAAGTCTAAGTTCATAAAACTTTCTCCTACTCCATTTTAAGACCAAATTGACACTCTTCCAGACAAGTACATATAGCTTACCCTGTATATATCTTTTAAATAGTCCCAGGAGAGGCTCCAAGAAAAAAAAAAAAGGTTCCATAGCCAAATACATTTGGTACTACATATGTTATCCCCCTCTTAAAAATTAACAAAATACACAATAACTTACAGAAGCCTCCAAGATATTTTGGGGGGGGGGGGGGAATGGTGTTTTCCAAATTTTATAGAAATAGAACACTTTTGTAATCATCAAAAACAAGACTTATTTAAAGCCTTCCATACTGTTAAATGATAGATACTTGCCCTATAAACCTTAAAGGTTGAGAGCTATCAGTGAGACACCCTCTCCCCACTCCCTTTCACCTCCCTTCCCCCCTTGGTCCAAGATACTGCAGTAATTATAACATTATAATTCATAATAATCATAGGGAACTTACTAAAATATACTTCTTGGTCCTTTCAGATAACTTTTGATTTCTATCAGTATTTTTAGCAAGCAATAATCCAAATGATTTCACGGCAAGTGAAATGCTGAAATGCTCAAAATGCCTGATACAGTATAGTCAATGAGATGATTAGCTATGCTATAACTGAGGCTAGAGTAACTTTAAAAAACAAAAACAGTAAATTCAGAAAATCTGTGTTTCAAATGAGTATATTAAAATTACATTTTTCAATCCAGGAAAAAAAAGGGCAAAAGACATACTAAGAAAAGCCAAAATGTATCTTAAAAGAATACCCTCTAATATACTACCCAGAATATTAAAGCCAAGAGTTTTACCCTATTATAAGAATTTTTAGCCTGCACTGTATTGAGACATCTCAGGAATTCTTAGATTTTTCTAAAATTATATATATAATTTGTATGAGTACATGAATGCATGTCTTTTTATGCGGAAATAATCCAAAGGTTTCACCAGTTTTTCATATAGTGCTCAATTACTCCATTTAAAAGCCATTTCATTTTTTATTTATCTACCTGAAACAATGGTAGTAGAAACTTCTTAATTAACAAGACAAATCAGATACATAAAAACACACTCCTCAGCATTGTTTCTCTCTCAGAGGCAAACAAAATGCAAATTACCTTTGCAGAGTCATATTCAAAGAGCCTGTACAACCCTTAATCTTGTTCTGGGCTTCAAGATGAGTCATTCCATGTGCGCTTATTCCATCAATGCTGAGAACCACATCGCCTATTCTTACATTTGCCTGGGATGCTTTGCCGCCATCTTTCAGCTGTAATAAATACATTTCATTAGGAGTGTCACTCTTTAAAAAACAGAGAATAACAAACACAGATGAAAATTATGCTTCTGCTGTATCAAAAGTGTATAATATACTTTTAGACAAAATAATAAAAAGTCATCTTGGTTTAACAAGTAAAGTCAAAATGCAAGTGACTTTCATGTTTATTTCCTTAAATTCTTATTTGCTCTCTTAAAAACTAAAAGAATTTTCTGAAAAAGTTCCCTGGTAATTTCTCCATTTTTTTGTTGTGTAACAGTAGCGTGAGATTGTTATGAATGAGGAAGAGAAGTAACCAAGGAAATTACATTTTAGCATCTGTAAAATTCTTTAAACAACTGTATTTTTGTTTTAGCACAAAGAATATTACAGAGGATCTATTGAACAATCCTTCCTGTTAAGTCCAATTTCTACCAAGTGTTTGGGGTCCTGAATTCCTTTAGATCACAGGCCCAAACATATTTTACATTAGATGTGCTTCCTGCTCAAGACATTTAGTAGGAGAGAAAGGAAGACAGTTGTGTCTGAGACTGTCAGACTTTTTTGTGTATCACAATCTCCAATCTTTCTTCTCTTCTCTAAAAACTTTTCTATGTGTTCACGTAACTTAGTTTGATCTCCTTAAAAGTTCATGTGTATCTATTTCATTGCTCCAAAAAAAGCAAATATAAAATAACAGTAAAATGAAAGATGATGTAATTTTAACACATACCTAGAAACACGGAAAAAGTACAAATCAAAAGAAACCATTCTAATTCAAATGATAAGCTAGGAATTCAGTAAGTACAAGTAGGTAACACTGAATATTGGATTGTTGGAACACAGGTGAGATTTCACCCAAAAAAAAAAGAAAGAAAGAAAATAACCAATATTCCTCAAATACTTAAAACTAAAAGATTTTATACTGTTTCTCTTTGGAATGATGAAAAAATTCTGGAAGTGGACAGCAGTGATGGTTGTACAACACTGTAACTATACTTATTGCAAGTGAATTGTACACTTAAAAGTGGTTAAAATGATTAACTTTTATGATTACCACAATTTTTTAAAAAAATGAAAAAAAAAGGGATGCCTGAGTGGCTCAGCAGTTGGGTGTCTGCCTTCGGCCCAGGGCGTGATCCTGGAGTCCTGGGATCGAGTCCCACATCAGGCTCCCCACAGGGAGCCTGCTTCGCTTCTCCCTCTGCCTGTGTCTCTGCCTCTCTCTCTCTCTCTCTCTCTCTCTCTCTCTCTCGTCTCTCATGAATAAATAAAAAAATCTTTAAAAAAATGAAAAAAAAACCCTAAATATTTTAGAGAACATTGTGCTAAAATTACTTCCTGATTATATCCCTCAGCAAACTAAACAAGAACCAAGTACTGGAATTCACAACTTGGAAGCAAAGCAATAAATAAAATAGCATATGTTCACTTAGGTTAGGTTTTGATTATCATCAGCTGTCAAACCCTCTCCTTAAAAATAATGATCGAGGCAGACCAATATTAGTATATGAGAACAAGTATCTGGATCTAAAATCAAGAAAATAGTAGTGAAGGTTAGATTCATTGAGAAAGGGCCCATGTCTGTGTTCCTCTCCACTTTATCCTAATGCTACAAGTGTGCCTAGCATACTACAGACCTTCATGGAATATATACTGAAAGAATGAATGCCACATATTTATTATTATCATTATTATTATTATTATTATTATTTAAAGATTTCATTTATTTATTCATGAGAGACACAGAGAGAGAAGCAGACACACAGGCAGAGGGAGAAGCAGGCTCCATGCAGGGAGCCCAACCTGGGACTTGATCCCAGAACTCCAGGATCACACCCTGAGCCAAAGACAGATACTCAACCACTGAGCCATCCAGGCATCCCATGTATTTATTATTTAATAGTGGCAATGGTTTGTTTTAAATTATGAAATTGGGGGGGGGGCACCTAGCTGGCTCAGTCGGTAGAGCATGCAACTCTTGATCTCAGGGTTGTGAGTTCGAGCCCCATGCTGGGTATGGAGCTTACTTCATTAAAAAATAAATTAATTAAATAAAATAAATTGTGATATTAGGAAAAACTAAAATTTTACATAATTAGAAATTTATTCCATTTTAAAACACAACTATCAAGTGACTAAATTCTTGAAATTAGTAAGAAAAAATACTTGAACAAAGCTATATAAAACCTCACAGACATGAAGTGTTAAAAAAGATTCTAAAACGTTCAAATGAAGTATTCTCTATCACATACATAGTGTATCATGATTTTGTTTTCATCTTTACACTAATAGAAATAATCCTCTCAGCTGCTGCCAAGAGATTTAAGAGTAAAAAAATTAGAATGTTGACACTAAACAAAATTTCCAGAGTAACAAAACAAATCAAAATTTAACTCATGGCAAACTTATCAATATAGTTATATCATATATGCATACATGTACTCATATATACACCTTTTATTATATATCATATGATTGACAAAGTAGTTCCAAAATTCAACAAAAATTAAATGGACTAGATTTCAGAATCACAGGATGAAGAAAAAATAAGATAAAACTTTATTAAGCATATTTTAAAATACTATAAAGGCAGAAATATTTATTAAAATATGAAAGCTGTGGGGGGTAGGGAAAAAGTCTTTAAAAACAGTATAACTACATTAGGGGATACAGTTTTACTACATTAAGTAATAGGTGAACTGTCTTTTAATAAGCAGTATTTCTTTTTATGACTTTAAATATAAAGAAACCACTTAATAGCAGAATATGAACTGTCCTTCCCAAATGCACCAAATTAAACTGTTAAAATTGTGAAGGATATTTACAGAGAACTGTTCCTAAAATCCAGCAGTGCTGGGTTTTATAAATGGGACTTATTTATAAGGTTGTTATAATGATTATGTGAGATAAGAGCTCAATAGACATTAACTATTATTTCCTTGACTTCAGATTATTAACCTGAGAAATGTACAGGCTATACTAAATTATCTTAAAGGTCCCTTCCAGTTTTAAAAGTTTATCTATCTGGGGTACCTGTGTAGCTCAGTCAGTTGAGCATTCAACTCTTTGGTTTCAGCTCAGGTCCTGATCCCCAGGTCCTGGGATTGAGCCCCCTGCCAGGGTCCATTCTCAGTGGGGAGTCTGTTTGAGAGTCTCCCTCTGCCCCTCCCCCTGCTCGCTTTCTCTCTCAAATAAATAAATCTTTAAAAAATAAAAGTTTACCTATGAGCTATCTGCACAAAGGTATAGATCTAATCCTAAAAGAAGAGTTAAGTTTGAACGATTTCATTGGTTGAGCAAAGGAAAATCTATTCCCTTCCAAACTGAGCAAATGAATTGAAATTTGAATCCTGATAATGAGAGAAGCTATCAAATAATTTATCCTAGGTTTTATTTTAGCCAAGAAAGGAAGTCAAGCACTAAAATAAATAGAGATAGATAGATAGACAGAGACAACCAGAAATAGAACACAGCTGAATTACCTCACAATTTCTCACATAAGGTAGCCTTAAAATAGAAACACTGAAACCTATGCACATTTCCTCTAAATGTACTCAACAAAAGCAATTTAAATACTCTCAACCAGTAGTAATATAAAGATAATGAACAATGTAGAAAGAAAACAATCTGATCAAATCCAATGTCACAACTAGGTAAAACTTTTCTTACTCCTATGTTCCAGCTGCCTACTAGATTCTAAAATCCCATGATCTCAAGATGTTCAAATCCAACTTCTTAGAAGTATCTATCCCTTTTGGAATGCTTTTACTCTAACTGCCACCCTTATTTTTAAATGGTGGAGCATAGAAACCCTATAGCCCCTGTGAATTCTGCTTCTACCATCTAGGGAAATTACCAAATTGTGCCTATCCTTCCATTCCTTTCCCATGCTTGTCCAAACTCTGAACATCTGTCACCTTGACTTTGCCTACTACCTACAAGAGTTTCCTAAAGACCTCCCTACCATCAAACTCTTCATATTCCTCCCCTTTTCCTCAATCTTCACATTTCCATAATGGTGGCCTTATTACCACTTCATACTGGAGAGTCCCAATCATGTCAACTATTTATAAAAGAGGGTGAAAAAACTTCAAATATCTTCTTGCTTCCTACAATTTAGAAAAAAGCTAAAGCCTGAATTATGAATCATCTATAACTTGTTACAGTCAGAGATCATGTTTTAGAATTTGTTCTTCTCCAAGAGCCTTGAATATTGTAGGTATTAGAAAAATATCTATTTAAACTATAGTAAATAAGAAATCAATATATCACACATCAGTTTACTATGCTAAATTCTAGTAGAATATATTTAATTCACCAAAGAGAAAAATGGATCTAATCTGAATATGAGAATCTTTGATGAATTAGGCTGAACTGATCTAAGTAAGGTCAAAACTCAAACCACATTTCTAATAGAACAAAGTAAATTCATTTTGGATAATAGTTAGTGATATATCTTTCCCAGGATCTTCAAAGAAATATCACAATCTTCTTGATATCTTTATCTAACAAGTGTTAGGAAGAACTTGATTATGGGGCAGCTGGGTGGCTCAGTCAGTTCAGCATCGAACTCTTGATTTCAATTCTGGACCATGGACCTGTTTAAGATTCTCTCTCTATCCCCCTGCCCCACTCTGCCCCTAGCTCGTTCTCTCTCTCTATCATAAATAAATAAAGAGCTTAATTGTATTTATTAATCACAACTTTTTCTCAATGATCAGAAATGGAGGGCAGCCCGGGTGGCTCAGTGGTTTGGCACCGCCTTCAGCCCAGGCCGTGATCCTGGAGACCCAGGATCGAGTCCCACGTCGGGCTCCCTGCATGGAGCCTACTTCTCCCTCTGCTTGTGTCTCTGCCTCTCTCTGTGTCTCTTGTGAATAAATAAAGTCTTAAAAAAAAAAAAAAAAAGAAATGGAAACAAATGTCCATCACCATCTATCCAATCTTTCATATTATTTAAACTGTCAAACAAATTCCTTTTTGTCTATAGTTTTTTGAGGACAGTAATATTAATCATCTTGCGTTTTTAATATTAACATCTTTTCTAAATCTCTAACCATCTTTAGTATGTGATACTTAGGTTTTTCTATTCACACAATTTAAAGACCATGAAGAGCCTGAACTAATGCTGTATGTATAATATGTATAGTGGGAAAGGCCCAATGCACAGAAACAAATTTAAGACTTGTTAAATCCTATGAGCTTCATTTACCCCAGAACCGCCTCCTCAAGCCATCCACTCATTAGAAAGATAAATGTTTTTCTTCCCCCTTAAATTGGGGAGGATGTCACATTATTATGAATTGTTAGCAGCTAAGGAAAAACTACAAGGTCACTCATTATTTGCACAGTTCATTTTTTCTTTGTTTTTCCAAGTCTGAATAGCTTGCATTCATTTGAAAGAGTAATCTTTCTGTCATCAGTAAATCTTGTACATATTATATGACAGTCATAAGTGTATGTGTATTTCATAAATGTACAATGTGTAAGAAGAAAGCAGTAGTGGGAGGCTCCTGTATCAAGCTCAGCATAAATCAAACTAATCACAAGCAAATGCTTCCCCTTTGATCCTGAGATGTACTTTTTATTACTGTTGTCCAATATTCCTCAAACTTAATTGTAGCTATAATGTTTCTTTAAAAACACTACTTTCAAAAAATAAAAATAAAAATAAAAAAATAAAACACTGCTTTGCGGTCTCAAGATGCAAGCATACGTGGCTGTACATGTTGGAACTACTTCTGAGCTTCTGTTTACAGATGCAGAAATGAAGGTAAATCAGGACAACTATATCCTCTTCAAGAGAATGGTATCTCTACTGAGCCTCCCTATTAATCAAGATGAAACAGGCTCTACAATCAATCACCTATACTTGGACTAAAATCTCTATGGATTCATTTTAACCCTTTATCTGCAATTACAGATGACAGGAAGTTTTCTCTTGAAAAGGAAGTCCAGTCTTCAGTAAGCAGATGGGTAGACTGTGTGTGTGTGTGTGTGTGTGTGTGTGTGTGTGTATAGTGTATAGTTATGGGAAAAGATGAAAGGCACCACCAGCCTGGGCATCCTCCATCTTACTTTAACCAGGAAATACTAGGTAAAGTATCTTCACTCATTTTAGAGGAGAAGCTCTTCTCATGTATTTTTCTATCCTGAGAAACAAATGACCCAGAAAAAGTAATTAGGACTATTTACTGAGCAACAATAGTAAACAAGCAACTATGAGATACCCTTTATCTTTCTTAGCCATTATCAGGTAGTTTTAGTCCATGTTACAGTAGAAAAAGGGAGCTTCAAAGGGACTGCCTATGTCCATACAGCAAATAAGAACACAGTATAGAGCACAGGCTTTGTTATCAGGCAAACATGAGTTCATATTCATGTTCGGCCATTTATTGGTTATGTGACATGAATTTATTAGACCTCTGTAAGCTTCGTTTATCTCTCATTAAAATGAAGACTACAATTCCACCTGCCTCACAGAACATTCAAGCAGATAATAAAACACTAGCATAGTACATACCGCACAATGCAAGATAAATGTTCACTATTATCATTATTATACCATGCCACCAATTTACATAGGCTGGACGCCTGTTTCAAGGACATACAGGGCAGAGAAGACAGCTTTTCAAACTGATCAGTCAGACCTTCTGGCTTCTCTTTCCCTCCATAAGTAAAGACAAAATATCCTTTCTTCATTCACTCTATTCCTTTAGCTTCTCTAAGCCTAAAGTTTTCCTTTATACAGCAAGAGAGCTAGATACATCACAGGATCAGAACCAGCTTGCCATGTTCTCTTTCTCTGCTTACCACTATCAAATTCTGAATTTTCCAAACTCCATTCTCAGAGGATGGTGATCTCACATGACCGCTTCCCAGGTCAGGTGTTGCCATTGTACCAAGAGGACAAAGAATAAGAATCAATAAGATAATATTGGGGAAGAAGCCTTGGAATGGGGGTTAACAAATGACAGGAAGGAGAGAAAACACACAGCAAAAGGAACGAAAAAGGGCACTGGCACAGAGAGTAGAATAGGAAACCACGATTATGAGAGAAGAAAGGGCCATGAAGTATCTGAGGTTTGGTAAACTAT
Source organism: Canis lupus familiaris (assembly GCF_011100685.1). Classification (NCBI taxonomy): domain Eukaryota; kingdom Metazoa; phylum Chordata; class Mammalia; order Carnivora; family Canidae; genus Canis; species Canis lupus. Next base: position 22,559,763 of record NC_049253.1, read on the forward strand.
ATCTAGGCCTTATCTCTGAGTCTATTGTACATCCAGGGGCACATGCATAAGATAATATTTAAAATGAACAGAACATCAAAATAAGAATTAATTATGGGAGATTTTATACTTTGAGTTGAATAAAATAACCTAAACTATTAATAACTATGATTTAGAGCCAATTAACTCACAGTAATACTAATGTGCATCATTAAACATGTCATTAACTTTATTGTACTCAAATAAAATTTATAACTAAACTTCTCCCAAATGCTTAGCCTCCATGCAAATGTGTGGTTCCAAAGCATTTCTTCTTAAAATTTTTTTAAAATATATATATATACATTTTATTTGAGAGAGGGAGCACATGCACAAGTGTGGGGAGGGACAGAGGGACAAGCAGCCTGACATAGGGCTCAATCCCAGGACTCTGAATTGAAGTCAGACACTTAATCAACTGAGCCACCAAGCACCCCTCTTCTTAAAACTTTTTAACATGAGAGAAAAGTAGCACTACATCTTTATAAAATTGCATTAAAAATATAAGTATCTCAGAGCATGCCACTTAAACAAAAATCTCAAAAAATGCACTAAATAGAACACTTATCTTAACCTACAAAGAAGTATGCTATTTGGGATTCGTCAGAAGTTAGAGATACACCTGTTAAACTAACCTTTTCCTGTAGCTATTACCTCTTGAAAGCAAGCATATCACAGAAACAAAATAATCACAGAACGCATAGCAAAAAACCAAAATCAATGAAATCATTATAGAGCTCTCACTTTTAAAAATTAAAATCCAATATGGTGGATATCATTTAAATAAATTTAACTGCCTAAGATTTCTCTTAAAAATGAGCATTTAGGGGCACTGGGGTGGCTTAGTTGGTTATGTGGCCAATTCTTGATTTCGGTCAAGTCATGATCTCAGAGTTTTAAAACTGAGCCCTGCTTTGGGCTCTGCACTGGGCATGGAGCTGGTTAGGATTCTCTCTCTCTCTCTCTCTCTCTCTCTCTCTCTCCACCTTCCTCTGCCTCACCTCACCCTCTCTATCTCTTTAAAAAAAAAAAAAAGAGCATTTAATATAGCTACTATATTGCCCTAAGCTTTCTCAAAAAGAGGCAAAATGTCTAACCACAGCAGTGACTGCAACACTGTCTTAGAATTCTCTAATGAAACATATCCTTCCAAATCACTGGGAATTCCCAATATACATACAAAAACCTACATGAGCCTTTCCTTGGAAATAAGCCAGCAGTTACAAACCTCAGAAAATAGATGTCAACAATAGCAATGATTTACTGAAGATATATATGACCAAGTATATTACAGAGATCACTTTATAAAATAGATAACACCATTTCAATAATCAGATGTTTATTATGAACAACTTATGCTGGTTCAAAAAATTACTTTGGTAATTATCCTGTTATATTTTATGGGCAACAAGTAGGAGACAGGTACCTATATCATGCACCACAACCAACATGCAAGTTTTCAACCTCTGCATATTTTCAACAAATATGGAATGCTTGGAAATGTATGACCCTAACACCATGGGTATGACAAGAATGCCCTCAGACTTATTAAATGTAAAAAAGGAATATATAAATATGACAGCTATAGAAAGAAACACTACCAGAAATTTCCCATGTCCAAAAACCCTGGGAACTAAACCATGGGAAAATAAAAGATGCTATTTTTCTAACAGTGATTTACCAAAATTTGGATAAATATACTAATAAAATTGTATCAATCTAACCAATAGGATTTTCTGGAAGCAGAGAAAAGCACTAAGGAAAGTCTTATTTTGAAAAACTCCTAAGTATTGGGCAATCTTTAATTTTGCTTTAAAAACATACTTTCTAGTACCTATTGTAGGTTAAAACATTTAAATCCAGGCTTACGAGTCTCTGGTTGCAAGTCTCCAGGTATTTATCTCTCACATACTTCCCAGAATACCACGGATGTGGCTTTTGCACTGCTACCCCTCAAAAAAACATAAGAATGTATGAGAATTATCCCAAAATAGGGAACTCACAGAACTTGTTTTCCTGACAATGAGTATTACTTAATCATCAACCAAATATCACAAATAAACAAAAGTAGCAGAGTTTTTAACCATTAAAGTGAGAAGTAAAGAATATTTGAAAAGTACTAAATTTTTCTCAAACGTATCCTTTAAGTCTTTTTATCAAATCCTAATATATTTACCATCACTCCAGTACTTGTTAATCTGCCTTATAATATTACACTCAAAACTTTAAAGTTGTTTTGTCATGAATTATCTATTCTTAGATAGTGTTGGCACTTCAATCAGCCTGTAGATACTACTCAACTACATATAAAAAAGCTAATCTCTGTCTTGGATGTTTAATGTGAACATGTATGCCCCTTTAAAATTTGAGGCTACTTTGGATTCATTTTAATACTCTTTCCTGTGGGGAAAAAAATGATCTGGCTTTTGTATATTAGAATGGTAACATAAAACAATCACTGATGTCTCTCCGTGAGTAAATATGTAAACTCCTGACCAATGTGAGTAGTGGTTACTTTAACTATGGGCCTTATTTTAACTATGGTTCAAACTGTAATCAATTTTACCCAAAAGTCTGAGAATACACCTTATATGGTAGCAATGAAGAGAATACCTCAAAGTATGTGTCATTATGCCTCACAAAACCAAAGCAAAATAAGAGGGTGATTATGCCTTCTCTTTCCTTATGTAGCCTCTGAGCTACCTAGTTCAAACACAAGGCTTGTTAATACTGTTTGTTCTAGGGGCACCTGGATGGCTCAGTCAGTTAAGTGTCTGCCTTCGACTCAGGTTGTGGTTTGGGGTCCTGGGATGGAGCCCCGAATTGGGCAACCTGCTCAGCAGGAAGCCTGCTTCACCCTGTCCTCCCTGCTTGTGCTTTCTCACTAGCTATCTCTGTCTCTCTCAAATAAATAATAAAATCTAAAAAAAAAAAAAACAAAAGTTGTTTGTTCTAGACTCTAAATCTCTTTTCCATGATGAGTCCTCCTTTACTGAAACAACGTCTTTGTCTTTATTCTTCTTTATCAGCATCCTAATAAAATAGAAACATGCCTCCTTAAATTGTAATTCACTATTAAAACACCACATAACAGTTTTATTTTATAGCTAATCCATACATGTTTAAGCCCAGATATTTAATGTGCTTTGTAGTTAATGTGTGAATATAATTAATTCTACCAATAATGTGAAAGTATGGTGGTTTAATTTAAAAAAAAAACACACATACAAACATCTCTAAATCAAACAAATTTGTTAATTACAGAGAAATTTGTGTTTCTATATAGTCCACTTTTTAATAATAAGGAAAATGGTAATAAATGTCACAGGTAACTATAAAGGTTAAAAATGAATTGGTCAACTCTAGTTTACCTAAGAACAGATTAACGCTGAAATTCAACCTTCCCTCCTTACTAGTATGAGATGATTTCCCTAAAATTATATGCAAATTGTATACAACTATACATGTATTTTCCATTAAGTAAGTTCATAGCTTTCCCCAAATTCTCAAAGGCATCTATGACAAAAAAAAATGTTAAGAATGAATTATTTAATGAAATCTTAGAACAGTGTTTCTCAAAGTGTGGTTCCTAAACTACCAGTGGTAGCATACTTTTATGAGAGGGAAAAAATTCACCAGCCCTTCAAAACCCACAAGCTAAAGATGTTTCAAAACAAAACAAAATGCATTAGCATCATGAAAACTTAAGAATTCAAAGCAGAAAGAAAAAGAATTCAAAGTAGAGTTAATATTTACTTAATGTGGTACAAAATTATGACTTCACATGCTAATGGCAGGTAAGTATTAAAGCAAGGACTCACTTTTTTAAAATTCCTATAATCTTCATAATGTAAATCACTAATTATTTAATAAGGGCCTATTCCATTAAGGCACTGCATTTGATACTAAATTCAGAGAAAGGTATAAAGAACTGGAATAGCTCTACCCCTCATCTACTATTTAACTTGTCACATGTGTATGTAACTTTCCATAAAGTGGTACTCCTCAAATGATCTGTGGTGAAAGACACTATCTTTGAGGAAAACGTTTTCCCTCAATCTGCCTTATACCAATTTTTCTGTAATCTATAATAAAAACATATTACTGGAAAACAAAATGTAAAGAAACCATGCAAAATATAAAACCAAATTTCTTATCAGATTCAATAGACAAACTATAAAATTACTGTCAAACTACAAAAGTTTCTAAATACTTATTGTTCATTTCCGTCCTTATTTCATCTCAATCTGTAACCAACAGTTTGCTGGTCTGCAGACCAGAAGGATTTTCTTCTAGGCAATGACTGTATCTTTAATGTCTCTTTAAATCTATCATACAGGACTTAAAAATAACACACAATAGGGCAGCCCCAGTGGCACAGCGGTTTAGCGCTGCCTGCAGCCTGGGGTGTGATCCTGGAGACCTGGGATCGAGTCCCACATCGGGCTTCCTGCATGGAGCCTGCTTCTTCCTCTGCCTGTGTCTCTGCCTCACTCTCTCTCTAAATAAATAAATAAATAAATATTTAAAAAAATAAAAATAAAAAATAAAAATAACACACAATAAACATTTAATGAGTTATCATACTGGAAATAAATGGCATTTAGCCAACAGACTATTGTTTAGTAATTTATTTTATTTCCAATTTTCTTTGCTTTTATGTTAAACATAAAACGATGAATAATATTATCAATTTATTTTGACATAAAGATCTGACTTTTTCTTTAGGAATTGTTCCTAAAAAGGTATGTACATTTAAATTTTTGATCCATGACACTAGAATGCCAGCAAGAAAATTTGCAACTATTTATAATTCTGCAAACTATGCATGAATATGTGTTATCCATACTCTTACAACTCTTAGTATTACAAAAGAAACCTGAGGGTAACTTTAACTCTACCACGAATAAATCCTGTGACCTTGGGCAAACCATTCATATCTCCAGCCTCATTCCACTCAGCTATATGGAACAGCTGGACCAAATGTCCTAGGGTCTCTTTCAACTCTAAACCATAATAAATATTGACACAGGCTACCATCTCTCATTAGTCTAAACAGTCATTACGATTAGTATCCATTACTCGATTTGGCATTAAAATAATTTTTGTATTATTTCTAATTGCTTCATATATACTATTATTTCTCTATTACAACACATTAAAATGGCAAACATAACTACCTTTCAAAAACCTGAAACTGTAACAACCTTAGAAATTCTAAAGGCAAAAAAAAAGAAACTCCAAAGGCTAGGTTTCAGAGCTAATTAGGAGAGAAGAGAATCTAGCTTATCTTCATTTTCAGATCCCACATGATTTTTTCTTTTAGAATGAATATTAATACGATTATATATTTAATTCTAGAATATTTAATTCTAAAGAACAAGAATCTCCTTTCTACTGGTTAAGAGCTGAGCCCTTCAGCATTTAATGTTGAATTATACATTCATTTATCATACATTTACTGAGTGATTACATATGAACCAGATGCTAATAACTATAAGAATGAATTATAAGGCAAATGGGGAAGCCAAGTATTCATTTATTCCATCTTTTAACAAATACTTGCCAAGCGTCTTATTTTGTGCCAAGTTGTTCTAGGCATGGGGATACAACAATGAACAAAATGAGGTCCTTGGCCTCATAGAACTTAAATTCAGTCAGGGGGAAAGAGACAATCAACAAATATATATGCAGATAAATAAAATGTCAAAAATAAGTATTATATTAGGAAAATACAACAGAGAAAGGGGACAGAAAGTAGAGATGCTCTGTCTGTCATGATAAGGTAGTCAGAGAAGACTTCCTGGGGTAGTGACATTTGAACAGAAACCAGAAGGAAGGAAGAGAGCCATGCAGAGATCTAGAGGGAATGCATTCTAGGCAAAGGGACAATCAGAAGTAAAGGATACTCTGGGACATTACAGTCTAATAAAGAAATGTATAAAAGTTATCAACATAGGGGAGCCTGGGTAGCTGTCAGTTAAACATCTGACTCTTGATTTCGGCTCAGGTCATGATCTTGGGGTTGTAAGATCAAGCACTATTTTGGGCTCCATGCTAGACATGCAGCCTGATTAAAATTCTCTCCCTCTGCCCCTCTGCCCCCATCTATCCCTCTCTCTCTCTCTCCCCATTTCTTAAAAAGAAAGTTATCAACATAAATTACTGGAATGACTAATATATCTTGATGACATGAAGGTTTCTCAGAAATAATCACAAATATGAGTTGTGATTTTAAAATTTGAGTTAAATATAAGTTAAAACATGAGTTGAAATTTACAGAAACAAAATGGGAGAGATGTATGTGCTAAAAGCAAAAACAAAAACCACATGAAAGACCTAATGATATGAAAGCACTACCATTTCCAGGGAATGACAAGTAGTTAAAGGTATTTATATTCTAGGGAGAAAGTGACAAGGAAACTAAGCCCAGGCTGGCTGGGTTGCCAAAGGCATTAAAAAAAAGGGGGGGGGGGCATTGTATGTGACAATAAATAACTTGTAAAGAATCTAAATTTACAAGTTGCTTCCACTCAACTACTATGGTCTCCTTAAAAATATCATAGCTTAGAACAGATTGCTTACATATACAACTGTAACTACTAGATGCTTTATTGTTTCCAGGAAATCCAGGCTTGTCACCCCCTGATTCCCTTTCAGTGCTTCTCTACTGTGCACTTTCTCTCATCCTATAAAGAACATGGGAAAGTCTTCACTCCATTCCTGTATTAGGAAATGTGGCCTCAGCTTCCTTTGTACTCTGTAGGCTTCTAGAACCAAGATCCATCAAGAGATAGACGAAAGAAGTTAATGTTTCCATATTTAGGATTATTTTATTCACTCTGCTTAGAATTTGTTGAGAGAAAAAAAAAAAAACAAAACCCTAAGGTTCCTTTCCTTTCCAGCTCTTTGTTTAGGTCAAAACTACCACCAATACCCCTACTAGGTCTCTGGTGCCTTCTCCTGCAGTCCCAGGTCTATTTTTCTAGACCAATAAAATGGCTTGAACAGTTGGCTCTCATCAAGATAGCACCAAATGTTGGTAGATCATGTCTAACACTCTGGTCTCTAAGTCACAAAACACTGATTTACTTTAGATGTTTCACTTCCTCCACAGAAAGCACACACATGATCACAGAGAGAGCTAGAAATGAAAAGGAAATGTTCTTACATCAATGCCAGTATTTTTTTCCTTTTTTAAACTAAGAGTAAAAGAGACTGGAGCTACACTGAATGATTATTGTTTTGGTGCAGTTGGTGCACCATATGTTTCTGAGCTTTGGGTAACACTGGATTTGGCAGGGGATAGGCTGCTGACAGCAGTTAGGGAAAGTTTATTAAGCAATGTTACTGCTCCCAGTTGTATAAAGTCTGCAGGGGTAGAAGTGAAGGAATGGAGGGGGCCAAGATTTTTGTATGCCTGGTAGCATATGCTTGAAGCATATTTGTCTGCTGTTTCATCTTCACCTTGTTTCTCACTTTGATAAATGAAACCACCTCTTCCCTTCAGAATAAGGGCCCAGAATAATGATTCCCTTCAGAATCATTCAAATATAGCGATAAGACTAAAGCCATTATTGTTAGAGAAGACACAAATTTCTTAGCAAAAATCACAGGTAAATCTAGGATATACATAGAGCTTTTCTTGTATGCATCAAAAATTATCACTACCAAATGTTGGACACTATTGAATGAGAGACCAATGTACTTCAAAATCTTTTGAATTATGTTAGAGTAGTTGACACAGGTTCAATTCTTTCAGGAAACAGTTAATGAATACATGATATATACCAGTGCATGATGTAGTGTCTGTATGTGTGTATGTGTGTGTGTGAGAGAGAGAGACAGACAGACAGACAGACTCTCTGTGTTGGTACGTGTGTATATGGTGGGGCAGGAATGGAAGATAACATGAAGTTATCTTTTTTGATTGTTAAAAGTATGTGTAATTAGCAGATAACATTTATAACACTACCTTTTACAAAACCTTCCATTTCTACATGTAAAATAACAAAGATCAGATAACAAATAACAAAGGTTAATATTTTATATTAACATTACTTCAAAATATGCAAATATCTATTCAAAATGTTAAACATTAAGAATATATTTCCAAGAAAATCTATCTGGTAATCACCTGGTTAGCTTAGTTATTATTACTATTATTAACTAAGTTAGCTTCATTATTATTCTCTGCTGGCCATTTCCTCAACTTCCAAACAATATTAGAATATTATTTCAGTTGGAAAACTTCTTTTCAGGAACAAAACCCTCTAACTAGTCCATGAGTTCTCCAGCTACACTGTTCAACAGAAACAAAAACTAGAGACCAGTGTGCTCACATGTAATACCTAATAGGTCAGAAACACTGAGGTAAGAAACATTCCTTACAACAGATTCTTCAATCACAGCAATACCTCATGGACTAAAAATTGTTCTAGCACAAAACCAAGGTAATAGAAACATAAATTTTTACTGAGAATTCTCTGAAGAGCTATAGCAAGCTTTAGGAGTAAAGATTTTTTCAAGGGCACCTAGGTGGCTCAGTTGGGTTAAGTGTCTAACTCTTGGTTTTGGCTCAGGTCATGATCTTGCAGTGGTGGGACTGAGCCCCAAGCTGGGCTCTATACTCAGTGAGGAGTCTGCTTCAGTTTCTTCCTCCCTCTCCTTCTGCCCTTCCCTGCTCACGCGCTCTGTCTTCCTCTCTCTCAAATAAATAAAATCTTAAAAAAAAAAAAAAAAGGAAAGAAACAAGAAGAGGAGGGACCTTAGGCTTATTGCTCTACCAAAATGATTTGGTAAAAGCAAAAAACTTTTCTCCTTGAAGCAATGTAAAAGAAAACAAAAACAAAAACAAAAAATTAGTAGACATTATCCAGCCCCAATTAAAATGGATTTTTCAGTATATTTTCTTTGCTCCCAAATCTGAAACTGTATTTAGGCATTTCATGAAATGCACAAAATCTCTTAATTTTCACTTGATAATTATTCTGCAATCATAAAAAGCATTAACACAAGTTCCACTTCTTGCAACTGATTCAATATTTGTTTCCAACAACTTTTTACAGACTTAAGAGGTATACCAAAAAAACAGTGTATAAAAAAGAATGGTATTTTGGGCCGTGGGAAAAGGATTTAGAAGCTTTTCACTGACTTGAAGATACACATAATATTCCGGAATAAATCTACAACCCAGTATTTAGATTCAAAAGCAAAAAATTCAAGGAGAAATTCAAATTCAATGGAATTTAGAAGGTTTGACAAGGAGTCCACAAAAGTAAAATCAGGGTGAGGTGCTTGGCTGGCCTAGTCAAAAGAGCATGCAACTCTTGATCTCAAGGTTATGAGTTCCAGGGATCCCTGGGTGGCGCAGCGGTTTGGCGCCTGCCTTTGGCCCAGGGCGCGATCCTGGAGACCCGGGACTGAATCCCACATCGGGCTCTCGGTGCATGGAGCCTGCTTCTCCCTCTGACTGTGTCTCTGCCTCTCTCTCTCTCTCTCTCTGTGACTATCATAAATAAATAAAAAAAATTTAAAAAAAAAGGTTATGAGTTCTAGCCCTACAATAACTATAGAAATTACTTAAAGAAAACTTAAAAATTTTTTTTACTTATAAAAATAAAGTCAGGGTGGTTTTAGAAGGCTATGTCATCTCTATAAGTTAACAGTGTGGCAGTCTTTGGGCTTTTAAATTATTTTTAAGTAGTAATATAGTCTTAGGCTACTTTTTTTTTTTCTTTTTTAGTCTTAGGCTACATTAAAAAAAAAAAGCACATTAAGGGAAGTGTTATTTCCATTGTATTCTATTCTATATGTTTAGTCCATATCAGGAATACTGTATAATTTAGTACCAGAAAAACAACCACAATTAGAATAGTAAAAGACCCAGAAGTTATATCATACAAGCAACTACTAAATAAAAACGGATGGTGCTGGAAAGACTGAGTATACAATAGTAGACCAGAATTACTGTTTTACTAGCAGTGATTCCCACACTTGGCTGATCACAATCTCTTTGGATACTTTTTAGAAGTACAGAGACTATGGAGACTGATTACAAGAGATGCTGATTTAGAAAGTCTTAGTGAGGACCCAGAATTCTAATAATCTTCTGGGCAGAAACTAAGATGAATGGGTACAAGTTCCACAAAGAAAGATTTCTTTTCTCAGCACAGTTAAGGGCTTAAAAACATTCAGAACATTCCAGAAACAAAATGGTTTTCTTGCGAAGTAATAAGATTACTATTTCTGGGTAAATGTCTAAGCAGAAGGCAGACAGCCACATGCCATGGGTATATAGAGGATATATGAATCTGAAAATGAAAAAGAGTAAAGTACTCAATAATTTATTGCTGAGTAAACCCCCAGACACAAGAACACCGTTATACAATTTTAGTTACACACAGTAAATGCTCCTTCTCCATGAGAATATAACCATGAAGTTCTGATTTTCATTACACATCATAGTCATTTCAGTTAGACTGCAAACATCTTTTTACTGAGGCAAATGCCATAAAATGAAATAGAAGTTTCCATCTAGCTAGAGTCCAGAGAACCTAGATTTTTATTGTTAAATAAATAATAAACTTAGCTTCAAGAGACAGTACTAAACTTTCTGTTAAACTGTGATGATACTGGTAAATGTAAGAAAGAAGAGAGGAGGAGGACTCTCGGGCCACACAGAATTCTGATTATTCACGGTACTGTAAATCACCTCTACATAGGATATCTAACTTGTCCCATAAAGATGTAATAGTAATCACCCCAAATTGGAATAAAAGATGTTGTGTGAGCTAAATAAACATAATTTCTCTAGCATTCTGCATTTATTATATAAAACTTGTTAAGTAACTTAATGTTACATCGAGTTATCATAAACCAGCAAAACAAAGTGAGAATATGAATAGTGTAGAACTCATTTGGTCTAGAGTTGGATGCTCAAATGACTTTTCTTATATGTTTGATAGATAAAAAAGCTAGTCTCAGGTATCTAAGTTGGTACAGGTAATTAGATGTCTCAGCCTTTTAAAATAGGACTATTATCAAAGATTGGGTAGTTTAATTGGTAACAAAAGTGACAGGTATAAACACCTACAAGTAAAAACCTGGCAGATTTCTAAAATGAACTCACTTATGACCTGGACAATGTTACTGCTATTTTTGTGCCAATGTAAAGGTGCACCACCAAAAACATCTTCCTCCTACATAATAAAAGGCTATTCTGAAACTATTATTTTTGGGAGAGGTCAGTGAAAAATACCCCTATTACTCAATCTGAACTTTTATTGGTCTAAAAGAGGTTAAGGAATCCGGTTAAGGAATTTTCATACAAAGAACTTCAACCTGCTACCAGTACAGGCTTGATGCTAATAATAGAGGAGGAAAAACCAAACACAAGATTGGAATTAGATGTTTTACATGTATTAACTCATTTAACCTCATGGAAACACTGCAAAGTACTAGCAATCCCAATTTATCAGTGAGAAAATTAAGACACAGACAGCTTCAGTTACTAGTCTAAGGTCAGAGATAGGAGGTTACAGCAATGAGACTAGAACATAGGTAGTATGATTCCAAAGTCCATCTTGTGACCACAAGCTGGGCTGCCCTCCCACTGGCACATCATCTGCCACTCTCTCCCCTGAGATAACATACTGCACTCTCCAGCCAAATACACGTTTTATTCCTGAACAGTTTATTCCTTAAATCCCATCTATCTGTTCCTCCTCCTTAGATAAACAAGACTGGATAAAACAGGAGGGAAATCACTCTCCTCTAAAGCTCAACTCTCAATTGCCACCCTAATTAACTCTCTCAATCTTGTCTACCTTCCAGGAGAAACAAAGATACCAAGTATCACATTAATTTTTTAAAAATTCCTTAGTCAAACTTTCTAACCATCCAGACTAAAAAGAAAAAGAGAGAAAAACAGAAGGAGAAGAGAGAGGAGGAAGGACAAAAAGGGAAAAAGAACTAAAGGAAGAAAAGGAAAGTGGCAGAGGACAAAACCCCCTAAATCCCCTTTCTTCATTTTAAAATCCCTGTATTTCTCCTAATGAATTAGTCTTACTCCAAAATACGACTCCTAGGCTCATCTGGGGAGTAAAGAGGGTCACCCTCCCCAGTTTCTACCTTCCAAGATGGGGTATTATCCTCTTTCCTCCCAACATTTTTAATTTGGTGGGAGGATCTTCCCTGGTACACTCTTTTTTTTTTTTTTTTCCCCCCTGGTACACTCTTGATGAATAAGGATAGAAGCCCTCTCTGGGAAGACTGTGTAGGGAAGAATATGACCAGCTCAAATAGGACTGATCGATGAAATAACAAAGAGCACAGCTGCTCAAAGTATCTGTAAAGAACTAATCTTTTTAGGCAGCCTGGGGAGCTCAGTGGTTTGGCACCGCCTTTGGTCCAGGGCGTGATCCTGGAGACCTGGGATCAAGTCCCACATCGGGGTCCCTGCATGGAGCCTGTATCTCTCTCTGCCTGTGGGTCTCTGCCTCTCTCTCTCTCTCTCTCTTTCTTTCTCTCTGTGTCGCTCATGAATAAATAAATAAAATCTTAAAAAAAAAAGAACTAATCTTTTTAAATCTCCAATCTGTTTCAGACAAATGCTGCTAACAAAAATACAACAAAAATATTATCAGAAAAATTAATTTTAAAAGTATATAAAAGACAAGCCCCCAATTTTATTAGAATCAAGAGACTTGGGATCCCTGGGTGGCACAGCGGTTTAGCGCCTGCCTTTGGCCCAGGGCCAATCCTGGAGACCCGGGATCGAATCCCACGTCGGGCTCCCAGTGCATGGAGCCTGCCTCTCCCTCTGCCTATGTCTATGTCTCTACCTCTGTGTGTGTGTGTGTGTGTGTGTGTGTGTGTGACTATCATAAATAAATAAAAATTTTAAAAAAAAGAATCAAGAGACTTGAAATTATTGGGCCAAACTGATATAAGAATTTCTAAATACTTCAAAAAAAAAAAAAACTAAATACTTATTCTCAATTTCTAACATACAGTATCAGAAACTGACAACACTTTGAAAAACACCGTATTAGAACATCAAAGACTTCTTTCTGTGCCCTAAAGATCATATTTGAAAGAGCTAAAAAAAACTTTTAGAAATTCAGAAAAATATGGGCACCTGGACAGCTCAGTTGGTTAAGGTTCTGACCCATGATTTCTGCTCAGGTCATGATCTCATGGATTGTGGGATTGAGGCCCACCCACATCAGGCTCCCTGTTTAGCAGGGAATCTATTTAGAATTCTCTTTCTCCTTTTCCCTCTGCCTCTCCTCCCACTTGTGTGCACATGCTGGCTGGCTCTCTCTCACTCTCTAAAATAAATTTTAAAATATTTTTTAATTCAGAAAAAAAATTTTTTTTCTAAATATCAACAGGAATTACCAGAAGGAATAAGACAATGCAATTATGGACAACTTTTCTTTTTTTTTTAAGATTTTATTTATTTATTAAGAGACACAGAGAGAGAGGCAGAGACATAGGCAAAAGGAGAAGCAGGCTCTATACAGGACGCCCAATGTGGGACTCGATCCTGGGTCTCCAGGATCATGCCCTGGGCCAAACGCAGATACTCAACCACTAAGCCACCTAGGCGTCCCACTTATGGACAACTTTTAAAATTTTCTTCCTTATACTTCATATTTTAAAAATTCATAGAAGTAGGGCAGCCCAGGTGGCTCAGCAGTTTAGTGCCACCTTCGACCCAGGGCGTGACCTGGAGACCCAGGATCGAGTCCCATGTCGGGGTCCCTGCATGGAGTCTGCTTCTGCCTCTGTGTGTGTGTGTGTGTCTCTCATGAATAAATAAATTAAAATATTTAAAAATAAATAAATAAAAGTTAGTAGAAGTAAATAAAATTTTTTAAAAGCAAATATTTCAATTGCTATAGCTTATCTTCTGGCATATAAATGTCTGAATACTCAAAACATCTCTTCTGCCTTTTTATCTTTGTATATTTCTTATATTCTCCTTCCTTTCTTTACACAGCCTTCAATTCCCCAGTGTAAAAAAAAAAAAAGTAAGCAGAATTTATGTAAAATTTCCTGAGGGTGGGTATTATGAGTATTGATCCCCTAGTTTGGAAGATCTATTAAAACATTAAAATGTTTACTGTGTTTACACATGTCCTTTTGATTAAAAATTAATGAAAGAATTCACAGATATCAATAAAATTCACAACTATGCAAACACTCTTACAAGGTTTTAGATGCTCTGAAAGAAGCTGCTTTTGCTGTGAGGCACAGTAACTTATTCAGAAAAAAAAATTATACTTTGAGTTATTTAGGTATGAATAGTGACCACTGTCAAAGAAGTATCATTTTTAGATTCTCTACTATATACAAAGTTTTTATATTAAAAGTTTGCCCCACAAAGGAAATACATATAGTTCTGAAAAGTATGTAAACAGTAAGATTATTTTTCACATATCAAAAAACTAAACTATAAATAGGATAACTGCATGTTGCCAGAGTGTAGGGAAACAGACACCTTCATACATTATTGGTGGGTAATTTGCAATATATATTAAAATAACAAAAGTATATGTATTTTTGATGCAGCAAATCTACTTCCAGGAATTATCCTACAAATATCTTCACACATGGGTAAAATCATGTACAAGCAATTCTGCTGCAATACAACATATGTGTCCCTAAAAATCTCTGTGCTATGCAACATTATGCCATGAGAACCTCATGGAAAAAATACAGTTTATGGAGAAAATATGGCTTAAGGGAAAAATAGAATTAAAGACACAACACTCTGGGACTTTACCTTGAAAAAGACCAGAAGTTTGCTAGAAATGGGCTATAGCTGCCATAAAAGCTGGTTATTGTGACATAATGGAAGGAGAGTTGTCTGAAATCGAAAAGCAAGTTATAACATCAGACGTGGATAGAAGTGGCTCATAACACATTCAGTGAACTAAGCAGATGTTTGAGGTATGTGTGTTTTGTGTATTCCCCCTAAGCAGTTCAGTTCAGCTGGGTTCAGTATTCTATGTTCTCCTGGTTTTTCTCTCAGACTAAATCACACATAAGCAAATACAAAATCCATATTCAAATTGTTCCCTGAAATATCAATTGTATTGGCACAAATTCACATATTCAAAACAAACATAATACCAGAACTCATTGTATGTAGCTCTGTCAGTATGAGAGATCTAAACAATAAAATTCTTGGCAATTGTTAAAAAAAAATTGAGGAATTGACGATTATACCTCAATAAAGCTAAAAAAAGAAAACAACAACAAAACTTCTAAGTAATGACAAGGCAAGGTCTAAATATAAGCACTGATTAAGTTAAAAAAGAAAAAGCAAGACACAAAAGAGTATGCACAAAATGCTGCCATTTGTGTAAGAAAGGGGAAAAATAAGCATAAGTTCACATCTGACTCTTATGCATAAAAAATTTCTGAAAGGATACTCAAAAAATTATTAACTATGGTCACTGATACTGAAGCTGGGCACACAAGAGACACAGGTAAAAGGTTACTCATTTGAAAATGAGCACAACATGTAAGATAACATAGAGATTACCATACATGTTTATTACATTGTTTCTTACTTGAACTTATAAATGTATTCAATAGATAAACAAAATGAATTAAAGTTTGTTTACTCTCAAGAAAGAGGAAAATATAAAGGATTCCTTTTTTTCCTCAATTTCCTATTTCAAGTCCAATAATTGAATAAATAGCTACCACAGCAGTAGAAACAGATAATTATTTATATGCCTCTTGACCATATACGTCTTCTACAGAGAAGATTTCAGTTTTTCTGAAATATCTATCAACACAAAGTAAATTCTGGTGAAATCTGGTTTAAACAATCGTATCTCAAATTATTTTTAAAGTATCCAAGTTCTCATGAGTAGAATCCTTTACCTACTAAAAATAGAACACAATACCTAGCCCTAAAGAATTCCATAAAATAATTTGCAATGAAAACCTATGGGCTCAAATAAAATCAGAAATGAAAAAGGACATGTTAAAAGATACCACAGAGAAAACAAAGGATCATAAGAGACTACTATGGACAATCATATGCCAGCTAATTGCATAAGCTAGAAAAAATGGTAAATTCCTAAAAACATACAACCTACCAAGACTGAATCATGATGAAATAGGAAATCTGAATAAACCAATTACCAGTAAGGAGATCAAATCAATAATCCAAAACCTCCAAACAAATAAAATCCAAAACCAGATAGCTTCACTGATAAAAAAATCTACCAAACGTTAAAAAAAAAAAAAGTGATACCAATCTTTTTCAAATGCTTCCCCAAAAAATTAAAGAGTAGGGAACACTTCCCAACCCATTTCATGAGGCTGGCATTACCCGGATACCAAAACCAAACAAAGATGCCACAAGAAAAAAAACGTATAGGCTAATATACCCGATGAACACAGATGCAAAAATCCTCAGCAAAATATTAGAAAGCCAAACACAACATATTAAAAGGATCATACACCATGATCAAGTAAAGATTTATTCCAGGAATGCAAGGTTAGTTCAATATTTGCAAATCAGTGTGATATACTACATTAACAAAATGTAGAGCAAAAATCACAGGATCATAACAATAGATGCAGAAAAAGCATTTGACGAAACTGAACATCCATTTATGACAACTCTCAAAAAAGTATGGAGGAAACATACCTCAACGTAATAAGAGCCATCTATCACAAGCCTACCGCTAACATTACACTCAATGATAAAAAGCTGAAAACCTTTCCTCTAAAATCAGAACACAAGGATGCCCATTCTCATCACTTTTATTCAACATAGTATTGGAAGTCCTAACCGGACCAATTAGGCGAGATAGATAAACGGCATCCAAATTGGAATGAAAGCAATCAAACCATCACTATTTACAGATGACATTATATATTAGAAAATATTAGAGATACCATCAAAAAAAGTGTTAGAATACAAGAATTCTGTAAAGTTGCAGAATACAAAATCAATGCACAAATATCTGATGCACTTCTATACACAAATAATGAACCAGAAAGAGATATAAAGAAAGTAATTCCATTTATACCAAATATGTTTAATACCAAATGTATAATACCAAATAATACCAAAATGAATAAAATACATATAGGAATAAATTTAACCAAGTATTGGTGAAAGACCTGTAAGATGAAAACTATAAGACACTGATGAAAGAAATTGAAAAAGAAAACATAAATGGAAAGATATTCTGATATCAACAAATATCAATTCAATGCAATCCCTACAAAAATTCTAATGACATTTTTCAAAGAAATCATCCGAAAAAACTAATCCTAAATTTGTATGGAACCACATACACAAAAAATAAATAACCAAAGCAATCCTTATAAAGAAGAATAAAGCTGGAGGCATCATACTCCCTGATTTCCAACTATATTACAAAGCTACAGTAATTAAAACAGTATGGTTACTGGCATTAAAAACAGACACATAAGTTAATGGAACAGAACAGAGAGTCCAAAAATAAACCCACATATATATGGCCAATTAACTTATGACAAAGGAGCCAAAAATTACACAATGGGAAAAGAGGGCAGTCTCCTCAATAAACAGTATTGGGAATACTGGATAGCCACCTACAAGAATAAAATTTGACTACTCAAAATGAATTAAGGACTTGAATATGTGACTTAAAACCATAAAACTCCTAGAGAAAAACATAGGCAATAAACTCCTTAACACAGGCCTTAGTGATAATTTTAAAATTAACACCAAAAGCAACAGAAGCAAAAATGAGACTATACCATACTAAAGAGCTTCTGTATAGCAAAGGAAACTATTAATAAAATAAAAGGTAACCTAATAAGTGGGAGAAAATATTTGCAAATCATATAAGGTGCTAATATATAAAGAACTCCTACAACTAAACAGCAAAAAAAAAAAAAAAATTCCAATTAAAATCATAGCAGATGATCTGAATGGCCGTTTTCCAAAGAATACATACAGATGGCCAGCAGGTACATGAAAAGATGTTCAACATCATTAATCATAGGAAAATACAAATCTACAATGAGATTTGTACAAAACACAAAACTACAATGAGATTATCACCTCACACCTGTTTAGAATGGCTATTAACAAAAAGATAAAAAGTGTTAACAAGGATGTGGAGAAAAAAGGAACCCTCATGCACTGACCATTAGTGGAAATGTAAACTCGTGAAGCCACTGTGGAAAACAGCATGAAGGTTCTTTAAAAAATTAAAAATAAAACTACCATATGATACACCAATTCCACTTCTGAATATTTATCTGAAAAAGACAAAAACACTAACTCTAAAAGATATATGTACCCCATGTTCACTGAAGCATTATTTACAATAGCCAAGATATAGAAAAAACCTAAGTGTTGGTCAATGAGTGAATGGACAAGAAATTGTATTATATACTTATATACAAATATATATATACCAGTTGTTCAAGTTGACCCTTGAACAATACTAGGGTTAGGAATGCTGGCCCCCTGCACAGCTGAAAATCTACAATTAACTTTTGATTCTCGAAAACCTTAACTATTAATAAGCCTACTACTGATCAAAAGTCTTGCTGATAATAAAGTGGATTAACATATATTTTGTATGCCATATGTGTTACATACTGTATTTGTCCAACAAACTAAGCTAGAGAAAATAAAATATTAAGAAAACCATAAGAGAAAATACATCTACAGTAGTGTACTGTAAAAAATCCACATATAGGGGGATCCCTGGGTGGCTCAGCAGTTTAGCGCCTGCCTTCGGCCCAGGGCGCGATGCTGGAGTCCCGGGATCGAGTTCCGTATGGCCTCTCTGCGTGGGGCCTGCTTCTCCCTCTGCCTGTATCTCTGCCTCTCTCTCTCTCTGTGTCTCTCATGAATAAATAAATAAAATCTTTAAAAAAAAATCCACATATAAATGGACCTGTGTACTTCAAACTTGCCTTGTTCAAGGATCAGTTGTAAAATGTACTATTATTCAGCCATAATAAAGAAAGAAATCTTGCCATTTGCAACAGCAAGATGGAACCTGCAGGGTATTATGTTAAATGAAATAAAAAGTCGGACACAGAAAAAGAAATACCATATATATGAGCTCTCTTATATGTGGAATCTAAAATGAAAAAACAAATGAACAAAAAACAAACAAACAAAACAAGCAAGCTCATATATAGAGGATAGTTTGGTGATCGTCAGAGGTGGGGAAGGGGGTTGGAGAAATGGATGAATTATTTTCTTTTTTTTAAGTTTCAATAAGTTGTTTTAGAAAAAAAAAAACAAGTATAGGGAAAGTTTCTTCTCCCTATATTTATACCATTAACAGCTCATACCTATCATTTGAGTTGTCTGCTAAAGGAGAATAAAATGTCAGTTATAATTATGAAGTCACATAATGAAGTGAAAATATCTTTAATCAAAAACATAATCACTTTGTGAAGAGTCACACATTATGGATTGAAAAATCTACTTCCAAACAGAGTTGAAAAAGGAAAGAAACCTCAAAATGTTACATATTAATCAGATATCTTCCTTCTTACTCTAGTTTTCCCTTCCTCTTCTTATATTGGATGCATGCATATACTCATTCATTCTGTGCCTATCTTTTAAATGCCAAGAAGGCAATGAGAAATAGGCAATACACAGTGAACAAGAAAAATGTGGGCTCTGCTTCTGTCAGTCTAGAAAGTGGACAGACAGTACTTAAATATAATTATTAGTATAATTAAATATACTACCTTTTGTTAATGCAAGGTACAATGTGTAAAAAATACAGGGATCTTACCGAGTCTAGGAGTCAACCAGGTGACTCAGAAAGTCTAAGTGTTAGCCAAACAGAGAGAATTTCCAAAGATCAGTAATATGAAGATCCTGAGCTAGGAATACATCTACAATAGCAAAATACATATAAAAGTCAAGGAAATAGATGAAAACACAAAAGCATCTCTGTTACACGTATTTCATTTTCATATTTAGCCATGAGCAAAGGATTCCTGGAGGTGCCCTAATTTTAAATTTAGCCACTGAATTTGAGTAAGAAATAAATGTAATGCTAATATCTTTCTGCAGGTACAATCCAAATGAGCCTGCTTTTTAAAGCACACATTTGAAAAAAAATAAATAAAGCACACATTTGGTTTTTCAAGGCTTAGGCCTGACCTCAAAGCCCAGGTCACTCTTCATTTGGATTACTGGCTGAACATCCAGGTTTAGCTAAGCAATAGCAAAATAACTCTTAGTTCTCCAAGAAGGATTCTCAAATAACAGATATAACAATGTAGTTATTCCTCTCAGGCTAACTGACCAAGTTATATCTCCCTCCCAGCATGAGGCTAAACTGCAATCTGGCAATCTCAAAGAAATAAGTGCTGATGGCTAACAGTGGTCCAAAACCTTACTATGTTTTGAGGGTACCTGGGTGGCTCAGTAAGTTAAGTGTCTCCCTTTGGCTCAGGTCATGACCCCAGAGTCCCAGATCAGGCTCCTTGCTCAGTGGGGAGTCTGTTTTTCCCTTTGACCATCCCCCTTCTCATGCTGTTTCAAATAAATAAAAATCTTGAAAACAAACAAAAAAACCTTATGATTTGAAACTGGAGAATAGCACACTAGATATACATTGTTCTAATGTTGCAACAGTTAACACAAAACAGATTCCCATTTTATTAAATTAAGCTCTTTCATGATCTCTATATAAATCTTTGTGATGATATATAGACAAGCCACATTACAAATAAACTTTAGGCCTAAACTCCAAAATAATTCATTAAGATATTTTCTAATTGGAACATTAGAGATGAGCACAGTCAACTTATCTTTCCAAAATGAATTTTGCTTCATAAACTGGTAACTATATTTCTATCATGATCATATCATGTTGTACACAGCTCCTTGCATAGAAGTTGTTCCTCTACTTTTTTTTTACCTCTATTAGAATACTGATAGTATCTGAATTATTATTTTCACTTCTTTAAATAAAAGGTAATTACTAGTAGTATAAAAATATCAATTATCTTCTCAATTTTAAAATACTAAGCAGAAAGATTTGGCAGTAAATAAATTACTGTTAATACACGCCCTCATAATTCTCAGCAGTATTATTAAAAATACGAAAATATCACAAGAAAGTGTTAATTCATTTAATCTAAGCACAATGGCTTTCTTTGAGAGAAATAATGCATATGATAAGGAATCATACATAAAGCAGTCTTTGGGGGAAAAAAGAAACCTAAACCAATGTATAGTCTTACGCAATTTTTTTTTTAAGATTTTATTTATTTATTCATGAGAGACACAAGAGAGAGAGGCAGAGACATAGGCAGAGGGAGAAGCAGGCTCCATGTAGGTAGCCTGATGTGGGACTCGACCCCAGGATCCCAGGATTACGACCTGAGCCAAAGGCAGATGCTCAACCACTAAGCCACCCAGGCACCCCTGTCTTACACAATTCTTAAGTCACAATTACTCATTTGGTGTGAGCTTGAAAGTGTCACACCTGCTGGAAATAAATCTTCTGAAATCAGAAAGACTCATACGTAATGCCTTTATATTTACTACCACCAACGAAAATTTAATGAGGAACTACATTATAAGGAGACATTTAATTTTATTTTTTGCAAGATTTTATTTATTTATCTGAAACAGAAAAAGTGTACACAGAGGAGAAGGGAAGCTGACTTCCTGCTGAGGAGAGAGCCCAAAGCAGGACTCTATCCCAGGACCTGAGATCATGACCTGAGCTGAAAGCAGACGCTTAACTGAGTCACCCATGTACCCCAAGGCATATAATTTTAGATAAATCTGATTTTTCTGGAATTGAATTTGTAGGCTGATATCTATTTTTGCTCTAGTTTTTAGGACTAAGCCAAATGGAACCTGAAATTGGCAATGAGTGGCTCGTTTCTCCTTCATTAGGTCAAATGTGCATCTGGCAAGCTATCAGTCCAGACATGTTCTGGTTATCAGTGTACTGGCCAAAGCAGCCCCAGAGTAATTCAACGTGCTGCATTAGTACTGTTCAGGTTGCAAAAATAAACTATTTCCCCAGACTTTACTTAGAAAACAGCTTGTACTGATTTTCATAAAAATGTCCTCTTACATATTCATCAATTCAGTAACATTTCCATAAGAACTCAATTACTGGCAACAGAATAGTCATTCCCATTTTTACCAACAAAGCACATTATACTTTTACTTAATAATTTCAATTAACATTCAAAAGATTCTAAGTTTTTAAAATTTCCTAGACAGTTATATAGACTCAAATTTGAGTCCATGTAATACTAAATAAAAAAGCAGAAAACAACACATCACTAAAGAAAATACACAGCAAAATGGCAAGATGCTCAATCCAACTGTAAGATGAATAGGTTCTAGGGATCTAAATACTCCATAATGACTACAGTTAACAATACTATATTGTATACTTAAAATTTGCTAAGAAAATAGATCTTAAATGTTTTTACCACACTTGCACAAAAATAATTATGTGAAGTTAACTAATTTTATTGTGGTGATCCTTTCACAATATATATGTGAATACTTAATATATGATGCATGTCTTATAAATATTATGTCAATTATTCCTCAGTAAAGTTGGAAAAAAATTTTGACTGAGGAAGATGCTCAATGTCTTTCATTAGGCATAAGGGAAATTAAAGTGAAGGGTGGTTTTCTACAGCTGGATAGCCACATAAAAAAGAAGGAAATTGGTCCTTTTCCTCACACTATGCACAAAAATTAACCAAAATGAATAAATTTAAATGTACTAGCTACAACTATAAAGCTCTTACAAGAAAACATGGGAGTAAATCTTGAAGACTTTGAGTTTGGCAAAACCTTTTTAGATGTGACACGTAAAACATAAGCAATAAAAGGGAAAAACAGATTACACTGAACTTCATCAAAATTAAAAACTTTTGGGGCACCTGGGTGGCTCAGTGGTTGAACATCTGCCTTTGGCTCAGGATGTGATCCTGGCGTCCTGGGATCAAGTCCCACATCCGGCTTCCTGCATGGGGCCTGCTTCTCCCTCTGCCTGTGTCTCTGCCTCTGTGTTATCTCTCATGAATAAATAAAATCTCAAAATAAATAAATAAATAAAAATTAGTAAAGGATCTGAAGAGACATTCCTCCAAAGAAGAAATACAAGTATCTAATAATCATATAAAATGATGCTCAATATGAGTAGCCATCAGGAAAATGCAAACCAAAACAACAATACTACTTCATATTCACTACGATGACTCCAACAATAACAAGTGTTGCAAGAATGTGAAGAAAGCAGAACCCTTGTTAACACTGCTGAGGTGGGCACTTGACCAGATGAGCACTGGGTGTTATTCTGTATGTTGGCAAATTGAACACCAATAAAAAATAAATTTATTATTTTAAAAACAAACAAAAACAAAACACTGCTGATGGGAATTAAAATGATACAACCACTTTGGAAAACAGTCTCACCAGATCCTCAAATGTTTACCGTAAAATTAAAATTACCATATTATCCACTAATTCTATTCACAGATACTTGCCCAAAGCAGTAAAAACATACTTACATGCAAAAACTTGTACATGAATGTTTGCAGCACTGATTTAATTGGCATTTAGCATTTGCACCTTGAAACAAACTTTACCGTCTTCTGAGCTCTTGAGTTATTCAGGTATTTGATTAAACAATTTTCCTTGCATAACTTCTGAACTCTGACATTGGTTATTTTTAATAACAAATCATAAATAAATCATTTTTTCAAGTTAGAATATACACACCTAAGTTTCTGCTTTATAAATTTAATTTGGCTCTATTATCTCTTAACCAATGTCAAATTAGAAAAAAGTAATTCTTAAACTAAGTAGCTCTTCTGGAACTTAGCTGAAAAAAAGTGTATCATTACTGACAATTATGTAATTATTTTAAAAGGAGATTAAAGATTTCCATCATATTATAAAAATGATATTCCTTCCTTCATATGATTCTGGCACAAGAAACCTCTAACTTAAATGAGATAGAGAAGATGTGAAATGGATTCATCTCACTGATGCTATAAAAAAAAAATAAGGCACAGTTTACATGTCTCAGTTGTAAAGGTTATGAACCTTAGCTGTCACTTGAAAACTTCTGAAGGCATAAAAAAAAGCAATATAATATGCAAGCGATGTATTCAGCAAGTCAGCCAGACACTGAAGATACATTCCAAAGAGATTATTCAATATTCAATTTGTTTTCAGTCCAAGAAGAAAAGGAAATTATTCCAAAATTTAAATATGAACTAGCAACAGTAAAAGTTTCTATAACATGATCATATTAACTCTTAAAAAGCAGATAAAAATAATCAATATCAGAGTTCATAAGTCATGCAAGGAAAATTATTTAATCAAATACACAAATAAGTCAAGAGCCTGCTGCAGGGGATCCCTGAGTGGGGATCTCTGTTAGTCAACACAGACATCAAAATATTAAGGATCTCTGTTAGTCAACACAGACAAGGTTCACACCAGCATGTAAAAATTCCCACTGGGAATAGATAAATGGTGCTTTGTAACAGAAATGGAGAATAAAAAACTTCTGATGGATAAAGCAATGGCACACAGTAATTTAATATTGTAGTAAAAAATCCATATTCACATATAGTAAAAAAGAGTCATAGAACTGAAATGTATATTGAGAACCCACTCCTACCTTCTTCTGGGTAGAACTCAAATTACTTTATTGAATTACTTAACACTGCAACATTGCTATTTATTAAAACAGTAGTCTAAAGAATCATTTACCTTCTTGAATCATGATTAGCTGACTAGCCACATTTTTTAAATCCTAAATTAGTGTCTCCTGCCACTTACCATTTGCATAATTATTAGAAACACTAACTTATTTTAATATCAACCTATGGAAAATTATAAATATCAAATTAAAGAGAAATTTTAGAAAGATAAAACATGCAATATGCAAAATAAATTAATTTTGACCATTTATTCCTTTGAGTTATCTCAGCAATACTTTATCCACTGTTGTATTTTAAGGGGGCACATATATAACTCAGTCAGTAAGCATCTGACTCGATTTCAGCTCTGGTCATGATCTCAGGGTGGTGGAATGGAGCCCTGTGTCAGCTCCATGCTGGGCATCGAACCTGCCTAAGATTCTCTTTCTCTCTCTGCCCTTACCTGCCTCTCTTTAAAAAAAAAAAAAGTTTACGTACTATGAATAAATACAGCCTATGAGATTATAATTGGAGCTATTTTACTTAAAAATCTTTAAATAAATATTCTTTTTGTCGAGGTTATTTTGAGAAAAACTAATTTTAAAGCATAATTGCAAATGTCAAGGTTTCAAAGATTTAAAATATAATCTAAAATAATTTGAATATTATTTTACACAGAATCAAGTATATATAAAATATTCATAAAGTTTATAATAATTTAGTCACTTAAGAGATGTTTAGTAATTTTCAAATTGTTTATTGATTTTATTAAAATTTGCATATATAACATTCATTAATAAAACTACCCACACTTTATATTTGATTTTTTTGTTATTAAGTGCCACATAAGGGATGCCTGGGTGGCTCAGCAGTTGAGCGTCTCTACCTTTGGTTCAGGGCATGATCCTGGAGTTCCTGGATCCAGTCCCACATCGGGCTCCCTGCATGGAGCCTGCCTCTCCCTCTGCCTGTGTCTCTGCCTCTCTCTCTGTGTGTCTCTCACGAATTAATAAATGAAATTAAAAAAAAAAAAAACAGCCATATAAAGGTATGTATCGGTCAAAAAAAAATAAGCATTCATTTTTTTATTTTATACTTTATACTTTACAGACATTAATTTTTAAAAAACCCTCTAGATATAAAGAATAATTATAAAGCCAATAACATCAATTTTGTACATTGATAATAAATCCCTAAACATACTGACTCAGAAAGATGACCATAATATATGTATAAAGAAGAAAAGGAAAGTTCAGAATAACATGTATATGTAGAGGACAGTGGTACACATCAGAGCATAGAAATGATGAGTAAAAAAGCTGGAAAGATTACATCTGAGAAGGGAGGCTGGAAGAGGTTGAAGAAATTGTACTTTAAATTTTGTGTACTTTTATATTATTTGAATATTTTACAAGCATTAAACCTTAATTTTTAGATAAAAATATGTATTTGTTTTAAAAGATGATACTAGTCAGTATTCTCGAATTCTACATCTAATTAGGAAGGATTAGATTATGACCAAAGCCACAAAAGCAACAAATCTTAACTACCTGATAGTCAAACTCTAGAATGACTTCCTCATTTATGATATTTATCACCCATATATAAGTATCTACCTGAAGTATGTATAATATACATGTGCATGCATTCACAGCAACTGCATGTAGTGTAATTTAAGATGATCAAATATTCTCAGACTGTAAAGTTCTAGAACCAGGGACAAAGCGTCCCAGACTAACTTATGCCTGGTTCACAGCTGCTAGCATAACTTGTCTCAATCGTCTATTCTATTCTCTAATGACGAAAGAGTCCACATACTGAGTGTGAAGGACTGCCAAATCTTCGAGGGCTACTTGTATTTCATCAACAGAAGAAAACACACCTTTATGACCATTCCAAACGGGACATCTTCTGAGATGCCGCTCAATGGGTGGTACACAAACTAATTCTTCTTACAAAATTACTTTTCCATAAAAGGAGATGAGCTGTACTGTTTACTTCACTTCCTTTGTACTTTTACTCCACCTTAACTCATAGAGAAATAATGCCCTTAAGGCAAATGCTTTATGGCATTTGTTTTAGTAAAGGGCAAGGCATTTTATGACAACTAAAACAGCCCAATAAAGGAAGTGGTGACACATGCTCAACTAGGAGGCCTCAAAAACAAGTACTAACTAAATTGACACTGGCATTGCTGAAAAACTGACTCCAAAAGTATGAATACTTTAAAATGTGTAAGTATTCTATTTCAAAGATGTATAGATTAGGGTTATAAAAAGGTTTGTTTGCTTGTGTATTTCACTTGGAAGTGAAATTTTTGTACCAAAAAAATAACGAGAGATATTTAAGACTGCTGAGAGTATGCAAAGATATGATTTAGAAGTGACACTACATTTTTCAAAACTACTTAAAGGTAAAAAGGAAGTTAATTTAAGGATAGCACTTAATTTTTTTTTTTTTTGTATTTTAAAAACTATATTTCCCATGCTTAAATGGCAAAATAAACATTTCTTCCTCTGGGGAGGGGGGTGGTACAGAAAGGACAAGGGGGAGGAAATTATATTTCCATTTCTAAAGGACTTCAGGAAAGAATGACTAAAAAAGGAAAGAAAAAAGCTTTCCCCAATAAAATGAAGATAACAGAAATTTCTGAAAACCTGAATGAGTATGAATCTTTGCAAGTCAGATAAGCACCATTAATGGAAAAACAGCTCCCTGACTATTTGAAGGTTAAAAAAAAAAAGTTCCAAGAATGTCAATTACTCCAAGACAATGTACTTTTATCAAACATTAAACAATCTAAAAGTTGATTTCACACACAGAACCACCATTCAGCAAGCTAAAATGTATCTGCATCAACAACAAACGCCTGTAGTGAAGGATGCACTCACCAAAAAGAACAAGTTAATTCAGCATCTTAATACAAACCACCCAACTTGAAGAACTTATGCAGAAGAGTGGAGGAATCTAGGAAGGCTCGAGGAATCTAAGAAGGCTCAAAAGTTCTATTTCTCAAGTATATGTGTTCTTGCATCACTTGTGTCACCAATTAAAAACAGAAAATCCACTTTCTACCGTAGAGATTCTAATTCACTTAAGTATTGAGTGAGGCACTGGAATGTGTCTTTTAATTGAGAGTGCCAAATAATTCTGATACAGGTAGACCAAGAAACACTGTTTCAGAGAGTCCCCTACACCACATTAAGTTTTTTAGTGAAGCATACACAGCCCATCCGCAAAGCAACCAAAAGAAAGCCTAATACTCCCACCCCACTATAAGAATGACCCCCACATTAAGCACAGTCAATAAAGCAATTCTTGAACATTTGCAGTAAACAGGACAGAGTTTCCATTCCTAATGAATTTTTTAAGGGAGCACAGGCAGGCTAAAATCAGCAAGGAGAAACTGACTTTTTGGATATGTGCCACATGTCATGTTTTACTGGCTATATGTTTTAAAGAATGAATGGCCAGGCTGCAAGAAGTAAGAAAGCTGCAAGCAATACACAGAAAACAAACTGCAAGAATTTATCTGGATCCACAGTTTTCTTCAACTTACTGTTCAGGAAGGGAGCCACATGATTCTTGATGATAAATCATATTCAAATTACATTGAAATTATGCTGTTTTCTGATCACCTCTCCATCCCAGCTGGTCAAGTTCTACAAAGGCTGAAGTTCATTAACAAAATGTATACTGGTAGGTACTAACAGCTTTCAGTAAGGAAGGCTCTGGTGTGAGGCAAAATGTTTCTTATGTAGTGAAGTTAGGATTATAATCAGCTGCACATACCAGAAAATCCTTGGGTGGTTTTATTTTTTTTAAGATTTTATTTATTTGTGAGAAAGAGAGAGAGATGGAGAGAGAGAGCACACAGTGGGGGGGGGGGGTGAGCACAGACTCCCCACTGAGCAGGGAGCCCAATATAGTGCTGGATTCCAGGACCCAGAGACCATGACCTGAGCCAAAGGCAGATGTTTAACTGACTCAGCCACCCAGACGCCCCTCTACAGTGGTTTTAATAAAAAAGAAATTATTTTCTTCATGTAAAGGGAAAGGCAAAGGTGGACAATCCAAGGCAGCTCCACAATGGTATCACTGCCCCAGGTTCTTTCATTCTTTCTCCTCAGCTACCCATATATATATAGATTTCACCTACTTTTTAATTGTCACAAATGGTAGAAAGTCCAAGCACTATGTTAAGCTTCCTGCCAAGGAGAAGGTAATCAATAGGGAATAGAAGCACCTGACTCAGGGAAACAAATATAATCTAGCAGACATCCTCTTACACTGCATTGCAATGAGTCTACAAAGACAAATCACTTAGCTGGGCACAGTGCCACCCTAAAGAAAACAGGGTACTTGTAGTAAAGAGAGGATGAAAAGCAATGGAGAAGCAAACTGCAATGACTATCACCCCAAAATTTCTTATTAATAAAAGTCATCACAGAATTTTCATCTAGAGTGAGGTTTTGGTCTAGAGAGCTTATAATGAGGTCTAATATATCAGCATAATCTACTCATTAAAGATCTTTCTCTGATCTCCTAGAGCCTTAACACTATACTTTAGTGTTTTTATTTAGAGGCCACATATAAAACCTCATCTAATTTATCAAAAGCTAACTGATTCTTACCTAATAGTATCCTTTATTACTTGGTTATATTTCCAAATACAAAAAAAAATGTAGACTATTTTAAGAAAAGAAATGCTAATACTAACCTAGGTATCTACAGATAGTAACCTACAGTTCTATTTCTTGGAGTAGAAGAAATATAACTACTACCAAAGTGGCAGAACTTAGATGTACAGGATTTATCTGAGAGGTTGAATCTAAAGGATCTCAATAGCACACTGATTCCCAGTTCTGCCTTCCTGAGCCTAAGGAAGCCTATGATACTTCCTATTGAATCCGAGTGCAGATTCATAACCTACTGGCCTTTCACCACACAAGTATCACATAATTTATGTTCTTAACAGACAGAAAAGCCATTAGAGGTGACACTATTCCTTAAGCATAAGGTATCTACACTAGTTCACTCACTTCAACCACATAATTTCTCAACTATATAACATATATACATATATATATATTACATTAGTCATACAGTGTATGAAACAAATGCTTTTATTTATTGAGTACTTTATCACATCACTTGACAACATAGCACTAGCACAATAATATATAACCAAAGGGAGAGACATTGTATTCAGAATCATAGAGTGCTAACATAACTAAATGGGTAAGCCTAAGAGAAACAAACTTGGAAACAGTAGATGAACAGGAGAGAAATACAATTTGGCTAGTGTCAAAAAGACAAAAATAGAGATTTGTACTTTCTTCTGGTTCTTCTATCAAATAACAGATGTCCATTAGGCAGGTATTCACCTTGTGACTCTGTTCTCAAAACATTAATTTCTTTTCCTTCCACTCATTTCCTTCATGACACCTCCCTCCTCTTAAGAGTAGAGATACATCTGGTAGGGGAATGTCTCCTTGCCCTCAGTTACACTTCCTTCATCTAGTCATCTGATGAATCATGTGAGGCTTTACAAAACCACTCATGACAACTAATTGTCCAAGAGCTCCAATATGGGCATAACCTCCCCATGCCTAGGCAAATATTAGGAATATGAGTCTTGTCCTATATATGACATTACCCAATTGTAAACGATTTCTCCCCAAAACTTTCACTCTTCCATCCTCTAAAAAAATATCCCCACACTCTGCTGATTCACTTGTTTTTAAGTCAATATCCCTCACATGACTATGATCTTTTCAAGAAAAGGAAATATATCTTATTCATTTTTGTATCCCCAGAGCAAAATCACCAAATGAATGAAATGTACATTGAATTTCCCAATTATAGGGCAGCCTAGGTGGCTCAGCGGTTTAACACCTGCCTTCAGCCCAGGGCATGATCCTGGAGTCCTGGGATCAAGTCCCATGTCAGGCTCCCTTAGGCTTCTCCCTCAGCCTAAGTCTCTGCCTCTCTTTCTGGGTCTCTCATGAATAAATCAATAAAATCTTAAAAAAAAAAAAAAAAAGAAAAGAAAAGAGACCCTGTGTTAGAAAATATACAGGAATGACTTGTCTTATTACTTAGACTTCTACAAAAACTTTTTTAAAAGGCAATGAATACTTATTTCTAAGTATTTATTAAATATTTTATTACTAAGATGATTAAAACATTAATATGAACTTGCAAAAATTTTATATTGTAATTTTTCAATTTTATATTGCTTTCACTTACATATTATCTAATTTCATTCTCAAGAAAGTTCTGTAGCAACTTATCCCAATTTACAAGGAGAATGTTTGTTACTTAGTGATTTGAAATAAATTATCTAAGTGGATACACCCTAGCTAATAAATAGCACTAGACCCAGAACATCTGATTTCAAATCACTGCTTTTTTCACTATGGTATAAGACAGATCTCTACCTAGTTCTCAGTATCTTTTCCAACTAGGTATGTGTCTCTAGGCAAGTCACACAATTTCTCTGGCTTCCCTCAGTGTCCTCGTTTGTAAAATGAGGACACTAACTCCCTGTAGGATAACATGAGGTATGATGAAAAATGTGTCAAAGAGCTTTGTAAGTTATTCACAGCATATTTATTTTGATATATAAACAAGATAATCCTTAGATATAAAACCTAGTAAATATATTGATCCACACAAAGTAAATTAGTGACTTTTTTCCCTGAAGTTCATATATTCAAACAAGTTATTTTGCTGTGCTTTCTCCACAAATTTTTAGAACCTAAATTATCAGAAGAAGTTTTCTTAATTTATACTCTTCAAATTAAACTTTCCCCAAAAGAAAAATAACAAAAAGAAAAATGTTTTCAGCCATCACTTAACTCCATATATCAACAAGAAACAAAGGATTTTACTATAATCCAGAAGCAGTTTCCTGCTTTTTTTTCCTTCCTCTGTAAAATTACATGTCACACATAATGGAATTTGAACCTGAAGACAGAAATGCTGAGCTGGCTGGACCATAATCTCAGATTGGTAACATACCTCACTAGCAGCTTGCTAATAAAACCATACTTCGTACAGAATGTACCTTGTTTTGGGAGACATGCAGGAAATGTATCTAAGGTTTCAAATTGGTCCCTCTTGGGGTCACTGATTAGATTTCAACACAGGAGGTAAATATAGGGAATAAGGTGAAGAGGCATTAATCTTAAAGCAGTGCTTCCTAATGTGTGGTGTTAAAGATGATTTTAGATGGTACACACATGAAGAGTTTTTATCTTAATAGTTATTATATCCATCTTAATTGGTATTTTAAAATATAATGAAGAAATCAAAACCATGGTTCCATAAATGTGCATGACCAGAATGAGAATAAAGTATGAATTCTGGTTTCAAAACATGGCAAGAGGGGCATTTGGGTGGCTCAATTAAGTGTCTGCCTTCAGCTGAGGTCATATTCCCAGAGTCCCTGGATCAAGCCCCACATCAGGCTCCCTGCTCAGTAGGCAGTCTGCTTCTCCCTCTGCCCCTACCCCTCCTCATGCTTTCTCTCTCATTCCCTCTCTCTCTCAAAAAAAAAAAAAAAAAAAAAAAAAAAGGGCAAGAGGTATGAAAACAGTAAACAAATAACAAGTTGAGAATATGACAAAAATCATGAACATGTTAAACAAAAGACTAATCTAGGGATGCCTGGGTGGCTCAACGGTTGAGCATCTGCCTTCAACTCGGGTGTGATCCTGGGGGGATTGAGTCCCACATTGGTCTCCTTGCATGGAGCCTGCTTCTCCCTCTGCCTGTGTCTCTGCCTCTCTCTCTTTCTTTTCCTGTCGTGAATAAAGTGAATAAATAAAATCTTAAAAAAAAGAAAAGACTAATCCGAAAAGCACTTCTGTTGACCCAACACTATTTTTCTATAATAAATTTATCCCTCAAAAAAAATGTTTATATGACACAAATAGCATAATTACTGCAATAAAAAATTGTAATAAAAAACAAACTATAAAAGAAGCTATAGATTAAAATGGATTTGAGAAATTTCTAAACCAATTCTAAACCTAAACAATGGACTTTACCTGGACCCTTATTCAAACAGATTGTTAAAAATAATTATTCTTATAACACAAATACATACTTACGGATGACAATCAGGAAAATAGGAACTTTGAATAGCTGATATTAGGAAATTATTGTCAACATTTCAGGGGTGATAAAGGTAGTTAGGTTCTCAAAAAGAGTTCTTACTACAGTGCCTGCCTTGGTGGAACATATGATTCTTGGATCTCAGGGTTGTGAGTTTGAGCCCTATGTTGGGTATAGAGATTACTTTAAAAAACATTTTTTAATTAAAAAAAAAAAAAAGAATTCTTACTTTTTGAGATACATTCTAGAATATTTGGATGAAATAATATAATAGCTAGAATTTGCTTCAAAAGAATCCAGAAGTAAAGGCAGAAGCCAATGAAAGTACAGATAAAATGAAAATGACTACATAGTTGAACCTCAGGGATCAATACATTGGGCTCATTATTCTACTTCTATGTTGAAAACTTCCACACTGAAAAATTTTAATTTGTATTAATGTTTTAAATTATTATGTTACACCGAAATTTAAAATTGTAACTAGAAAGGAAGTGAAAACTGAAAATAACTCTCTTACTCCCAAACTAAAAATGATGGGCTAGTTTTCAGAATCTTTTCTGATAAATAATGCATTTTAAATACATCTTTCCGGGATCCCTGGGTGGCGCAGCGGTTTGGCATCTGCCTTTGGCCCAGGGCGCGATCCTGGAGACCTGGGATCGAATCCCACTTCGGGCTCCCTGCATGGAGCCTGCTCCTCCCTCTGCCTGTGTCTCTGCCTCTCTGTCTCTCTCTGTGTGACTATCATGTATAAGTAAATAAAATCTTTTAAAAAATAAAATAAAATAAAATAAAAGCTTTAAAAAAAAATTAAATTAAAAATAAATAAATAAATACATCTTTCCTCAACCACCCTTCCTTACAATTCAATTTTTTAAAAAATGCTAAGTTACCATTCTGTTACTACACAAATATGTTGTAGTAACATACACTTCACAAATATGTCATAATAGCACATACTTCATAGGCAGATACAATAAAAAGTGATGCCCTCTCTACTTATTTTCAGAGTTCCAACACCTTCATCACAAGTCAATAAACTCATCAAGAGAAAAGGAGTTAATAAGTTATCAACCTTTCCTTTCTTTTGACACACTTTTACTTCCCTACTAAATTTAGATAGTGTTCCACACCATGATTAGCAGATTAATATAATGATGGTAACTGATTTAAAAGGCCAAGTTCAAAACACATTAGACACTCATGACCCGACACAGTCATCCTACCCCCCACAATTAAACTAAAAAATAAAAACCGTGATAGCCATTTGTGGACCTGCACATAAAAAAAGCAATTAATAGAGGCACACGCATCAATATTAAATTTACAGGTATTTGTTAGTTAATATTAAACAGTCTTAACATTAACCTAAATCACAACATGTCATCTGAGACTTTAATTTAAAAAAAAAAAAAAAAAAAGGAGTTGAAGTGCACCTGGCTGGCTCAGTCTGTAGAGCAGGTAACATTTGATCTTGGTAATGAAAGTTCAAATCCCACATTTGATGTAGAGACTACTTAAAAATAAAATCTCAAGAAAATAAATAATAGGAGGTTAAATGTCTTTGGACAGTCACTTCGAATGTTTAAAAACAGAAATAGATTGGGCAGCCCCGGGTGGCTCAGCGGTTTAGCGCCACCTTCAGCCCAGGGCCTGATCCTGGAGACCTGGGATCGAGCCCCACATCATGCTGCCTGCATGGAGCCTGCTTCTCCCTCTACCTATGTCTCTGCCTCTTTCTCTCTGTGTCTCTCATGAATAAATGAATGAAATCTTAAAAAAAAAAAAAAAAAAAAAAACAGAAATATGGTTTAGTCAATAAATCAAGGAATTAGCAAGAACAATACTTCAAATAGAATTTGGAATATTACTATAGGTCAATATCTACCAAATTTAAAGAAATCCAGCATAGATAAGGCAATTAAAAAAAAATTAAAAGAAAAGAGCAAGACCCTCAAGGCACAGATAATCTTTAAAAAGGAATAAACTACAGGGCACCTGGGTAGCTCAGTCAATATAGCATCTAATTCTTGGTTTTGGCTCAGATCAAGATCTCAGGGTTGTGAGATTGAGCCCTTCATCTGCCACTGCGCTTGGTGGGGAGGTCTGCTTGGGATTCTCTCCCTCTCCATCTGTTCCTTCTCCACCCCTGCCTCACACACTTCCACTCTCTCTCTCATAAATAATAAATCTTTAAAAAAAGGAATAAACTATCTTAATTGGCATTAAAATACATCACTCCACACTAAAAATAGTTCCAGATGGATTAGAGTTAAAACTGTTGAAAACTTATACAAAGCAAATGACAGGATAAAATCATTACTGAGAATCTCAAGGGTGGGGGCAGGGCAAGATGGTGGAGGAGTAGGGGTCCTCAACTCACCTGGCTCCACCAACTTACCTAGATAACTGAAACCATCCTGAAAACCTATGAATTCAACCTGAGATTTAAAGAGAGAACAGCTGGAATGCTACAGAGAAAAGGGTTTTCACTTCTAACAAGAATCATCTAGGGTAAAATTTACTTAGGTCATAGTTGATATTCTGGACTCAAACCACTCATACAGCCACTCTGCACTGAGCAAATTGTCTAGAAAGAGGACCTCACCACAAAAGAAAGAATCAGAAACAGTACTCTCTGCCACAGAGTTATAGAATTTGGATTATAATTCGATGTCAGAAAGCCAATTCAGAAGCATGATTATAAAGCTACTGATAGCTCTGGAAAAAAGCATAAAGGATTCAAGAGACTTCATGACTGTGGAATTTAGATATAATCAGGCCAAAATTAAAAATCAATTAAATGAGATGCAATCTAAACTAGAGGTCCTAACGATGAGGGTTAATGAGGTAGAAGAAAGAGTGAGTGACATAGAAGACAAGATGATGGCAAGGAAGGAACCTGAGGAAAAAAGAGAAAAACAATTAAAAGACCATGAGGAAAGGTTAAGGGAAATAAATGATAGCCTCAGAAGGAAAAATCTATGTATAATTGGGGTTCCAGAGAGCACCGAGAGGGACAGAGGGCCATAAACCATATTTGAACAAATCATAGCTGAGAACTTCCCTAATTTCAGGAGGGAAACAAGCATTCAGATCCAGGAGATGGAGAGGTTCACCCCCCCCCAACCAAAAAATCAATAAAAACCATTCAACACCTCGACATTTAATAGTGAAACTTGCAAATTCCAAAGAGAAAGAGAAAATCCTTAAAGCAGCAAGAGACAAGAGATCCCTAACTTATATGAGGAGAACTATTGGATTAACAGCAGACCTCTCCACAGAGACCTGGCAGGCCAGAAACGGCTGGCAGGATATATTCAGGGTCCTAAATGTGAAGAACATGCAGCCAAGAATACTTTATCCAGCAAGGCTCTCATTCAGAATAGGAGAGATAAAGAGCTTCCAAGATAGGCAGAAACTGAAAGAATATGTGACCACCAAACCAGCTCTGCAAGAAATATTAAGCAGGACCCTGTAAAAGAAAGAGGAAGCCCGGGGATCCCTGGGTGGCTCAGCGGTTTGGTGCCTGCCTTTGGCCCAGGGCGCGATCCTGGAGTCCTGGGATCGAGTCCCACGTCGGGCTCCTGGCATGGAGCCTGCTTCTCTCCCCTCCTGTGTCTCTGCCTATGTTTATCATAAATAAATAAATAAATCTTTAAAAAGGAAGGAAGGAAGGAAGGAAGGAAGGAAGGAAGGAAGGAAGGAAGGAAGGAAGGAAGGGAGGGAGGGAGGGAGGGAGGGAGGGAGAGAGGGAGGGAAAGCCCAAAGAAATAATCCACAAAAACAGGGACTGAATAGGTATTTTGAGGACACTAAATTCATATCTTTCAATAGTAACTCTGAACGTGAATGGGCTAAATGATCCCATCAAAAGACATAGGGTTTCAGACGGAATAAAAAAGCAAGACCCATCTATTTGCTGTCTACAAGAGACTCATTTTAGACCTACAGCCTGATAATGAAAGGTTGGAGAACCATTTACCATTCAAACGGTCCTCAAAAGAAAGCTGGGGTAGCAATCGCCATATCAGATAAATTAACATTTATCCCAAAGACTGTAGTAAGAGATGAATAGGGACAGTATATCATACTTAAAGAATCTATCCAACAAGAGGACCTAACAATCATGAATTTTATGCCCCAAATGTGGGAGCTGCCAAGTATATAAATCACTCAATAACCAAAGTGAAGACATACTTAGATAATACACTTACACTAGGAGACTTTAACACAGCGCTTTCTACAAATGACAGATATAAGCACATCTCCAAAGAAATGAGAGCTTTAAATGATACACTGGACCAGATGGATTTCACAGATATTTGCAGAACTTTACATCCAAACGCAACTGAATACATATTCTTCTCAAGTGCACATGGAACTTTCTCCAGAGTAGACCACATACTGGGTCACAAGTCAGGTCTTAACTGATAACAAAAGATTGGGATTGTCCCCTGCATATTTTCAACCATAATGGTTTGAAACTAGTACTCAATCACAAGAAGAAATTTGGAAGAAACTCAAACACATGGAGGTTTAAGAGCATCCTGCTAAAAGATGAATGTGGGTCAACCAGGAAATCAGAGAAGAATTAAAAAGATTCATGGAAACTAATGAAAATGAAGATACAGCCATTCAAAATCTTTGGGATACAGCAAAAGCAGTCCTAAGAGCGAAATACATTGCAATACAAGCATCCCTCAAAAAACTGGAAAAAAATCAAATACACAAGCTAACCTCACACCTAAAGGAACTGGAGAAAGAATAAAACCTACACCAAGCAGAAGAATAGAGTTAATAAAGATTCGAGCAGAACTCAATGAAATAGAGACCAGAAGAACTGTAGAACAAAACCAGGAGTTGGTTCTTTGAAAGAATTAATAAGATAGATAAACCATTAGCCAGCCTTATTAAAAAGAAAAAAGACTCAAATTAATAAAGTCATGAATGAAAGAGGAGAGATCACAACCAATACCAAGGAAATACAAATGATTTAAAAACGTATTATGAGCAACTATACACCAATAAATTAGGCAATCTAGAAGAAATGGATGCATTTCTGGAAAACCACAAACTACCAAAACTGGAACAGGAAAAAATAGAAAACCTGAACAGGCCAATAACCTGGAGGAAACTGAAGCAGTCATCAAAAACCTCCCAAAACACAAAAGTCCAGGGCCAGATGGCTTCCCAGGGGAACTCTATCAAACGTTTGAAGAAGAAACAATGCCTATTCTACTAAAGATGTTCCAAAAGATAGAAAGGGACAGAATATTTCCAAACTCACTTTATGAGACCAGCATCACCTTAATTCCAAAACCAGACAAAGACTCCACCAAAAAGGAGAATTATAGACCAATATCTCTGATGAACACAGATGCAAAAATTATCAACAAGATACTAGCCAACGGGATCCAACAGTACATTAAGAAGATTATTCACCATGGCCAAGTGGGATTTATCCCTGGGATGAAAGGCTGGTTCAACACTCATAAAACAATCAACGTGATAGATCATATCAGCAAGAGAAAAAACAAGAACCATATGATCCTCTCAAAGGATGCAGAGAAAGCAGTGGACAAAATATAGCATCCATTCCTGATCAAAACTCTTCAGAGGGTAGGGATAGAGGGAACATTCCTCAGCATCTTAAAAGCCATCTATGAAAAACCCACAGCAAATATCATTCCAAATGGGGAAACACTAGGAGCCTTTCCCCTAAGATCAGGAACAAGACAGGGTTGTCCACTCTCACCACTGCTATTCAACATAGTACTAGAAGTCCTAGCCTCAGCAATCAGACAACAAAAAGAAATAAAAGGCATTCAAATTGGCAAAGAAAAAGTCAAACGCTCCCTCTTCACAGATGACTTGATACTGTACATAGCAAACCCCAAAGACTCTACCCCAAGATTGCTAGAACTCATACAGCAATTCAGCAATGTGGCAGAATACAAAATCAACACCCAGAAATCAGTGGCATTTCTATACACTAACAATGAGACTGAAGAAAGAGAAATTAAGGAATCAATCCCATTTACAATTGCACCCAAAAGCATAAAATACCTAGGAATAAACCTAACCCAAGAGGTAAAGGATCTATACCCTAAAACTACAGAACACTTCTAAAAGAAATTGAGGAAGATACAAAGAAATTGAGGAAGATACAAAGAGATGGAAAAGAAATTGAGGAAGATACAAAGAGATGGAAAAATATTCCATGCTCATGGATTAGAAGAATTAATATTGTGAAAATGTCAATGCTACTCAGGGCAATTTATACATTCAATGCAATCCCTATCAAAATAAAATGGACTTTCTTCAGAGAGTTGGAACAAATAATCCTAAGATTTGTGTGGAATCAGAAAAGACTCTGAATAGCCAGGGGAATATTGAAAAAGAAAACCAGAGCCAGGGGCATCACAATGCCAGATTTCAAGCTGTACTACAAAGCTGTGATCATCAAGATAGCGTGGTACTGGCACAAAAACAGACACATAGATCAATGGAACAGAATAGAGAATCCAGAAATGGGCCCTCAACTCTATAGTCAACTAATATACAACAAAGCAGGAAAGACTATCCACTGGAAAAAAGAAAGTCTCTTCAATAAGCGTTGGTGTTGGGAAAATTGGACCGCCAAATGACGAATACCCACCATTTGCTTCAATGTGGATGGAACTGGAGGGTAGTATGCTGAGTGAAGGAAGTCAATCGGAGAAGGAGAAACATTATATGGTTTCATTCATTCGGGGAATATAAAAAATAGTGAAAGGGATTAAAGGGGAAAGGAGAGAAATGGAGTGGGAAATATCACAGAGGGTGACAGAACATGAGAGACTCCTAACTCTGGGAAACGAACAAGGGGGATGGTGGAAAGGGAGGTGGGCGGGAGGATGGGGTGACTGGGTGATGAGCACTGAGGGGGGCACTTGGCGGGATGAGCACTGGGTGTTATACTATATGTTGGCATATGGAACTCCAATAAAAAAATACACAAAAAATTTAAAATTTTAAAAATTAAAAAAAAATGAATCTCAAGGGAACGGACTCTTTTTTTTTTTTTTTTAAGGGAACTGACTTTCTAATCTTTAAAGACACATGGACCAAAAAAAAAGAAAAAAATGTGAACAGCACTGAGGAGGGCACTTGATGGAATGAGTTTTGGGTGTTACACTGTATGTTGGCAAACACTATATGTTGCCAAATACTTAACTTGTATTGTTAAGTACAATAAAAACATTAAAAATGTGAACAAATGAAAACGATAAATTTCTGTGTGTCAAAAACATATAAACAACAAAAATGAAGAAAAACTGGCAGAAATATATGCAGCAAATGTAGTTATAGTTTAATGCCACTAAATATAAAGGGTTCCTGGAAACTGAAACAATAAATATCGTAATTATTTCTACCTTATATAAGGATACTGAGCCATGAGTCAAGGAGTGTCTTAGAACATGAAAGCACTGATATTAGCTGTTTCCAAGGTAAAAAAAAATCAGCATTTTTGTATTGTCTATGCTGGTCTTTTTGTCAATTTGCTCTCAGATCAATCCCCTACCCTTCTTTGCCCCTCTCTCTACAGTAAGAAAGTACATTCCCCAGGCTCCCTTGCTCTTTGCTCTGGCTTCTGAACTGGTCTCACCAATAAGACAGGCAATGTCAGAGCCTGAGGGTTAGGAGAGAAGCCTTGATATTTGTCCCCTTTCTACATCTTCTCTGTGGTTCCACCTCTGGTTAGTCAGTGCCCATGGCTTCATGGTCCCAGCTCTGAATTATGCTCTCTGTGTTTTTTACTCCTACCACACAAGGCCCACACTCTCGCACTGGTAACACCACATCTTTGCATTATCTCGCTTGGTCCTAAAGATGGCAATCTCCTGTGGTTGCTCATTCCTAAAATACCCTGTTAGACCCTGTTGGGCTTCTCTTCTCAACTAAAACCTGTTTACAAATTCCTTGTACTCAAATTTCCTATTTAAAACACTCTAGATGTTTTCCTAATTAGGCCCTAATTCATTTAGTTCCTCAAATCAGGGAGTTAATAGGAGATTTTAATAGAAGAAGCTGGTAATTCAAAGCAATGTTTATTGAAACTTATGTTTGGTGGGGATGGACATCAAAACAGCGAAAATTGATATGTGAATTATCCAGGATCTTACTATTACTAATAATACTATTAACTACTAATAGTTAATTAGTATTACTTAACACTAATATATATGCTCTATGGCCCACATTTATCTAAAAAATCATCATGGTAATAAATAAAAATATTCTTAAAAAGTTTTTTAAATAAATAAATAAATAAATGTTTTTAAAGAAATCAATAAAAACATAGCTGCTAATTTAGTTACCTACTATAAACCTACTTTAGCTCTAGCCTCCTCTCAAACTGTTAACTTTTTCCCTTCTTTCCCCTTCTCCTAGTGGCATTTTCTACAGAAACAAGAAAAATTCAAAAGTTGGTGAAAGGCAGTGGAAACTTTTATTCAGAAGCTTAAAAAATAGCTTCTTACAACAACTTCTGCCAGAATATTTCTGCCAAGACTAAAAAATCAGAATCAAAGCAAAGACAAATAGCCTAAAATGATGACAATGAATAAGATTAGATAAAAAGGTTGTATGTGAAAAGCATCACAAGATATGACAATATTTCATCTATGTTATCCATATCTAATATA
Source organism: Canis lupus familiaris (assembly GCF_011100685.1). Classification (NCBI taxonomy): domain Eukaryota; kingdom Metazoa; phylum Chordata; class Mammalia; order Carnivora; family Canidae; genus Canis; species Canis lupus. The sequence goes on from NC_049253.1 coordinate 22,601,303, forward strand.
AAATGGAATAATTTAAGAATGATTTAGCTTCTCATCATGGTTTGTCTTGAAAAGAATCCATATACAAAGATCCCCTATCAAACTTCCTTAAAGGGTCATTCTCAACAATCAATAATGAGAAAGAAATTGATTAAGAAAAATGAAAAAAAAAAAAGTGTACTGAAATAGTTAGTGGTTTGGGTGTATTTTACAAAATTAAAGACACCAGTGTCTCTAGAAATCAATGATACAATGAATTTCAACCACTGGCCTAATAGTCCTGCTCATAGCCTAACACTTCCAGCCAGACTGAGTTCACTATGACCTCGTATAGATGTAATACTACACTAAACCATATTCTACTGGGCACAGTAATCTTTAACTTATTTGCTGACTTGCTATCAAAAGTGGAATAATGTATACTTATCACAAAATGAAGTTCTGACAAGACAGATTCATTTGATTAATAACTTTTCAGTGATTTTAAGGAAGTCCATAGACAGCTATACTAAAGTAAAATTTTACAAATATATGTAACCACAAGCCAAACCTTAGGGTTTTTTTTTTTTTTCACTATATTTCATCTATTCCAGGCCACTTTTAAAAACCATTTTAAAATGAAAACTAAAAGTCATAGCTTCACTCTTTTCCTTCAAATTCCAACTTAAAAATACCCTATAAACATGAAAAAGTCAAAAAGGCCAATTACAGGGCAGCCCCGGTGGCGCAGCCGTTTAGCGCCGCCTACAGCCCTGGGTGTGATCCTGGAGACCCGGGATGGAGTCCCACATCGGGCTTCCTGCATGGAGCCTGCTCTCTCTCTGCCTGTGTCTCTGCCTCTCTCTCGCTCTCTCTGAATGAATAAATAAATCTTAAAAAAAAAAAAAAAAAAAAGGCCAATTACAAAAAAGGAAGTATCTCTCAAATAACACAGACCACTTTTAATGCTTTAAGAATGTTTAAACACACAAATTAAGAAATGTTCAGTAAGTTTACAGAGTGCATCTCCAGGCTAGACTGTGTGCCAAAATTCACTTACTTATATTAAAAAGAATGGGAAGAGAGAATTGGGTTACCTGAAAAATAGTGACTCTTACCCACCCAAGTTAAAACATTCAAAATAGAGGATCTGCAAATACTATCCAATTAGAAATAATGTGTTACAAAACTATAAAGGAAAACAGGGAAGCTGATTCCAAAGTAAAACACAACACTGGCTTCCTCATGTATGTGTATGCTATGTACACATGTTGATCACCAATATGTGAAGAACCAATCTTCAGAGTGTTAACCTGTTAATACTATTGTCAAGTACATTCATACTTCATACCGAGAAATATGTAGGCATATTTATGACACTTTGCTTTTAGTTTAGATATTATGTACAACTTTAAGAACTACCTAACAGTTTAAATACCTAGGAGCAATATATATCATGTTTTTGTGGGATGTATTGCTTTTAATGAGAAGGCACATTATAATGCCTCAGAATTACTGAACTAAGAGGTAGTTTGCCAAATCTGACAAACATTTCACTGTCTTTAAATACAGGCTATTTCCTGGTAAATCTTTAGTTTAGTTAAGAAATCACGTTACCATAACTACACCAATCCCTAAAGTTAAATTTTAGTTTCCACAATTTCAAGTAAAAGCCTGTAATAATCTGCTGTCTACTCATTCCTGTCTAAATGCTATTAAAATTTCTCTGGCAACTTCAAGGGAAAAAAGTCTTTTTAAAAAATATGCATTTATAATACCTATAAGAAATAACAAGTTTATAAACAAATCATTTTTCTGATCAAATGAAAGTCACATCAATTTCTACAGTACTGCATGTGCCATTTATGTAATGAATTTTTAAAAATCCAGCAGTTCAATATACTGCTATTTTTTCTCCTTTTTAAAAAATCATCTTAATCATTTTTAAGTGATAGTTCAGTAGTGGCAAATACATTCACAGTGTTGTGCAACAGGGTTCAGAATTTTTTCAAATTGCAAAACTGAAACTTTATACCCATTAAAAAACTCATTTCCCTCTCCCTCCAACCCTGGTCACTATCATTTTACTTTCTCCTACTGGTTTTTAGTTTTTATTTTCCTTTTTAAAAGATTATGACTTTATAAGATGAAAAAAATTAAACTCAATGCAAATAATCATCATCATTTCTGGTGGAAGCCAAATTTGACCAAGAAACTCAAGGATGCTGCACTTACAAAAACCTACATCATCACAAATGAAATAAGCACAAAAACCTCATCTAAGCAACCTAATAAATCAACTTCCAAATTCTACTGAAGAAAATACTTGTTTCACAAAATCATTGAAAAATAAGTTTTAAAATTTTTACCAATTGTAGAGAAGGGAATCATCTGTATTACATCAGAGTTTTACCATTAGATTGAATTTATAAAGTAGTTCTCCATTAGAATAAATTTGTCCTTTACAAAACAGTCCCTTTACTGAGAAAGTTTCTAATGTTTCTTGCCAAATAAATAAAAGAGTAGGGTTTCACTGATGCAAAGATCATATGGCTGATTATGAAATTTTTTTTATTATGAAACTTTTAATTGGGATAACTTAGATAACTGTCTAGCTAAAGAATGAAGGTTTAATGATGATAATAAAAAAGAAAACTCTTTGGGGAAACTGTTCCCTCAAAGAAAATATTTAGCTATTTTTACTTAAAATTACAATCTCGTTGACTAGAACAAAACCCAAGACAACTAGACTATGGTCACCAATTTACCTGAGAAGTTAGCAGACTTTAAAAAGGTCACTCTTGTCGGGTATAAATGAAACATTTTCATGATCATCCATTATTTTATATTTGTTTTTAAGTAGGCTCCCCACCCAACATGGAGGTTGAACTCATGACCCTCAATCCTCTACAGATTGAGCCAGCTAGGCGCCCTTCATGATCATGCACTGTAATGAAACCAAAACTTCCCAGGAAATGTTTCTGAAAGTAAAACTTAAAAGGCAATTTCAAATATTTCCCAAAATAGACTGAATCATTTTCAATATTAATATGCCTTTAATAATCTTGTTATTTTAATGATTACCCAAAAGATACTAAAATTTCTCAATCTCCTTTATGAAGCTGAAAAATAAGGGTAAAGACAAAATCGTGGAATAAAGACAAAAATAACTTTTTGTTTCACTTTACCTTTCAAAGTGAATATTATTCTAAGGGTGATGGCAATTAGTCCTCACTCCATAAAAATTATCACTGAACTATATATATGTAATCTGACCCCACTTCTCATTTATAATCCTTTACTCTTGCTACAATACTAAACAATACTAAGAATACAAATATCAGTATTTACAACCTTTTAAACCTCAAATACTATTAAAACTTAACATCAGTCCTGAATAAAATAACATTGCAATCGGCAGACTTTCTTACTGAACAAATTTTTTACTACATATCACAGTACTGTGTACTGTGTTCCAAACCCAAACAAAAACTCTATGTTAACAAGGTCTTATTTAACAAGACAAAATGCTTCTGTCCTATCAACTAAACTGCTATAGATTTTAATACAATTAATCTCAGGAAATAACTACTCTCAACTCTCTACAATCATCTTCTACTACTCTCCCTCCTGCAGCCACTCCTTCCAGCCACTCAAGTCTTGCTGCTCCTCAAACATGCCAAGCCAACACTCATCTCAGGGTCTTTAATCTGCCCAAAAGGCTCTTCCCCAAAAGCACTTCATCCAAGTCTCTGTTACGTGTCATCTCATCTGTGAGGCCTTATTTATTCACCTTCTATAAATTAATAACCCCTATTCAACAACCACTTCCTTTCCCTAGACTCCTTTGTCTTGCTCCAAATGATTTATCAACTATTTTTGTTTATTGTCTCTTCTTTACTCTTCTAAAATACAGATCTGAGAGAGCAGAGACTTTAATTTTTTTTCCCACTGCTGTATTTTCAGTGTCTAGTACAGTGCCTGGCAGACAGGAGATGTTCAATAAATATTTAAGGAGTAAGTAATAAGCAAACTAATGAATGAGCAGCAATGATTTACATTCATTTGTACAGTGAAAGTTCATAGTAGTTAGATCTTATATTTCATAAAATGCATAGAGCTTGTAAATAGTATGATCACATTCAGATCTCCTAACTTCTTCTACAGACAGGCTGGCTACATTTGGCAGAGGCACCCATCCCAGGTCCAGTTGGTTATGACCAGAAAAGTAAGATGGCAAGGTAAACAGCACAGAGCTCTACATACAAAGGCTGCTAAATTGCAAAAACTCCTGGAAACAGATAGTACAAATGGCAGACACATTTCTTAGCTTGTCTAGTCTACATTTCACCTGTATATTCTCTAATAATCAAATTTATCCCTCATTGGAGAAAAAAAAAAATGTCCCCAACAGCAGCTGCCTCTCACCAGCAATACACTTTAGAAGAATTTTAAAAAAAGAATTTAAAAAAAGAAGAGTTCCTGGGTAGTTCAGTCAGTTAAGCATCTGCCTTCTGCAGGAGCCTTAATCCCAGGATTGTGGGACAGAGTTACAAGTTGGGCTTCCTGCCCCTGCTGGGCAAGGAGTCTGCTTCTCCCTCTCCCTCTGCCCCTCCTCCCTGCTTGTGTTTTCTCTCTCCCGCTCTCTCTAATAAATCTTTTTTAAAAAATAAATTAATAAAATTAAATAAATTTAACAAATAAAAAGAATTTTAAAAAACAAAAAGCCAAAAATAAAAAAAAAAAAAACACAAAAAGCCATAGTGAATTATAATCACAATAGAAAGGATACCTGATTGGAGGTATTACTAGTATCTACCCTCTTTTTAGATCTCTTTGAGAGTTTATGGAAAATCTGACAGATGGAAGAAGGAAATGACCTATTCATTCAACAAATATTATGTAACTTTTATAAGATACTTTAAGAAATAATTCAAACCACAGGGTGTACATATGTGTGTGTGTGGAGAAAGGGGTTTCTTAAAAATTCTATATAAAAACCTAAAAAATATAAAACTTCTTCAAAAAAGAAAAGCAAAATTGAATTTTGAAGGTGACATTATCAAAGTGATAGATGTAGAAATATTATTTCAAAAATAGTGGCAAAACTGCTTCAACTAGATATTACTGGTATTACTATAAGGTAACTTTTTTATTAAAAATTTTATTTTTTGTTTTTTTCCATATTTTTTTATTCTTCTAGGTCTTATTTAAATTCTACTTAGTTGGGGATCCCTGGGTGGCTCCGCGGTTTGGCACCTGCCTTTGGCCCGGGGGTGTGATCCTGGGGTCCCGGGGTCGGGTCCCGCGTCGGGTTCCTGGCATGGAGCCTGCTTCTCCCTCTTCCTGTGTCTCTCTGCCTCTCTCTCTCTCTCTCTCTCTCTCTCTGTGTCTTTCATAAATAAATAAGTTAAATAAATAAATAAATAAATAAATAAATAAATAAATAAATAAATAAATTCTACTTAGCTAATATCTAGTGTACTATTAGTTTTAGGAGTAGAATTTAGTGATTTATCACTTACATATAACACCCAATGCTCATCACGAGTGTCCTCCTTAATACCAATCGCCATCTCCCACCCATCTTCCCTCCAGCAACCCTCAGCTTGTTCTCTACAGGTAAGAGTCTGTTTTCTGGTTTACCCTCCCTCTCTTTAAAGATTTTATTATTTTTAAAGAATCTCTACCACCAACATGGAGCTCAAACTTAACAACCCGAGATCAAAAGTCGCACGTTCCACCAACTGAGCCAACCAGACACTCCATTATAAGATAATGTTTATTATTATCAGGTAATTCTCACTAAGTATTTACTATGTGCCAGACATGTTACATGTATTAATTTATTCAATTTGACAATGCTAAGATGTAAATACCTTACCCCCATTCGACAGTATACAGTTAAATAATCTGCCCAAATATATATATCTGGTAAATTTCAGAGCCAGGACTCATATGCAGGCATTGTGCTTCAGAGCTTGTACTCACAGTAACTACAATAAACAGCATGCAGAATACTGTCCACTAAAAATATAATCTTAAAATATGTTGGAGAAAATATAAACCCTAAAAAAAAACACCGTAAAAAAGGTCAATAAAAAAAATACAAGACTAGTATATTAGCTTTGGTAATAAAATATTCACAGATGTTTGACCATTCATTATTATGTAATGAAAATTGCCTAACGTGTTTTTTAAAGCTAGAAATTAATTATTATTAGGTTATTTTAAATATTAAGATAAAATCAAGAAAACTATATCTAAAATTTGTTTTAGAGGCCCCTGGGTGGTTCAGTTGGTTAAGCGTCCAACTCTTACTTACAGCTCAAGTCATGATCTCAAGGTCATGGGATCAAGCCCCGTATGTAACATGGAATCTGTTTGGGATTCTCACTCCCTCTTCCTCTACCTCTCCCCAACCAAGTATGCATGCTCTCTATAAAATAAATAAATCTTTTAAAAAATATACAAATAAATAAAATTTGCTTCAGACTAGTGTATTATTCCATCACATTAAGGTACTACTGATAATTCCTAAGTTGCTTGTAAAGCATTATTTTGTAAATATAACCCAAAACTCACAGGAAAAGTCATTTCTTGCTCTGAATTTATAAAAAGCTGACCTAGGGGGGGAGGAGCAAGATGGCGGAGGAGTAGGGTCTCCAAATCACCTGTCTCCACCAAACTACCTAGAAAACCTTCAAATTATCCTGAAAATCTATGAATTCGGCCTGAGATTTAAAGAGAGACCAGCTGGAATGCTACAGTGAGAAGAGTTCGCGCTTCTATCAAGGTAGGAAGACGGGGAAAAAGAAATAAAGGAACAAAGGCCTCCGAGGGGGAGGGGCCCGCGAGGAGCCGGGCTGAGGCCGGGGGAGTGTCCCCAGGACAGGAGAGCCCCGTCCCGGAGACGCAGGAGCTGCACCGACCTTCCCGGGGGAAAGGGGCTCGTGGGGAGTTGGAGCAGGACCAGGAGGGCGAGGAGGCCCTCGGGCTCCCGGGGACACTAACAGAGCAACTGCGCGCCCAGGAGAGTGCGCCGAGCTCCCTAAGGGCTGCAGCGCGCACGGCGGGACCCGGCGGGACCCGGAGCAGCTGAAGGGGCTCGGGCGGCGGCTCCGCGGAGGGGGCTGCGCGGCCCCGGGAGCAGCTCGGAGGGGCTCGGGCAGAAGAAGAGGCTCCGTGCGGAGGGGGCTGCGCGGTTCCAGGAGCAGCTCGGAGGGGCTCGGGCAGAGGAAGAGGCTCCGTGCGGAGGGGGCTGCGCGGTTCCAGGAGCAGCTCGGAGGGGCTCGGGCGGCGGCTCCGCGGAGGGGGTTGCGCGGCCCGGGAGCGCGAATCCACCAGCGCAGGCGCCGGGACACAGGGCGCCGGGACACAGCCCAGGATCCGGCCTCCCCCGGGACAGGCAGAGGCCGGGAGGGCCCAGGACAGCGAGGACGCTCCTGCCCGGAGCTGAGCAGATCAGCGGCCCCGCCCGGAGCCTCCAGGCCCTGCAGACAGAGAGCTCCGGAGTTCCTGCCGGAGCTGAATCCAGGTTTCCAGAGCTGCCCCGCCACTGGGGCTGTTCCTCCTGCGGCCTCACGGGGTAAACAACCCCCACCGAGCCCTGCACCAGGCAGGGGCACAGCAGCTCCCCCAACTGCTAACACCTGAAAATCAGCACAACAGGCCCCTCCCCCAGAACACCAGCTAGACGGACAACTTCCAGGAGAAGCCAAGGGACTTAAAGTACACAGAATCAGAAGATACTCCCCGGTGGTTCTTTTTTTGTTTGTTTGTTTTTGTTTTTGTTTTTGTTTTGTTTTGCTTTTTGATCTGTTTCCTTCCCCCACCCCCTTTTTTTCTCCTTTCTTTTTCTTTCTCTTTTTCTTCTTCTTTTTTTTTTTTTTTTTTCGTTTTTTTTTTCTTTTTCTTCCCTTTTTTTTCTCTTTCTCTTTTCTTTCCTTCTTTCTCTCCTCTCTTTTTCTCTTTTTCCCAATACAACTTGCTTTTGGCCACTCTGCACTGAGCAAAATGACTAGAAGGAAAACCTCACCTCAAAAGAAAGAATCAGAAACAGTCCTCTCTCCCACAGAGTTACAAAATCTGGATTACAATTCAATGTCAGAAAGCCAATTCAGAAGCACTATTATACAGCTACTGGTGGCTCTAGAAAAAAGTATAAAGGACTCAAGAGACTTCATGACTGCAGAATTTAGAGCTAATCAGGCAGAAATTAAAAACCAATTGAATGAGATGCAATCCAAACTAGAAGTCCTAACGACGAGGGTTAACGAGGTGGAAGAACGAGTGAGTGACCTAGAAGACAAGTTGACAGCAAAGAGGGAAACTGAGGAAAAAAGAGACAAACAATTAAAAGACCATGAAGATAGATTAAGGGAAATAAACGACAGCCTGAGGAAGAAAAACCTACGTTTAATTGGGGTTCCCGAGGGCGCCGAAAGGGACAGAGGGCCAGAATATGTATTTGAACAAATTCTAGCTGAAAACTTTCCTAATCTGGGAAGGGAAACAGGCATTCAGATCCAGGAAATAGAGAGATCCCCCCCTAAAATCAATAAAAACCGTTCAACACCTCGACATTTAATTGTGAAGCTTGCAAATTCCAAAGATAAGGAGAAGATCCTTAAAGCAGCAAGAGACAAGAAATCCCTGACTTTTATGGGGAGGAGTATTAGGGTAACAGCAGACCTCTCCACAGAGACCTGGCAGGCCAGAAAGGGCTGGCAGGATATATTCAGGGTCCTAAATGAAAAGAACATGCAACCAAGAATACTTTATCCAGCAAGGCTCTCATTCAAAATGGAAGGAGAGATAAAGAGCTTCCAAGACAGGCAGCAACTAAAAGAATATGTGACCTCCAAACCAGCTCTGCAAGAAATTTTAAGGGGGCCTCTTAAAATTCCCCTTTAAGAAGAAGTTCAGTGGAACAGTCCACAAAGACAAAGACTGAATAGATATCATGATGACACTAAACTCATATCTCTCAATAGTAACTCTGAATGTGAACGGGCTTAATGACCCCATCAAAAGGCGCAGGGTTTCAGACTGGATAAAAAAGCAGGACCCATCTATTTGCTGTCTACAAGAGACTCATTTTAGACAGAAGGACACCTACAGCCTGAAAATAAAAGGTTGGAGAACCATTTACCATTCGAATGGTCCTCAAAAGAAAGCAGGGGTAGCCATCCTTATATCAGATAAACTAAAATTTACCCCAAAGACTGTAGTGAGAGATGAAGAGGGACACTATATCATACTTAAAGGATCTATTCAACAAGAGGACTTAACAATCCTCAATATATATGCTCCAAATGTGGGAGCTGCCAAATATATAAATCAATTATTAACCAAAGTGAAGAAATACTTAGATAATAATACACTTATACTTGGTGACTTCAATCTAGCTCTTTCTATACTCGATAGGTCTTCTAAGCAAAACATCTCCAAAGAAACGAGAGCTTTAAATGATACACTGGACCAGATGGATTTCACAGATATCTACAGAACTTTACATCCAAACTCAACTGAATACACATTCTTCTCAAGCGCACATGGAACTTTCTCCAGAATAGACCACATATTGGGTCACAAATCGGGTCTGAACCGATACCAAAAGATTGGGATTGTCCCCTGCATATTCTCGGACCATAATGCCTTGAAATTAGAACTAAATCACAACAAGAAGTTTGGAAGGACCTCAAACACATGGAGGTTAAGGACCATCCTGCTAAAAGATAAAAGGGTCAACCAGGAAATTAAGGAAGAATTAAAAAGATTCATGGAAACTAATGAGAATGAAGATACAACCGTTCAAAATCTTTGGGATGCAGCAAAAGCAGTCCTAAGGGGGAAATACATCGCAATACAAGCATCCATTCAAAAACTGGAAAGAACTCAAATACAAAAGCTAACCTTACACATAAAGGAGCTAGAGAAAAAACAGCAAATAGATCCTACACCCAAGAGAAGAAGGGAGCTAATAAAGATTCGAGCAGAACTCAACGAAATCGAGACCAGAAGAACTGTGGAACAGATCAACAGAACCAGGAGTTGGTTCTTTGAAAGAATTAATAAGATAGATAAACCATTAGCCAGCCTTATTAAAAAGAAGAGAGAGAAGACTCCAATTAATAAAATCATGAATGAGAAAGGAGAGATCACTACCAACACCAAGGAAATACAAACGATTTTAAAAACCTATTATGAACAGCTATACGCCAATAAATTAGGCAATCTAGAAGAAATGGACGCATTCCTGGAAAGCCACAAACTACCAAAACTGGAACAGGAAGAAATAGAAAACCTGAACAGGCCAATAACCAGGGAGGAAATTGAAGCAGTCATCAAAAACCTCCCAAGACACAAGAGTCCAGGGCCAGATGGCTTCCCAGGAGAATTTTATCAAACGTTTAAAGAAGAAATCATACCTATTCTCCTAAAGCTGTTTGGAAAGATAGAAAGAGATGGAGTACTTCCAAATTCGTTCTATGAAGCCAGCATCACCTTAATTCCAAAGCCAGACAAAGACCCCGCCAAAAAGGAGAATTACAGACCAATATCCCTGATGAACATGGATGCAAAAATTCTCAACAAGATACTGGCCAATAGGATCCAACAGTACATTAAGAAAATTATTCACCATGACCAAGTAGGATTTATCCCTGGGACACAAGGCTGGTTCAACACCCGTAAAACAATCAATGTGATTCATCATATCAGCAAGAGAAAAACCAAGAACCATATGATCCTCTCATTGGATGCAGAGAAAGCATTTGACAAAATACAGCATCCATTCCTGATCAAAACTCTTCAGAGTGTAGGGATAGAGGGAACATTCCTCGACATCTTAAAAGCCATCTATGAAAAGCCCACAGCAAATATCATTCTCAATGGGGAAGCACTGGGAGCCTTTCCCCTAAGATCAGGAACAAGACAGGGATGTCCACTCTCACCACTGCTATTCAACATAGTACTGGAAGTCCTAGCCTCAGCAATCAGACAACAAAAAGACATTAAAGGCATTCAAATTGGCAAAGAAGAAGTCAAACTCTCCCTCTTCGCCGATGACATGATACTCTACATAGAAAACCCAAAAGTCTCCACCCCAAGATTGCTAGAACTCATACAGCAATTCGGTAGCGTGGCAGGATACAAAATCAATGCCCAGAAGTCAGTGGCATTTCTATACACTAACAATGAGACTGAAGAAAGAGAAATTAAGGAGTCAATCCCATTTACAATTGCACCCAAAAGCATAAGATACCTAGGAATAAACCTCACCAAAGATGTAAAGGATCTATACCCTCAAAACTATAGAACACTTCTGAAAGAAATTGAGGAAGACACAAAGAGATGGAAAAATATTCCATGCTCATGGATTGGCAGAATTAATATTGTGAAAATGTCAATGTTACCCAGGGCAATATACACATTTAATGCAATCCCTATCAAAATACCATGGACTTTCTTCAGAGAGTTAGAACAAATTATTTTAAGATTTGTGTGGAATCAGAAAAGACCCCGAATAGCCAGGGGAATTTTAAAAAAGAAAACCATATCTGGGGGCATCACAATGCCAGATTTCAGGTTGTACTACAAAGCTGTGGTCATCAAGACAGTGTGGTACTGGCACAAAAACAGACACATAGATCAGTGGAACAGAATAGAGAATCCAGAAGTGGACCCTGAACTTTATGGGCAACTAATATTCGATAAAGGAGGAAAGACTATCCATTGGAAGAAAGACAGTCTCTTCAATAAATGGTGCTGGGAAAATTGGACATCCACATGCAGAAGAATGAAACTAGACCACTCTCTTTCACCATACACAAAGATAAACTCAAAATGGATGAAAGATCTAAATGTGAGACAAGATTCCATCAAAATCCTAGAGAAGAACACAGGCAACACCCTTTTTGAACTCGGCCATAGTAACTTCTTGCAAGATACATCCACGAAGGCAAAAGAAACAAAAGCAAAAATGAACTATTGGGACTTCATCAAGATAAGAAGCTTTTGCACAGCAAAGGATACAGTCAACAAAACTCAAAGACAACCTACAGAATGGGAGAAGATATTTGCAAATGACATATCAGATAAAGGGCTAGTTTCCAAGATCTATAAAGAACTTATTAAACTCAACACCAAAGAAACAAACAATCCAATCATGAAATGGGCAAAAGACATGAACAGAAATCTCACAGAAGAAGACATAGACATGGCCAACATGCACATGAGAAAATGCTCTGCATCACTTGCCATCAGGGAAATACAAATCAAAACCACAATGAGATACCACCTCACACCAGTGAGAATGGGAAAAATTAACAAGGCAGGAAACAACAAATGTTGGAGAGGATGTGGAGAAAAGGGAACCCTCTTACACTGTTGGTGGGAATGTGAACTGGTGCAGCCACTGTGGAAAACTGTGTGGAGGTTCCTCAAACAGTTAAAAATATACCTGCCCTACGACCCAGCAATTGCACTGTTGGGGATTTACCCCAAAGATACAAATGCAATGAAACGCTGGGACACCTGCACCCCGATGTTTCTAGCAGCAATGGCCACGATAGCCAAACTGTGGAAGGAGCCTCGGTGTCCAACGAAAGATGAATGGATAAAGAAGATGTGGTTTATGTATACAATGGAATATTACTCAGCTATTAGAAATGACAAATACCCACCATTTGCTTCAACGTGGATGGAACTGGAGGGTATTATGCTGAGTGAAGTAAGTCAGTCGGAGAAGGACAAACATTATATGTTCTCATTCATTTGGGGAATATAAATAATAGTGAAAGGGAAAATAAGGGAAGGGAGAAGAAATGTGTGGGAAATATCAGAAAGGGAGACAGAACATAAAGACTGCTAACTCTGGGAAACGAACTAGGGGTGGTGGAAGGGGAGGAGGGCGGGGGGTGGGAGTGAATGGGTGACGGGCACTGGGTGTTATTCTGTATGTTAGTAAATTGAACACCAATAAAAAATAAAAAAATAAAAAAATAAAAAAATAAAAAAAATAAATAAATAAAGAAAATTAAAAAAAAAAAAAAAAAAAAAAAAAAAAAAAAAAAAAAAAAAAAGAAAACACAGTGGAGTAAAAATGGACACAAATTTTGAAATTACACGATAGCCAGCAACTTTCATACTTGAGATGTTAACACTGTAATAAATATTTAGTGGAGAAAAAAAAAAAAAAAAAAAAATAAAAAGCTGACCTAAATATGAAGCATGAAGTTACATTTACCAAGGCTTTATGATTTATTACTGTAGACTTACACCTATATGATAGTGATGACATCTTTATCCATTACCTATGTGTTTAAAGCATAAAAATCTGAGTTTACTAAAGTATCAATGGGCAGCTTCTCCTATTAGATGTTAGGAGTACCAAAGTGACCTCTATGAAAGATTCAGAAATGAAAAACATTAAATCTTATAAACTCCCTCCAGTTAAGATAATAAAAAGGTCACAAAACATAACCTTTGGCATTGGGGGCGCTAACCAACCAAGAGGCTTTTAAAGCATTCTTTTTAAAAATAGATACATTTTAAAACCTTTTTCAGCTCAACTATCAGACCTAGAATAAACATCCCAACACTCACTTTATCTTTGAGGCATACTCTAACAAAAGTGTTACCAACATAATTTGTAAACAACTCCTCAGTGTAATGCAGTATTTCTTTATTAAAGTAGAAAAGGTCATAACATCACAAGGAAATGAAAACAGAAGCCATCTGGGCAACAAGCTACTTCTTAAGAGTTACATATAAAATTTAAAAGAACACAAAACAAAGCCAAAAAAATGTAACCAGTGTGCAAAGAACAATGAAAAAATAATAATGTATCATGTTATAACTATAAATAACTTTTCAAAACAAACATATATTAAAAGGAATATTTTACTTCCAAATAGCCACTTTGGAAGGCTATATACTTATTTCTTTGCTCAAAAAATGTTTTGAATTCTTTCCCAGAAACTTTTACCAAAACCAATTTACAAAAAAACACCAGTTTGTAGAAGGATCACAATAATATTGACCCGCTCTCTCTAGCTCAGGTCTAATCCAAAGGAATCGGAATCCCTCTTAAATCCCCAGGAAATGTTTCATGATTATTCCCAATGTTATCCTCCTCAGTAACTTGAACCTCATCTCTCAGAGTTCTGACACTAGATCTACCTCATTTCACTCTGCTTTCCTTTCTTGCTCATAGCATCATTGCCACACTGGCCGCCTTTCTATTCTTTGAACACACCAAGCTCTTTCCTGTCTGAAGGCTTTTGCACTTACCATTCTCTGTGCCTGCAATGCTGTTCTCCTGGCTCTTCCCATCACTGGCTTCTTACTCTTAAATAAATGTTGCCTCCTCGGTCAGAAGGGCTCTTCTTAAGGACCCAATTTAAAGGTAAAGACCTTATCCCCAGACACTCATCCTCTTCCCCCAATTATTCCCTAGCACATCACCTTATTAAATTACACTGCTTATTTATTGATATACTTTGAACTATCAGTCCCATTTACTAGAATATTAGATCCACAACACAAAGGACTTTCTTTTGTTTAGCTCTGTAGTTTTAGTACTTAGGCCAATACTGAGCACACATAGGTGCTCAATAATGATAATGAACAAATGACTCTATGCCCAGATGTGGGTATAGGCAAATTCTGCCTGCCACTGCCACTTCGCATCTCCTCCATGGATTCTACAGATCCTAGTCTAGAAGCTCCCTGCTATCCTGACACAGGTTATATGGTCAATGCACATTACAGTGCTATTTTCCTAGATCTGATTACATATATGTCCTCTTCTACTTCTAAGCACCTATATTTCATATCATATTCCATGCACCTTTATGTCGGAAAATAGAGAACCACCCCATATGCTCAAGGTCTAGTACACAGTAAGAGATCAATAAATATGTGCTGACTCACCTTATCATTTCAGGGCTCTGGCACAGGTCATTCAGGAGAAGGGCAGCACCAGAAAAGGATACCAAGAGGACAGACCCTGCTCTACCAAGAATTTACCCATCTCTCATAAAATATAACAGTAACAAATAATAATGAAATCTCCAGGGACTTTGCATGAATACACTCAATTATCTGTTTCCTGAATTCCTTCCCATGAGGTTTCTTGATCTTTCATGCAAACAGCACACACCCATAAACAAACACTTGCCCCTCTTAGGCTCTCCTAACCTTTAGATATGTCCAAACAAGCCTGAATTTGCACATGTACAAAGTATAGGCCAGTTTTAGTCTACTTTCTCTTTTTAAACAAAAGATATACATATTGTAAAAATTTCCAACAGTACAAAAGTATACAGAGGAAACACAGTTCCATCAAGCCTACTGCCCAGAGTAGCACCTAAACCCTGAACTATCCAGTCGCACAAAAATCAGTTTCCTGACATAATAACTATACTTTTGCATTGATCTTAATATATCTGAGCTTCAGTTCTGAGAGTCACACATATTAAAAGCATATGCCCAAGAGTGTAAAGAGAGGCAAACTGTCATGAGAGAAACATTTGAAGAAATGGCTTCCTAAGAGTATTTACAAGACTAAAAAGGAAATACAACTCAGTCACTTATCTTAAAGGCTAAGTAAGAAAGGGTTATCCTTTGCTGTGCATGACACTAAAAGACAGAAGTAGAACTGTTAGAAATTTACAGAAAACAAATTCTGACTGACACACAAGAAGACTATACCTTGGGAGGCAGGTGGTTATTATATGTTGTAACCTCCGGGACATTTTCTAGAAACTTAAAACCTGACTAGAATTAAAAACAAAGAAACCAAAATGTTTCATCAGTTAATTCTATCAATTATGTATATTAACAAAACAAATCTAGAGGAAACCTCATTGCAATTACAACCTAGCCTCCCCTTTGTCTTCTATTATCATTATGATTATCAGTCTATTGAACACAAACTGGGAATTATAGCATCATCTTGACCCACAGTGTAGAGGGGTTCTTTTTCCCCTGGTGAGAGAGATTCACAATTTCACAAAGTATATGATCTACTTATGCGTACTTAACTGTACTCCTATGAAACCTAATATGAAGACCAAAAATCTATAGTTTTCTCTGGTTCATGGGATTAAAAAAAAAAAATTAGTTCTTTTTAACATATTACCATCTGGTTTTGCAATGAGGTATAAAGTAAAATCAAGTATCGTCAAAGATTCCAAAAGAAGTCTTTGATAAATTCAACATTATTAAATTTTACAGTATTAAAATATCATAAGTAGTAGGGGTACCTGGGTGGTTCAGTCAGTTAAGCGTCTGCCTTAGGCTCAGGCCTTGTCCTGAGATCTAGCCCTAAGTCAGGATTCCTGCTTAATGGGGAGTCTGCTTCTCCCTCTGCCCCTTCTCCTGAGCAAACACTTACTCTTTCTCTCTCTCTCAAATAAATTAATAAAGTCTTAAATATTTTAAGTAGTATGCCAACTACAGTCCTTTAAATCTTTGTCACAAAGATATTTAACAACATTATATAGAGAATTAAACCCTGATTGTCATTTATTTACAAAAAGGATTTGACCTATGGTAACTGAACTCTGAAAAATGGGAAAGGATTGGTGGTTGGGGAAAAATAGATCTGTCACATTATTTAATGACAGTTCCCATGAATTAAGCCTTAGTATTTTGCTGAAATGATCTAAGTTACAAAAGATCCATAATAAAAATGTTTTTTTAAAAAAGCAAAGCCATATATGATTCCCAAATATTTGTTTACAAAATGGAACACAAATGGCAGATGAGAAATATCCAGACAGCATGTATCTCTAAACAT
This sequence comes from Canis lupus familiaris, assembly GCF_011100685.1. Lineage (NCBI taxonomy): Eukaryota > Metazoa > Chordata > Mammalia > Carnivora > Canidae > Canis > Canis lupus. The sequence continues at coordinate 22,618,071 of NC_049253.1, forward strand.
CCTGAATTCAATGTCTACAGCATGGAGCCTACGTTTTAAAAATCTCTTAGATGATTCTGATACTTCCTTTGGGAACTTGTCATATTTTTTCTTAATAATCTGTTATTTCCATCTATACATGTCTTTTATTCTATAGCATGTATCCTCTCTTTAAGAAATACACACACAGGGGCAGCTGGCTGGCTCAATGTCAGTGTAGCATGTGACTCTTTATCTGGGGTTGTGAGTTCCCAAATTGGGTGCAAAGATTACTTAAAAACAGAAAGGAAAGGGGAAAGAGAAAAGGAGAAAGGAAAGGAAAGAAAAATACACAAACTTAGCTGTTAGTAGTGAAAACTGTCATCTATTTCCAGAAAATAGAATATCCTGGTTAAAAGCATTATTACTACTCAGTTTAACTTGTTTCGTATCATTAGCCTAATCAATTATTAGCTGTGTAACTCTGGCCATGTAATTTAACTTCTCTCTCCCTTTTATTTTTTTTAAGATTTTATTTATTTATTTATGAGAGACACACAGAGAGAGAGAGAGAGAGGCAGAGACACAGGCAGAGGGAGAAGCAGGCTACATGCAGGGAGCCTGACATGGGACTCGATCCTGGGTCTCCAGGATCAGGCCCTGGGCTGAAGGTGGCGCTAAACCGCTGAGCCACCCGGGCTGCCCTCTCTCTCCCTTTTAAAATCATACTTCCTCAGAGGATCATCAGTGAGAATTAAATAATGGAACATGTGCAAAATGTTTAGAGCAGAACCTAGACAATAACAAGGGCTCGATAAATGTTAGCATATTTACATTACTATTATTATTATTTAATACAGGAAAGAAAGGAAACCCAAGCAAGTTAGAGTAGTCAAAATTTGAAAGAACAGTTGGTATGAATGTGCCTTGAAGGATGGGTACAGAATTAAAAGGAAGAATAAACAAAGGTAGTAAGCACAAAAAGTTAAGAGATCAACAAGGACTTTAGGGTTCAAAATGGACCCTAAATTTGGACCATAAATTAAGTTGTATTAACTGGGCCCATTTATATGCAGACTGACAAAGTTTATCAAAAGTATCACTCTGAGAATTGGATACCAGTAACTAGAAAGTTCCAGAATGGATACAGGTACACTTAAGCAAAATGTCTACTATAAAAAGACCAGAAGAACTATTTGTAGAATATTGAGTAGTAGCATAGAAATACTTCAAGAGAATGTCCAGAATCATGAAAATTACATATGTAGTAATACTTGTGTGTGTGTGTGTGTGTGTGTGTATATATATACATACACACAAAATTCTTTCTCCAGATCATTTCTAAGGGTTCCTGGTTAAGGGATAAAGCATTTGTTTTCTAAAGGACATTTGTCCTCCACTACCTTTCCTCAAGAAAATAAATACTTTCAGAACATATCCACAACGTCCTCTGGCTAGCATTATACCACACTACTAAATTTTTTTATTTTACCATCTATAAAAGTTAAAACCTCAGAAATCATTAGTGAAATACTAGGCTTATAACTGGATCCTCAAGAGAACCGAATCACACTTAAATCCCTGATAGAACTAATGGTAAATGGTATTTAGTTGTTAATGTCATCAAAATAAAATTTTAGTAAATCAAAATTTACTCAAGACATTTATCGTGAAGAACAATAGCCATTACTGAATCAATGTTTGGATTCTGGAAAAAAAAAAAAATGTTTAACAAGTCACAGAATTCAAACAACAAATAGTACAGATTCTCACCTAGTTCCAAACTCTTTTCATCATATGTATTTTAAGATTTTATTTTTAAGTAATCTCTATACCCAACATGGGGCTCAAACCCACAACCCCAAGATCAAGAGTCACATGCTCTACTGAATGAGTGAGCTAGGCATCCCTCTATCACATTTAAAAGGAAATGTCACATTCCCCCTTAACCACATAAAATACAAACATGGCTGGTATCCTTACTCTTTTTGTCACCAAGGTAACCAACACACACACTCTGCTGCTCAAACCAGGGTAAAATGAAGAAATACACTGTGCCACACATTAGTATGCCTTCACAATGTCTCACTCACTATGTTATACAACACTTAATACTTCAGTTAAGCTCCGCTGGCTAATAAAGGTTGATAAGAAAACACAGTGAGTCTCCTGGGGGTGAATTTTACTATGTCCCAAAGCCATAATGAACAGCTCATAATAGTCAATCTCCTTGTCATATCATTTAAAGTGAGCTAGAAAAGAGTGGGATTTGAAATCCCACAATATATCAAGCTCCAGGAGAAACTCCAAAAGTAACAACCTTGAATCTATTCAATGTGATTTGCTCAAATTTTTCTGAAAGTCTATGAGAGGGCAATATGCCAAACACTGTTCAACAAAAAACAAACAAAATCTTTCACGTGTAATTGGAAGTAATATATTAACATTGAGAGGAAATCTGCTTAAAGACAGGAAATAAATTTTTAAAAAGAATTAAGAAACAAATGATAGAGGTAATTATTAATCAAAACTCTGAACAAAAAAATTCGAAGAACATCATCCCTAGAAATTAATGGTATTATTTATAGAAGAGCAGTATATTTTTATTTCATATGTTCTCATGCAAAATTGGAAAGAATGAACCACTTAAAAACAGAAAATCCTCCATTAGACTACCTGTGATTAAGCCCTATAAAAAAGGAGAAAAGTGGAAATAGGCCCATCTGATTAGAAAAGATCAAAGTCTGTTGAAATGTGTGCTAGCACGGGTATAAGGAAACCAGCTTTCTTATATTGTGGGTAGGAGTATCTCTACAGAGATATTTGGCAATATCAATTAAAATTAGAAATGTATATAATTCTTTGACTCAGCAATTCCATTTCTAGGAATTTATCTGGCAGATATGTTCATGTATATGCAATATATATAAATGCAAAAACTACACTTCAGTGCCAGTAAAACTAGTTGAATAAATTATGATAAATCCAAATGGTGCAGCGACACAAAAAGAATAAAGATATACTTACTCATTCGTCATTACATGAAGAAAACAAAACACAAAAAAAAAGTATAGTTTTTAAGGATAATGTTTGTGTTGAAGAGGGGCGGGAGGGATACACATATATATACATTTTTCTATATAGATCATCTCTGAAAGTATGCACAAGAAACTGTTAACCCTGGCTGCTTCCAGAAGAGGAAATGAACAGCAGGACAACAGGAGGCTCTCCTTTATATGTTATTGTATCTTTGGAATTTCAAAACATATGAATGTATTACCTAAAAAGAAGCATAAATTAACCAAACCTTAAAGGAGGAAAGAGTGAAGGGTTAAGAAGAATGCTTGGGTACCAAATGTGACCCAGGGAATAAGTGCTCCCACTGTGGCCTTTTTAAAATTTCCTCTTTTCTCTTTCCATCTAAATTCCCTCCTGTTAGCTTTCCCAGTCCATTTTACTCTCCTCCATGGAGGCCTATCAGGTCATGTGTTAAAACTATCTAGTCCTGCTGGGAGTACTAAACGCCAAAGAGGTCGATGGACTTTGTTCCAGTAATCATCATAGAAAATGAGCATCAACATCAGCTGTAAAAGAAATGAGTTATTTACAATAGATAATTCCACTTAACATAAAACAAGGGGAAAAAAAAAAAAAAAAACATGGGGAAAGACAGGGAAGTGAACATATGATTTTACAATACTATAAAAAATTCTTCCAGACCTATCCTTAAACACTCATTCAATACTGTCTGCTCTGTCTTTTCATAAGTATTACCTAAAAAAAAACAACCAAAAAACTTAATAAAAACAGGGTTCCCATGCTAGAAAAGTGATTTTCCCACTTTGTAATTTCAAAACCAAACCTGCATTCCCAAGAAGGCTACAGAGTAGCTCTGCACCTAGAATACCTAAATTAATGGTCACCATGGTCACTACTTATTAATTGCTTAAACTCATTTTTTCAGGGCAGCTGGGTGACTCAATCAGTTAAGTGTCTGTCTTCAGCTCAGGTCACGATCCTGCGATCCCAGGAGGGGTCCTGGGATCAAACTCTACATTGGACTCCCTGCTCAGCGGGGAGCCTGCTTCTCCCTCTCCCTTTGCCCTTCGCCCCCTTGTGCTTGCTCTCTCTCTCTCTCAAATAAATAAAATCTTTAAAAAAAAAAAAACTGATTTTGTCTCTTTTCATTCCTTCATGTCATTTATTTGCAAATGTATACATATATTAATAATTCACATGCCAGGGTCTTGTTCTGTCACATTTTATATTAATATTTCTGTATCTCAAAATTTAAATAAAATACCTAGAATCTCACCAACTAAAACTGAAACATAATTATCCCTTATAAGGCACCAAAGAAACCACCCCTTTTTTGTCCAGACCAATATTTGCTTCTAGATTAACTAATTCCTATCAGAGTTTTTCCTCCATGTGGTTGTAACTGGGGGAAAGGCTATGGCTAGTCTCATGGTATATGAGAATCTGGGTAAGAACTACTGAAAAGAAGATATTTTGGACAAAGACAACTGGTTAACTGCATAGTTAACCAAAAACTATCGTAAAGAAAAGCTCTGTCTTCAAAGTTCTCAAAAATTACTGAAAATAAGTCTACAGTCTTCAATATCTTCAGTTTAAGTAAATGTTCTACCTAATTCATGAGTACATAAAAAAGTTATGTGAAAATCTCCTTTACTTAGGTTTAAAGTGTTATTCTTGGGGTGCCTGGGTGGCTCAGTCAGTTAAGTGGCCAACTCTCGATTCTGCCTCAGGTCATGATCTCAGGGTCCTGAGATCGAGCCCGGAATCTGGCTCTGCACTGGGCTGGGTGTGGTGTGGAGCCTGCTTAAGATTTTCTTTCTCCCTCTGCCCCTTCAATGCCTCACCCCCACCCCCTGCTTTTACACTCTCTCTCTCTCTAAAAAATAAAATCAAGTGTTATTCTTACTTCACCCAATCTCCAATATTATTTCCTCTATCAGATACAGAAGGCCTACAGACCAGTAAAATCCCTCTTATTTTAACAAATAACTTTCCAAAATGCCCAACATTAATTAAATTCTGAAAAATCAAGCTCCCCTTTTCTAAAACTACTAATTTACAACAAAACACACTGATAAGATCTTTCATTTATTTACTAATAATAAGCCAGAAAAACATTTTCAGAAATATTTTGAAATTCCTTACCCTTATGACCACAATGATAGAAAATCGCCACTTAGGAAAAAATTGGTCTCTGTGCCCCAAACAAAAGGTAATTAATATTTTAAAAGCAGAAGATGAACATACATATGAAATATACATTATATAGTTTTACAAACTAAATCATTAACTTTCCAACTTGGCATAATGACAGGGTAGTTGGAAGGGAATGTAAAAGAAAATACTCAACAGCTTAAAATTAACAATGGGCCCATTTATTCAAGGTAGGATGGTTCTCTCATTTCAGCTTGAGAGGACTGAAAGTCTCTTTCTATCCTCCTCTAGGAGGTAAACTCCGCAGCTGGCCTGTCTGGAGAATCACTCAACTATATTCATAACTTTGCTCAGAGTCCTTTGCTCAGAGTCCACAATGGCAAGAAAGTCTTCATCTTCACTTTGCACTGAAAACCATCACATAGAATTGTTGACTCTGAAGTGTTCAAATTTCCTTTAAGGATCATTTCAATTAATTTCTCCTGTAGGAAGCTGAACCCACAAATACAAAAGATATATGCCCACTGAAACTGAGAAACACTTACTGTAACTTCATAATTTCATCAAATATGATGTGACAGGTCTTATGTCTTGTGACAGGTCTTACGACCATGTAATAGTACTGTACTTATTTCTTTTCTCTGCAACCTTTGTGCACCCCAATACTTTGTATCTTCTTAAATGGTTTCTAGGAAGCACTCCTATAACTGCTGCATGAATGAATTCTCGGCAAAATGTTTCACAGCTGTCTTTTCTCTGTTCTGTCTTATACTCCCAAGTCAAACTCCATACTCCAGAAAACAGTAAGTTTCTTTCTCCTTTCAAATCCAACTAAAATCTTGTCTGAGATGGTAACAACGAATCCTCTTCTAACTCTTGAGAATCAAAATCATTCTTTGTATTAATACTAATTTGTATTAAAATACCTGGCCTCATTTTTAACTATTAAAGAAACAATCTAGATGTGTTTGTGGAGAATTAGGAGATCATCTTCAGGAAATCCAAATAAGGACATTTTAGGGAAAAAACTCTAACATCATAAATCAGAAAACAACACACAGCAGAGTTTTGCAACTTTAGGATGCCATACTTAAGACATGTTATTCACAAATATATAATCCTTCCTGTATTTCCATCATGAGGAAAGTCAACTTGCCAAAATATGGCCTTGAATTGTGCAAGAAGTCTCCTATTTCTTCTTATAAAATATACTGGCAAAGACCAATAACCCACACTGCTCCAATGAAACCCATCCCCACATTCCATGGCTTCAAGGCATTTCCATAAATACAGGGTCATAAAAAGGCAGCCTATAAACTCCTGTAGCCAGCACTACATTTTAAGAATAGGAAACTGAAGAGAATGACATGTGATTATATAGTTACAGTAATCTGAGGATCTTTTTTAAAGTTTGCAGGAATTACCAATCTCATCTTAGAAACCTACCTCCTAAAAAAGAATGCAAAAATTATGCATTATAGATAATAGGCAAATCCGTACAAAATGTTAAAATTGTATAGTTTGCAAAAAACCTGTATGGTTTGCATATTTTAATGCACAAAGTCATATCCAGCATATTCATACACTTGTTTGAACAAAATAGCATGCTATCATGCTAGTAACAACAAAATCTCAAGAAAACAATGCTTAAGTCCCAGCCAATGGCCTACTTATCACAAAAACATTCCCTGTCACAGAGTTCCAATGTTATAGGGAACATAAATAGCCCTGTGGAGTTCAACATGGCATTACATGACCAGAGCATGCTTCTAAACTCTAAACATAAACATGGAGGTTCCTAGCTAAGCACAAACTTGTGATTTTTTTCCGTTTTCAATTCCAGTAGACTCTAAGTAAAAAAAAAAAATAGACTACATTACCCACAATTATGGGGCATTTGATATTTCAAGACTAAATTTTTTTTCTTTCTAATTTTATAATATTAATAATATTACAATGTAATAATATTATGGTAATTATAACTAAGAGAATACCATGTGCCAGACCCTAAGAATTTCATACATATTATTAAAATAATAAGAGAATCACTAAATTATATGTTTTTAAAGCATGCTGTCAAGTTTTAATTACTTCTTAGGCACATGGGTGGCTCAATAGGCTAAGAATTTGCCTTCTGCTCCTGAGACAGAATCCACATCCAGCTCTGCCTCTCCATCTATCCCACCCCCCTGTTTGTGATATATCTCTCTGAATAAATAAAATCTTTAAAAAGAAAAAAAAAGGTTTAATTACTTCTTGACACTATTAAACAATCCAGTGACCACAGAAATACATCCCAATAATTTTACGTAATTAAGGCAAACTAAATACAACTAGGGAACTAAGTAAGATGAGGTATAATGTTACTAATCCTACTACAACAATATAAATTAGTTATTAGGCATGCATCTTTATTAGGCAATGTTACTACTAGGCATGTTTGAACTGAACCACACAAGGGGTTAAAAGTAACTACAATGAAAGCCAACAGCCTAGCAGCACAGTTGAGCCAACATTCCCTCCACTCCTCCCCTCCCCTTCCCATCCTCTCCAGTCCAGAATGAATTGCATGCCCCACTGCACAAGGCCCAAAAAGGTCACAGGAGATGGCAGAGACTTTTGTAAGAGAACAGAAATAACTCAGCAGCTTTGTTACCGTAGTCTCTTTTAATCAGTATGTTCAAAATCCTTTAATTAGCACTCTGTCTACACAAGGAAAGCATTTCTTCTGTGCCAGGGGAGGGCACATATGTATGTACACAGTGTTCTGTTGTATCAGCATCTCAACATGGAGCTAGGCCTCAAACTGTCTGCCAGGGAACTGAAGCACAGAAAACTTTTTTAAAGGCATGGTATCACAAAATTTACACATTATATTTGCATTTGTTACCAAACAACAAACTGATTATTTAGTTTGTTTCACTAGATGTCAATTTGTTTGACTTTTTTTTCCAGCAAAAATGGTGCATTTTAAACTAAACAATAACTTTCTATAGTCTATTATCTATAAAGATATTCAAACTTAATATAAAAAATGTTAATAGAACATAAAAATAAGACATATTCAAATATCATTCCTTCCCTCATAAGAGATCTTCAGTAAGAGAAAAAAAAAATTGCCTTGCTCAAACAGGAATAAATCATAAGACATATTTTCACATGGATGCTCTCCATTTAAAATCTCATCCAACCATGAAGTCCTAAAACTTAGAGGCTGGATTACATATATGTATTTCCTTATAAACTCTGATTAACTGGAATCAAGACAGAAGTTGGTGCTAAATTAAAATTAACCTTTAAAAAATAAAATAAATTGTTTTAAAAATCCATGGCCAAGAAACAAGGAAATCTCCATTAGTAAACAGGGATTAGCAGTATTTTAGCAGAAATTTTCGAGTGTTACAAACATTTTTCTTTTAAAATTAAGTTGTATGTATATTGTAAGAAGCAGTATATGTACATATATTTATACACATAAATAAACAAAACAACAGACTCCTAAATACCTGATTAGAGAAACAATCTAATTAAAGAAACAATCTATAGATAAAATTTATTATTAGGGAAGCAGGATAGCATAATTGCTTGAAAGCCAGCTCTTCCATACCAGCCATGTGAGCTCATAACAGTTTTGTACAATGGGCATAATACCACTATTTCACAGGTTGACATGAGAATTAAATGAGATGATGCACATAAAACATCTGGCAAAAATCCAAGTTTCCTGCCAAGGCTGTCAGGGGGTGGAATAGGAGGTATTTTTGTTCATTGCACAAAAGTATAAATTGGCACAACCTACTAAAATTGTATATGTATTTGTCCATATATACATACATATGTATATACGTATACACACACACATACACTACACACACACATACACAGCTGGCCCTTGAACAGCATGGGATTTGGGGCACTGACTCCTCCCATACAGTTGAAAATCCACATACAACTTTTGACTCACTCAAAACTTTACTAGTAGCCTACTATTTATTGAAAGCCTTACCGATAACATAAACAGTCAATTAAAACATATTTTGTATATATTGTATTTTTACAATACTGTAAACTAGAAAAAAGAAAATATTGAGAAAATCATAAAGGAGGGACACCTAGGTGGCTCAGCAGTTGAGCGTCTGCCTTCTGCTCAGGGCGTGATCCTGGAGTTCTGTGACTGAGTCCCACATCAGGCTCCATGCAGGGAGCCTGCTTCTCCCTCCACCTGTGTCTCTGCCTCTCTCTCTGTATCTCTCATGAATATTAAAAAAAAAAAAAAAAAGAAAGAAAGAAAATCATAAGGGGGTACCTGGGTGGCTCAGTCGGTTAAGCATCCAACTCTTGACTTTGGCTCAGGTCATGATCTGAAGGACTTGAGAGCAAGGTGTGCACAGCACTCCATAATTAGCAGTCTCTGCTTGAGATTCTCTCCCTCTCCCTCTGCCCCACCCCCTGCACTCACACAAATTCTCTCTCTCAAATAAATAAATAAATCTTTTTTTAAAAAAAGAAAATCATAAGGAAGAGAAAATACATTTACAGAATTGCATATATAGTTGTCGGAAAAAAATCCCCACGTAAGTGGACCTCCACAATCCAAATCTGTGTTGCTCAAGGGTCAACTATATGTGTAAAAATTATGTTTATATGGTATCTACTACAGCACTGTTTGTAATAGCAATACTGGAAACAATACACATGCCAGTCCTTCATGGAGGACTGGCTAAATAAATGCTACTTCCCTAAGAGAGAATTCTATACAGTTGTTTAAAAACAAAACCTCTAGGGAAAGTTCTCTGTGGTAAGTTGTTGAGGAAAAACAAAAGACATGAAACAGTGTGTATAACATGTTACCATATATGTAAAAGGGGAGTGGATATTCATATTTATTTGTCTGTGGAAAAAATAAAAAAGCCCTCTGTAACATTATACAAGTAATTGATAGCAAGAAGAAAGTAAAACAGTGCTTGACACATAGTCAAGCCTCAAAAAAATACCATCATCCATGAAAACATATCCTTAAATTGTATGCACAGAATACATTCAAACTAAATCTGTAATGAGGTAAACAACCAAATCTCAATTATTTATAAGCCCATTATCCAGGAGATCCAAGCCCTAGATTCTTCTTCAAAGGTAAGTAGCCTTTGGCAATTTTACTGTTGACTGTCATCTTCACCAAAAGGGAGTTGAGGAAATAACACTAAAAACAGTCATTTTATTTGATATTGATCAACACTTTTTTAATTAACAGCCTTTGGAGTTGAAAGGAACGATGAAAATCCCATAGGGCAATCTTTTAATATTACATATGAAGTCCAGAGAATTCCCCAAATTAGTGACAGTTTAAAGATTTGAAGTTTGTCCTCCAAATACTTTCCATTTCCCAGTAATAAGATGAGGGAAACTGAAAATAAGCTTAACTGAAATCAGTTATCCTTGCTAAATTCCCTCCCCTCCACATCCTTTATTATACATAACTAAGTTTGCTGAGATCAAATCCCATAAGCAATTGTAATGAGTACAGGTTATCCAGAGAATTCAACAACTCAGCCCTGAGGTTTCCAAGACTAAGCATTGAATGAACATCTGTAATAAAATCTGTGAAGTTTGCTTACACTAGAGATTGTCAGAGGCATGTTGAAATCCTTGCCACCTTGCAGCCGGAAACCCCAAGGAGCTGGGCCAACCAAGGACACACTGTAGTTGCTCATGGCTCTACCAGCTCAAAGTCCAATTCCAAAAAATGAAAGAACCTGTGAAAGAAAATTTGATGGTTAACAAAAATGTTTATTTGAAATCCTATTACATATTTAAATGTATTTAATATAAACTCAACTAAATTATGTTCAATATTCTGTTTTGGGGGATGAGAAAATATAGAGGTTTAAGTCTATATTAAGTTCTCACTTCAGTCTTTTCAGAAAAAGGAATCTATGAGCTAATATACAAATTCTAAACTGACGCCAATTTCCATAGTCTAAAAATTCCATATCAGAATCTATTTCTAGACACTTGATCAGTTTTACAACTTGCTACAGTACAATTTGTGGCTTTCTGCATACAAACTTTAACTTAAAGTACTTTACAACACTTCATTATACAGAGGAGAAAGAAGATTTTATTTCAGGCTTAACTCAAAATTTTTTTCCCCTCCCTTCTACCTCATGCACTCTTTAGCCTGCAGCTGGCAAGAATCCTTAAATTCTAAGCTACTCTCACATATGAAAAGGACTGCAAATCCATAGATTCTTATTCATGCTTTCCACATACAAAATTCTATAAAGTAAGTTGTTTCTTAATGCACAAAACTATTCTCTCCAATCATAAATTACAACTTGTATTTCCTCTTATAGGAACATGATATTTTCCACACTTAGAGCAATATTTACTTTTCCTTTAGACAGGCAATGATAGGCAATATTCTAGTATTTCAATGAGAACCCGCTTCTTGTTTTACATACACACCACATCAGGCAAAGTAAAGAAAAAGCATTAACCAGTGAATGAGACTGACTAAATAGGGTAGGAATTTAAGGTTAATCTTAATGCATGAAAGGGAACTGGAGCTTTAGAAAAAAAGCAGCACTTCAGTGCTGTCTTTTTTGTTTTGCTGTAAGTACACCCACAATGACTCTCATGGTTGGACTTTTATATAATTAAAAGAAGTGTGGGGACGCCTAGGTGGCTCAGCAATTGAGCGCCTGCCTTCAGCCCAGGGCTTGATCCTGGAGTCCCAGATCGAGTCCCATGTCAGGCTCCCTGCATGGAGCCTGCTTCTCTCTCTGTGTCTCTCATGAATAAATAAATAAAATCTTAAAAAAAAAAAAAAAGTGTGACTTTGAGTTTGGTATTGGTTGATGTGATGTTTATGTGTGGTGGGAGAAATTGGAAGAAATGGATATTTTCTAAAATGTAATGCTATGAAACATTTCTCTCTTCAAAAATATTAACGGGCAGCCCTGGTGGCTTAGCAGTTTAGCGCCGCCTTCAGCCCAGGGTGTGATCCTGGAGACCCAGGATCGAGTCCCACATTGAGTCCCACATGGGTTCCCTGCATGGAGCCTGCTTCTCCCTCTGCCTGTGTCTCTGCTCCCACTCCCCCGCCCCGCCCCCGTGTGTGTCTCTCATGAATAAATAAATAAAACCTTAAAAAAATAAAAATATTGAAAATACAACAGATGTATAATTTAATAATCTTAAAACCATTGAAGGCACACTTGCTTGGACAATCTGTGCTGTTGGACTAAATCATCACCTTATATTACTTACATTAAAACATTTTTCCATTTTTTTAACCCATTCAAATCTTTGATCCCATTACACCAAATTAATATTGGCAAATGTACATATCGAACTACTGTGTATAATAAAAACAAACAGATTACATCCTCTAATAAGGGGGAAATGAGGCAAAACTTTCAAGTCTGGCTCTTAAAGAAAAATTAAACCAATAAAAATCTACACTGCATCTAACCAGAAAAGAAATGAGCTTTTACACTGGCATGGCAGGACAAATTCAGGACTGATGTAATATGCACAGGGCCCTAAAAGACCCACTGGCCATTCCAGAAGTCAAACTGGTAGATACATATGAACAAATAAGTAGAAAAATTAAAGAGCCATACATAATTTAATTGCTTTCCTGCCGTAATAAAAGATTTTCATAGAACTAATAAAGACCGCCCTGACACTGGAATTCTAGGATACATATCAGAAGTGTGTAGAGCCGACAGATATTTCACAGGCAGCTTGCCCCCTCCTTTTTTAATCTTTAACTTGTATCAAGAGAAGAATGTGGAAGTTAGGCTCAACTTCTTCCGTCCCCATTATTCCCTACAAGAGAATGTATGTAATTTATATATCAAACCATGTACATACAACTTCCCTTTACTTGGGAACTCCCTTCCTGACCTACCTCGTTTATTAGAATTGCTAGCCCTGGCAAGGTCATAGCCGCACTACAGAACCATGTCATTTCACTTCTAGTATTCCCCCTCGGCTAGCTTCACTTGCCTTAAAAAACATTCTGATCCCCAAGCAATGGTAATATCCTCGCTGTCCTTTTCCAGATCTCCTCCGTCTGGTTATTAGTGCCCAAAACTCCTCCTGAAATACTAAGCAGGCAGGAAAGAGCGAGCAGCCCATTCTGCTTTCGAACACGAAGGAAATGTTGGACCTTCTCTACACAGCTTGGGAATTTTCTTTGGGGCAAAGTCTAAACAATGTCTTCGCTCTCTCACTTGGGAAGGAAGCTTGGTAATTCCCACACTTCTAACCACCCCCCACCCCCCCACCCCCCACCCCCGGCTTCTTCGCCTCTTCGGTGAGCGGGAAGGCGGAAAGGGCAACTCACAGTGACAGGAACGGTCTGAAGAACAAGCAGTATCTTGCGATTCTCTTTTCCCAAACTGAGGGAGAAAACGGAGACGGAGCTGAAGAACCCAAGCTACGGGCGCGCACACTAGGAGAGGAGTCGACCAGGCAGTTTTCCAGAAGAGGTTCACGCCTAGCCCCGTTGGCCAAATAAGGCTCCGGAGCGGGCCGTTTCCGCGGCGGGCAGGTCCGACGCCCTCACGGTCAGGAAGGCGGCCTTGGGAGGGGAGCTGGCGATCACACCCCGGACCTGCCCTGCCCTGCCCTGCCCTGCCCTGCCCAACGCGGCCACGAATTTTCGCTCCTCTTTCCCCCCTTCCTTTATCCACTTCTGTCATCGAACGCACCGAAGGCACAGCCTCAACAGAAGTCCCAACAAGTACTCGAGTATCAACAAATCTGGAGATTACCACAGATTTTTTTTTTTTAAAAAAGCTTTCTTTCAGGTCGCACGGCAGTCTGCCCACACGAGTACTCAATTTTTTAATATCTGAGGGGAAATAAACACGTCTCAGGAGCGAGAAAGCAAACAAATAAAAATAACGCGCCTTTCGCGTGGAGCCCCGCTCCCCACACGCCACGAGGTTCGTGCTTGACGTGGGTGCGCCCAGGGGTCCCGGCGGGTCCCCGCCGCCGCCGCCGCCGCCGCCGCCGCGCTCGTGCCGGACCACCCGGGCTCCGGGAACTCGCAGCGCTCGCGCTCTGGCCCTGCGGCCGCTCCCGCGCCGCCCTGCCCCGGAGCTCGTCTTCCCACGCGGCTCTCACCTCAACCGCTCCGGCAGGCACCTGAGGAGCCGGCCCCGCGCGAGGCGCGCCCCCTCCTCCTCCTCCACAGCCGCGCGGCCCCCCGCGTCCCGGGCGCAGGGAGACCGCTTCGCGCCCTCCTCCCTCCGGGTCCGCATCCCCGCCCGGCGGCCACTCACCTCGAGCCCGCAGCGCCGCCGCAGCCTCCGCAGCCTCCGCCTCAGACGAGCGCTGACAAGTGACTCGGGGTGCGCGCGCCGGCCCCACCGCCCCCGGGGACTTCCGCCCTCTCGCACTCCCCGGCCCCGCCCCCAGGGAGGACACGCCCCCCCGCGCTCCCGGCCCCGCCCCCAGGCGGGGACACGCCCCCCGCGCTCCGGGCCCCGCCCCGGCGGTGCAGGGCTGCAGCGGCGGTGCAGGGCTGCCCGGGGCGGGCGGAGTCGGGCGCGCGGGCGTGCCGAGGCGCGCTGCAGCCGGCGCCGGAGAACAATCGAGCTACCGAGTTTCGGTGGGAGTAGTCAGGGGATTCCGAGCAGTACCTGGCAAAGGTACGCTCCGCGTGTCTGTTTTGTAACGGATGCTTTTCTCTCTCCAGAAATGAGTTGGCAAGCAGTTGTTCCGGCTAAAAATAGAAGGGGGCTTTGGATAAATCCCTAGCTATGCAAGTTCAGCGGCTACTGCCTGGTTTTTGGAGAGAGCTTTACATGCCCTAAAAGGTGCAGACCCTGAAGTTTACGTGTCAGGAAGGTGGAAACCGGTAACCCGTAATATCTAGAAGCTAAATTCTGTGATCATACCAGAATACAGGGATAGAGAGCAAGGGCCAAAAGCCGTTTAACCAGCATATCCTCATTATTTTTTTTTTTTTCGAAGTCCGACAAATCAGTAGCCCACTTTTCAGTTTCTATAAAGTTGTTGGATTTATCCCAAGGAATTTATTCATAAGCAAACTTAATGTGCAGTGAATATACAGAAAGTAACCTGTTGACTTTTTTTAAATTTTTTTTTTAATTTTTATTTATTCATGATAGTCACAGAGAGAGAGAGAGAGGCAGAGACACAGGCAGAGGGAGAAGCAGGCTCCATGCACCGGGAGCCCGATGTGGGATTCGATCCCGGGTCTCCAGGATCGCGCCCTGGGCCAAAGGCAGGCGCCAAACCGCTGCGCCACCCAGGGATCCCTGTTGACTTTTTTTTAAAGATTTTGTTTATTCATGAGAGACACGGGGGGGGGGGGGGGGGGGCAGAGACACAGGCAGAGGGAGCAGCAGGAGCCTGATGCAGGACTTGATCCCAAGGACTCCAGGATCACCACCTTAGCCAAGAGCAGACATTCAACCAATGAGCAACCCAAGTAATTGGGTTCTAGAAAGTGAAAAGGACAGTTTTTAACCAAGGGTCATGTAAAGCAAGAATGAACTCCATGAATCTCCTAAATGTACAACAGCCTTCTAGAGAAGGTCCAATACTGCCCTGACCAAAATGGTAGCCACTAGCCACATATGGCTATGGAACATTTGAAATATGTGACTAAGGCACTGAATTTTTTGTATCATTTTAATTAACATTTACAAGCCGAAGCAGGGTAACATTTGTGTTCAACAAAACTTTGAGTAGAACTACATTTCACTTCACCATTGAAAACTTAGTACCCAAGTTGAGATACTATAGTTCAAAAAAAAACACGCTGAATTTCAAAGTCTTAGTTTGAAAATTTTAATGTAAAAATGCCTCATTAATAATTTTATATTGATTACATTTTAGAATAAGATTTTTATATTTGAATAAAATATAATATTAAAATTAACTTCATCCGTTTTCTTTTTTTTTTAAGATTTATTTATTTATTTATTCATGATAGATGTAGAGAGAGAAAGAGAGAGGCAGAGACACAGGAGGACGGAGAAGCAGGCTCCACACCAGGAGCCCGACGCGGGACTCGATCCCGAGACCCCAGGATCACACCCCGGGCCAAAGGCAGGCCCAAACCGCAGAGCCACCCAGGGATCCCCCATCTGTTTTCTTTTTTATGTGCTTACTAAGATACTTAAAGTTACCTATGTGACTAGCACTGTATTTTCATTGGATGGCACTGCTCCATAGTGCTCATAACATTCCCCCTCAAGATTATGTTGGAAGGAAAGGTTTCCTAGTGTGAAAGCTGGTTTAAGGAGTACTTTATTTTTTTTTAAGATTTTATTTTTTTAAGTAATCTCTGCATCCAATGTGGGCAGGAACCCACAACCCAAGATAGAGGGTCCTGCCCTCCACAATCTTGAGTTAGCCAGGCGTCCCTGGAGCACTTTAATATGTTATCATGTTTGACACTTCACCTCAAAATTAAATAAATAATAACAGTGACGTTTACAAACACCCCATGTGCCAAACAGTGTGGCAATCCTTACAATAACTGTAGACAAATGTCATCCTCATTTATAGTTCAGAAATTTGAGTTTGCAAGAAATTATAGTTTGCGACACTTCAATAGGGCAATGGCTAAGAGTTGCCCTGTAAGAGTGCCATCTCTGCTCCTCTTCATGTTTGCTGCTGATACAGTTAAAATCAACAAGGTTGATAAAGACATCAAGAATTGCAGGTAGTATATGGAGATGTCACCAGAGGGTAAACATCTTGAAGAGTGGAGAGTAGAGGAGTGTTGCTTACTTAGCAAGTTCAAATGTTAGCCTGTAGTTGCTAGCCTGCCTCTGAATCCTCCTCCTCCTCTCGCAGTTTAAAGTGGGGTAATAGTAAAAAAAACAAATTGATGTAAATTCAATAAGCCATCCAATTTAAAGACCAGAGAAAGAAGATGGAAAACTATAGCAGCTAACGCTGTTGAGAGCCAGAGAAATGCAATCTGCAACAAATTATGGAAATTAAATACTTGTATATTATTATGAGTATGTATGTTACTTGTATATGAAATGGGACAAACTTCCTGAACCATTTCTGGTAGAGCATATGCCTTAACTTGTTTGAGAATGAATTGCTCCCAGGGATCCCTGGGTGGCGCAGCAGTTTGGCGCCTGCCTTTGGCCCAGGGCGCAATCCTGAAGACCCGGGATTGAATCCCACATCAGGCTCCTGGTGCATGGAGTCTGCTTCTCCCTCTGCCTATGTCTCTGCCTCTCTCTCTGTGACTATCATAAATTAATTAATTAATTAATTTTAAAAAAAGAGAGAGAATGAATTGCTCCCAAGCCATTCTGACTCCACTCTTCTGTCTCGTTCATGACTAACATCTATGAAATGGTTGGCCGTGATTTGAAGGACAGTCTGTGACTACAGACTACTAGCATGATGATAACTGATCCATTGGGAAATCAGACCAGTGTCCTTAGCCTTGTTAACTTTCTGGGCTAAGCAAAGGAATTCACCACAAAGGAAACTATATTTAAAATTTCAATTTGTCATAACCAATGCATAAGAGAGAACATACAAGAGAAAAAAATAGACCAAAAGATTAATTTAGCAGGAAGAATTTTCAAGAATATTCCATCTATGGGAATGCCTGGGTGGCTCAGCGGTTGAACCCCTACCTTCAGAAGCTCAGGGCATGATCCCAGGATCCAGGATCAAGTATTACATTGGGCTCCCTGCATGGAGCCTGCTTCTCCCTCTGCCTATGTCTCTGCCTCTCTCTCTCTGTGTGCCTCTCATGAATAAATAAGTACAATCTTTAAAAAAAAAAAAAAGAATATTCCATCTAAGCAGTATTTACCCAAGTGAATAAATGTTTGCTCTACATTTTATTATCCAATGTATGACTCAGAATCCTCTTGCCGTACTTCAAAAATAACAGAAACTTTTAATTACAAGATGGCATGGCTGTGACAAGTTCTTACAGTTGCACCCAATAAACTGTAAAGTGCCAGTCTTTAAAAAGTTCCTACATTACTCTAAGTCAATTTATTTTTTAAGTCCTAATCCTGAAAGGCAAATAAACCACTCACAGGTATGAATATTTAATGTTTATAATACAGAATGGTGGGGGGCCTCGGTGGCTCAGTTGGTTAAGCATCGGATTCTTGATTTTGGCTCAGGTCACAATTTCTGGGTCATGAGATGAAGCTCGCATTGGGCTCTAGACTGGGCGTGGAGCCTGCTTAAGTTTCCCTCTCTCTCTCTCTCTCCCTCTCTCTCTCTCTCTCCCCCTCTTTCTCTGCCCTCCACCAAAATAAAATAAAATAAAATAAAATCCAGTATTGAGAGAATGCTAGGAAGAGGGGCAAGCATAAAGCAGCGTAGAGAGAGTGGAAAGAAGTAAATGGATGGGAAAGGCTCTCTGAGCAGATCCATTAAGCCTTCGTAATTGAGTAAGTATGTGATAGAGGGAAAAGTGGAAAAGTTTAAACTTTTTAAAATTGCTTCAAGATTATAAGTCTGGCTTTTGGGAGTTGAATATAACTACTATGAAGAAAGAGGAGTAATTTTTGAAGGGACGATACATTTTCCTGGCAGTTTCTAGTAAGCAAAAGAAAAAAAAAAGCAAGTGAGGGGTATGAGTAAAAAGAGTAAGAGTAAGAGCACTGAAAAAAGTACCAGGAAGCTCCAAGTTTCAGATTTCAGAAAGGAGAATATTCCTCATAAGACCAAGGTTTAGCTAGTCTGATGTTTTACACAAAGTTACTTCTTTGAGGCATCTGGTTGGTGATCCAAATAATAGAGAGTATGTGATTTTGGAGAGGAGATAGAAATGAAATCTGTAGGTCAATAATTGAAAAAGCTTGGTATATGAAGAAAAATGTTATCTGAAGAAAGTCAAGAAAATGAGAAATAGACCTGAGGCACAACTTCTCAATTAGTTAGTTATGCCAAGAAATTAATCTCCTCAGCCTGGGAGGCACAGGCTGGGAAGGCTTATCCATTTTCCTTGGTTTCTAAAGAAGTTTGCCTTGATGTAAAAAGTAGAAGAGGAAACCAAGAGGAGACAAATGAAAACGAACAAACCAACAAACAAACCTGCCGGCTTTCAATCAGAATGATCAGGATATCTTGTACATTTGAGCTAAATGAACTAAGGACATTGTGAAGAGAGAAGATTTAGATGTATGCTGTAAGAGCTGTTTAGAAAGATCTGCCCACACCCCTGTGCAGTGTTGCTTTATTAAAACATTTTCAATATTGGTCACTTTGCTTTACACCTGATACTAATAGGCCTTTGCATATCAATTATACACCACCAAGAGTACCATCTGTTTCCTCTCAGAACCCTGACTGGTAAATAATTAGTGATTCTTTTTGTCGTAATATCATCACATAAATCATTAGAATGTTATGCACACTTATTTATTGAGCATCAATATCAACTCTGTTGATATGTGATTTTAAAAGTAAATTCACTTTTTGTAAAAATATTGTGATTTTTGCTTTTGAGATTTTTTTTAATTGATGACTTTTTAAATTAGTCATTTTAGGATTTTTTTTTTTAAGATTTTTATTTATTTATTCATGAGAGACACAGCAAGAGAGAGAGGCAGAGACATAGGCTGAGGAAGAAGTAGGCTCCCTGCAAGGAGCCTGATGTGGGACTCGATCTCAGATCCCAGGATCACACACTGGGCCAAAGGCAGATGCTCAACCGCTGAGCCACCCAGCCATCCCTCATTTTAGGATTTCTCATTTTAGGATTTTTAGAAGCATTTCCATTAGATTACACTGTGGTGTGACCCACCATCACTTAAAATCTGGAAGCAAGTGCCTCTATATTGTCAACTTTTAATCAATTTTTAAAAGAGCTAGTAGCAAAGGTGATTATTCTGAATCACAAAATATATCTTAAATCTAGATTTTGTCTATGCATATAGGGTAAACAGAGTTATCTTTGGGAAGTAGGATTATGAAACTGTTATTTTTTTAAATTTTTATTTATTTATGATAGTCACACACACACAGAGAGAGAGAGAGAGAGAGCAGAGACATAGGCAGAGGGAGAAGCAGGCTCCATGCACCGGGAGCCCGACATGGGATTCGATCCCAGGTCTCCAGGATCACGCCCTGGGCCAAAGGCAGGCGCCAAACCGCTGCGCCACCCAGGGATCCCAAAACTGTTAATTTTTTACTTTATAATTTTCTACATTTCAAATTGTAGAGAATATTTATCACACCTATAATAAGAATAAAACAACACAGACTTTTTTTAAAACCACATGAATTGACTAACTTCATGATAATATAAATTATATAATATGCTATATAATTTAAATTTTTAATAGCCCCAAATTAATTTTACATTAATTGCTTTTTAAAACTCTATTTAATTTATGGTTTTGTCCCAAACTACTGATGTAATCTCTTCTGATCCTTTAGGTAGTCTTTCACATTGTCTGGGTTTAGAATTTCTCATGCTTTCCTTGTGTCTCTCCATTAAAGTGGAGCTATGAAGACACAATTATTAACAATGCTAGTGTACAAATAAGATTATTTAGACAAGTGGTATTTTGGATTGGAAAGATCCTTGGGGAAATCTAATCTTAACATGCTTTATTTACAGCAAAATCTCTCCACCCAAAAGACAGTACCTCTGCTAAGTGTTTTTAAAACCCGTTTACATACTCTGGGAAAAGCAAGGAAACTAATATTTTCATTGGAAGGTATCCACATGTGCAGTCACAGTGGAATGCAGTAAAGCATGCCATTTCTGGCAAAAATGTAAAGGGATGTAGTAATAAGAATGACCAATCAACTCATCAAGAATCTAATTAAAGCATAGAATTGTTTTTAAGATAAGGAATAATATGAAGGCATAAATATGTATAAATAACATATACAAAAACTATACTGAATTCCACTAATAATATCCAGTTTACACATCATATCAAATTCTGCCAATCTGTATAATATGCATATACCTACTGGCATTTAATTTCAGAATAAAACTATTCTGGGAAATTCCTCAAAGCCACTTTCTGCCAGTTGTGTAACGGTAAACTAATGAAAAAAGTAAGCAGGCATTTTTAAAAATCTATGAGATGTGAAATCTGGAATTTTTCAATATTTTCATAATCTGATTATTTCACATGACAAAATATTCTTAAACCATACGTTAGCCAAAAGTTTGATGCCTGCTTCTTCCTAGAATTTAAAAGCTTTAACAAAGTAACTGCAGTGTGCTCTGTGTAAATAACAAATCCATCTTTCTACTTAAATATTATTACTTCAGACACTAAAACTTACATCTAAAAATTCATGGAGAAAGTTTAGCTATAAATACCTATGGATGGTTGCCTCTGGATGGTTAAATTTGATATAATTTTATTATGCTTCTATTTGCTTTTTTGTACTCAAATTTTCTAAAAACATTTTACTTTTATAATGAAGTGAAAATCAGGAGCAACATTTTTAGCACATTCACAACACTGTTATACACACATATATTGTTATAGAAATTTGCATATACACGTAACAAATATCTTTGGAACAAATGGAAATAGCCATTACTAGCTGGATAATCTTCTGAATTCTTTATATGTATTGACTTACTTCATTCTTCTAGCAACCATAGGAGCTACATACTCTTATTTTCAGATAAGGAAATGAAAGAACAGAGTTAATATAACTTACATTTGTACAGCTGTCTATTATAGGCAGAACCAGGTTTTGAAACATGACTATTGAGTACACGTACATAACTGAAATGTGGCTGCTTTTACAGAATATATTATGGAAGTTTATATCTCTGAAGTTTTCTTTTCATTCAAGTCAGATTCAGCCCAATGTGGTTCTAATTCTAGATGTAAACTTCCTTGACTATTTTCATGTTTTATATAACTGACAAGGAATATTAGGTAAATGACAATAAGGTAAAAAGATTGATCATAATAAATTTCAGGATTAAGAGATAAATCTCTAAACCTGATAGTAAAGAATATTTTCTTCTAATATTTTAAGCTGAAACTGTTATTTCTATTAAGATTCATAGCCTCCCCTACAGAATGAGACCTCCTGATTATAGTAACTTATTTTTTAATATGTGAAGAAGAGTGAAAAGATCAAATTATAATCTCCACAGAATATTTGGTTTTCTCTATGAATTTCTCCTAGGAAGGAAAATTTGAGAACATATATATGGTTGTTTCATCAATACAAAGTCAAGGGACACTTGGGTGACTCAGGCAGTTAAGCAACTGCTTTCAGCTCAGGTCATGATCTCAGGGTCCTGGAACAGAGCCCCCGGCATCAGGCTCCATGTTCAGTGGGGAACCTGCTTCTTTCTCCCTCTTCCTCTGTCCCCTCCCACCTGCCGCTCATGCTTTCTCTCCCTCTCTCTCTCTGTCTAATAAGAAAATAAAATCTTTTGTTCTTTTTAGTAAATAAAATCTTTAAAAAAATACAAATATCCAAATTAAATCTGAAAAATACAGTATTCAAATTTGTCCTAGATTTTATTTTATTTTTTAATTTAACCCGGGTTACTTGATATAGATACACCTTAATTTTAATAGGGTGGCTTTAATCAAAGTTAGACATTAAAAGATAATTTTGATAAATCTGTAAACAAATACATTCAACACAACAGTTAAAGTAACAAAAAGTGCTGTGATAAATATGACCAAAACAAATACCACAGTGAGGTAAATGAGGCAAGTTTTCCAAATTAACATTAATTGAGGGATCCCTGGGTGGCGCAGCGGTTTGGCGCCTGCCTTTGGCCCAGGGCGCGATCCTGGAGACCTGGGATCGAATCCCACGTCGGGCTCCCAGTGCATGGAGCCTACTTCTCCCTCTGCCTGTGTCTCTGCCTCTCTCTCTCTCTCTCTCTCTCTCTGTGACTATCATAAATAAATTAAAAATTTAAAAAAAAAAAAAAAAACCCAACTCTCCTCTTTAAAAAAAAAAATTAATTGAACATTTTGTTTAATGGAATTTATTAGGCCAATAAGTCTATGTAGGATTTAATCTTTAGGAGAAAAAAATGAAGACATTTCTTGTTTTCTTTGTATTTATCTAGTCAGATTCCTTGACAAAATTCTTATAGACTTTTTTACATTTAATAGAATTTCATATTATTGACGTTGTACTATTTATTAAATGTATAATAGTTTAAATTTTATATTATTAAATATATACTTATATAACAGTTAAATCAATGTGTTGTCATTTCAGAACTTAGTCTCTGTAACACTGAAATATTTCTGACCCCAAAACATAAAATTTTTGACTGAGGGATCCTAGTGCATACAAGGAGACAGCAAGCAGCCTTGGAGTTCAAGGAGAACTTTTAGTAGGTTTTTTAATCAAAAGGGCAGAAATACCACTAGGAAAGTAAAGATCTTATCCATTTCACAGATATTTCAATATGATAAGCAGGGACAAACAAGTATTAACCCCTCCTAGAAAAGAAATGAGTTGGTTCTTATAACTTGAGCCAAAGTATCAACTGTTACATGTAGATCCAAATATAGCGCCTCCTGGCAAAGAAACAGCCCCCAGCAAGAGGCAGAGCTGGTGGACACCTGATAGCATTGCCTGAGTAACTTGAGCTAAAGTTTTGCTTGTTGTGGAGACAAATAACACTGAAAATCCAGGCAGAGAACAAATCACATTACCTCAATTTTAGAATGTTCTTTGAAGATGGATTTGAAATCTCCTGATATTTTTTGCTTTACTTTTTATCAAGAAATTTCAAACATACACTTTTTTTGGAAGATTTTATTTATTTGAGAGAGAGAGAAAAAAAAAGAAAAGAGCAAAAGAGGGGGAGGAGCAAAGAGAGAAGCAGGCTCCCCTGCTGAGCAGGGAGCCCAATGTGGGGCCTAACCAATGTGACCTGAGCCCAAGGCAGATGCTTAACTGACTGACCCACCCAGGCCCCTCAAACATACACTTGTTATTACAGAAAGAATATTATAACGAACTCCCAATGTATCCATTATCAAGCCTCAACAATTGCCATCATTAATATATAACCTTAAAGTTTTATACATAGCTTTAAACAGAAACATTTTATGTATGACAAGATTTCACAAACTATTACTCAGTTTAGATAACAGACTGGTTTTCAGTTATGTCATGCTGCACTTGAAGAGTTGGTTAGAAAGAGAACACTAGGCAGGACTTTTTCAGATTGAAACTCTTAAAGCGGGCAGCCCGAGTGGCTCAGCAGTTTAGTGCCGGCTTCAGCCCAGGTCGTGGTCGGGGAGACCTGGGATCGAGTCCCATGTCAGGCTTCCTGCATGGAGTCTGCTTCTCCCTCTGCCTGTGTCTCTACCTTTTTCTCTCTCTGCGTGTCTCTCATGAATAAATAAATAAAATTTTAAAAAAAAAAGAAATTCTTAGGGCAAATAAATCTTTATAAAGTCTCTATCAATCAAAACCAAATATATTCAGAAATTTATTTTTATTGGTACAACTACAGAGTCTGCCCTGAGGCAGACTCTCAGGGACTCGTTCGTGCAAAAAATAAAGCTCACTAGAAGTTGATGAGAAACCCAGAAGTTTATTGTAAATTAGAAAAAGGATACTTGTGCGGCAATCTGGAATATTCAGATCATTTTACTTTGAGGAAAGCCCAATTGAAAATAAAATTTAAATTAGAAGTTTGCTTATCTGCAGTAGAATCAGAGTAAAAAGAGGTGGAAGAAGTTAAGGAGAACCTCCTCCTAGTTGGGATAACCAGATAATCATTGGGTGATCACTTCAGTAGGTGATATAGAATGCTCATAACACACTGTCCCCAGGCCGCAGGTGGAGAACACTAACCAGAGCTTAGTTTCAAAGTCTTCCTTGTTAAAGCTCCTAATTTCATTTTTTCCCTATTACTAAAACACTCCACTATGAAGATAATCCAATTTCTAAGATTGTAGTTTACCTTCCTAAGTAGCTTTTAAATTAATGTCTTCCTTTTTGAGAGAAACTCCCAGGCCCCTTGCTGACATTTTGGAAGAAATCTACTTAGAAAGCATGGACTCCTAGGTATGCTATCTATCATCCCTCAGATCATTTAGACTGGAATACTGCCAAAACACAAAATTCAATTTTTTGTTCCATTTTTGCAGATTTCAGAAAAAGGACTCGGTTTCTTTTCTTTTTTTTCTGAGATTGTTAAAAGAGAGACTAGCCTATTACCTAAACTCTATGGGATGCTTTCCTAAAGAATAAAAGTTCTTGCTTAAATTTCCAACCTGAACACCAGCAAAAAATGTTTTCTTCCTTTTCCAGACTTGTTGATTCTATTGTTTATAAAATTAACAAAACTGATTTGTTTCTCTCTTGTGCATGCACATGCTACCAATTTATTGCTGTATTATTTTTTCTTTAGCAAGGAATTGAGATGTGAAACCATTTCGAGAGTTCTCGGATTATCTTTTTTTTCTTTTTTAAATGTATCCATCTTTATTTTTTTTTTAATTTTTATTTATTTATGATAGTCACAGAGAGAGAGAGAGAGAGAGGCAGAGACACAGGCAGAGGGAGAAGCAGGCTCCATGCACCGGGAGCCTGATGTGGGATTCGATCCCGGGTCTCCAGGATAGCGCCCTGGGCCAAAGGTAGGCGCCAAACCGCTGCGCCACCCAGGGATCCCAGTTCTCGGATTATCTAATTAGAATTTCTGTTTCAGGGATCCCTGGGTGGCTCAGCGGTTTAGCCCCTGCCTTCGGTCCAGGGTGTGATCCTGGAGTCCTGGGGTCGAGTCCCATGTCAGGCTCCCTGCATGGAGCCTGCTTATCCCTCTGCCTATGTCTCTGCTCTGTCTCTGTCTGTGTGTGTGTGTGTGTGTGTGTCTCTCTCTCATGAATGAATAAATAAAAAAAAAATCTTTAAAAAAAAGAATTTCTGTTTCATTAGCTCTCTTGCATATGAAGTAACAAAAGAGTCGTAAGAAGTCCACAGGGTCAGAGGTTTCATGACTTCATTTGTTCTGAGTGACTTCCATTCTAACCCAACCCAATCCATAATAATTGGGCTTGACCAACAAGCCTACTAATGATAGGAATTCTTAAAAATCAGTTCCAACCAAAAGAATGAAATTGGAGAGCATTTCATTTTAATTTCATGAATTGCCAACACATTGTTATTCTGGCTTTTGAGAAGAGCAGTTTCCTCCTCTGCTGGTCTATTGCAGAGGTTGGCTAGTAGACCATGTAGTAGACTAGGCAGTGGTTGGCTAGTGGACCATGTAGTGACAAAATAGAGGGGATGCTGAGGAATTTCCTTGCTGTAGCATTTAGGTATCAGTAAAGAATGATGTTTGGGCACCTGGGTGGCTCAGTTGGTTAAGCACCTGCCTTCCGTCATGATCCCAGGGTCCTGGGATGGAGCCCCATGTCAGGTTCCCTGCTCAGCAAGGAGTCTGCTTCTCTCTCTCCCCCTGCACCTCCACCCTGCTCATGCTCTCTCTCTCACTCTCTCAAGTAAATGAATAAAAACCTTCAAAAATAAAAAAATAAGAAATAATGATGTTTGGTTATCTTCTATACAAATATAAAATAATATTGGGCATAAATAATTTCACCAAAAACAATTCACTTTTTAGTTTTCAAGTTAAAAAATTCCCTGGTTAATTACACAAAATCTAAGGCAATCTTCTGTTTTTCCCCCTAAGATTTATTTACCCGTGTTTATTTTCTTATCTATATATTTATATTATGGATTGACAAGTATGAAGAGCCCACCTGCAAAATGACAATAAGATTATCTGACAATATCAGAGCATGATATTTTTAGCTAAGTGGTATATACACAGAATGTACATACAATGCGTCCTATTCTTCACATTTTTTTTCCCTCAAAAACGTTTAAGTACCACTATGTAAGTGGTACTTAAACTATTGCAAATGGAAATCTTGCAGATAGGACTGGTTGACATGAGCAGTGATGTTATTGTCGACAAATTTACTTTGTTCTATGTAGTTATAATAACTGATTATAATTTTTAAGACTTTTATTAAAAGACATTTTCAAAAAATATTTTATTTTTTAGTAATCTTTACATCCAGTGTGGGGCTTGAACTTACAACCCTGAGATCAAGTCTCATGCTCCACCAACTGAGCCAGCCAGGCACCCTTAAAATATACTTTTGCTTTGGTTATTAAGGGTTTTAATTAATGATTGTGTCTTTTGGCATAAAGCAATAAAGAGAAAGTGAAAGGAACAAGGATAAAGAATGGCAGGGGAAACAAGTGAAGAGACAAGGAAGCCAAAAAAGAAAGGAGAATGGGTTGGGAGAAAACAGAAAGTCCCTTAGGGAGAAAGGCAAGATGTGGAAGGAGAAATTGAGTGAGTAAGAACGGTCTGGTTGGTTCTCACAGTGTCAGTATTTCTAGCAACAGGACCCCAAGCACCAGTCAGAAGAAAAAAGACTCACGTAAGTGAGGTGATAAATATCCACTTCCCATACTATTCTCTTCACTTTCTTTTTCAAGATTGTATTTATTTATTCGTGAGAGACAGAGAGAGAGAGAGGCAGACACCTAGGCAGAGGGAGAAGCAGGCTCCCCTTGGGGAGCCGGATGCAGGACTCCAGGATCACTGCCACCCTGAGCCAAAGGCAGAGGCTCCACCGCTGAGCCATCCAGGCGTCCCTCCTTTTCACTTTCAAGTTAACTTTTGCTCCTATTAGTTATTTGTTCCATTGCTGTTACCAAAAGCTGCTGATCTTTTCTTTTCTCTCTTTCTTTCCTTCCAATCTTAAGGTAATGAGATACTTGATCATGTACTGTCATAAAGCCAGAACAGAGGAGCAAACAAATGTTTAGGTGAAAGAAAAAAAATTTCAAGAATTCTCTGACCCCCATCCATACCATCAGGCCATCTCCTGAGCTAACAGAGCTCCTCTGCTAAGCTTCTGTAATGCAGGGCTTTTGTAAGCAATACCTCCTTTTACAAAAGTGGAAGCTGTAGTTTAAAGGCCTTGCCTATGGCTCCCCAGTGAGTGAATAGAACCCCAGTGAGTCAGAAATAGAACCCAGACCTCCTGACGTCAGATTCAATGTTCTTTCCACTTAACGATGCCTAAAAATACAAACAAATAAAAAACTCCCTAAAGCAAATAAAACCTTATCCACTTCTGTTTACCTCATACCTCCGAAGCCCAGAGTTTAGTAAGACCCATTTTGTAATTCTAGCTTTTTATACACAAAACACCTGAATTTGTAACAGATGGATCCATTTAAGTGTGTTTTGCTAAATAATATATTCTTAATTTTTATATTGAGATTAATAACCTAGTAATCCCTTATAATAATAGTTTTAAACTATAAGGACCCCTAGAAAATGTTCTTCTATTATTTTAAAGTAAAAACATCTTTAGCTGAAGTGAGATCTTTTTTGTGGTTTTATTCATACATTTGAATAACTTTGTTATGTTCTATCAATACTACCTCTACAAATCTGTCTTATTGACTCTAGATCTCAGCTTAAATGTCATTTCCCTGGGGCAGCCTTCTCTGACTATTCCGGCTAAATTATGCCACCACCATCACCTTGTATTTAGACTTTTATAGCACCTGGACTTTTCCTTCAAAGCTCTTGCTATATAGTAATTACAGAGCATCTGAGTGATTATTGTTTAATATCACTGTTGCCTTCTAGGCCATAAGCACCAGGAGGACAGAATTTGTTTATCTTGTTCACGAATATATCCCTAGCACTTATCACAGTGATTGGCGCATTGTAAGTGTTCATTAAATATTTAATAAGTGAGTGGATGTGTTTCTTAGTGTAACCACATAAGTTTTTGTATATCCAGCTTAAGGGGACCCTTTATCACAACTATCACAACTATCACAGCCTGCAATAAAATCTAGGACTTTTATATCATTTATCCCTTTTGTTTGTGGAATCTATTTTAAGGCATTTAAGAAGAATAACAATAATGACCCTCTTTATTATGTGTCTACTGTGTGCAATGCACTAGGTTAGGTGTTTTAGATGCATATTCTGTTAATAACCCTGTGAGCTACAGTTTTTAATAGCACTTACAGATGAAGACACTGGAGTTTAGAAAATTTAGAAAGGGTATCTGCCACATAGTAGTTGCTCAATAAATGTGTATTGATTTTAATTTAAAAATCTCTATGTTGAATATGATTTAGTAATGAATTTTTTTCAAAGCTCAATAGGCATTGGTTTATAAAATTATAGTACAACTACATTTACCCATATAGAGGAAGAAGTCCTTTTCACATTTATCCATATGTCCTTTAATAAACAGCAAAAAAAAAAAAAAAAAAAAAAAATGGATCAACTAACCCAAACTTTCCTTTTTCCTTCACACTGATTCGTGGTTCCTTCTTTTGAGGCCTATCCTAGAATTTCAAGTGTACTGACTACTTGATCTCTATAAACTGTGAGATAAGAAGAACAATAGAACCTTGTTGAAAAAGAGGTTATATGTTACATGGTGGAAAAATAGCTATTTAATTGGCCAAGTTTGAGGAGTTGTTAGTATGGAATATTTCTGTTCTTCAAAATAACATTCAAGAATCTTCATTTTAACTCTAAAACTCCACTACGCATAGACTAATTTTTCTTTTTATTTCCTTCAAAAGTAGTCTTCACACCTGGCAGGGGGCTCAAACTCACAACCCTGAGATCAAGAGTCATATGCTCTGCCAACTAAGTCAGCCAGGCACTCCATAAGCAAGGTCTTAATAAAAGCTGTATATGTGGTAACAGAGATACTCAAGGATAAAAGCTTTTCTGTGTATTCTGTTTATTTCATGGCTCTCTCTATCACCTATAAGACAATATGATATAGAATCCAAACTTGAAGGGCGCCTGGGTGGCTCAGCGGTTGAAGCATCTGGCTCAGGATATGATCCCAGAGTCCTGAGATTGAGTACCACATTGGGATCCCTGCATGGAGCCTGTTTCTCCATCTGCCTATATCTCTGCCTCTCTCTCTCTCTCTCTCTCTGTGTGTGTGTGTGTGTGTGTGTGTGTCTTTAATAACTAAATAAATTAAATCTTTAAAAAAATAAAAAGAATCCAAGCTTGAATGCAACATCACTTCAGAAATTAGACATGACATATAAGACAAAGAAAATGGGATATATTGAGTGCCTATCATGTGCCAAGCTCAAGAGGAAGCCCCTAGTTTTCTTACACAGTTTCATCAAAATCCCAGAACATGTTTCAGTTTAAAGAACAGTCTACATAGGCCATTACCATTAAAAGGATGGATTTAAGAGGACATCTGAGCTGACTTCACACTAAGTAAGAGGAATGAATGAGTAAGATAGAATCTAGCTTGATTACATGGATTTTTTCTTATGTGACTCAGCTGACAATTCCACAAATATAACAACTTTATCCAGAAAATAGTCTTTTTAAAAAAAACTGACTTTTAAGCTTATGGTGAGTAATCCCCACAAATTCTCCCATCACACTTTCTTCCCATTGGTACCCATCACCATTGCTACTTCAGACAGATTGCATTATATTGTAAACATTAGACAAAAGTTTACAGCCCAGCTTTTAGTAAGTCCATTCTTCCTGTCCTAGTCCCTTCCTATCCAGGCACGTCAATATATTATATATCGTATCAATATCTAATTACTAGATTAAATTACTAGTATGTTTGAGATTTATATTGTTTTCTTTTTTTTTAAGATTTTATTTATTTATTCTTGAGAGGCAGAGAGAGAAGCAGGCTCGCTGGGGCACCTGGGTGGCTCAGTGTTTGAACGTCGGCCTTTGGCTCAGGGTGTGATCCTGGAGTCCTTGGATTGAGTCCCACATTGGGCTCACTGCATAGAGCCTGCTTCTTCCTCTGCTTATGTCTCTGCTCCCTGCTCCCCCCCATGAATAAATAAATAAAATCTCTAAAAAAAAAAAAAAAAAAAAAAGCAGGCTCCCTGCAGGGAGCATGCAAGACTTGGTCCCAGACTCCGGGATCATACCCTAAGCCAAAGTCAGATGCTCAACCACTGAGCCACCCAGGCGTCCCTATATTGTTTTCTTTAAAGTGAGGACCACTTGAGTGTGTGAAACCTGCAAGCAATATCCAGTGAAGACATCTTTTCGTTAATGCAGCCTTGGAGATAGTTTGGACTTAAGTACTGAATTTACCTTAAAAAGATCTATATTTTGGGATGACTGGGTAGCTCAGTCAGTTAAGCATCCAACTCTTGATTTTGGCTAAGGTCATGATCTCAGGGTTGTGAGACATAGCCCACATCTAGCTCCACACTGGGCATGGAGCCCACTTGGGATTCTCTCTTTCCTTCTCCCTCTATCCTTGCACCCACCACCCCCTAAAAAAACATCTAATCTCACTAGCAACAAATGAACAGAGTTAAACTTTTCCCTTAATTGGCTGTTTTACTCGATTACTAGATATCATCTTGCCACGTGAATGACAGGACCAGAGTAATGGCTTTAACTGTTACATATCTTGGGAGAGAGGAAGGATCTTGAGAGTGCTTTTGAATTTAGTATCTCATTTGTTTAAATTGGGGAATGTAAAAAATGATTAAACTTTTCCCTTCTTAGTTATATCACATGTTCTTGCTCATATAAATAGATGAAACTATCTATTACCAATGCTGTCCAAAGTTTAGAAGGATCATTGTCTACATCATGAAGAAGACAAACAAACCCTCAAAATACAGTTCCACCCTGCAATTTAAAAAAGGCCTTTGAAGATGTCCATAGCTTTGGCAGTGTTGAAGAACTAGCTTAATATAGAACCCTGCAGCTCTGGAGAGTTGTGAAAGCCAATACGGCGTCTGCAGCAAATGAATGTGTGACTGACACTGATGGACCTAACCTTCCACAGAGAGATATTTGTCAAAATTTCCTGAGAAATGAGATTGTATATATAAGAAGAATAGAACAGTCTCTGAAATATACAAACACCAACACTATTTTCTTCTTTATCTACTTTGAGGCAAAGATGCTAACACATAATTAATCACCCAGTCTAGTGTGTTACATTATTGATAATATATTAAAAACTAGTGCTGGACTTAGTACACTTATTTTTGGTTAGCTCTGCCCAACTCTCATAAAGAAAAAACAACAGAAATCTCCAATTGATCTGTGCTTGGCAATCACAATGATAACAGTTCAATAAGTAGACAGCTTCTAATTAAACTACCTAAATAGCTAGACATGCTGAAGGTTTATTCATTCATTCAAAAAATATTATTTAGTGCTTATTCTATAATAGGCACTCTTCTAGGGATGTAAGTATTATAATTAATAAACTAAGTCCATGCCCTCATGGAGTAAACATTTGTGTGTCTGATAGACAATAAAATAGGTATATACATTATTTTCAGGTGGTGGTAAATGCTAGAAAGACCAGTAAGTACAATAAGGGGATTAATGTTGTGATAGGATGGAGTGATATTTTAGGGCAAGAACTTTTTGTAGAGGTGACATTCAAGCAGATTGCTGAGTGATATAAAAGAGTGAGCCATACAAATATTTGAAGAAAAACATTTCAGATAGAATAAAAAGCAAAAAACAAACAAAAAAGATCTTCAGAAGGAAATGCATCAAATTTATTTTCAGAACAGCAAGGAGAAAACTAGAGGGAGAGAAGTCCAATATGAGATTAGAGAAGTAGCCAAAGGCCAAATATCAGGCTCTGTAGGCCATGAAGTCTGGATTTAAGTCCAGTCTCCAGAAAGTCATTGGAGGGTTTTTAGTGGGGGTAGGACATAATTGCATGAACACAGACTTTAAAAGGTAGAAGTGGAATCAAGGAGAGCAGTTAGGAGAGAGATGGTAGCTTTACTCTAGGTGTGATAGTAGTAGATATGATAAGAAGTTGTGGAGCACTGCAAATATTTTGAGAGCAGATCTGAAGATATTTGCTGATGGTTTATGGAGTATAATTTTGAAAAAATAAAGGAATCAAGAATGACCCTAACAGTTTGCCTTGAGCTTGCTCATGAATGAGATGCCTCTTACTGAGATATGGAGAGGGTCAAGGCAAATAGGAAAGCAGAGCTTTTAAAGAAAAAAATCAGAGTGATGCTGGGTAATATAAATATGTATAAGAATTAGAAATAAACCTCGGAGCATCTGGGTGGCTCAGTTGGTTGAATGGCCAACTCTTGATTTCGGCTCAGGTCATGATCTCAGGGTGGTGGGATTAAGGCCCCATATAGAGCTCCACGCTCAGTACAGAATCTGCTTGTCCCTCTCCCTCCCTTTGTTTGCATGCCCACACTCTCTCTCTCATAAATAAATAAAATATTAAAAAAAAAAGAAAGAAATCTCAAAATCTTAGGTGTTACAGCATAAAGATCACATTTATACAAAAATGAAGACACTTTACCATTAATTATGTTTCTAGAGGGCAATAGGTATGGGCATTGGGAAAAGATGTTTTCAGTTTTCTTTTTTATACATTTCTGTGCTTGCTCAAATCTTATAAATTTATATATTACTCTCACTTAAAAAATTTTAAT
This sequence comes from Canis lupus familiaris, assembly GCF_011100685.1. Classification (NCBI taxonomy): domain Eukaryota; kingdom Metazoa; phylum Chordata; class Mammalia; order Carnivora; family Canidae; genus Canis; species Canis lupus. Next base: position 22,651,707 of record NC_049253.1, read on the forward strand.
ATGCCAATAATACATTAATAAAAGTCAAGCAGTTAAGTGAGAGATTATAGAGTAAGCAGATAGAAAAATCAATTGCATTTACCTGCTTAGAGAGGTTTTAAAACTATCCAGCTTCTACACCCTTTAATGAGTCTTAGAAGTGGACAGGTGCATCTTCAGCTCCCTCTTCTAACTTTACATCTGGCATTAACATCAACTTATTCCTTAGTTTAAAGTTTGCTTTCTTTCCCTAGCTATGCCTTATGCTGCTCCACTTGTAGTATGATATGTTCTGCCTCAGGCTCTAAAATGGTTTATACACATCTATCTCAAAGCATTTGTCATCTGTTCTAATCCAGTGACTGCTTAAGACCCAAACCAGTTGGCCTCAATTAGCTAAATGAGGCCTGTTTGTTTGCTCTTTGGAACTAGGTAGCAAACACAAGACTATTCCAACTTGCCATATTACCTGATGCCTTCACCATGAAATCAGTTAGCATACTTGCTGTCATGAAGTCACTTTTTCTGTTTAGGTAAGAGAGTAGCCAAAACTCTCAGGGACATTTTAACAGACTCCTATAGAGAGAGGATTAGGGCCTCTATTAATATGCTCAGTCCCAGGATTTCTGGAACACAGGTTATTCTACTGATCTTCTCCCCTCGATATCCTCTCAATGAGTTACCCTTCTCCCTATGTCAGGTCTTATTTCAAGGGTATTCACTGGCTCATTTATAATGTCAACTTGTTTTTAAAGATATGATTGTCAAATTATTGATTAATTTTAATGCCAGCTTTATTGAGTGACAATTTTAAATGTACAATTCAATGAGTCTTGACAAATACAGTTTTGTAACCATACACACAATATAGAACGATTCGATCACTTTCCAAAAGTTCCTTTATTATCTCTTTGTAGTCAATTCTCTTCCTGTCCCTTCAGCTTCTGACAACCACTGCTTTCTGTTGCTGCTGTTTTGCCCTTTCTAGAACTTCATATAAATGAAATTACATAGCATATAGTTTCCTGTGGATGGCTTATTTCCCTTAGCATAATATTTTTGAAATTCATCCACATCTTACCATGTATAAGTAGTTTGTTGCTTATTGCTACATTTTATTGTATGGATATACTGTATTTTATTCACCCATTCACAAGTTGATAGATATTTGAGTTGCTTATAATATATAAATATAAAAAATGTGCCAATTTGCTTACAAGTTTTTGTGTGGACATATATTTTATTTCATTTGAGTAAATATCAAGAAGTAGGATTGCTGATTTGGGTTTAAATCTACCATCTTACTATGTGTGTTATGTATTTATTTCATGTTCATTTTTTTTAAAGATTTATTTATTTATTTGAGAGAGATCGTGCTTGAGGAGAAGGGGGGGGGGAGAGAGAGAGAGAGAGAGTGAGAGAGAAGCAGACTCCTCACTGAGCAATGAGCCTGATGTGGGGCTTGATCCCAGGACCTTGGGATCATGACCTGAGCTGAAATTAGAGTCAGTCACTCAGCCAACTGAGCCACCCAGACACCCCAATTTCACCTTCATTTTTGAAAGAGATTTTCACTGAGTATCAATCCCAGGTTGGCAAGTTGGTTATTTTTAAGCTGTTCTGGCTCCCTCTCAAACCTAAAAACAAAAATTAAAGGCTGGAAAAGAGGAAAACATTAACAAGAAAAAGTAAAGAAAAGGGAAACAAAGATAATAGTGGCTTAACTATACAAAAGGTCAATAGTTTTTCTTTACCACTACCAGATTGCTACTCATCCTTCTGTGGTGCTAAAGTCTAGACAGGAAGCCAGAACACCAAACTTGGTTTCTCTTTTCTTTTTTCCAGTCACATACCTAGACCATTTCTCAGCCTGCCTTGGAGTTACGTGTAACAATGTGACTGAATTTTTGCTGATAGGAAATGAAGAGAAGAGACACATGCCACTACTAGGCCTGGACCATATATAGCTCCAGCTCCACAACTGACTGTGCTTTTCCATTTATCCGGGTGCCCTGACAAGTCACATATTGAAAATGGCAAAGCTTTGGGACACCTCAGCTCAGTTATTTGAGTGTCTGCCTTTGGCTCAGGTCATGATCCTGGGGTCTTGGGATCGAGTCCAGCATTGGGCTCCCCTGCAGGGAGTCTGCTTCTCCCTCTGCCTATGTCTCTGCCTCTCTCTGTGTGTTTCTCATGAATAAAAATGAATAAATAAATAAACATATAAGAAAATGGCAAAGCCTTGAAAAGAGAAGGAGCTGCATTATTTCTTGTAGGAAAGCTCTCTATTTATCAGGAATCCCTGTTTTGACTTCGTGTGAACAAGAAAATAAATGCAAAAACTATTATGTTAAAGGCACTGACTTGAAGGCATTTGTCTGGCACATAGGCCAGTACTTCCTTAATATATTGTCCTTCCCTCTTCCCTCATTCTTTTTCAGCCACTTGCCAACAAATGAGATATATTTCAAATGACACAAAGATTTGTGTTTTCTGTTATGTATGTGTCTCAAGACTGATGTTGAGAACATGGAGTGTGTTAAGGCTATGCTGGGTAAAGTACCTGGAAGTCAGTCATACCAAGGCTTAAGTCCCTCAACAACCATGTACTAACTATGTGACTGCGTTATAGTTTTCTCATCTGTATGATTGGAATATTAATTCTTCCTTAGAGATTTTTGTAAAGCTTACATAAGATACTATCTACAGAATGCTTTGCTCTGTGCCTGACACAGTAAGAAAGAAGAGTAGCAAATACGACTATTCCAACTTCTGTATGTTGTTGGTGTTATCTATTTAATAATTTAGAAAGTGTTCTGTTGTAACTCAGATATGCCATCACTGAAAGTAACTGTAGTTTAATTTTTTTTATTCATTATTTCTTCCTGAAGATATACCAGAATATTCTTTACACAGATTATAACAGAACTCATTTTAGATGACTCAAAAATAAATAAATAAACATCTCCCTTCCATAAAAATGCCTAGGTATTATCAACTTTGAAATAAAGAGGAAAGTTCAGATGTATTCATCATCCTGTGGTTTGCAATCTGACTTATAGTTCAGTGCAGAGGATCATTTAAGCCCCAAAGGCCCGCCTAATCTTGTCAGAAAGGAGATAACCAGAGTGAGTAAATACTTTCTGTACCTTCACCTTTAAATTATAACACTACTAATGGCTCTGATCTTACACATTGTCTGCCAAATTTCCTAGTTTTTAAAATTAAAGTCCTAGGGAATTTTTGCAAACTAGATTATGGTTAAGCTGTTCTGATATTTCCCCCAACTATCTCTCTGGTTGAGCTCTATTACCTCTGAGTCTGGGCCTCTATTCCTACATTAGAAAAAAAAAAAAAAAAGAAAGAAACACACTTTTTTAATAATCAAGTATATCATTCTGTTTGTATTCATCACACAGTAAAATGCTAGTTTCATTTCCTATCCTGGATCCATTCCTCTGTGACTTGAGGAGGCATCTAGTTTCAAGGTACTGGACTAGGGCAGTTATTTAAATTGCTCTCCTATTTATACTGAATACCGCACAAAGCAACTTAGAAGAAAAATTATAGTTGTATCCTTAGCACAGTCATACATGCACAGAAATGTTTTAAAATGTTGTTATAGATCATCCCTGGGTGGCTCAGAAGTTTAGCGCCTGCCTTCCGCCCAGGGCATGATCCTGGAGTCCCGGGATCAAGTCCCACATCGAGTCCCACGTTGGGCTCCCTGCATGGAGCCTGCTTCTCTCTCTGCCTGTGTCTCTGCCTCTGTCTCTCTCTCTCTGTGTCTCATGAATAAATAAATAAAATCTAAAAAAATAAATAAATACATAAATAAATACAATTTTGCTATAGAGTTTTTATCCAGCTATTACTTGGGACTTGCAAATGAAAAACAGCTTAGTTACATAGGTTGTAAAGTAAACAAGCATACCAGAAAGAAAATGCTGATTTGAAAAGATATCTCCGAAGAAAAGGGAAAATTCAGGATGTAGCTTTTTTTGCTGGGGGGTTGGATGGGGAAAGTGGAGGAGGGGGTTGGGGGCATTGGGGGAGATTGGGGAAGAAAGGGAGAGAGAATATGAATGAATTATAAAAGAATCACATCTTGAAAATCTATGACTGAAAGAACATTAGAACACAATGAAGACTGTATCCTCAACATTGAGCCACAATTTCCTATGATTCCCATTTGGAGAGACTGAAATATTACAGTAAAGCAACCAGTAACAATTGAAAATTATTTAATTTGGATTCCTTTGCAGTACAAAATAATTAGCCACACTAAGTAAGGGTCTAATGTTTTTATTTATTTATTTATTTATTTATTTATTTATTTATTTATTTATTTATTATTTTAAAGCTTCTATTTATTTATTCATGATAGAGGCAGAGAGAGAAACAGGCTTCATGCAGGAGCCTGATGCAGGACTCAATCCCGGAACTCCCAGATCATGTCGAGCTGCAGGCAGATGCTCAACCGCTGAGCCATTCAGGCATCCCTAATGTAATTTTTTTAAAAAGATTTTATTTATTTATTCATGAGATACAGAGAGAGAGAGAGAGGTAGAGACACAGGCAGAGGGAGAAGCAAGCTCCATGCAGGGAGCCTGATGTGGGACTTGATCCAGGGTGTCCAGGATCAGGCCCTGGGCCAAAGGCAGGGCTAAACCGCCAAGCCACCCAGGCTACCCCCGTAATGTAATTTATTTAGATATCCCTCCTTCCAAATAAGTAGGGAATCATTCAGATAAATAATCAGTTAAGCAGGAGACATTTTAATTTTAATAATTGCAGTTTTAAAATCTAGATCTCGTCTGTATTTAACTGTCAGTTAATCAGTAATATGTGCTTATAATTTTATAAGGTAGTTCAGAAAGGTGAGTCTAAGATTTAAAAACTCACAAATCCAGATTGGTCCAACCTACTGTTGAGAATATTGCTATTTAGTAAAGAAACAGGATTTTTTTTCTTTCTACTTTTTCAGACATTAAGATGTTAAAACAATTCTGCTGTCTGACTCTCGTATTAACATCCACTTTATACTGTCAAGCAATTCCTTTGCTTTGAACTCCTTGTGTTAGGAGGGAAGGTTTCAAAATCTAAGAAGACAGGCTTTACTTTAATTTAATTTAAGAAATACAAAGACAAGATTAATCAGAGCTAATGAAGCTTCCAGTTTATAAATATATTGTATTAGAGAAATAAAAGCTTTAGAAAGCCATAAACCGTTTATATTCCTGGGGAGTTCCATTTTAATTTTTTGATTGGCATTTACCTAGTCTTCATGTTCCAAATAGCAAATTTTATTTTTTCGAATAGCAATTTTTAAGAGGCCATAAAATAAAGGAAATTACTGCTCTTTTACCTAATTGAACTTTAGTTTGCTAACCATGAAAAATAAGATTCATGTCAAAACATGCTTATCAATTGGAGGAACTGATTATCTTGAAATAACTTTAAGGAACTAAATCACAGATTGTTGAAATTGGAGATGCTATTTCAATGTGAGATTATATATTTGATCAATTATCTGCATGAATGCGCATCTCCCAAGTGTAAGTTTTCTAATTTGAGAAATAAGCTACAAAAGCTCATGTGACAACCAAACCTACAAATAAAATCCACAAAGTATGTGGGAGTAGTTGAGACTTGCTTATGAAGGAAAAATTGAATGCAGTATTTCCATTTGAGATAAGAACAAAGTCAAGGTACAAATAGATTGAGTATTTTAGAGGTAAAACATAGTAAAAAAAAAAAAAAGAACTTTTTTTTTTCTGAAAATGTACTGCTACAAATTGACAGCTAAAAATCCTAAGTTATTTCACATTTTACTAGACTTAAGTTGTAATAGGTAAGTACTAAAATCGGATATCTAGAGTGTTTAGTATATAACTAAACTGAGATGTGAATATCTGTTTCTGAGCTTAAGTATGTTATCACTTGAAAATTGAGGTTCAAAGTCATTGTTCATGTGAACATCTAAGAATTTTAATCTCAAGCACTAAGTTACAAAATAAAATAATGTAAATAATGTCTTTACATTTAAAGGAGTAATAATGAAACAGTTTCATTTTCTCATGAGAAAACCCAAGATCTCAAAAAATAACCTCAGTTCCCATTGGAAGCATATAGATGAAGTACTGTATTAGTCAAGATGCTCCAGAGAAACAGAACCAATAGGAGATGTGTGTGTGTTAGTATGTGTGTGTAGTGTGTATGTGTGTGTGTGTGTGTGTGTGTGTGTGTGTGTATTATAAGGAATTGGCTCACATTATTATGGAGACTTAAGTCCCAAGATCTGTAGGGTGAGTTGGTAAGCTAGGGACTCAGAAGAGCAGATGGTGTAGTTCCAATCTGGAGGCAATGGGTGGAAGACCCAGAAAGAGCTGATGTTCCTAGTCAGGCAGGAGGAATTTTCTTATTAGGGGAGGGTCAGCTTTTTTGTTCTTTTCAGGTCTTCACAGAATGCAATGGGGCCCATCCACCTTAGTGAGGGAATTCTGCTTTATTCTATTTATTTTTTTAAAGATTTTATTTATGAGAAACACACGCAGAGAGAGAGAGAGAGAGAAAGAGAGAGAGAGAAAGAGAGGCACAGACACAGACAGAGGGAGAAGCAGGCTCCATGCAGGGAGCCCAACGTGGGACTTCATCCTGGGTCTCCAGGATCAGGCCCTGGGCCAAAGGTGGCGCCAAACCGCTGAGCCACCAGGGCTGCCCTGCTTTATTCTATTTAAATGTTAACTTTATCTAAAAATATCCTCACAGAAATACCTAGAGTAATGTTTTAGCAAATATCTGGGCAGCCCTTGGCCCAGTCAGGTTGACACATAAAATTAACCAACAAAAGCATGATAACTGGAGTTGTTGATTACACTTTCTCCATTTAAATGTCCTCTGCATTGAAATTGAAATGGTAGCAGAATGGGGACTTTATAACATGGGTTAAGTGTCAAAATGCCTGTATTAGAATATTGTTTCCATAATTTAATCCCAAGGTGACTTTAGAAAAGTGACAGCTGTGTGTTTCTGATTCTTGATTAGTAAGTAAATTAAGGATGATAACAGTTCCTATTTTACACTGCTATTATTGTTGTGAAGAATAAATGAGATATTCCATGCAAAGCACCTAGAAGAAAACCTGACATATAGTAGGAATCCCCCAACAATGCACTATATTATACAAAATTCACAATTATCTATGGTTTTACTCATACATGGAATATAAGAAATAGTGAAAGGGGGATCCCTGGGTGGCGCAGCGGTTTGGCGCCTGCCTTTGGCCCAGGGTGCGATCCTGGAGACCCGGGATTGAATCCCACGTCAGGCTCCCGGTGCATGGAGCCTGCTTCTCCCTCTGCCTGTGTCTCTGCCTCTCTCTCTCTCTCTGTGACTATCATAAATAAATAAAAAAAATTAAAAAAAAAAAACATTAAAAAAAAAAAGAAATAGTGAAAGGGACTGTAAGAGAAAGGAAGGAAACTAAGTGGGAAAAATTAGAGAGGAAGGCAAACCATGACAGACTCCTAACTCTGGGAAACAAAGGGTTGCAGAGGGGAGGTGGGTGGGGGAAATGGGGTGACTGGGTGAAGGGCACTAAGGAAAGCACTTGATAGGATGAGCATTGGGTGTTATACTATATGTTGGCAAATTGAATTTAAAGAAAATATATTTTTTAAAGATTTTATTTATTTATTCATGATAGACAGAGAGAGAGAGAGAGAGAGAGAGAGAGAGAGAAGCAGGCTCCATGCAGGGAGCCTGATGTGGGACTCAATCCCAGGACTCCAGGATCATGCCTGGACCGAAGGCAGGCGCCAAATTGCTGAGCCACCCAGGGATCCCCTAAATAAAATATTTTTAAAAATTCATTGAAATAAAATTCTTTTTAAAAATCATTGCTTTTTGTATTTTCCTTTCTTCTACACTTGATTTTTAAAATTTCATCTATAAGCCCATAATTTTTCACTCTCTCCAAAAGTCTTTCCTCCTAAGTATTCAGTAGCACATATAATAAAACTCTTCTAAAATGTATTGACATATTCATAACACAAACATACTTTATGATTACTTTGATCAACAAACGTTGAGTGGCTATTTGTCAACAGATTACAAAGAAAAGTAAGAAGAGTAAGACACGTTACTTTTTCTCCAAAAACTCTGTAGTCCAACTGATAAATTGGAAATAAATTAATATATAAGACTTGAAAAAATTAGGAAATTATTCAAGACATTATTAAAGTACAATGACGACCAGAATTCCCACCGTGCTCTAGAGGACCAAGGATTCCCATCCTTCTCCCTCCCCTCAAGAAGAGCTACAGATTTGCAAAACTGGATTAGAGGTTTTGCCAGGAGGATGGGTAAAGCAAATAGAAAGTTAAAAAAAAAAAAAAAAAAAAACACAGACAAGATGATGGATCAACATAATGAGGGGAGAAAGAGAGGAAGATAGGAGGTTGGGGAAACAAAATTCTTGGATTTGAGTGTCCAGGATGAGTGGGTGGTGGTGAAATAAAGATCTAGTAGAGCTACAAAGTAGAATGTATCAATATGGGTAGGCTCATGGTGTTTGCTTACACTTCATCCCATCTTTTTCCTGTGCTGTAGTTCAACTTTTGCTTTATTCTCCTCTTCGATTTTGCTGAAGCCTGAGCTCAGACTTTGATGCTATGTTCTACTTGTGTTTGCCCTCCCATTTTTTTGAGCAGACTCATGACTGGACTCCCTCCTGGCTCAACATGATTACTGATTTGTGTTATTGAGTGAATCATTTCAGACCCTAGAAATGTTCTTTCTTCTTATGATTGGGTGCCCAAACCTCCCGTTATAAGCCCTGACTCCTGGTGTGTTCGGTGTTAGACAATAAGAACAAAGGTGGGTTGATGTTAATTACTATATAAGGTTGTACTATAATGATACCTTACATTTATTGTTAACTGTGGCTACTGTTATAATTGTTTTTTTTTAATGTATATTACTGTAAAACAAATAACACTTAGGATGATTAAGGGGAAGAGAAGCCAAAAGAGCAAACGATCATCATAGTCAAGTGGTAATTACAAAGGCTGGTAAAGGGACTGCTCTGAATGGAAATCGGTGTACCATCAAGGAGATGCCTGTAAGGAGAACCAGCAAGCTCTTGTAACCACAAAGGGAAGGGAGGCAAAATATAACGGGGGGGGGGGGGGGGGGGGGGGCAGTCAACAGGCACTTTATGGTTTTATAATGGCTAATGGCAGGACACTGACAGACAAAACCTGCAAATGTGATGGCTGGAGTGAATTCATAGGAACCAAAACTGATACAACAGAGTTTGTGCTCGCCATGGTCAGCTTAATGCAATGACGGCAGTACCCTGCAGAGCTAGGGTGGCTAGAGATAGAAAACAGGACAAGATGGATTTGAATATCTCTCTAAACATTTGCTGAAACCACAGAATGAGAATCACTGCCTCAGTGGAGAGAAAATGAAAAAAAATTAATTGCATCATTGCCATGCCTCTAAAGAGACAAACAATTCTTAATTTATGAAGAGCTACATGAAGACTTTTTCAAAATGATATGATGGTTTCTAAAATTCCGACAGTGAGAAGACAGTAAAATAAACTCTACATTGACTTTCTGCAGGTACTGTTGCTTAAAGATGTTTCTGGACTTCTTCGTGGAGGGCAGTTTGTTGACAGAAGGGAAAGGACCACAAATCGTCACCTGCTGTGTTTATTTTTTATTCAGGCTTCAGAAATAAATTTGTGTTGATACCTAGTGAAGTCTCTTAAAAGTTCAATAATCAAGGGCAGGAGCAATTTCACAAAATAAGAAGAATCAAAGGTTCTGCCAAGCCAGGACTAAGCTTTCTGAAATGCTGATACTGATTCAGAGCCTTAGTGACTGAATAACCAGAGTGTGAAATCAGGTAAATCTGTGAGCGTTTACATCTTGCACTCCGGCTCCAGTGCTCTCTGACACTGCTACTACCATGGTGGAGAGTCGGTGTTGGGTCTAGTTTTAAGTTCTTTCTTTTCATGAGCTATGAGATTCATAAAAGGATATCGATTTTAAAAGATTTTCAAAATGACATTTATGACAGATCCCGGGTGCAAGGCTTTCTGTTGGGTACTTTTGCTAAGGGGTAAAGTTTTTTTTTAAATACCATTCTTTTACAGTGTAAACAGGAAAGATTTGGAGTGGGTGGATTAGTCAGAGGATGGAGCAGGGGAAAGCTTTTGGGGATGGAGACTTATTATGGAAGTATGAAGTGAGAGAAATGACATTTCTTGGCTCAGTTCCCATCATTGTTTGCTAGAAACATTTTGCGTGTGAAACTAGCAGCGTTCACACCCGGCAATACCATTTTCTAATCAACTGGTAGAGCATTTAAGTTTCTATGTGACAGTGTTTGGAAAATTAAAATTCCAAAGGGCTTTATTAACCTTTGGTATACTTGCCAAAGGCAAATATAAAGAACATAAGCCACACCGAAGAATCTCACTGTTTTCCCTCTTGTCATCTGCATAGAATGAATACACTTTGCCAAAAGCAAACCAGTAATTTTTCCTTACTTGTTTTGAAGACTAATATAGCTCACTCTTAGTTATCCAATGTGTTCCAAAATAATTGGCAGTGAGTCGTAAAATAATCCTCTTCAACTGAGTAGTTGTTAGTTGAGCAGCGTTTTCAAATCCTAAGGTGAATTTTCCACATCCCCAAACCTCAATCTTGTTAAGTTAGGCAAAAAAAAAAAAAGGGGGGGGGGGGGGGGAGAGAATAAATTAAATCCAGCTGTGATCATTCTACATACCTCTACATAACCCTAGAGATGTTTATGAGGCTCAAAGGTTTCAAGGAACATGTTATGAAGAGTCACAGCAAACTCTTGTTTACATTGAGATTCCCAGTAAGAATTTGAAACTCCAATAGCTGTGACGAAAACAGGAAAGGGGGCCTATGGTGACCTCTAACCTCTTTTGTAGCTGTCAGTAGCAGAGCATCAGAAAAAATGACATGGGTGGCTTTTGGAAGAATTTTGAGGGGTGATTTTACATTAAAATTCAGTGTAGTCTCTAAAATTGCTAGCTACAATTCCCTCTGTCGTAGTTACGGGGAGAACTGTGAGCACCGAGGCATAAGGACAACTGGAATGTGAGAGAGAGCTGGCACATTTCAGAGAATTAGGCATTCTTTTACTGAGGACAAAAATGTACACTTTAAGACAAAAATGTACACTTTAAGACAGGAGAATATTGTCTGTGTCTAAGGAAAATATAATGAGGTAGCTTCCAAAAATCAAAAACACTAGAACGATGATTCAGGCTGAGACTCGGTCCTGCTTCTGAACAGTGGCCCTGTTCCTCTTCCTGCTCCTTGCTTCCTTCCCGAATCAGGCATAAATGAAGGGCTAAAGTGATTCTCCTAAATTCATCAGGGAAGTTGAAGCATGTCAGACTTTGATTAAGAAGCTTTTCAATTTAAAAATTTACAAGTTAAGTTACTGCCCAGTGAATTTTTGGGTTTTCCCAGGCATAAATATTTATCTTTTTTAATAGGTTAGAAGTCATTATGAATCAGATGGTCATTCTGAAATGTCAACTGAAGTCTCTTTTTAGCTCTTTCTCAAACCAATGTGGGGGAAGGTGATCAGAGAGAGATTGCAGAGTCTCCTCCTCCCTACCACGGTGGCCCTTTTATTAGGAAGAGCTGCCATGGCCAAGTACCATATTCCTTATATAGACTTGAGTAGAGCGCTCTTCAAAGATCTGTGCTTGGTGGTGTTGTGCCAGCTGAGCACTGGCTGTTCTCAAGGGAAAAAATTGTGAAACTTCACAAACCTGAGTTAGGATTAGAGAGCCTAGCTGCCACGTCATAGTTCATGGTCGAGTGCCGACAGTTGGCACTCAGGGAAGCCTATATCAGAATGCAAAACATCTTATTGATGTGGATTGCCGGTGTCAGAAAGGTGAAGGGCTCCTTCCCAACCCACCAAATTCCATTTAAATATTTTTTCCTTAAAAAGGAATTGACTGGCAGTGAAGATTGGAAACGCAGAAGGGAAAGTTTCCGGAATAAGGTTAAAAAAATCCACTTTGGAACAGAAAATAAAATAAAATATTTAGATCAACGATTAACACATATAATTTGGGATGAAGAAAATCACAGGATATGAAAATGGTGGAAGAAAGAATGGAAAAATACACAAGAAAACCAACAAAATAATTCTACAAATTTAAATATTGTGAGAATTCAGTTTCTTCATATTTTTGCCTGTTCTGACTAAATTTGAAATATTTCTAATGATGGTCAATTTAATATTTTTACTGGCAACTTAGGTTTTTGGCCAAACTTCCTAAAGCTATTTACAGATATTTTCCCTCGCCTGCCTATAAAAATACATCACTGGAGTATTTTTAACAGCGGAGTCTGTATGAGACAGTCTACTTTCTTGACCTGTCAGATACTTGTGGCTGCTTCTAAGTAGCCTCATTTGTAGGTCCTTGCCTGTGGTTTTTCTTCCCCCACTTGGCGTCATTTTATTTGAAAAAAAATGTAGTAGTGTAGTCATTAAGGATACACCACATATGGCTAAAACTTCACTTTACATAATTTCATGCCACTGCAGGCATTTTGGTTACTTCCAGAAGAAGTTTTTAGATCTAAGTGATCCTGAAAGATGATTTCCTTTCTCTTTGGTACAAACCCAAGCTGCTGCTATGGTTTTTTTTTTCTTCAAGCCTCAGCACAGTTTATACATAACAGCAAAACAAAACAAAACAAAACAAAACAAACAAAAAAAAACAAAACCCCAAGAAACAAAAAACAAAACAAAACAACAACAACAAAAAAAGAAATATAACCTTTACTTTTGTATAAGATAAGTTATGCGGGAGGAGTGTCTTTGTGAGGTTATAGAATACCATCCCTTACCTCCAAACAGGAATGCACTCATCACATAGACCAGAGATGGAAAGTAAATTTCCTTACACAGGCTGGCCAGTTCTCATTGATCAATTCTTAGTGGCTGCTGGAGAATCATATAGAGAAAGGTTCAGAGGTTTAGTTCAGGTATGTCAAGAAAGAGAGCTGTGATTTTTGAAAGCTTAAGATTGTTTTCAAAAATATTAATGAATTTAGAGGATTTAAGGTTATATTTGACAAGAAGAAACATTCTGATCAGTAAGCAGCGCAGAGATTCATCTCTGTCCACTAAATAGTATTTTTTCAAATAAACTTTCTTATTTTTATTTTATTTTATTTTAAAGATTTTATTTATTCATTCATGAGAGAGACACACAGAGAGAGGCAGAGACAGGCGGAGAGAGAAGCAGGCTCCATGCAGAGAGCCCCATGCGATACTGGATTTTGGGACTCCGGGATCACGACCTAGGCCGATGTCAGGCGCTCCACTGCTGAGCCACCTAGGCGTCCCCACACTTTTTTTTTTTTTTTAATTAAATGTCTCTAAGACATTTGGAAGAGCTGGTATTATTAGTCACTCATTTACTCATAGTTTGGTAGTAATTAGTTAAGTAATCTATTAAGAGGTAGGATCAATTGTGCTTCTGGAACTTGATTATGGAGGAAGAGAAGGAATGGTAATTTGTGGGCAGGAGACACTAGCAAGCTTCCTAAAATGCAAATTCTTTTGAGAGATTTTGGCTCTCGAGGTTGCCAGTGTCTTATCTAGGTCACTGATGAAAATATCAAATAGGATCAGGCCTTGGTTTGACACCTGCTAAACATTATTTATGTCTTTAGATTGACATCAAACCAGTTGTAACCATTCTATTTATAAATTAACTGAGCACCCTTCTGAGTTTCCAGATATAAACTATAGTAGTGCTCTTGGCACTTAGCTGATAGATTTGCCTGAAAATATAGTTCTTTGAATTAGCAGAGGACTCTTCTTTCAATGACACTATGTATTTTCACGTATAATTCTAAGATGGTGGAACTGTAAGGAGACAAAGATTGAGAAGACTTGTATTTTAGTTCTAGGTGACCCTAGTAATTTTGTACAGATTGCTTAATCTCTTTGGACTGCAGAAAATGAAGGTTAGCCCAGATTAGTGTTTCTTAACCTGTGATTCCAGAGCATCCTACCTATTGCCAAGGTCCCACAAAAGCATATGTGACTCAGAACTGTGTGACTGAGTACTACGAAGACGTGTGAAAGATTGTAGTATTATGATGTTCCAAAGAGGACTTTTGAAAAAGGCAAGAATCACTGGTATAGGTTATGGAAAAACTTCCATCTCTCTCTGTTGGCTCTTGACTCATAGACCCCTCTTCTACAGACAAGAGTAAGAATATTTGACAAGAGTAAGAATAATCACTTCTACTCTACAATAAAATAAACTTGAGGTACAGAAAAATATAATCGATTAAAATTTCTTCCATGATATATGATGGCTTCTTAATGCTGCCTTTTGAGTAAGTTTGTTTTCTTCAATTTAGCATTATATATCATCTTTATTATATTTGGTATCTTCTCTGATAATGATTAAACAAGGAAGGATATATATATATGTGTGTGTGTATCTATTAATTTGATTCAATTAAAATATTGTACTTCAGTTGATAAATTCCAAAGAGAAGGAGGCGCAGAGTGTACAACAAGTTACTTTCATAAAAGATGAACTTTGACTTTCCCCAGGCATGAGTGGTGGAGTTTCGCCATCAGCTAACATGAACTATGGAATCTTGGCTTTCTGTAGAGCTACATGATGCCAGATACTCTTTTAATCATGCCAGGAAATATTTTATCTATGATGTCAAAACTCTCAGGACATTTGTGCTAAGAATGCATGTTACGTACTCAGTAGGACACCAAAGAAAGTTGCTCAGGTCATACAGACAAACTGTATTTGGAATTGATGTCTTTGAGAAACCAAATTTCCACTGATATCCTAAACATTTTAACATTGGTAAGTCTTCACGGGAAGAACATGTGTAGGGAACTACATACAACCTTATGTCAGATATGTTAATTTATGAACGTCAGGAACTGTGACATTTCTTAATTGTATGCAGAAAGATACACATTTTTCATTTCTAAGAGTTGGTAAGTTTTTTTTTTAATCTAACCAGAAAAATATGATGTTTCCATCTTAAAACTGGAAGTTTGGTGAGATGATACATAAATTCAACGATTCCCTTCTTTCAGACCCCAGACCTTCTGCTGTAGACAAGGGGTACCCTATGGGTTTTACTAAAAACTAAAAACCTTTTAGTTTATTAAAAGCCTAAACTGTTGACTCACTAAAATAATATATTTTGCATATCTGTACTGTTATTCTTTAAATGTATGTTATTGTGGCTAATACAAAATTAATTCATTAAAATGTGTTACTGATATATTTTTATTTTATTTTTTGATATATCTTTTTAATGTGAGATACATACATATATTTGATATGATGAGTTCAAGAATGATTACATAGGATTCTGAGAAACTTTTTTTGAGTCCTCACTTTGAAAAAGCTGGGAACTAGTGTCTTAATGGATTTCAGGTAGAGTGACGGGCTATTTTTGGCAGTCTTATTGCAGCTGCCTACATGCTAGGATAAAGGGCAAAGTGTGCCTTGGGAAGAAGCAGTTATAACCAGGATTCCACTGGTCACAGACTACCTGTAAGAATTGTGCTTGGTGTTAAAAATGATTTTTCTCCCAGATCCAAGGTATCACCTTGCCTCTGAGTTATTGGACCAACATCAACCAACAAACAATAGAAACAGCAGATTCTAAATGTTTTATTCCATCTCACACTCTCAGGTATTATACCTCTAAATTACTGGTATTTTGGAGTTAATGAAACTACATGAGATACTTCTGTGAAAGGAAAAAATTATCAAGTATTAGCTACAAGAAATATTAAACAGCTCTAGGTACAGGGAGTTATACTTCGGTGAAGTTTTAGTTGTAGCATGTTTGCGGCTACTGCCCTCTAGTGGTGCCTTACACCTCTCTTACACCTCAAAGGCCTTAGACCTTTTCCTGGGACGTTTCCTTCTATTCAGAGCACCATTTAAAAAAAAAAAAAAAAAATATATATATCTCCAATCTAATCTTCATCTCCAAAACCTTCATCACCTTATTTGAAAGGCACACACTTCTATATACTTTCATATATTAGTGGGTTTTATTTGTTGCAATCATAGGTTTTTTACATTTAACAAAAAAATACTTGTTAAATATCTATTATGAATCCACCTATATACAACTATTTACAAAATAAGTACAAGATTGTTCTTACCACTAAAGAAAGTTTTAATATAGGTGAGTGTATGTACAAACATAAAATTTGTGGTACTGATGTTTTATTTGCTAGAAAACCAATTCTCTGATCTTACATGCTTGACTCACTTGTCATTCAGATGAGACAATTTTCAGTGTTTAGCTAATTTTTTAAGAAGATGACCCTAATTCTTCTAGTGTTTAGCTAACTTTTTGAGAAGAAAATCCTAATACTAGAAGAATTATGATGTTAAATAAAATTGCCATATGTATGTGTGACCCGGGAGGGCAGAGAGGGAGAAGTGTGTCCTGACTTAGCTGGGTCCCTTATTTACAGCTGTTCTTAACCTGTCATATTTACCTATTGCCTTTCTTATAAGAAGATGAAAGGATGATAAGCCATCACTGATTATTTTCATTCCTTTTCCAGGTAATTAAAAAGACATCACAGAACTAATCATTATTATAATACCACATTTAGTTGGGAGCATACTGTCTTCCCAGTGAACTTATACCTCCTGATCTCAGATTTCTTGGTCTCTAGAGATAGTTTTATGTCAAAAACAGGGATAGATGTTTCAGAATTATTTCTATAACCATGTTCAGTAAATTCTTGTCATGCAAGTAAAATAATAAAATGTTCCTAAATATTGCATTTGATTGTGAACCCACACACTGCAGGACTGTGTACTGGCATCAGATAATCCTGAAAAGGACACTGTTACATATTTTGAAATATCCCCAAAGATTTAACAGAGTTGGCTCATGTCTTGAATGACTCTTTTAAATTTTAATAGGTATAAATATTTTATTTTGAATGCTCTCATGTATTTTGAACTGCTAAGAAACTTAGTATGTTTTATAGGATAAATATGAACTGATCACGTGATATTACAAGAAAAATAGCTAATGTAGACATTGACTGCATTGATGTAAGTATGATATTCAGATTAATACTATACTCTGTGCTGGTCAGGCACGTATGAGATACTGTGCTCTATTCTGGCATCAGAATTTAATGACATCAACAAATCACAGAGTAGTCATACGCAGGAAATGTTTGAAGCTATTTGGAGAACAGCTAAATAAACTGGGCGATTGCTGATATTTTAGCTCTTTTCAAATATTTGGAAGACTATATTGTAAATGCTTCCGTTCATAATTCATGCTGATTTTACCTATTTAATCTTGTTTGCTACTGTTCCAAATGGCCATCTATTCACCTTAAGTTTCTTCATTATCCCATATATGTCATGTTTTTTGTCAGTTCATGCCTTTCTTAAGTTATATCCCTCATTTACCCATTCCTAATCCTCTGTCCATAAATTTGTCCTTACAAATCCAAGTCCTATCTATTCTTTAGGAGCCATTATATGTGCCATTCTTTTCTTTAGGCTCTTCTTACACTATTGTAGCCAAAATTTGGGGCAGAATTCCTATAGCATATATTGACTATCCTTTACTATTTGTATTTTTTAAAGGTACAGTTTCCATGATATTGCACATCAATGTTATTCTAGTCAAGTTTTAAATTGGATAGATTGCTGCTGTGATGACCCTGACTATCTATGCCTGTGGGTAGACTCTTCTATAATAACTCTGGACATGGTCACTTGACATAATTGGGCCAAAAGACAATAAGCAATGCAATGCAAAAAGAAACTTGAAAAATGTTGCACTCTGGGGCTTGCCTTTCTCTTGCTGCTTCTGGGAATCCTGAGACCACCCAGGTGATAGAGCTTAGACTATCCTGATGAAGTCACATGCCTTAGCCATCCTTCTTTCCTAATTCAGGGTCAGTACCAACCAACAGCCAGTATCAGCTGCCAACATATGAGTGGAGCTCACCTAGAACCACTAGCCCCAGCCAACCCAACCAACATAATGCAATTGCATGACTGAGCCCAGGTGAAACCAACAGAAGATCTGGCCAACTGACATTGCTAGCTGATATTATCAACTCACAGAATTGCTAGCTAAAAAAATAATTGTTGCCTTAAGTCACTATATTTAAGAATGGCTTGTTTTGCAGCAAAAGCTAACAGATAAAACAGCTACTTATTAGCCAGTTGTTAGTTGGGTATTAGCTCTGCCTCCCCATCTGTACTGTGAGTTATTTGAGAGCAAGAACCATGGAATATTTTCTAAAATCTTCAGGATTTTAAATAGATGCATAATTGACACTGCATATAGAATTTGATTAAAATTTTCCACTAATAAAGTAAAAAAAAAATTTTCCACTAATAACTTTAATATTGCTTTGTTGGTACCACAGGGATGAGATAATGGTCTTTAGATACAATGACACTACCTGTATCATCTAATTTTAGGTAGGATGTAGTTTTTTCTCTTAAACACAGAGTTCATGATATGTGTAATCCTGGATTGGATCTTAATTTTTTTTTAAATGCTAGAAAGAATAATACTGAGACAATTGGCAGTATCTAAATGTGAACTATATATTTGGTAATATTAATTTATCAATGTAAAGTTTCCTAGATTTTATAATTATATTATGGTTATTAAGAAAATGAGTCAGCAAAAGATACTAATCAGCAAAAGTTCACTCTACTAAGTGTATATATATAAATTACTAGCAATAAATTTACTACTACTAAGATATATATATATATATATAGAGAGAGAGAGAGAGAGAGAGAGAGATATGAAGAGAATAGGATCTGGCAAAATGCTAAGAATCTGGTGAATGTTTAAAAATGAGTCATTATATCAACTTTCACAACATGTTTCTAGGTATGTCTCCTCAGGCAAGGGAAAGAAAGACAAAGATAAACTATGGGAATCACACCAAAATAAAAAGCCTTTGTGCAGCAAAGAAAACCCTCAACAAAACAAAAAGGCAACCTATTGAATTAGAGAAGATATTTGCAAATAATATATCTGACAAGTGATTAAATCCAAAATATACAACTTAATACCCCAAAGCCCAAATAATAATTTTAAAATGAGCAGAGGGCCTGAATAGACATTTTTCCAAAGAAGACATACAGAAGGCCAATGGACACATGAGAAGATGCTCAACATCACCATTCATCAAGGAAATGTATCAAAACCACAATGACATATCATTTTTATACCTGTCAGAATGGCTAAAACAAAAAACACAATAAATAACAAATGTTGGTGAGGGTGTGGAGAAAAAGGAACCCTTATGCCCTCTTGGTGGGAATGGAATCTGTCAACAGATGAATGGATAAAGGATATATATATATATATATATATATATATATATATATATATAATGGAATATTACTCAGCCATAAAAAAGGATCAGATCAACAATGTTGAGGCTATCATGCTAGAGGCTATTATGCTGAGTGAGATAAATCAGACAGAAAAAGACAAATACTGTATAAGTTCTTTTATAAGTGAAATCTAAAAAACAAAACATAATAATAAACAAACAGGAAGCAGAAACAGACCCATAAATAGAGAATAAACTGTTAGTGGTCAGAGGGAAGAGGGTAGGGAAATGGGCAAAATAGGTGACAGAGAGTGGGAAATACAGGCTTCTAGTTACAGAATGAGTAAGTCATGAAATAAAAGGCACAGTGTAAGGAACATAGTCAATGGTGTTATAATAGTGTTTTATGGTGACAGATGGTGGCTACACTTGTGATAAGCATAGCATATGTATAGACTTGTCAAGTTACTATATCATACACCTGATATATATATATATATATATAATGTAACATTTTGTGTCAACTATACTTCAAAAGAGAGAGAGAGAGACAGAGAGAGAGAGAGAGTCATTATACCATTCTTGTACCGTTTTGATATATTCGGAATTTTTTTCAAAATAAAAAGTAAGAAAAAAGAGGTCAGAAATACTACTAAGTGCTTTAAACATTTTAATTTATAAAAGAGGTAGGTCGGGGGCAGCCCCGGTGGCCCAGTGGTTTAGCGCCGCCTTCAACCCGGGGTGTGATCCTGGAGACCCAGGATCCAGTCTCACATCAGGCTCCCTGCGTGGAGACTGTTTCTACCTCTGCCTGTGTCTGCCTCTGTGTGTGTGTGTGTGTGTCTGTCATGAATAAATAAATACATAAAATCTTAAAAAAAAAAAAAAAAAGAGGTAGGTCAGGGCACCTGGGTGGCTCAGGGGTTGAGCCTCTGCCTTTGGCTCAGGCGTGATCCTGGAGACCTGGGATCAAGTCCCATGTCGGGCTTCCTGCATGGAGCCTGCTTCTCCCTCTGCTTGTGTCTCTGCCTCTCTCTGTGTCTCATGAATAAATAAATAAATTTTTTTTAAAATAAAAATAAATAAAAGAGGTAGATCACTGTTATTTAAAATGGAAGATCTGTTAAATACTAAGAATGAGCAGCTATTTAATCAATTCTACTGTCATCATTTGTGATCTCAAGGAATTTGTTCTTTAAGTCATGATGAAGGATTTGGGAAGGAAAAGCAGAAAATGTTCAATGAATGCTATAAATTCAGTGGCCAGAAATAAACTTGGAAATCTTCAGGCTAACCAGATATTCTAATATATGCAAACTTCACAAATAGATTCTAAGAACAAACACTAATCCCAGAAATAGGGTAGCCCTGACCTACTATTCCACTCTAAAAGCATATCTCACTGCAGTGGAGAACTATTTACTTTGCAATTTATAAATAATAAAAGAGAAGAGAGAGATTGCATTGTAGTATTTTTCTTTGGGTAGGAGACCCAGAACTGAAACTTAAAACAGTCAATGAATTCTTGAATATTCAGAATACTTTTCTCTGTAGACTGAGCTATGGGATCCTTAGAAATTTAGCACAGTGACCTCACTTAAACTTTATCTTAAATTTCTTACCTTTTAAAAAATTATTGTACACATGTACAAATAGGAAAAACCAACATTTTCTGGAAAAATTTTGGAATGCTACAGACTAATTTGAGATATTGACTATTTCAGGAAATTTTTTTAAGGTAGGAACTCTACTCTTTAATTATAAGATGTTAAAGGTACTGTTTTATTTAAATATACAACTACTACAAAACAAGCAAAACAGCCTGAAATTAAGCTCTGAGTGCTTAATTCCAAATGCTGTAAGACAGCAAGTTTTAGGTATTGATTTTAACAGTTTTTTAAAAGTATTGACTTTGTTAAGAAGTATTACTAAAAAAGATGGGATCCCTGGGTGGCGCAGCGGTTTGGCGCCTGCCTTTGGCCCAGGGCGCGATCCTGGAGACCCGGGATCGAATCCCACGTCGGGCTCCCGGTGCATGGAGCCTGCTTCTCCTTCTACCTATGTCTCTGCCTCTCTCTCTCTCTCTCTCTCTCTCTCTCTCTGTGTGACTATCATAAATAAATAAAAATTAAAAAAAAAAGTATTACTAAAAAAGATAAACTAATTTTATGCTTATGATAGATGGAACTAAAAAATAGTGACCTGTTTCTAGCTATTCTTAAATAAAAGCACGGAATTCAAAGACAGAAATGTTCAGCTTTGCTTCAATTGACAATATTTGGGGATAAGAGATAAACACATGTTCCAGTAACAAAATTATTATTTAAGGAAAGATCAAAGAGAAAATTGTGGCTGAAATAGAACTTTCTTTAAAAAGCATGCTATGCTTTTCATTGCTGATGAGAAATATGGCCACAGATAAGATAAAATCTTTCTGTTTCTTCTCTATCTATGTAGTGTGCTAAGTGCAATGGCCAAGGGCCCCAAAAGTGTTGAAATTGATAAAGTCCCAATAGTTCATTTTTGCTTTTGTTTCCCTTGCCATTATGTTGAGTGAGAAAGACACTTACCATATGGTTTCACTCATATGTGGAATATAAGAAACAGCGCAGAGAATCATAGGGTAAGGGAGGAAAAACTAAATGAGAAATCATCAGAGAGGGAGAAAAGCCATGAGAAACTCTTAACTATAAGAAAAAAAAAAACAACAACTGAGGGTTGCTGGAAAGGAGATAAGTGGGGGGTGGGGATGGAGTAACTGAATGATGGGGATTAAGGAGGGCATGTGATGTGATAAACCCTGGGTGTTATATGCAACTGATAAATTATTGAACACTACATCTAAGACTAATGATATACTATATGCCAGCTAACTGAATTTAAATTTTTTTTAAAGTGTTGAAATTGTTACTTAGCATCAGTTAGCAAAATCAAAATGGGAACACTGCTTGCATGAGAACCCTCTTAACATAGACAAGTTCAAAGAATAACAGAACAAACAAAGCACATAAAAAGTAAAGCTCTCTTAAAAATAAATAAATAAAAGTTTCCCACTTGGATTTTTAAAATATTTACCCTATAATTTGAACTGGGGGTGGAGAGGAAAAAACGCTTCTCTTGAAATGCTAAAAAATCTGGTTTCTCTTTTATGTTTTTGTGATTTTTCTCCTTGTATAAATGAGATGACTTGGGTCAAAAAGCTTGTTATCTTAAAATACATTTTACCCTTTCTAACTGAGCCCAGGCGCCACACACTTGACTGTCCCTGGTCAGCTCCATTCCTTAGCACTCCATCCTGTCACCATTTGGTAATGATGAGGTATGTCCTGGTTTCTTCCTATTTATAGAACAGAGGTGATGACCAGAAATGACAGATAGGGCTTATATTAGTTAGAGTTTAAGTAAAAGTCTTAAGCTCTAGGCTTGTGTGTGAATTTAAAGAATGAGGAGTGGGGTCTTTATTAACTTTGTCTTCTCCTTTGCTATTCAATTTCTATTAATTGTAATTTCTATTAATATGTACACTTAGGAATTGGCAAAGGCTAGTTATTATCTCTTACCTACTAAATAGGAACTTCTAAATAATTGTAAACCTCTAAATAAATGAAGCTTAGTATATCCTTATATCTCTTATTCAAGGAGCTATTTTTCCTCATGGAGCCTGATTAGTTAATTGTTGTTTTAATATCTTATATTTGCTTAAGAAAGAGGCAATCCATTATCCTATTCATACTCTACTTGGCTTAGAATACTGTCCTCTAAATGAAAGACTACAAGTTCTATTCACCTCAATTATAAATTGTAGAAAGGTCAAATTGGTCTCTAGATTATGCTATTCATTCATTCATTCATTCACTCATTCATGTAACAAATATTTAGTAAGTATGTGCCATGTGCCAGGCGTTTACTGGAGATGTAACAGTAAAGAAGACATAGTCTTCACTCTTACGGGTTTGATATCTTGTATAGAATAAAAACCAAGCATGTAGATTATTATAACATAGTGTGGTAAAGAAGTACAAGTTGTAGGGTGAGAGTAAGTACAAGGTGCTATGAAAGCATGTAGAAGAGCCATACAACTTAATCTTTGGTACTGGGCCCTTTTCCTTAGAAAATATTATCTGAGCTAAGAACTGAAGGCCATGTTGGAATAGGGAGCTGAAGATCAGAAGTAGAGGAAGGAAAAGGGATGTAAGGGGGGAAAAAAAAGTATTTCAGTGGGAGGTATCAGCATGTTTAAGACCTAAAATTTACAGAGAGCATGATGTGAACCTAGAAAAGAGATAAGGTTGACAATGTTAAGTATTTAAGGCAATTCCCACCCTTTTTAGGATTTTGAACTCTATCCTACAGGCCATGAGTAGTCATTGTAGATTTTTAAGGCAGGGGGCGGACAATATAAAAATTACTCTGTCTGCATTTGGAAATGGATCATAGCAGGAAAATACTGTTAGGAATACAGTTTAGGGACGCCTGGGTGGCTTGGCGTTTGAGCATCTGCTGTTAGCTCAGGGTGTGATCCTGGAGTCCTGGGATTGAATCCCACATCAGCCTCCCTGCATGGAACCTGCCTCTGCCTCTGTGTCTCCGCCTCTTTCTCTCTGTGTCTCTCAGGAATAAATAAATAAAATATTAAAAAAAAAAGAGGAATACAGTTTAGAAGCTGTTGCAATGATCCCAGAAAGAATGATAGAGATTTAAACCAAAGGATAAAGAGAAGTTAACAAGTTTGGGAGAGATTTAGAAAGTAGATTCTAAAAAACTTGTTAATTATTTAAAGAGAAAGAGAGAGAGAATAAAAAATGGTGCTTACGATTTTTGCCAAGGCAACTGATGGATGGTGGAAACATTAATAGTTATATATGTGATATAGAGCACAAGAGAGAAATTCAGTTTCCAGACAAAGATTTGAAAGTCATCAACAAATGGATTGTAATTAAAACCCAGAACATGCATGAAACCATCGGGTTTATGGGTGGGTGAAAAGAAGAGGCCTGAACATCACCATGAAGGTGATCAACATGAAAAGAGTGAGTTAAACAGGATAAACCTGCAACACAAACTGAGATGGAATGCCCGAGAAACATGAGGAAAACCTAGAGTCCTTGGTACCAAGGGGGTCAATAGAAGCCATTATCACCAATGTCAATATCATATGGATTTAAGTAATTTGAACACAAAAGAGTATCTTCGTGCTTATTAATAGTTTATGCCTTGAAAATGCTGCTTTCACAAAAAGAAATTCAAAATGGATGAAAGACCTAAATGTGAGACAGGAATCCATCAAACTTCTAGAAGAGGACACAGGCAGAAATCTCTTTGACATCAGCTGCTGCAACTTTTTGCTAGACACATATCCAAAGGCAAGGGAAACAAAAGCAAAAATGAACTATTGGGACTTCATCAAGATAAAAAACTTTTGCACAGCAAAGGAAACAATCAACAAAACTAAGTAGCAACCTATGGAATGGGTGAGGATATTCACAAATGACATATCACATAAAGGGCTAGTATCAAAATCTATAAAGAATTTATCAAGCTAAATACCCAGAAAACCCAAAAACCCAATCATGAAACGGACAAAAGATATGAACAGACATTTCTCCAAAGAAAACATACAAATGGATAACAGCCACATGAAAAAATACTCAACATATCTTGGCATCAGGGAAATACAAATCAAAACCACAATGGGGCACCTGGGTGGCTTAGTGGTTGAGCCTATGCCTTTGGTTTCAGTCATGATACCGGGGTTCCAGGATCGAGTTCCACATTGGGCTTCCCGCGGGGAGCCTGCTTCTCCCTCTGCCTTTGTCTCTGCCTCTTTCTCTCTGTGTCTCTCATGAATAAATTTAAAAAAAATCAAAACCACAGTGAGATATCACCTCAAACTGGTCAGAATGGCTAAAATTAACAACTCAGGAAACAGCAGATGTTGGTAAGGATGTGGAGAAAGGAGAACCCTCTTACACTGTTGTTGAGAATGCAAATTGGTGCAGCCACCCTGGAAAATAGTATGGAGGTTTCTCAAAAAGTCAAAAATAGAACTACACTATGACCCATCAATTGCACTACTAGGTATTTATCCAAAGGATACAAAAATAGTGATTGGAAGGGGCACATGCACTCCAGTGTTTATAGTAGCAATGTCCACAATAGCCAAACTATGAAAGGAGCCCCATCTGTTGTCCACCAACAGATGAATGAATAAAGAAGAGGTGGCATATATGTACAATGAAATATTACTCAGCCATTAAAAGGAATGAGATCTTGCCATTTACAATAACATGGATGGAACTAGAAGGTATTATGCTAAGCAAAATAGGTCAGTCAGAGAAAGACAATTACATATGATTTCATTCATATGTGAAATTTAAGAAACAAAAAGATGAATATAGAGGAAGGGAAAAATAAAATAAGATAAAAACAGAGAGTCAAACCATAAGAGACCCTTAACAATAAGGAACAAACTAAGGGTTGCTGGGGGGGTTGGGGTAACTGGGTGATGGGCATTAAGGAGGGCACTTGATGTAATGAGCACCGGGTATTACATGCAACCAATGAATCATTAAATTCTACCCCAGAAACCAATAATACACTATATGTTAATTAGATTGATATAAATAAAAAATTAAAAATATATTTCTATATATTTCTACCATTTAGCAGTTATGTAACATTGAATAAATATCTTAACTTTTCAAGCTTAGGTTTCCTCACCTAAAAATTGGAGATAATAATGATATGTATCTTTAAGTGTTTTTGTAAAAATTAAATATGATAATTTGTGTAAAGTGATTAATACATTAAATAGTTCTAAATATCATTGGACTCATTAGCACATTACAACCACTTGAACTAAATAGCAAATAATCTGGCAACTTTTGCTCTGCTGATTGTGTTTCATAAGAACTGCATAAATATTAGTATGAAAATCCATGAGGAAATACCAAATTTGAACACCACTATAGACCAAAGGAACCTAATGGACACATAAACAACATTCCATTCAACAGCAACAGAGTACATATTCTTTTCAAGTGCACATGTAACATTCAGTAGGATAGATTATATATTATATGTTAGGCCACAAGTCTTAACAAATTTTAAAAGATTGAAATACCAAATATTTTTTCTTTTCTTTTCTTTTTTTTTTTAGAGAAGGAAAGACAGAATAGGGGGAGGGACAGAGGGAGAGGGGGAAGAGAATCTTAAGTAGACTCCACACCTAGCACAGAGCCCATTATGCAGATTGATCTCACAACCCTGAGATCATTACCTGAGCTGAAATCAAGAGTGGGATGCTTAACTGACTGAGCCCCCTAGGCACCTTCAAATATTTTTTTTCTGACCACAATGGTATGAAACTGGAAATCAATAGCAGGAAGAAAAGTGAAAAATGTATAAATATATGGAAAGTAAGCAACACACTTCTCAATAACCAACGGATCAAAAAAAATCAAAAGGGAAATCAAAAATATCTTGAGACAAATGAAAAGAGAAACACAACATTACAAAACTTATAGGATGAAGCAAAACCAGATTAATAGGGAAATTCATAGAGTCAAATGGTTGCATTGATTGGAATGAAAACTGATACAGCCACTCTGGAAAACAATAATGGAGCTTCTCAAAAAGTTAAAATAGAACGACAATCCAGCATTGCACTCCTAGATATTATGCAAAGGATACAAAATAATAATTTGAAGGGATACATGTGCCCCAATGTTTAAAGCAGCATTTTCAACAATAGCCAAATTATGGAGAGTCCAAATGCCCATTAACTGATGAATGGATAAAGAAGATGTGGTACACACACACGCACACGCACACACACACACACACACAGGAATATTACTCAGCTATCAAAAAGAATGAAATCTTGCCATTTGCAATGACATGGATGGAGCTAAGTCAGTCCAAGAAAGACAAATACCTTATGATTTCACTCATATGTAGGATTTAAGAAACAAAGCAGTTGAACATAGGGGAGGAAAGGCAAACCATAAAACAGAGTCTTAACTATAGAGAACAAACTGAGGTTGCTGGAGGAGTGGGGATGTGTTAAATGGGTGACAGATATTAAGGAGAGCACTTATGATGAGCACTGGATGTTAATATGCAAGTGATAAGTCACTAAATTCCATTCTTGAAATTAATATTATTCTACATGTTAACTAACTGGAATTTAAGTAAAAATTTGAAAATAGAAAAAAAAAAATAGAGAGAGAACCACAAAAGATATGAATAGCAAAAGCAATCATGAGCAAAAGAAACAAAGTTGAAGGCATCACACTTCCTAATTTCAAAATAGCATAACTATAGCAAATGGATTACATTACTATAGTTTATATTACTATAATAATATAGTATTAAATATAGTAATAAAAATAAGAAAATTATAGTAATAAAAACAGCATGTGACTAGCATAAAATAAGACATAAGATCAATGGAAAAGAGAAAGCCCAGAAATAAATTCATTTACTATGGTCAGTTGATCTTTGACAAAGATGCCAAGGACACACAATGGGGAAAAGACAAGTCTCTTCAATAAATGCTTTGGGGAAAATTGGTTTTCCACATGCAGAAGAATTAAATTGGGCCCTTATCTCACTCCTTATACAAAAATCAACCCAAAATGGAATAAAAGACTTAAATACATATATATAAGACCTGAAACCATGAAACTATTAGAAGAAAACATAGGGGGAAAAGCTTCTTAACATTAGTCTGGGTAATGATATTTCAGATATGATCTCAAAGTTATAGTCACCAAAGGCAAAAATAGACAAGTAAGATTGTATCAAACTAAAAATATCTTCTGCAAAACAAAGAAAACAATCAACAGGGTGAAGAGAAAATCTAAGGAATGGGAGAAAATACTTGCAAGCCATATATCTGATAAAGAGTTAATATCCAAAATACATAAAGAACTCAACTCAATAGCAAGAAAACAAACAACCCAAATAATAATGGGCAAAGGACATGAATAGACATTTCTGAAAAGAAGATATACTAATGGCCAAGAGATATATGAAAAGTACTCAACATCACTAATCTGTAGGGAAATGTAAATCAACACCACAATGAGACATTACCTCACATATGTTAGTATGCCTGTGATCAAAATACAAGAGATAGTAATTGCTGGCAAGAATGTGGAGAAAAGGGAATCCCTGTATACTGTTGGTGGGAATGTAAATGCAATCATTATGGAAAATAGTATGAAAATTCCTCAGAAAACTAAAAGTATAACTAGTATATGATCTGGCAATCTCACTTCTGGGTATATACCCAAAAGAAATGAAATCGGGATTTCAAAAAGATATCTGCACTCTTTTATGTTCATTGCAGCACTATTCACAAGAGCAAAATATGGAAACAACCCAAGTGTCCATCAGTGGATGAATAGATAAAGAAGATGTGATATATAAATACAACAGAAGATTATTCTACCATGAGAAAGAATGAATTACTGTCTTTTGGGAAATTATGGATGAACCTGAAGGATATTATGCTAAATGAAATGGACAGAGAAGGCAGATGCTGTATGATTTCACTTTTATGTGGAAAGTAAAAAAGAAAAAAATTGAACTCATAGAAGTGGAGTAGAATGGTAGTTACCAATGTCTGGGGGATAGGGAAAGAGGTCTGGGCAATGGAGAGATGTTGGCCAAAGGGTACAAAAAGTTGCAGTTATGTGGGATAAATAAGTCTAGAGATTAATGTCCAGGCATGGTGACTATACTTAATAATACTACATTAAACACTGAAAATATGCTGAGAGAGTTAGATTTCAGGTGAACTCATCACACAGAAAACGATAACTATGTGAGGGAGATGATATGTTAACTTGATTATAGTAATCATTTTACATGTACATCAAATCATCATTTTGTACACCTTAAATATATACAGTTTTTATGTGAAAAATACACAAATAAATGAAAAACGTCCAAAAAATATTACTCTGATGTTCACAACTTACTTTGAAATGCATTACAGAAATCAGATACATTTATAAGTATATAAATGAACAGGTTCATAGAGTCGTTCTTGCAAAGTTATTCTTTTCTTTTAAAAAATATTTTATTTATTTTTTATTACAGAGAGAGCACGAGAAGGAGAGGGGCAAAGGGAAAGGGAGAGAGAATTTCAAGGCTCTCTGTTGAGCATGGAGCCCCACTGGGGCTGACTCCATGACCCTGAGATCATGACCTGAGACAAAACCAAGAGTCTGCCACTCAACCCAATAAGCCACCCAGATGCCCCTGCAAATTTATTCTTAGCATTTTGCTCTGATAGTTACCTCAAATAGAATTTTATCATATTTTAGCATCTTCACAAATACACTCTTTTAAAATGGTGTTTAAGGGGCTCCTGGGAGGCTCAATTAGTTAAGCATCTGACTCCTGATTTCGGCTCAGGTCTTATATGATCTCAGGTCATGAGACTGAGCCCCACAAAAGGCTCTGTGCTCAGTGGGGAGTCTGCTTGAGACTCTCTCCCTCCCTTCCCTCCCCCTCTGCTCCTCCCCCATCCCTGCTGAATCTCTCTCTCAAATAAATAAATAAATCTTTTAAAAAAGTATATGAACATTTGACAGAAATATTAAAGGCCTCATACTCATATACTTTAAGTTGTTACTGCTAATATTAATATCCTTCTCCTTTTAATTACATATTCTTTTTTTTTAAGTTGTTATTTATTTAAGTAATCTCACATCAACGTGGGGCTTGAACTCACGACCCTGAGATCAAGAGTTGCATGCTCTTTTGACTGAGCCAGCCGGGAGCTCTACATTTGCACATGCTTAATTACAGAATGAATACAGGTATGGCTGAAATCAGGGAATTTAAAAAATTGTAATTATTTAAGGGGCTTTGTAAGCTATAAACAAGATGCTGTTCTAAAGAATCTATACCTTTATCTCTATTCATCATTTTTGATAAAACAGTTCAATTTGTGAAACAATAATGTTAGCACTAAAATAGCAGATTCAACATCACTAAAACTAAACGATAAGTGGATATAAGCATGTTTGTTAAAAATACTGGTTGGGTTCTGATTCTTAGGTGCTTGCTAGCTCCTCATCAATTTTTTTATATAAATTTATTTTTTATTGGTGTTCAATTTACCAACATACAGAATAACATCCAGTGCTCATCCCGTCAAGTGCCCCCTTCAGTGCCCATCACCCATTCAACCCCACCCCCCGCCCTCCTCCCCTTCCACCACCTCTAGTTCATTTCCCAGAATTAGGAGTCTTTATGTTCTGTCTCCCTTTCTGTATTTCCCACACATTTCCTCTCCCTTCCCTTAAATTCCCTTTCACTATTATTTATATTCCCCAAATGAATGAGAACATATGATGTTTGTCCTTCTCCGATTGACTTACTTCACTCAGCATAGAAAGAGCTAGATTGAAGTCACCAAGTATAAGTGTATTATTATCTAAGTATTTCTTCACTTTGGTTATTAATTGATTGATATATTTGGCAGCTCCCACATTCAGAGCATATATATTGAGGATTGTTAAGTCCTCTTGTTGGATAGATCCTTTAAGTATGATACAGCGTCCCTCTTCATGTCTCACTGCAGCCTTTGGGGTAAATTTTAGTTTATCTGATATAAGGATGGCTACGCCTGCTTTCTTTTGAGGACCATTCAAATGGTAAATGGTTCTCCAACCTTTTATGTTCAGGCTGTAGGTGTCCTTCTGTCTAAAATGAGTCTCTTGTAGACAGCAAATAGATGGGTCCTGCTTTTTTATCCAGTCTGAAACGCTGCGCCTTTTGATGGGGTCATTAAGCCCGTTCATGTTCAGAGTTACTATTGAAAGATATGAGTTTAGTGTCATCATGATACCTATTCAGTCCTTGTTTTTGTGGATTGTTCCACTGAACTTCTTCTTAAAGGGGAGTTTTAAGAGTTCCCCTTAAAATTTCTTGCAGAGCTGGTTTGGAGGTCACATATTCTTTCAGTTCCTGCCTGTCTTGGAAGCTCTTTATCTCTCCTTCCATTCTGAATGAGAGCCTTGCTGGATAAAGTATTCTTGGTTGCATGTTCTTCTCATTTAGGACCCTGAATATATCCTGCCAGCCCTTTCTGGCCTGCCAGGTCTCTGTGGAGAGGTCTGCTGTTACCCTAATACTCCTCCCCATAAAAGTCAGGGATTTCTTGTCTCTTGCTGCTTTAAGGATCTTCTCTTTATCTTTGGAATTTGCAAGCTTAACTATTAAATATCGAGGTGTTGAACGGTTTTTATTGATTTTAGGGGGAGATCTCTCTATTTCCTGGATCTGAATGCCTGTTTCCCTTCCCAGATTAGGAAAGTTTTCAGCGAGGATTTGTTCAAATACATATTCTGGCCCTCTGGTCCTTTCGGTGCCCTCGGGAACCCCAATTAAATGTAGGTTTTTCTTCCTCAGGCTGTCGTTTATTTCCCTTAATCTATCTTCATGGTCTTTTAATTGTTTGTCTCTTTTTTCCTCGGTTTCCCTCTTTGCCATCAACTTGTCTTCTATGTCACTCACTCGTTCTTCCACCTCGTTAACCTTCGTCATTAGGACCTCTAGTTTGGATTGCATCTCATTCAATTGATTTTTAATTTCTGCCTGATTGGATCTAAATTCTGCAGTCATGAAGTCTGCTGAGTCCTTTATGCTTTTTTCTAGAGCCACCAGTAGCTGTATAATAGTGCTTCTGAATTGGCTTTCTGACATTGACTTGTAATCCAGATTTTGTAACTCTGTGGGAGAGAGGACTGTTTCTGATTCTTTCTTTTGAGGTGAGGTTTTCCTTCTAGTCATTTTACTCAGTGCAGAGTGGCCAAAAACAAGTTGTATTGGGAAAAGGAGAAAAAGAGAGGAGAGAAAGAAGGAAAGAAAAGAGAAAAAAAAAGGAAAAAGGAAGAAAAAAAGAAAAAGAAAAAGAAAGGAAAAAAAAAAGGTTGGGGGAAGCAAACAGAAATCAAAAAGAAAAAAAAAAACAAAACACAGGGGAGTATCTTCTGATTCTGTATACTTTAAGTCCCTTGACTTCCCCCTGGAACTTGTCCGTCTCGCTGGTCTTCTGGGGGTGCGGCCTGTTGTGCTGATTTTCAGGTGTTAGCACTTGGGGGAGCTGCTGTGCCCCTGCCTGGTGCAGGGCTCAGTGGGGGTTGTTCACCCCGTGAGGCCCCAAGAGGAACAACCGCAGTGGCAGGGCCAGCTCTGGAGCCCTGGAGTCAGCCCCCGCAGTAGCTCCGGAGCTCTCCGTCTGCAGGGCCTGGAGGCTCGGGGCGGGGCCGCTGATCTGCTCAGCTGGGGCAGGAGCGTCCTTGCTGTCCTGGGCCCTCCCGGCCTCTGCCTGTCCCGAGGGAGGCCGGATCCTGGGCTGTGTACGGGCGCCCTGTGCTCCGGGGCTTGCGCTGCTGGATTCGCGCTCCCGCCCCGCAGCCCCCTCCGCGGAGCCGCCCCCGAGCCCCCCCGAGCTGCTCCCGCCCCGCAGCCCCCTCCGCGGAGCCGCCGCCCGAGCCCCCCCAGCTGCTCCCGCCCCGCAGCCCCCTCCGCGGAGCCGCCCCCGAGCCCCCCGAGCTGCTCCGGGTCCCGCCGTGCGCGCTGCAGCCCTTAGGGAGCTCGGCACATCTCCCGGGGCGCAGGTGTCTGTTAGTGTCCCCGGGAGCCCGAGGGCATCCCCGCCCTCCTGGGTCCTGCTCCAGCTCCCTGCGAGCCCCTTTCCCCCCGGGATGGTCGGTGCAGCTCCTGCGTCTCCGGGACGGGGCTCTCCTGTCCTGGGGACACTCGCCCCGGCCTCAGCCCGGCTCCTCGCGGGGCCCCTCCCCCTTGGAGGCCTTTTGTGTCTTTATTTCTTTTTCCCCGTCTTCCTACCTTGATAGAAGCGCGAACTCTTCTCCCTGTAGCATTCCACCTGTTCTCTCTTTAAATCTCACGCCGAATTCGTAGATTTTCAGGATGATTTGAAGGTTATCTAGGTAATTTGGTGGGGACAGGTGACTTGGGGACCCTACTCTTCCGCCATCCCGCCCCTCCTCCCTCCTCATCAATTTTTGATGCCGGTGGAAGTTCTGCCGTTTGCATTGCTGTTGATGGAAGATCCGTGATTGACACTGCAGTTTGAACACAGCTATGTGGGTTATGAGGCTAATTTGTATTTGTTTGATAAAGGATAGCATATTAAATGATTTTCAAACCGTGTTTCAAGGAAGTGCGGCAGAAGCTGCCTGGAGGGAAACATTAGGGTGGAAAGATATTCATCTCCTCCAAACATAATAGCTTCCCTTTATAGATTTCCTTCCTTCCTTCCTTCCTTCCTTCCTTCCTTCCTTCCTTCCTTCATTTCATTTCAGCATAAGTTTCCAGGGTTAAAACCAGCTTTAAAATTCTTTATAGACAAGTACAGTAACCAAAAATTCCATGAGATATTATTGAGCATTTATTCACCATGTTTAGACACTCCTTAATATTCTGGAAAAAAAATCTCACTGTATAATATACAGTGAAGAAAGCAAGAAATAAAACTAAATGCAAAATGTTTCCTTTTTTGTATGTATATATATATACACACAGAGACACACATAGACACACACATGGACACAGATATTAAAAAGGACTAGAAAGAAATGCCAAAATATTAATCATCTCTGAGGGTGAGGTAGATATTGTGGTAGATTTTTATTTTGTTTTTTTGCTAAATTTTCTGCAATAAACATGCACTAATTTTACAATCTGTGAGAATAGAAGTTCTGAAAATTGATCACTTCTTGAAAAACAATATATATTAACAATTATTTCAATAACAATCTTCAGTATTTTTGTTTGAATTTAGTATATATTTTCAAGGAGTCTTCATATAATAAATACTTTTCATGTGGGATGCCTGGGGGGCTCAGTGGTTGAGCATCTGCCTTCGGCTCAGGGCGTGATCCTGGAGTCCGGGGATTGAGTCCAATATCGGACTCTTTGCATGGAGCCTGCTTCTCCCTCTGCCTCTCTCTCTGCCTCTCTCTAGTCTCTCATGAATAAATAAATAAAATCTTAAAAAAGAATGCTTTTCATGTGATTTTAATTTTTAAGGTATTTTTATCAGCCTGTAAACTTCTTAACATTAAATAATATTCTACTAGCAGACTTTCCACATTTCAAAATAAAAATATATGAAAAATAATGAGTGACTTTTCCTATAAATATGGCAGAAAGAAATAAAAATTACTATCTTTGTAGCATACGTTAATTTAGCAAATGTGTAGCCCTTCTAGTGTCTTATTCACGCTTACCTTATTCTACAAAGAATTCACCATGTAGAGTTTGTATCATCCTTTTGCTATTTTGGTAATCCTTTCAAAATTTTTGCTGCCATTCTCTTTTTTTTTTAATTTTTTATTTATTTATGATAGTCACAGAGAGAGAGAGAGAAAGGCAGAGACACAGGGAGAAGCAGGCTCCATGCACTGGGAGCCTGATGTGGGACTCGATCCTGGGTCTCCAGGATTGCACCCTGGGCCAAAGGCAGGCGCTAAACCACTGCGCCACCCAGGGATCCCCTGCCATTCTCTTTGATTAGACTTTCTGCAAAAGGTTTAACTTTGAAGGAAAAATCAAGCTATTAACTTTGAAAGAATTAGAGAATATGCTATTACTTCAACTTAGATTAAAAAAATGTTATTGAACACTGCCTTCTTGGAAATATAACCCTTGTTTTAAAAATAGAAAGAGGGTTCATGATTTTGTTTAGTGAGAAAACTCCTCGAAAGAATATAATTCAGTGTCTTGAAAAAATAAATCTACTTAAAGGAATACTTAAAACAGCTGCATCTTCTTTGATTCCAAGACAATGACTGAAGAGAATATTCTTTACAAAAGCCCTGCTCTATCCAAAAGAGTAATCATGTCCATTTGCCAACATTAAGCTAGATGACCAGAATGAGTCACCATAGTCGTAGAACAAATGGCAAGGGACATACCAGAGATAGCTAAACCTGCATATCTCCTCAACAAGCCTCACTTTTAGGAACACAAAGATCTTCATTAAAGGAAAAAGTTAGTGGCTGAAATATGAAGAAATTTTATTTCTACCTTTTCTATTCAAAATATTACATGTAATATTGGGTATGCCAGGTAAGGATCAGAAGATGTCAGCTCCATCTTTACAGTTATAGAAAATATAACCACTTGAATATTTTTATGACATTACATTTCAAATGGCAGAGAAACAAATTAAACTCTGTATCTATTTTTATATTCCTTAGAAGTATACTAAGTTCAGTCAAAATAATTCAGCTATTTTGAGCATAATGTCATAATGAATGTCATTGAGTTGAAATATATTACTTGTGTGTATGTGTTCACACATTTGTGTGCATATGTATACATATGACAAGTCAGAGATAATTAAATCTTAGTTGACATATAGATAATATTTGGAAATTTAGACATCATAGAGGAATTTTTTCCAAACCTAAGTTTAAGAATAGAAGGGTTTAGTGTCTCATAATGAAGCATAGCATGAAACTAGTAACACCGAAGGGATTTCATGTGATGCCAGCTATAAGCATCACACTGATCCAAACAGCTGGAAGTGCAGGAGTCTGATGAATACTGATTTATAGTTATTTTGTTACCAATTGCAAGCTACAGGGCTGAATAACTAAGGTAACACATTTAACAAAAGCATTTTATAGTTTTATAAGGGTTAGACTTTGGATTCCATGCAGCCACATGGTTGTAATATGTTTCTTTAACTATGTACATAAAAGACTTCTGTTAGTGACTATGACAAGCAGGCTACAAACTTCAAATCATTAGAGTTTTGAAATAGTTGCTGCTCCATATATATTTGCTGAATAAATCCTAGGTAATAAGTCCTAGGTAAATAGGTGATAATTTAAACAATTTCTAGTATTTTAGGTCTGTTTATATTTTCCTTCCTTGAATTCTTTCTTCTCTTCATTTTTAACTTGTTAATTAAAATGAATTTATATTTCATCTTTTTCTACTAGTTAAGCAGCTTTTAACATCCTAAAGACATATGTTTGTGAAAATGCATGGTAGCACTGCTTTTCTTCTTAATGCCTTATATTATATTACGCTCCATTTAGAGTTTGCAAATCAATTTTTGTGCTTTGATTTTAACAACAATTCTATCGATACAAGCAGGTGGTATATTGGAAGCTCTATTTTTCAGGAGAGGATACAAATTCAGAAATGTTAAGTGACCTGTCCAATCTTATGAAACTAGAGAGAAACTTTCATTAGAACTAAGGCCTGCTAACTCTCAACTAACTTTTTTTTCTAATATCAATGTTAAGTCAGCATTTCTATAAATTCAATTATGATATTTCTTTATATTGTATAAGATCCATAAATATCCAGAAGTGAACATAATTTGGATGAAAAACAGTAGACTTTTATATTCAGTAATTTCACACATAAATAGAAAACAGGGATAGTTATGCAGGCGTTTCTTAAACCAAAAATGAAACGTCTTTAGCCATTGATTTTTCTTTAAATTGAAAATTCATTTATTTACCATGGTGAGCACTTCCTTTCTATGTGCTAGACAGTCTGCTAGAATCGAGACACATGTGGACACACACATGAATGTATCATACAATTCTGCTGCTCCCTTACTTCAGAAGCTGATCTGTTACCACATTAGCAAGAGGCAAATGGGCGGGCAGTGGAACTGAGCATCAAAGGAACCTGATGATGAAGAAAGGACTAGAAAGGAGATCTAGTATAGTAAGCCAGCCTGCTCTCCATGTGGTGCTATACTCTTTGCTCAGGAAAACCATCAACAACATCAGACAATTCAGGTTGAAGTGACAGATGTGTTGGAAGGTGATAACTGAATCAGCACAGAGAATCGGTCATATTCACATAGACCTTGGCAGGCATTCACTAGTGGGGACTAAGTGAGAAAGTACGTAACCCAGGCAGCCCAGCATCTGACCTTGTAAATAGTCACTGAGTGTTAGTCTTGTGCTCTCCAATTCAATGGGGAAAACAAGATGCATCATATATAATGACATTAACAATTAGGACATGAAAATATCCTAAGGGTGATGTAAAAGTGAACTATAAAACACCAGAGAGAGACATTTTGGTTGGAACGATCAGGAAGGGCTTTGTAGAGGATGCGGCATTTCAGCTAAACCTTACAATTTCAGCAGGCCTTATCGTGGAGCATACTTTACCCCGGACTACTTGAGCAAGTCAATTCACTTTGATTTCACTTTTCTCCTGGGCAAAATGAAGGACTTTGATCATGTGGGACTCAGGACAGAAATGGATTTAGGGTCTTGTAGTGTTATCAGTAGTATAACAAAAGTGGTCCAAGGATTACTGAGTCTGAAAATTCAGTAGATACAGCGGAAAATTTTGATGCCTAAAGCAATTAACCTTATATCAAATGAATAGAATTCATAAACAAGACAACAAGCAGAAAATGCATGGATCAACCAAAGTTTTGCAAATGGGCACTTGGATGCCTTTTATAAAACAGGAGGAAAAGTGAAATAAAAGCCTTAAGGAAAAGGTAATTATTTATATTACATTATTATTATAAATCAACCTCCCAAATCTTAATACACTGTGTGCCTCACTTTTTTTGTATAGCTGTATTGATATATCACTGAAATCTATTTTAAGAACAGATGAATGAGCTTTAACAAACATATAGTTATGTAACTACTATCACAATACACATTTCCATTACCCCTTAAAAGTTCCTTACCCTACTCCCCAACTCAGACCCAGGCAAACACTGATAAACTTTCTATCCACTAGAGTTTTGCCTTTTCTAAATGGTCATAAAAAGGGCATCATACAGAAAATACTTCTTTTGGTGGGTTCTTTCCCTTGACACAATATTTCTGAGATTCATCCATGTTATTGCATGTATCAGTACTTTGTACCATTTTATTGCTGGGTACTATTCCATTGTATAGATATACCATTATTTGTTCATCCATTTACCAGTTGTTGAATATTTAGGTTTTCTTGTCCAGTTATTATGAGTAATGCTGTTATGAACATTCATGTAGAAGTTTTTGTGTAAATATATGGTTTAAGTTCTCTTGGTAGGTGCCTAGGAGTAAAATTGCTGGGTTTTATGATAAATGTCTGAATTTTTTAAAAAACTGCCAAACTCTTTTCCAAATCAACATTACCATTTTACATTTTTACCCGCAATATATGAAAGTTCCAGTTGTTCCACCCCTACCAACACTTGATAGTCTATTTAAGTTTAACCATTGCAGTGGATGTGTTTAAATATGGATTTCTCTAATAACTAATGATATTGATCATCTTTTCTGATACTTACTGTTCTTTTGTATCTTTCTTTAAAAAAGATCTTATTTATTTATTAGAGACAAACACAGAGAGAGAGAGAGAGACAGAGACAGAGACAGAGACATAGGCAGAGGGAGAAGCAGGGAGCCTGATGTGGGACTCGATCCCGGCTCTCCAGGATCATGCTGTGGGCTGAAGGCGGTGCTAAACCACTAAGCCACCAGGGCTGCCCCCCTTTTGTATCTTCTTTGGTGAAATGTCTACTCACACTTATTGTCAATTTTAAAAAATTGAGTTGTTTGCTTATTATGACTTATAAAATTCTTTTTTAAGGTTTTATTTATTTATTTCAGAGAGAGATTGTGTGAATGAGTTGGGGGAGGGACAGAGGAAGAAAGAGAATCTCAAGCCAACTATGCACTAAGCACATAGCCTGACTTAAGGCTTGATATCATGACCCTGAGATCATGACCTGAGCTGAAACCAAGAGTCGAAGGCTCAACCAACTCAGTCACCCCAAGTTATAAAATTCTTTATATGCTAAGGATACAAGTTTTTTGTAAGATACACATTATGCAAATACTTTCCTTCAATCTGTGGCTTACCTTTTCATTTTCTGAACTGTTTTTAAATGGCTAAAATACATAGATTTTAAGAAGTACAATTTTCACTTTTTGGTATGTCTGTCTTGTATATGTGTGTGTCCTACTTAAGAAATCTTTGCCTAACCCAGGGTTACAAGGGCTTTCTCTTATGTTTCTTCTTTTTCTTTTTTAAAAGATTTTATTTATTTATTTTAGAGAGAGAGAGAGAGCACAAGCAGGAGGGCAGAGAGAGAGAGGGAGAGAGAATCTCAAGCAGACTCTTGCACTGAGTATGGAGCCTCACTTGGGGCTCCATGTCATAACACTGAGATCACAACCTGAGTAGAAACAAAGAGTTGGATGTTGAACTGAATGTGCCCTCTGGGTTCCTATGTTCTCTCTCTCTCTCTTTTTTTTTAAAGGTTTTAATTATCTATTTGAGAGAGAGAGAGAGAGAACACGTGCACAAGTTGGGGGGGAGGAGAAGAGGGCAAGGGAGAAGCAGACTCTCTTCTGAGCAGGGGCCCTGATATGGGCTCTCTCCTAAGCTGCTGAGATCATGACCTGAGCCAATGGCAGATGCTTAACTGACTGAGCCACCCAGGCGCCCCCCTTTCCCATATTTTCTTTTAAGAGGTTTGTAGTTTAGTTTTTTTTTTTTTTTTTATCCATTGTGAGTTAATTTTAGGTAGGAGTTGAGGTTCATTTTTTTCCACACTGATTTCCAGTTGTTAACATTTGTTGAAAAGATTTATTGTCCTCCCGTTGAAATCCTTGGCAACTATGTTGAAACTCAATTGACCACATGAGTTGATTTCTAGGTCTGTTTCTGGACTCTACTCTGTTCTATGAATCTACATGTCAATCCTTATGCCAATACCACACATTTTCCTTATTACTGTTGACTTTATAGTGAATCATTATGGCAGGCAGTGTGAGTTCTCCGATTTTCTTCCTTTTTAAAGGTGTTTTGACTATTCTAGATACTCTCCTTTTTCATATAAATTTCCTTTTTAAAAAATAAATGTTAAAATCATCTGGTAAATTTCTACAAGAGAAGCCAAACAAGATTAAAAGTTGAAACTAGGCATCAACCTGGGGATGATGCTTCCTAGTTTTAAGTAATAATGAGTTTTTTAAAAATTCAAATCTTACATGAGAAATTGCCTGACTTACATTGTGGGTTTCTCTTTCTCTCAGTAGCTCCCACCCAGTTATCTTTATCCCCCTTTATTTCTCAAAGCTGAAAAGGTATTTTGATAGAAAAGCTTAAGCACATTTGCTCAGAATTGGAAAAGGTCAATCTAAAGGCATTAAGTGTCATAAACAAGATATTGCTCTTACCTGGTGGCAGCACTTTGATTTCTGATTCATAAATTCTTACATAATGGTCACACAATAAACAAAAGTTTTCCTGAATATCATCATTTTATTGACACTGAATTTTGAATTTATGTTTTCTCCTAGGAAATCAAGACATTTGTGCTTAATTCCAACATTTGTGTAAGAATTTAATATTTTTAGTATGTTAGCTTCATCCTTGTCTTCATCTTACTATCCTACTGTCTCTTGCCCTAATTTTATTTTTCTGTTTCTTTCAGTCCATTGTACACATTTATTTTTATAAAGTGTCTATTTATAATGATACTGTATGTATAGTGTACATGTGAATATTATATATGCCTATATAATTAAATTCCATTTCTTCATTACAAATCAGTGGGATAATAGTTATGTCCATTTTATAAGTAATACTAAAGCCTAGACCTTGCCGTATGTTTCTTGTGAACTAATTAGTTGCTAGAAGGTAACAAATTTTAATTTCAGTAACAGTAAATATTTAATAGAAATAGCCTTAGCTTAGTTTTTCAATTTGAGAAACTCCTTCAGGAAAGATGAAGTGTCAATTTATAATGACACTCAGCAGACCACTGGTGGTTTTTCGCCTGCCATCCCATCTCCGCCTCCCACCTCTCTGGTTGTGGAGCTTTGAAACCACTGCTTCATCACTGCCATAAGCTCCTCTTCAGCACACACTGTCTCCACCTGCCTCATTGTAGCTCTCCAGCTCCCTAGCAGCCCAGGATGGTAGAGGGTGTGATTCTTCCAAATCTTACAGACTTCATTCTCAAAGGGCAAGATTGGAATCCTGCTCCTCATTGCATCTCCCGCACCCTTATCCACCAACCTCTAATAGAGAGTAATCCTACTTCTTTGAGGCTTCTGTCATTTGTCCTCTATGACCTCTTATTTTTTTATTTTTTATTTTTTGTCATTGTCATCTATCACTTGGCCACTATCCTCTGTTTATCAAAAACTTTGGCACCAGACAAACCATGAGAGACTCCTAACTCTGGGAAACAAAGCGTTTCAGAAGGGAGGGAGAGAAGGGATGACTGGGTGACGGGCATTAAAGAGGGCACTTGATGGAATGAGCACTGGGTGTTATACTATATGTTGGCAAATTGAATTTAAATAAAAAATTTAAAAAACAAAAAACAAAAAACTTTGGCACCAGATTCCCAATCTTCTTTCTGCTTCAAGGCTTGTCATCACAGGTGGATTCAATATCCGCAGTGCAGTGTTTTTTCAACACTCTGGCCTCTCATTTCCTGTCCCTCCTTATCTCTTATGGCTCAGCTCAGCTACCTCTTCCCACAGTCACACTCTGGATCTTTTAATCAACAAAATTCTTGATTTTCCAAATTTTTGACTTACACATTGAACACTCTCACCACCACCTTGCACTTTTCTGGCTTGCTTCCTTAACTACTTCCATCTTGACAAAGATCTCAGCACTTCGAACCCTCCAATGAGGGACCAGTCCCCATTTCCATATCTTTCCTTTTATGTTTAATTTTCTTCCTATTCAGTTTATTTTCCATGGTCTATAATTTTAAGAACAGTTTTTTCAATGTCATAAACTGTCTTGTTTCTTTGTCTTATTTCTTCTATCTGGCAAAAAGCCCTTCTGGTGTGACCCTCTTTATCTGGACAATGGAACAATTGCAGGGGAAAAAATAAATCACAAGACAGACTATATCAGTACCACCAGAAACTTATGATCACAGCTTCAACCGGGTTATCAGGATGGCCCTGAAATCCTAGTGTGTTTCTGTAGGTAACTTGCTCTCTTATTTGCTTAGCTATTTCACATTTTCTCTAATTTCCTAAATTCCTTAGACTTTTATTCCATCTTCCCTTTCAGCCCAGATTAAGTAAAAACAATCAACTCCCTGTTGCCTCTACCAACTCCCACCTCTCTTTCCTCATTCTTACCTGATGGATCTGAGGAGAGTCCTCATTTCTGGTCTTGTCTAGTTTTCCATCAATGCCCCAGAATCCTTTTCTTTTGCCTTTCAAGCCTTACAGAATGCATTCTCCTTCCTCCCCACTGTACTT
Organism: Canis lupus familiaris; assembly: GCF_011100685.1. NCBI lineage: Eukaryota > Metazoa > Chordata > Mammalia > Carnivora > Canidae > Canis > Canis lupus. The sequence goes on from NC_049253.1 coordinate 22,694,405, forward strand.
CAACCTCTGTGCTCTTAATGAGGCTTTCCTATCAGCATTTCAGTTTGATCAAATCTTTCTCAGCTTAAAAAATATCTTTCCCGCAACTAGATGGCACATTTTTAAAAAAGATCTTATTTATGAGAGAGACAGAGACAGAGACAGAGAGAGAGAGAGAGAGAGAGAGAGAGAGCACAAACCAGTAGGGGGCGGCAGAGGGAGAGGAAGAAGCAGTCTCTCACCTGAGCAGGGAGCCTGACGTGGGGCTTGATTCCAGGGCCCTGGGATCATGACCTGAATGGAAGGCAGATGCTTACTTGACTGAGCCACCTGGGCACCCCCATATGGCACATTTTAACATCAGCATTCTCAGTATCATTAACAGTTGTTCCTACCAGTAAAACCTAGCAAATATTTTGAGCTTCAGCCTCATCAACTTTACTTTTCCCATATAGTGGAATCTAATCGCATTTTAAAAATATTTTCAAGGGGCGCCTAGGTGGCTCAGTCGGGTAAGCATCTGCCTTTGGCTCAAGTCATGATCCCGGGGTCCTGGGATGTAGCCCCACATTGGACTCCCTGCTCAGTTGGGAACCTGCTTCTCCCTCTCCCCCACCTATGCTCATGCTCTCTCTCTCTCTCTCAAATAAATAAAATCTTAAAAAAGTTTTTTTCAGATTAACTAACACCTTACTGCCAGCAGGTGGCTCTGTGTCAGAAAGGGAAAAAAGATGTTGAGTTCGTAAGTTCTTTATATATTTTGGATGCTAACCCTTTATCAAATATGTCATTTGCAAATAATACAATTCAAATGGGCAGAATACAAGAATAGACATTTTTTCAAAGAAGACATACACATACATGAAAAGATGCTTGATATCACTGATCATTAGGGAAAGAGAAATCAAAACTATGATATCACCTCACACCTGTCAGAATGGCTAAAGCTGGGATGCCTAGGTGGCTCAGCGGTTGAAGCGCCTGCCTTCGGCCCAGGGCGTGATCCTGGAGACCTGGGATCGAGTCCCACATCGGGCTCCCTGCATGGAGCCTGCTTCTCCCTCTGCCTGTGTCTCTGCCTCTCTATCTCTCTGTGTCTCTCATGAATATATAAATAAAATCTTAAAAAAAATAAAGAGAATGGCTAAAGTCAACAACAAAGGAAACAACAGGTGTTGGTGAGGATGTGGAGAAAGGAGAACTCTCTTACACTCTTGGTAAGATGCAAACTGGTGCAGCCATGGTAGAAAACAGTATGGAGTTTCTTCAGAAAGTTAAAAATAGAACTACCCTACAATCCAGCAATTGAATTACAGATATTTACTCAAAGAATACAAAAATACTAATTCAAAGGAATACATGCACCCCAGTGTTTATAGCAACATTATCTACGATAACCAAATTATGGAAATAGCCCAAGTATCCATGGACTGATGAATGGATAAAGAAGATGTGACCTATAGCTATATATCTATGTCTATGTCTATATCTACATCTTTATCTATAATGAAATATTGCTCAGCCATCAAAAAGAATGGAAGTTTACCATTTTCAATGATGTGGATAGAGCTAGATGGTATAATGCTTAGTGAAATAAATCAGTCAGAAAAAGACACATACCTTATTATTTCACTTATATGTGGTTAAATAGGTGTTGGGGACTAAGGAGGGCACTTGTGATGAGCACTGCCTGATGTATGGAAGTGTTGCATCACTGTATTGTACATCTGAAACTCATACTACATTGTATGTTAACTAACTTGAATTTACTTTTACTTTTTAAATATTTTACTTATTATTCATGAGAGACACACAGAAAGAGTCAGAGACATAGGCAGAGGGAGAAGCAGGCTCCCTGCGGGGAGCCCGATGCAGGACTCAATGCCAGGACACCTTAATAGTTACCATTTGAAAGCCATTTACTATCCAGAGAAGAAGAGGATACAGTAGAAGGAACAAATAAGTAAAACGCTAAAACATAACAATTCTTTCAAGGTGATTTCACAAGAGTTAAGACTTATAATAAGAAGTGGGTTTTTTTTTTTTACATTTTGCGTTTTACTTTATTTATTTATTAATATAGCCAAAAAAGATAATACAGTAGGACATTAAAATGAACTATTATCTTACATTGATTTTCTGGGGCTAGGGCAGAAAGACTTTGACTATCACCCATATGCCCAATAAATATATACATTATAAAATATTAATAAAGCAAACATCTATGCACATTATGTATCCAAATAAATAGAACATTATCTAGCACTTGGTAGCTGTGTAAACAAATTTCCCTTTTTTTCTCACAGGTAACACTGTTCTGATGTTTATAATTTTTTGTCATTTCCTTTCTTGTCACTATAGTTTTGCTACATATATATTATCCCTAAATATATATTGTTTAGTTTTCATGTAAATGATACCTATGTGCATTCTTCTGTCACTTACTTTATCATCATTTATATTTGTGAGGTTCATCCATTCTGAGATACGCATACCGTTGTAGAATATGCCATGATATATTATCGAGTTGTCACATTTGATTAATAAAGAACTTGGACCAACTGAGTGCAACCAAGGGAAAGGAGAATGTAAAATGGATACTGGAAGAAGAAGCTATACATTTGGGTCTTTGATCAGTTGCAGAAATGGAGAGTATAGTATTCACATTTCGTCTCATCTTACCATGGATGTATTATGTGTATATAGAACTAAGTACATTTTTTCCTGCCTTCCATTCTTCCTTCCCTGTGCTGTTTTATATGGCATGAATGATAGTGACTAATTTTACAAATCTGGTACAGGATATCAATATGTGATTATGAGTGAAACTAGGGGAGGAGAATGTCCGAAACTGCTAAGGGTATGAGATTTACCCTACTTGCAGGTTAACCTTCTAGAGTTTCGTGGATACTCTCAACACTCGTGGGACAGCAGTGAAGGACAGTTTACCATCACATCATAGCAGTAGCTAGAAAAATCAGCATTTGGTGTGTGTGTTTGTTTTCTGAGCCTCAGTTCTAAGGGAAACCCAAAGAGGACCAGATGACATCTGTATGTGCAATGCATTGTTCCAGGAAAGGAATCTGAATCTTTTATAATGAGAAGAAAGCATGACTTCTCTTTGCTCCAGAAGAGAGAGAGAGTTATTTATTTATTTATTTATTTATTTATTTATTTATTTATTTATTTTTAAGATTTTATTTATTCATAGAAACACACACAGAGACGGAGAGAGAGAGAGAGGCGCAGAGACACAGGCAGAGGGAGAAGCAGGCTCCATGCGGGGAGCCCGACGTGGGACTCGATTCCGTGACTCCAGGATCATGCCCTGAGCCTAAGGCAGGCACTGAACCACTGAGCCACCCAGGGATCCCCGGTTGTTCACTATTATAAACATTCTTGAACAGATGGGCATTTAGAGATTAGAGACATTGTGCTACAGTCTAACCCCTATCTGTGGCATATGGCACAGGTATATATGTACCCCTGAAGAAGTATTATTAAGGTGTATGTGGTTATCTATATTCACTAAGAGCCTCTTGCCCCCTTAAGACATCAAAACACTTTATTTTAATGATGTCACTGTTAATAAAAAATGTAGCTCAGAATTATATATTGCATTGGTTGTTGTGTCTCTTTAGTCTCTTTTGATCTGGAACTACTCTCAATATTTCCTTGATGTTCATGACTTTGACACTTTTGGATATTATGGTCAGTTATTTTGTAGGATATCCCATATGAAACATATTTTCTTGTGATTAAATTCAGTTATCTCTGGCAGGATTATGACAGAAGTGATGCAGTGGTCTGATTGGGAGAGAATAGAAGAACAAGGAAATGGAAAGACTCAAGGATTCATTTTGTAAAATTTAATTGGTAGAGAATGTGTCCCCTGAGACAAAAAATTCTAGGTAAACTTCCACCCTCAGAGTTTCTGAGATCTAGTTCTGACTTCTCCAGTTACTAACCATGTGATCTTGGGCAAAGTATTAGATTTACATTATGCTTTGGAAAATAGCAACTTCTGAAGTTCTCAAAGACATTAGAAATGTAATAGATATGGAAAGTTCTTACAGCCAATATTAAACATAACATTTTTATAGGCAAAAAATTCCCCATTAATGTCATAAATTATATAAAACTCATTTCTAAAACCAGTAACAACTATAGCCAATATATATATATTGCCTCCTTAGAAAATTTGGAATTGGACTTTTAATGTTTATTAGTTTTTCCTGCGTATACGTGCATGAACAGTAAACTTCATACTTAACTTGTTGGTTTACTCAGAGAAGTGCAGAGGTACATAGCTAAATTCCTAAGCCCAGGAACATAAAATAAAGTGTTCTCTTCTCTTCTTTCAAAAGAAAAAGTATTAAATACATGCAAAGTACAGGTAAAACACCATGCATGGTTCTTATAATGCTGTGAATCAGTCTCCAGCCTCTGTTTAGCCAGCAATTGAAGTATTTTAAGCACATAAGAACCGGCTGAGCTAGGGTCTCTTCTAGAGATAGGGCTGTAGCAATAGAGTGATTAAAATACCAATGTAAAAATGGTCAGCTCTTATAATATCCCCCCTTGAGTGATGAATATGGCAGTATTTAATTGTCTGGAAGTTCTACAAGGCTAGACTGCTTTTTGAGACCAATAGAAATAAGCAACATGTATTTTTTTAAAAAAATATTTTACTCATCTATTCATGAGAGACACACAGACAGAGGCAGAGACATAGGCAGAGGGAGAAGCAAGCTTCCGGTGGGGAGCCTGATGCAAGACTCGATCCCAGGACCCTGGGATCATGACCTGAGCCAAAGGCAGACGCTTAACCATGAGCTACCCAGGTGCCCCACGACATATATTTTTTAATGAAGTAGAGGATAATGTTTTGCCTTTCATGGAAAAAGGTATTGATTTGAGTAAAATTCTCAACCATGAAGACATCAGTTTTCAAAAACAGACAAACAACCCAAAACAACTCCACCCCCCAAATACATGGAAATCTACTTGGGTGGAAATATCACATCTGACAATATTACTCAGAAAGACAGAAATTTGAGTTATCACCTATTCTCTGCAACTCTACATGTACTTATCATTGGCAGATGGTAAAGCACTTTATGTTCTTAGGAGATATCCAAGGAGGGAGATTCTATAGCCTCTCAGGAACTTGTTCAGTTCTTTACAACCTTTGCTGTCAGGAAACTATTCTTCATATTTAACCTAAATCCCACAAGCCAAAGTTTAGACCCGTTTCCTTTGGTTCAGTCCTCAGTGGAGACAGAGAACAGCTGGTCACCATCTGCATAATATTTCTTTATAAATGAGAAGGCTGAGGTCATCCCACAGGCTTCTCTTCTACTGGATAATGATCCCATTCATTTAACCTGTCCTCATATTGCCTATTTGCAAACTCTTAATCATTTAAATTCATGCCTGTGAATTCTAAGTTTTTCACGTCATTCATAAATTGTGTATAAGACACTGTAATATTTGTACTAGAATTGAGAGTAATTTCTTTCTTCTGCTACATCTCTGTCTATAATATCTTGGTATCCTATCCACTTTTAAACAATATTATGTGTTTCTAAGATGTCATTATCTGCATTCTCTGTGATTACAATCTTTTTAGCTAAACCACACATTCTTGAATTCAATTACTGTATTTTTTCATCCGTATTTGGATCACTTCAGGAACATGAATCTCTAAATTCCATTTTTTCTGACTCAGA